>NC_056728.1:965038717-965781217 GCF_019279795.1 Protopterus annectens
TCTCTCCCTCCAGTTGCTGCAATGTGTGGACTGGCAGTACAGGCTGCTTTTGTAGGTATCTGCACATTTGCATGTGATGGCCTCTGCACCAATTGATGGCCAGCATTTACTAATTGCATGCAGCCTAAACTGTGGTAATTGCAGTTCTCACTGTGATTTCAGGACACTGCTATAAAATGTTAGGTTAGGTAGGCGTAGGCCTTTCAGTTTTGCAAGGTGGGGACCATGCTGGTTTGCTGTGGACTCTGTTGTGTCAGTCAGAAGGTTGGTATGTCTCTCATATCTAAGGCTGTGTTGTAGCCACTGAAATGCATGTTGTACTGAAACCTGACCATTGCTTTTTCCATTTCACTCTTCTCAGCGTGTATGTTAGCTCACACTTGCTAATGCTAACACTGTTTACATGGGAGTATGTACTTTCCTGTGGGAGTTGTGGATTAACTGGTATACAACAGTAGTTCTTGCGATGTGTTGCTATGGCTTCACTATTTTCCATTTACATTCACTCCTTGAAGGCCTGATATTTGTCTTTACTATAATGTGTTGCTATGGCTTTCCTATTTTCCATTTACATTCACTCCTTGTAATGCATGATATATTTCTTTCAGCAGTAAGTTTTTATATGTTTGCTGTGGCTTGGTGGCACTGCATGCAGTCTGGTGAGCCCAAGGTCTGGGGTTTGACACTTACAAGGGTATTTTATTTTGCTGCTTAGCAGTACTAGGGCCTTGTATTTTGTACTAACATATAACAATGAATATCAGGCACATGCAGTGCTTGTAAACTGCTATACTGTCATTACTTTGTTAGATGGCTACATCCTTTGATATTTCTGTGTTGTACTCCTACATGAGGGTGTGCTTGTGGGAATAATTCTACAGCTATTCGCAGAGTGTGTAACAGCAGACAGGCTGATATGCCTGTGTATTTCTGACACTTGCAGGCCTGAGATACTCTCAGGTATATATTTGACCAGCCTCAGGGAAAGGTACATATCAGTGGGATACACCCGTGATATATTTCAGATATTCTGCAGTTGTGACTGTGGGGTATTTTGAGCATATGTATTACTACACCATTTCTGACATGCAAGTAGTGTCTACTTTAACTTACTGACAGTCACCATTATGTGGGATACCCCACCTTTCTGCCTACTGTTACTACATTTCACAGGGAATCAGTGGGGCACAGGCAATATTTTTTTGCAAATCAGGGACATCCCTGTAAATCAGTCACAGTTGGAAGTCTGGCCTCATACCTATTCAAATATGGCGGTGTTTATCCTGCTCTGATACTGTGTGGGGTTTGTAAGGTGCTACTGTAACATTACTACCTCCTAGCAAGGCTGTTTCTCTTATCACACTAATGTAATGCAATTCCACAAGAATTGCCAGTAAGGATTCAGGGAACAAGCTTTGTGTAATGGCCTTTCTATATTCCCTTTACATTCACTCCTTGTATTTCATGATATATTTCTTTCAGCACCAAGTTCTTGTATATCTGCCGTGGCTCAGTGGTAATTCATGCAGACTAGTGTTTCCAAGGTCCGGGGTTTGAGACTGACAGGGGTATTTTATTTTGCTGATAAGCAGACTACAGGCCTTGTCATACAGAGTGACTAAGGCACTTTTAAGCAGTTGTAAGCGGGTTTGCGCTGGTTTGCGCAATGCTTACACATGTGCATACTCGCTTAGCTAAGCGCACACAAGCGCACACCTGCTGACTACTGCTTAAAAGTGCTTACTCCCGCTAACACCCGCGCTAATTTCTTTTAAAGAAAAGAAAATGGGGAGATAGGACAGTGGTGAAAAAGGGGGCACAAAGAGGGTAGGACAGTAGGAAAACAAGCTCAGGATGTGCAGGAAGGATGTAGGGAAAGCCCATAGCTGCCCATTTCTTTATTAGCAACAGCTGTGCATATGTGTGAAATTTGGTGTGAAATTTGAAACCTTCCACCCCTGAGAGAGGGGTGAGGACAACAAAATATGTTGTACTGCCAATTAGAATCATCAGTTTACATGTCCAGTGGACATGTGTGCGAATTGGGCAGCTATGTATGGGGCGTACTTTTTTTGTGGGAACAGAGTGCCCTTTTTTTAGTTGAGTGTGGAATGTGAGGTACAGGAAGTAGGTATATTTGGGGAGGTAGGTTGGGGAGGTTAACAGACAAGACAAACAAGACACACAGAGGAGCGGAGTATGACACATGTGGGGGGTAAACACAAATGACGGGGATGGATGTTTGGATATCGCAAGCCCATGAGCCCAGAGATGGCAACAGTGGAACTGAAATCCCCACCCATAGGCAGTTACCACTGCGCCTTCACAGCCCAGCCCGGGGCTGTGCTGGGGGGCTGGATAGGACAGGCAGGCACACCCGTGAGTTGCGCCACCCTCGTCTCAAGCTGGCATAGGGGATCAGTCACAGAACGCCTGATCTCACTACACACCACAGACCGGATCCTACGGAGGGAGAGTGGAGGCTCTCCTCCGGCCATGCTTGCAGAGGGGGGACGAGCCCCATCCCCTGCAGCGCTTCCACCCAAAGGTGGCACAAGGCCACCGGAGGAGGTCCCGGCCTGGGCACTGGTGCCAGGTGCACTTGCCAGCTGAGGTGGAAGAGGTGAGTCCGCTGGAACGCGCCTTCCCTGTTGTCCTATGTTTAGCAGTATTTTATGGCATTTTGGGTTAATAACAAACACCATCATTCAAAATTAGTTGTAACAGCATGCATCAGTATTCCCATTAACCAAACACCCATGAATTCCGAACATTGAGCAGCAAGCATAACACATGCATATGTAGAACAACAGTGCACATTCCAACAGCATGCAGGGTTGATTGGTGGCAACAGGCCATCAGGTTTGGATATGTGAACAAGGCACATGCATCAATGTACATGCAGATATGTATAAACCAACAGAATAAATGTCCATGGGAATTAATTGTGAATACACATACCCAGTTTGGTGTGGAATGGCATAACTTATGAAAATAGGGTAGGGTGGAGAAATAATACATTAACAACAAACTACCTATACATATACTGTACATTCCTAGTAGATGCAAATATATATCCCCTACATGTATTAGTACAGTTTCCTGTATGTAACCTTAGGAATGTTGGTGATGGGGATGTTACTGCTACATTAATATACATTCCATTTTTATTCATATATGTTCATATCTGGCTGTGTTCAGGCACAGCATCCTGCTACATTTGATTTATATGGGTCTAGACAACTGTGGATGCTCAGCATTTCATACAACCATACTATTTCCATAATGCAAGGGTACAGCAACATATCCAATTTGTGGGACGGACACAGTCCATGTTCTGTATTTTATTTAACACATTACACTCTTTGGTTGTGGCTGTCACATTCATTTCATAATGTAGTGACTGCAGTATACCTTTATTCCACACTTATTACAGCTTTCTTGGTGGCTTCAAACTGTCTTTCTCACACTCTCTCTATTATTTTATATTTACATTTCTTACTAGCAGAATCTTTCTTCTAGGCTTATTTGACCTTTATTAGTGGGTTACAACACTGAACTCTTTTACAATCTGTCTCACTTATATTCTATGACAATACCAGCTAAATAATTACTAACCTGCCTGGTGGCGCAACCTCAGCAGCCTATCAGCATAGGCTCGCTGATTCGCGGAACGAACACCTGCAGCTGTAATATAAAGGAAGTAATATTGGAACATAAGTCTCCATACTATAGGCTAGGATAGCATTTTTTACATACTTAATTACATGGATACTTACTCAGTAGTGGGGCGTTGGGCATTTGGCGGGCCTCCTGGATCCAACGGTTCAGTTGGTCCTCCTTCCGTCGCTTCAGGTCCACATGGTGGTGACGGACCTGTTCACCAGTCTTT
Organism: Protopterus annectens; assembly: GCF_019279795.1. NCBI lineage: Eukaryota > Metazoa > Chordata > Ceratodontiformes > Protopteridae > Protopterus > Protopterus annectens. The sequence continues at coordinate 965,042,610 of NC_056728.1, forward strand.
GGAATGCCTGTGGCACTGGTGAGATCATGTGCCAACCGGTTCCACGCCACTGCCTTGTACGCACCCCAGTGAACCTGGCCCTGCATGAGTTGTGCTTCATGATCATGGACTAGGATCCAAACCATATATTTTGACTCCTCAACACCCCATCTTTGTGCTCTAAAGCGACTTCCCTCTCCTGCACCTGCCATCCTGACTGCAAATGGGTACCACAATCAGTTATGCTGTGAATTCCCGCCTATGGGGCTTATATATGCCGGTTTTCCCGCACTTATCTGTGATTGGCCATTTTGGATATTTATCAGCTTGAAAAAACCTGCTTTGTCATGCTTCTATTTCCATTCATTCCTATATAAATGCTAATACTGCATTTCTCAGTACAACTGTCATGGCTTAGTGGTAAAGTACTTTGACTATGGTGCACAGTATCCCAGGTTCAACCCTGGGCATTGCTTATTTTATTTTACTACTGTCTAGACAGGCTAGGAGGTGTGTCTGTGTAAAGGTGGCTTTGATACAGCTTGCCCAATGTTGCCCGATGGTAAGCTGGTTGGCGCACTGCGCAGCTTCGCACAAACAGCTTACGCTGGGTAACGCATTATTTAGCTATGAGCACTCATATTACGCTGGGTGCAGTGCTGCTGAACTACGGGCACTCATTTTAAGCGTGGTAAAGCGCTGCTCAACTCCGGGCACTCATATTATACCTGTTAAACCGCTGCTCACCTGCTGGCACTCATATTAAGCCTGTTAAAGAGCTGCTTACCTATGGGCACTCATATTACGCTTGTTAAAGAGCTGCTCACCTATGGGCACTCATATTATGCTTGTTAAAGCGCTGCTCACCTACGGGCACCCATATTCAGCTTGCTAAAGCCTTGCTAAGCTATGGGCAATTCTGATCCTTTTTTTATATTTTATTATGTCGGATTTCTTCAAAAATACATGGCCCATTTCATTACATTTTACTTAAATTATAGTTTTATATATGTGTCAGGGGACTGTTTCATGCTTATTTAAATAAAAATGGAAAATTATGTTGTGGGGGCTCGAACTGTGACTACCCCCTCTTTGGCCAACGTCTCTACCGCTGCGCTATTGCTACTTGGCGTAATTTGAATATTTAGATCTTATATGCTTTTCAATGTCTGCTAACTGTGGCTGAGCGGACGGCATACCCGTGCAAACGAGCGCAACTACGGGCAAACATTTTGGAAATTATAAAAAAAAATTAAACTGATATTTTTACATTTTACATTATAGTTGGGTTTATAGTCTGTGAGGGCATGTGGTTCCTTGACATTTCCGCGGACTCGCTCATGGGTGTTTACTTTCAGGACTCTGACTCTTCTGGGGGCGTGTCCCTTTGCAGAACTCGGCATTCAGACACGCCCCCTACTTTCCTACACTTTCCTACTTTCCTACATGGACCGTGTTAGCCTAGGGTATGATTCAGCGTGCCCTCATGAACATGCATGGCATGCTGACGTCATACCGTTAGACTGCAGCCTCCATGTAAGACATATTAACTCTTGCACGGAGGTTTTGTGAATCCGGCCCAATGTGTTTTAAATACAGTAAAATGGTTAACAACAGTACAGGGAATACGTCAGTCAAATAAGATAAGAAGAGGAGAATCTATTTACATATGTACAGAATTTGAGATGGGCGTGAAAAGAGGCTAAAAAAAAAAAAAGTAATGATTAGTTATAAAATATGGACTTGTGGGAGACAGGTGCACTTTTCTTGTAGTTGTAGGTGTGATTTGACATCCTTTCTGAAATTGGAGAAGTTGGAAGTTTCTCTGAGGAGTGGAAGGATTACTAGGGCATAGCAGCAGCTACGGGAAAAAAAAAACGTGAACTGAAGTGAGGATCTTGGAGAAGAAAGCAGGTGCGGACTGCGAGTTGTGACTTAAGATTATATGAGGAGATTTTTTTCCTGTAGCTTTTAAAGGTGTAGGTTGCTTTCTTATAGCTAGGTTTAGAGCATACAGATGAAATGCCCTGTCAACTAAACCCCTGCTGTGGAATACCAGTCCAGTTTACTTGTGCTTTCATAAAATTAATGCAGTTTGTTCCTTCCAGTTTCTTTTTTACAGTTGAAATGATCAGGTTTTCCCTATGTGTTCTGTCCTCTAATTCTATTATTTTTTGAAACATCTCTTCCTGACCAGTCCCTTATTCACCAGCCTTTTCTTCATTTGACCTCTATTTTTTTAAGCTTTATCATTTCATCTGAACATCTGTTTAAAGTTTATTCCATTTTTTCCAGCCTTTATCATTTCATCTGAACATCTGTTTAAAGCTTATTCCATTGTTTTCTGCCTTCTGTTGTGTTGATATACTCCCAAGAGTGTTTTGTTTATTTTAACCAGGTCTGCATGCAGTTGTCTTATATCTTCTTGTAGGTGCCTGGAAGTCATTTCAGAAGATTGCACTGTTTTTTTTGCTGAACAGCTACAGCACTTTCTCCAGTCAGTGTTTTTCCTCACTTTTTGTAGCTGACTTTCCAGTTCTTCTGTATTTCTTTATTCCTGGCATCCAGGTAGTGCACATACTAGCCAGTTACTGAAATTTACCCATAAACGCAAGTCTACTAGCCTTCTCTGCTAAGTTTCTATTTTCACACTGGGAGAGCTTGAAAAAATAAGTTAAGTACTTACCATAACGTTCCATCTGAATTGTTGCTTTTCATTTTTCTTCAACCTATGTGATTCAGATCCGAGATCTGCTCCCATGCTGGTGTATATGGCAGAGTCAGATCCGAAATCTGAGCTCCACCCCTACTCATAATGCCCCGTTCTCCCTCCTCCCGTCGGACTGAGTTTGCTGCAGGACAGCACCACCTAACCCACAGCAGAGCACCTTAACCCTTAACCACTGAAGGGGTACACACACACCAGACTCAAACCCAGGACCAAAAAAAGATAAGCCTCCACCTGCATCTACCTGGTCCACAATACATGCCCAAAGGCAGGGGGAAGGAGGGAGGGATGGTTGAAGACAAATTAAAAGCAACAACTCAGACAGAATGTTATACTAAGTACATAACTTCTTTACCTGAAGTTGCTGTTTTCACTTGGTCTTCAACCTATGGGACAGAGTCCCTAGCTACAACAACCTTGGAAGGCCCTCATGGAAGAATATTCCCAAGCATGGCAAAGCCAAAGGAAGCCCTACTCCTGGAGAGAATGCCCAATTTGTAATGGGAAATAAAGGTATGTGAAGACCAAGTGGCAGCAGAGCAAATGTCATCAACAGGAACCCTGGACCAAAAAGCCAAAGAAGTAGACAATGACCTGGTGGAGTGCACCCGGACAGGGCCAGGTAAAGGCATACCTTTGGCTTGATAAGCCATAGAGATGCAACTGGAAATCCTATGAGCAAGGGTGACCTTAGAAATAGGCTTTCCCAAAAAGGACTTTGAAAAGGATACAAAAAGTTGATCAAACTGTTGTAAATTTTTGGTTTCGTCCAAATAAAAGCATAACTGCCAGTGAACATCAAGAAAATGCAATTTTTATTCCCCTTTGTTCTGAAATTTGGAAAGAAAAACTAGCAAACTAATCACCAGGTTAATGGTGGCTTCAGATGCCCCCTTCAGCATGAAAGAGGAGTTGGTATGAAGAGTCACTCTGTCCTTATGGAAGACAAAATAAGGAGGCCTGATTGACAATGGCTGCAATCCAGATACCAGCTTGGCAGAAGTGATAGCCACTAAGAAGGATGTCTTCCAAGATAGAGACTGTAAATCCACAGTGGCAGCCAGTTTGAAGGGAGGAAAAACTAGGGGCTGCAAAACCAAAGTAAGATCCCAAGGAGGAGTGGGGTCCTTGTGGCCTAAGGAGGAAGGTACCCTTTCAAAAAGGTCTTGCAGAATTTAGAAGAAGCCAGGGAGGCAGAATTCTCACCCACTTGGAAATTTGAGATAGTTTTTCTATGATTAAAGTTCAGTTGGCAGCTATCTCCACTGTGGAAGGTATGGGATAGAAAATCGAAAATGACAGGAACAGGAGCTGCAAAAGGATCCAACTTATGCTGTGACATCCAGATTGAAAAAAGTTTCCAGTTACTTGAGTACATTTTTACACTGGAGGCCTTATGAGCCACAACCAAAATCTTTTTAACTGGTGAAGAGAGCCCAAGAGTTCTCGCAATCAAAGGAAATTGAGCAGTCACAATGTGAGCTTCAGGCTATGTCTGGTTGAAAAACTTCTGGTGGGTGTGAGAAGAGATCTGGAACCGGATCCAGAATCCAGGGCGGACACCCCAGATGAGACCAAAAAGTGAGAAACCAAACTTGGCGAGGCCAGAAGGGGCCAATGAGGAAGACTTTGCTCTTCAACCACTGAGCTTTCTGAAGAAATTTGGGGATCAGAGGAAGAAGGGGGTAAGCATACAGTAGACTGGAGGGCCAAACTTGGATTACAGCATCCCTGGGGGATTCCCCCAGGAAAACTCTCTGCAATTGGCACTGGAAGGAGAGGCAAAAAGATTGCAGCAAGGATGACCCCATTTCCGAAAGATCATGTCCGCCAGTAAAGGATTCAGAGACCACTCGTAAGGCACCAGAATGGTTCTGCTCAACCTGTTAGAATGTTTGACTTCCCCAGAATGTGCGTTGCCACCAGAAAATGACTGGAAGAGACCAGCCACTCCAATCTCATGGCTTTGCAGCACAGGGGATAAGATCTGCCCCCCTCTATTTGTTGATATACCAGACAATGGACATATTGTCCATCTGGATGGCAATTGTCCCGGTGGGAAGAAAAGCTTGAAGGGCCATGTGGGGGGCATCTGTCACTTCCCCTCTGCCACTGAGGGAAGGTTCACCCTAAACTTCTTGGGAAGAGCCGTGAGACTTTCAAAACCACAACTTCTTACCCCCACACTGGTTCCTAGAGTACTTCCAATGCAGGGTACAGAAGCAGATCCTGATGGCAGACAATGTCTTCCAGTCTTTCTCGTTCTGGGTAAGAGTATCACGAATGGTAGATTCAAACAAGTTAGACTCGTCAAAGGGGGAGTTCATGAAGAACACCTAGAAGGGGTCCCAAAAAAGCACGAAGTCGAAGCCAGGAATGTCACCAAATGGCAACACCTGATCTGGGAGCCCTCGAGGTACCCTCAGTATCATGAGAAAGTAACCGCATGGATGTAATCGAGATGGCTGTCAAGGAGACAAGTCAGGAGGAGAAAACCTTCTTCTCCTCCTCTGACATGGACCCCGAGGCAGACGCAGAGAATTCCTTAACCAGATCTCTCTGCAGTCTGGTGACGTGTGCCAAATAGTAGCGAGCACGTACAGCAAACGTGGCTGGAACATAAACTCACTTCCCAAAGCGGTCCATCGCCCTAGACTCCCTGTCCAGGGGATGGACCGAGGAGCTGTCCTGAGATAGTCCCCCCCCCCAACATCTTAAATTTCCACGTGACAAAGGCAATCTTACATTTATATAAATGAAAAACATACAAAATTAAATCACTTTATTTGTAAACCATTTACATCACAAACACCACTGAATCAACTGTAGTTGTAAACATTACTAATTACTTATAAACATTCTAGTCATTGTCAGTTAGCATTATATAGCTCATTCAAATCCTGCCGCTTAAACCTCGTTCCTGCTCTGCATGTACTTTTCCCACACTTCCCATTTTTTCTATGTAGTTTGCTCCTTCCCTTTTCTAAAGATCCCAATTCCAGTTGTTTTATCTCAGTTACTATATTCACTATTTTTAGTAAAGTTTGTCTAGACTTTGATTTCCATTTTCTAGAAATTGCTTTTATGGCAACCACCATAATTAGACTCAGCAAGGCTTTACAATGTTCTAGGCAATTCCAATCCTGTAGCATAACTCAAAAAAATCATCTCCCCAGTCAGTCCAATCCACCCACCCAGCATCTCCGACAAAGCGGCCCTCAAGGAATCCCAAAAGTCTGCCAGTTCATCACACCTCCAAAAAATATGTTCCCAGCTACCTCTTTCTTGCCCATCACACCTCCAACATTTGCTATCCACTTGAGGAAAAATTATTTGAAGTCTACTTGGGTATAAAAATACCTATGTAAACATTTCCAGGCAAAGATCCTAAATCTTCTAAACTTTGTTGCATATTTGGGAGATATGCATATATCTTCCCATTGTCTCGTGAATCGCTTATCCAATCTCTCTTCCCAATCCTTTCTAAGTTCCTCTGATTGAGACTTGTAATTATCATGCAGTATTTTATATGCTTTACTAGTTATTCCTTTTTTAATGGCAGCTTCCATTCTACATTCTATTAAAAACTCTAGCAGTGCTGGTCTTTCATTTAGGAGGGCCCTATTTCTTTCCCTTTGCCTATACTCTGATATCAATCCTAGATAGGGAAGGCAATCTCTAACCTACAGTCCAAATACATTTTTGGCCTCTTCCCATTCTATTACCTTTTCCTTTCTAGTTATTTGTTCCCAATAGCTTGGTTCCTTTGCCAATTTTCTCCAATAAATTCCAGCCCCATCTTGCCTATTATTTGTATCCCTGACCACAGTCAACCCTATCAGCAAAATCTGTTTTCGCCATTGTCTTACTGGTTTGGTTCTTAGAATACTCCCTGCCAGTTTAATATAATACTCTGTATGATTTTGGTTGTTCTCCTTAAGAGTCTACATCCAAAATCCCAATCTCTCCTTATTTCTTGAGCTTCCTCCCTGCGTCATCATCCCTTTCTACCTTGAATTATAGTTTTCTGCCTTTGCTATGTATAAGAGCCTTAACTGTGTTATGCTAAAATACCCCCCTCAAATTAGGTAATCCTAGTCCACCTTGTTCTAATGGCAGAATCAGCTTATCCCACTTGACCTTTGCCGTTTTCCCTTCCCAGATAAAAACCTTCAACTCTTTTTTAATTGCTGTCCCCAGTTTCTCCTCCGGTTGATAAAAGTATGCCTGACCTTTGTATAAGACTAAAGGGACCAAAACATTTTAATGGCTTGTATCTTAGTATCCATATAACAAAACTTCCAGTTTCTTAATTTTTGTATGATCTTCTGTTTAGTCTCTTCCCACATATCCTTAGCTACCCCCACAGAGTCATTTTTAATCCATACTCCTAAATACCTAATTTTATCATGTCCCCATAAATATGGATATTGTTGGACCAATTTGTATGTGGTTACATAATTTACCGCTACTGCATTTGTTTTAGCTTCATTCATTTTGTATCCCGAGAAGATCTGAAACTGTCTTAAAATGTTTTCAAAACACTGTAAAGTCCCTTTCTGGTTTTGTCATGTATCATCTGCAAATAGAACCAGCTTTTCCCAACTACCACACCAATTATATCCTTGAATTTCTGAGTCCCTTATTGTTTTTGCAAGTGACTCTAAACATAATGCAAACAACAAAGGGAAAAGAGGACAACCCTGCCTGGTTCCTCTACTCAAGCAGAAATATCAGAGAGGACCCCACTTTAATTTGCGCCTCCGATCCCTCATATGTTCTTCTAATCAACCTTATAATTGTACCAAGGAAAGCAAATGCTTCCATTGCCCTGCTCATGAAGTCCCAGTCTACTCTCTCAAATGCATTCTCTGCATCAAGACCCACTAATAAAAATGGTATTTCTTACATTCTGCTTCCCTCTGGATCATCAATGCTCTGTTAATATTGTTAAATGTTTACCTCCTTCTCCACAAAACCACAGTGATCCATATCTATCAAATTTGGTATCACTTTTGCCATTCTTTGAGCCATTATAGACAAACACATGGTTTAGTATTGAAATGGGCCTGTATGAAAGCTCGATCCGATGCATCTTTACCCTCTTGAGGTATTACCGTTACCCCCCCTTCTTTCAGGATGCTGGAACTTCTCCTCTTAAAATACTGTTAAACAAAACCTTCCAGATCTTTATCAGTTTTTTTTCCCCTCCTAACTTCCAAACTTCCACAGGAATACCATCTATTCCTGGGGACCTTCCTGTAGATTGGTTATACATAGCCATTTTTATCTCATCCCTTCCTAACCTGTTAGTAACTGAGCTTCATCTACCTCTAAGTTTGGCATATTTAATTCTTCCATAAACATTTCCATTTGTACCTTTTCTTGATTTCTATATTTCCCTGCTTTATACAAATTTTCATAAAATTTCTGAAATATTTCTAATACTCTTGTTACCTTGTTATAGGCTCCCTAAGCTTGGCGACTTCCCTTTCCACTTTTTGTTGCCCGAGTTGTTGGGCTAAATGTTTTTGTGCTCTAGAATTACCATCAAAAACAGTTGCTTAACAGTAATCTTTCTAAACTCATGCATATTATCGGGGTAATCCCTTATTTTCTGTTTAGCATTTTGCGGTTAGTCCTTTTCTTGTTCTGAGAGATTTCCCCTATTTTGCAATACTTCAGCATTTGTCAATCCCTCTAAATAATTTTCGTTACTGTTTAGCCATATCTCCCTTTTTTATTTCCAACCTAGTTTTAAACTCCACTTTAATTTTATCCCACTCCTTAGCTATGCTTTCAGAAGACAAACTGGTCTTCTCTAGCGGCTCCTGAAATAAATCCACAAACCATTCCTTAACTTCCTCTCTTCAACCAGTAGGTGGGGAAGCGCTAGTGTCTCATTTTCATTTCATCACCTTGCATTTTTATTTTAGTTATTATTGGTGCACGATCTGAAATAGTTATTCGGTGCATTTCAAGACCTTCAATTAAATGCACATGTTCCTGTGAAATATAAAATCTATCTGGCCTAGCCCAGTTTTTGTATCTCAGTGAGTAATATGTAAATTCACTTCCGAACTCCTAGTACTGAATTCACATCTTCCATGCCAAACATTTTCATAAATTTCTTCAAAAATCTACCTTCCCTTGTTATATTATCCCTTCTAGGACCCCCAGACATATCTTCACTGTTGCAAACCAAATTCCAGTCTCCATCTATAAGTAATATCCCTTGCTGAAAGGTGATTATTTCTCCCAAAATTTCTTAAGCTCCATTATAGAAGTTTTAGGGGGGATGTAAATGTATACCACTGTAATCTTCCTGTCTAGCCAGTAGCCCCTTATACTCCACATCTTCATTTATTTATTTTTTCCCCTCGTCTATCACTATTGGAGCTCATCTTGCAATTAAAAGAAGTACTCCTCGTTTCCTTTGCCCCAAATATTCCAATGAATAACCATCCTGAAAACCTTTCTTTATCAAATTCTCATGTTCAGTTCTTTCCAGGTGCGTCTCCTGTAGCACAGCTATTTGCACTCTACATTTTTAATATAGTTCAATATTCTTTCTTTTTTTATATTTATCTGTAAGACTATTTAGATTGAAAGACATTACAGAAAGCATCATTTTCTTGTACAGTTATTACTACCTTTTATATAGAACTGCTGTTTTGCTAACTGTCTAGTTTCAACTTTTATGTTACATGTACATACTGTTCGGCAGTTAGGTCTTTTATATAGTTGTTTCATGTCTTATCCATTTGCACCTATGTCGCATAACTTTTTATTTTTTTTGAAAGCCCTCAAACAGAACAAACCCCCCCAAAAAAAAAACCTTCCTAAAACCTACAAACTTTACAATAACACACAAAACTATGTACATCTTCAAATATCAACGTTTTTGCTTCCAAATAAGAACATAAGTTCTACGTTGATACCTACACAAACAGGCTAAAATTAACCAAAAAGAAAGGTTAGTCATGTTAAGATGCATGGTACAGCCTGTGCTATTAGTAAATGCTATTTAATTTTTATATCTATATAACTCTCCCAGTTGAGAAAACACTTGAATACTTTCAGTAAAACATTTTCTCCAAGCCATTTTTCTTTATCAAATTGTCTTCTAGTGACATACAAACCAGACACTGAACTAAGGGTACCTTATCAGAAAGAAAGACTTACAGTATTTAATATTAATTTTAATTTACATGCTTTGTAATAAACTTGTTATTGGATAAAGCCTATGGCTTTTACCCATTTTCCCTATGTAAGCATGGGAAAAAGCACACTAATTTTTATTTTGTCATACTCTGTTAACCAGACCCTTGTGCTCTTGCCCCCATCTCCTCCACTCCTCATTCTTTTTTCATTACAGTGTCTAGATTTTTTCAAAACTGAACAAAGAAAAGAGAGAAGGGTGAACAAGAAAAAAACAAAAGCACCTGTTTATATTAGCATCCCCAATGCATTTAAAAAACCTGAAAGACGTTTACTTCAAGTCTAATTGGTTTTGCATTATCTTTAAAGCTGTCACACCTGGGAAAACTCCTGGTTGTTTTCAGGGAACATTATGTCCTAGCCAGTTTCTCTGTTCTTTTTTTTTCCTTTTCCCTCAGCCAGTCACCTTCCACCAGACTGTCTCCATGGAGACAAGCTGCAGAAAAGCTACTTAGTATAGATCTTTGCAAAGGCTGGAAAAACAACCTTATAATATTCAGTATTCTTTTTTCATTTACTTGCTCTCGGTTTTAAAACAAAGGTCCTTAATCAGTCGTTTTCCCATGCAAGAATGAAAAAGAAGCACATCAATTTGAACTCTGTCATGCCCCCTGTAAACAGGCTCCTTTTTTTTTTTTTTTATCATTACATTGGTCAAAACTGCACAAGAAAAAGAGAAGAGGGGAGAAAAATAAAAACACCTGTTTACAATCCCCATTACACCCAAAAATAGCATGCAGAGAAAACCATGCAACACAGATACAATACTATTAAGAAAATAAGGTGTTTTCTTTACTTACAGTTAGCGTTCTCCCCTATCTTCCCCTCCCCATGGCATTTCTCCGAATATTAATGACATGAAGTAGGGCATATACCAGAGTCCCCCACTCAGCAAACAAATTTTGAAGTAGTCCAATATTTGCAGATTTTCTTGTGCTATCCTATTTCACAAACATAATTGTTTTGTAATCCTACATTAAGTTACTGATTATATTCTTCTCCATCACCTAGATCCTGTCTCTGTTTCATTTCCAAAATACTCTCGATTCTACTGGTCAACTCTCGTGCTTCCTTCCTTCTCTTCAACATTTTCCGCTGAAATACTGGAAAAGGTTTCACAGGTGCAGTCTCTCTGTGGTCTTTACTACCAGAGGAGCAAGAAGCCAAATCACTTTCTGTTTCGCAGCTCACTTTCTGTTGGACAAACTTCTCTATTTCCTCCTTAGCGTGCACTTCATCAAACAATGATTTTGTCCCTCCAAAGAAGAATACCTTGAAGACAGCTTGATATAGCAGCTTCAATTTCACAACTGCATCTTGGCATTCTCTGAACAGAGTGATGAATTGACTTCTCTCTTGCCTGGTATACAATGAGTAATCATTCTCCACAAATACTCTGCTGCCACCTACTTTTAGTATTTTGTTCTTCTGCCACAGTTTTGACAAAATCAATTCTTTCTGCTGGTAGGATTACATCCTTACTATTAAAGATCTAGGTTTCTTTCTTATCGCTAGATTTGGAGCATACACACGATATGCCTGTTCAACTAATAAATCCTGCTCTGGAATACCAGCCCAGCTGCTTGCTTATTTGCATTTTCATGAATTTAATGCAGTCTGTTCCTTTCAGCTTCTTTGTTATAGCTGAAAATAAGAAGTTATGTACTCACCATAACGTTCCATCTGAGTAGGTGGCTTCATTTGTCTGCAACCTGTGGGTCTTGGATCCGATATCGGATCCGAGCCGGCAACTTGTTTCATAGCTAATGGATCCGAGCTCCTAGCTCCTCCCCTCACCCATAATCCCCTGCCAACCCTCCATGACCTCAGATCAAGTTTGCCCCTCTATAGATACCCAAAAAGGGTATTCCAATAAACAACCTACATAGATCTATTTTGAAGGCCAGGGGGAAGGGGGGGGTGGTTGCAGACAAATGAAGCCACCTACTCAGATGGAACGTTATGGTGAGTACATAACTTCTTAATCTGAAGTAGGGACTTAATTTGTCAGCAACCTGTGGGACAGAGTCCTCAGCTACCTGAATCTTGGGTGGCCATCATGGAAGGATATTGCGGAGCACCGCAAAGCCAAAGGATGCTCTCCCTCTAGAAATTACTTCCAGTTTGTAGTGGTTAATAAAGGTATGAGATGAGGCCCAAGTGGCTGCCGAACAAATATCATCCAATGGAACTCTAGATTTGAAAGCAGCAGAAGTAGAGCTGGAACGAGTGGAATGTGTGCGAACTCCTTCAGGTGCGGGTCTCCCAGAAGCTTGGTACGCTAAAAGAATACATTGGGAAATCCAGCGTGACAAGGAGATTTTTGAGACTGCTTTCCCCAAATTGAATTTGGCAAAGGAAATGAACAGCTGGTCGGATTGCCTGTGACCAGCATTCCTATGAGTATAAAAACGTAGCTGCCTATGAACATCTAATGAGTGCAGCTTGTACTCTCCTTTATTCTGTTATTTAGGAAAGAAGACCAGTAGATTTATGGATTGATTTATATTGGTTTCTGATGCTATTTTGGGAAGGAAGGAGGGATTGGTCCTGAGGTACACTCTGTCCGGATGAAAAATCAAGTAAGGAGGCTTCACAGAAAGGGCTTGAAGTTCCGAAACTCTTTTCGCTGAAGTAATGGCTACAAGGAATGCTGTTTTCCAGGACAAGTATTTGAGATCCACTGAAGCGGCAGGCTCAAATGGGGGAGCAGTTAGGGCATGAAGAACTAGTGAAAAATCCCAAGAGGGTACGGCTTCTTTGATAGGGGGTCTGAGCAGAAAAGTACCCTTGAGAAAGGTTTTACACAATTTGGCCGACATCAAGGGCCCTGTGTCATGTCCCATATGGTAATGGGAGATGGCCACCAATTGTACTTTGACGGTTGAGCAACTAGTGCCTTCCTGAAAAAGTCTGGTTAGGAAGTCTAGTATGGATGGAAGAGGGGCCGTAAAGGGATCTAGATTATGATGCTCCACCCAGACAAAAAAACGTTTCCATTTACTGCGGTACACTTTCCTGGTGGAAGGTTTAAGCGCTGCCACGAGGATGGCTTTGACTGGTGAAGAGCTACCGGGAGTCCTAACTATGAGTGGAACTGGAGCAACCAAGAAGTCAGCTTCAGACTGTCCAGATTTGGGGTCGACAAGCCCGATGGATGGAAGATTAGATCCAGACTGGGATCCAGAATCCAGGGGGGTTCACCAGGTGAGACCACAGGTAAGGGAACCAAGTTTGCTGAGGCCAGAATGGGGCAATGAGGATCATCCTGCTCCCCAACCACGAGGCTTTCTGTAAGAGCTGCAGCATCAGGGGTAGAGGAGGATAGGCATAAAGTAGACCGGGCGGCCAAGCATGCACCAGAGCGTCTCTTGGAGTTTCCCCTGGAGGGGGAATCAGAGCGAAGAAATTGTCGCATTTGGTGTTTGAGGGAGAGGCAAAGAGATCGCAGAAGGGTTGCCCGCATATTGCGAATATCTGCTTCGCTACTAGTGGGTTGAGAGACCACTCGTAAGGGGAGAGAATGGTGCGGCTGAGTTTGTCCGCTAGGATGTTGGCCCACCCCGGAATGTGCGTTGCAATCAGAAAGTGGTTGTTGGAAACTTTTAGTTATGTACTTACCATAACTTTTGATGGATGGGATCCATCTCGCCTACATTCATAACTGATGGGTTCGCAGCCGATCCGTCGGCTCCGACTCGGCCACTATATACTAGAACGAAGTCTCTCATTGGCTGGGCTACCCCTTATCCCAGAATGCACCACGCCTGCTTCCCCAGATCTTGTTTGTTCGCTTTCATACATTTATACAGGTACAGAAACACATACCAATAACTGTAACTAACTAGAGCCCTTCCAGAGGAGAGCTTAGCAAGATCAATATTTCCTCCAAATCCAAAAGGTAGGGGGAAGGAGGGTGGGTATGTATGAATGTAGGCGAGATGGATCCCATACATCCAAAGTTATGGTAAGTACATAACTAAAAGATGTAATGGGATCCTATCTTGCCTACATTAATAACTGATGGGACAGCGTCCCTAGCACCTACAAACCCCAGGTGGCTCACTGGAACACACTCCTGAGAACTGCGGAACCAAATGAAGCTCTGCCTCGGGAAGCCACATCAACCTTGTAATGAGAAATGAAGGTATGCGGAGAAGACCAAGTAGCAGCCGCACAAATATCATCTACTGAAACTTTGGAGTGAAAAGCTACAGAGGTGGCCATAGCCCTGGTAGAATGAGCTTTGAGTGGGAAAGGCAACTCTCTGCCTGACTGGGAATAAATGAAAGAGATGCAATCCTTAATCCATTTGGCAATGGTGATTTTGGCAACTGGTAGACCTAACCTATTCTCCGCAAAGGACACAAACAGTTGGTCAGATTTTCGTGTCTGAGTGGTCCTATCTAAGTAAAAACGCAGTTGCCTGTGAACATCCAACTGGTGGAAGGTATATTCTGCTCTATTAGAAAAATTAGGAAAGAAGACTGGGAGCTCCAAGGATTGCTGAATGCATAAAGGGGATGCTACCTTAGGCAAAAAAAGATGGATTCAATCTAAGGGAAACTCTGTCTTTGTGAAAAATCAGATAAGGAGGGGAAGAAAGTATGGTTTTGTACCTACCATAAATGTAGATGTCCGATAGATATGCAACTGCAGTCCTGACATATGGGTTGTCCTGCCTCAGGCAGCCCTTCGGTCGGCCGGATTCCAAAGTCTGGGTCCGGCGTCGGCTGATGTCACCACCTCCCCGACGTCAGAGAGGCTGGGGTATAAAGGCATCAGCCGACGCCATCTTCTTCAGTGTTTCTTGCCCCAGATGCCAGGTGCCCTCCAAGGAAGGCTAAATTTTGTGAATGGATAAACAAAAAATTCAGACATGCACAACAGTAATAAACACATACACCATAACAGATAACCCCAGCTTATAGGAAAGGGGGGAATGGACCCAAGGGAAAAAACAGAGGGGTAGGAGGGAGGGAAAACCTGACTGCAGTTGCATATCTATCGGACATCTACATTTATGTCCTTCAAGAATGCAACTGCAGTCCTGACATATGGGTTGAATACCATAGCCAAGCTGGGGGTGGTAGGACTAAGCAAGGGATGGTGTAGCTAGAAGGCCCTGCAGGACTGCCAAAGCAAAGCCTGCTCGGGATCTGGAGTATAATGGCAGGTTGTAGTGTTTGGTAAATGTATGCACGGAGCTCCATGTAGCAGCCTCTAGAATATCTTTTGTGGCCACTCCTCTAAGAAAGGCTGTGGATGTGGCCATAGCTCTGGTGGAGTGTGGTCTAATATTAGCTGGCACACTCTTTCCATGGAAGGAGTAACAGAATCTGATGCAGTGTCCAATCCATTTTGAGATAGTTTGTTTGGTGACTGCATTTCCTTGTCTCCCAGCAGCATAGGCTACAAACAGTTGGTCAGACTTACTGGTAGACTTTGTTCTGTCCAAGTAGTAGTGTAGTTGTCTGTGAATGTCTAAAGTATGCAACAGCTTTTCCCCTTTGTTCTGAGGGTTAGGAAAGAAAGTAGGCAGGTGAATTGCTTGGTTTAGTGACATTCTGGATATCACCTTAGGCATGAAGGAAGGATTGATTCTAAGGGAAACTCTGTCCTGATGAAAGATGAGAAAAGGAGGAACTGCCATGAGGGCCTGTATCTCCGAGACTCTTCTTGCTGAGGTGACTGCCAACAGGAAAACCGTTTTCCAAGAGAGAAATTGCATTTCTGAAGATGATGCTGGTTCAAAAGGAGGAAGAGTTAATTGTTCCAAGACGTAATTGAGGTCCCATGCAGGAATTGGTTGTTTCCTTGGAGGTTTGATATTCTTTATACCCCTTAGAAACTGTCTTAGCAAGGGATGCGAAAACACAGGTGGATCACAGTTGTAATGTGCAGAGATAGCTGAAGCGTGGATTTTGATGGAAGAGTATGAGAGGCCACTGTGAAACATTTCTGCCAAGTATTCTAATATCTGAGGTCTGTTCATCAGTGATGCATCCTGTCCCTTGTTGACATTCCAGATGATGAATCTCTTCCATTTGGCCGAATAGGTTTTTCTGGTGGAAGGTCTGCGTGCCTCCAGCAAAATGTCCTTAACTGTTTTGGAGAGGGAGTCATGAGTTCCAGTTATGGAATTCTCCAAGCTGCCAGCTTTAAGGTTTGTAGGTTCTGATGAACTGTCTTGTAATTGTGTTGAGTCAGGAGCTGAGGCCATTGAGGCAAGGGCCACGGTTTGGAGTGAGTTATGCTCAGTAGCAGTGGATACCAGTGTTGCTTTGGCCAGTCTGGAGCTATCAAGATTCCTCTCGGTTGTTCTGCCTTGATCTTCAGTAACACCTTGGTGAGTAAAGGTAGAGGAGGGAATGCATAAATTGTTAGGGCATTCCAGCTGAAGGAAAGAGCATCCATTCTCCAGGCTAGAGGATGGTGTATCCTTGTGCAAAACCTTTCCAGATGATGATTGAGATGAGATGCAAAGAGGTCTATGTCTGGTCTTCCCCATGCAGATGTTATTTGTGAGAATATGCGTGGGTGTAGCATCCATTCGTGTGGCTCCAAGAAATTTCTGCTCAACCTGTCTGCCAGAACATTGTCCTTGCCCGGAATAAACTGGGATTGCAAGTAGATGTTCAGATTCAGGGACTTTTCCCAAAGAGCCATTGTTAGTCTGCAGAGGGGATAGGAATGAGTGCCCCCTTGTTTGTTTATGTACCACATGACAGTGGTGTTGTCTGTCCTTATTAGCAGATGACCTTGCTGAAGAGATTTTCCAAAGGCGTCTATTGCATGTATCACTGCCAACATCTCTTTTTGATTTATGTGCTGATGCATTTCCATGGGAGTCCATTGCCCTTGAATGCATCTGCCATCCATGTGCGCCCCCCAACCATGGTCTGAGGAGTCTGTTGTAATAGTTTGACTTGTTGGAGGTTTGTTGAAAGGCATACCTTCGTTTAAGTGACTTGCTTGAGCCCACCACAAAAATTCCCTTTGCAGGCATGGTATGAGTGGTATTATGTCTTCCAGGTTGTGGCTGTGTTGAGACCACAAGCTTTTTAGGTACCATTGCAGTTTTCTCATGTGAAGTCTTGCCAGAGGGATTAGAAGAATGCAAGATGCCATGAACCCCAGGGCCTGCAGGGTTTTCCTTGCGGTCAGGTGGGTTAGTTTTGCTAGGCTTGTGAAGTAAGCTGTTAAATGCTCTTGTTTCTCCTCTGTGAGGAAGGCCATTTGTAGCTGTGTGTCCAGCTTTGCTCCTAGAAAAATAATCTCTTGGGATGGCAGTAGTCTTGATTTTTGAATGTTGACTGTGTATCCCAAAGCCTGCAGCAATTGAATGACATAATCCAAGTGTTTTATCAAGGTTTGTTTGCTGTCTGCTTGTATGAGGCAGTCGTCCAGGTGAGGGTATATTTGAATCCCCTGGAGTCTGCAATGTGCCACTACTGATGCCAGGCATTTCGTGAATACTCTGGGCACAGTAGATAAGCCAAACGGCAATGCTGAGAATTGATAGTGCTCTGTTCCTGCAAGAAATCTGAGGTATCTTCTGCAACTGTGTCTGATAGGGACATGCAGGTATGCTTCCTTGAGGTCCATAGTAACCAGCCAAAATCCCTTGCCCAGCATGGGAAGAAGTTGCTGTAACATCAGCATCTTGAATTTTGGCACCATGAGAAAAGTATTTAGAACGGACAAGTCCAAAATAGGCCTCCATTGCTTTTCAGTCTTGAATAAAATCCCTGGCCTTGTTCCTGAGGAGGAACCATCTCTATTGCTTTTATTTTTAACAGCTTTGAGACTTCTCTGAGTGCCTCTGCCCTTTGATTTTGTGGCAGGATTGGTATGCCTTGTCCTGTTGGTAAAGTATGGAAGTGGAATCTGTAGCCTCTGTGTATTATATCCAGAATCCATTTGTCCTTTGTTATAATGTGCCAGTTTGTTGAGAATAGAGATAATTTTCCGCCTAAAGGTGTTCTTTTGAGCCTTGGTAGGCGGAGTGGTAGGTAAGTCATTGTGATTGTCCCTGTGGTGCAGGTGAAGTACCTGTGCCACTTCTTTGATTTTGAGGTTGCCACTGGCGTCTCCTGTAGGAGCCTCGGTATTGCCCTCTACCTTGTGCACGCCTGTTCTTTCCCCTTTGAAACTTGTCTGAGTCTGGAAAGGACCAATTCTTTGAAGGCCAATTTCTGCTGAATCTGGGTGGCTGTACCTGGAGGAAATCTTTTACTGTCTGTACTGATTTTGCCTTCTCCTCAATAGACTTCAACACCTCCTGAGCATTAGCACCAAAAAGCTTCTGTTTATCCAGAGGTGCGTCCAGGAGCTTTACTTTAACATGATCTGGCAGAGGCTGCTCTTTCAACCAAGCATGTCTACGGATAACAGCCCCTGTCATGGCTGCCCTACATGAAGCCTCCAATGCATCATAACCACACTGAAGAAAATGGTTACTAACCTGCTGAGAATTATGAACCAAATCCTGCAATGCCTTTCTATCTATAGGCTCAGGAGAGGCTAGCTTTTTCTGCAAATCATCCAGTAAAAAATCCTGGTACTTAAACATATGAAAAAGGCAGTTAAGTGACCTCATGGCAAGGGTGGTAGAGGTATAAACTTTTTTACCCCATCTCTCCAGGGACCTTGCTTCCCTGTCAGCTGGTAGTGGATTTTTGGCCGAGGAAGAAGCCACTCCTTTGGGGCCCTATGAAATAGTTTCTAGATCCACAGATTGGGCCCTAAAGAAATGCTTGTGAGTGTCAGGGACCCTGTAATATCTGTCTGGCTTGACAGGAGCAGGAGGGAGAGAATCAGGGGAAGCACTGGAGTCTGAAAATACATCATCCAGGACATCCAAAACTGGAGGGATAGCCAAAGGTCTGTGCTGGGGTAACTTGAGGAAGGTACGGAGCCTTTTCCTAGAGTCAGAGAATTCCTGACCCTGCCACTTAAAATGTTCCCTCATGGAGTGGAGGACTTCACCGAAAGAAAAATCCTCAGGAGGAGAGGCAGAGGGAATAGATTCCTCAGCATCAGAATTCTCATAGGCGTGGAAGGATTCTTCATGGGTATCTGAATGCTCTGAATCCCCAGAGGCTTCATCTGAAGAGAGGTTGTCTGCCTGCTCAGTTCTAGGCCTTTTTTCTGCAGGTGGCTGAGAACCTCTGTCTGGATGGGGCTGAGACCCCCTGATAAGAGAGATTAGGTCTGCAGCAAGAGACATGATCTGTCTATCAGAAGAAGGAGCCCGAGAGGTAGGCTTAGGATGGGCCTTGGCCTGGCTGGCGGCCTTAGCACGTGCAAAGGCCTTGATGGACATGGATACAGGAGGCCTAGCTGCCCCACGTGCAGGGGTAACCTTGTCCACAGGAATGGTGTTGGGTAGTTCAAGAACTTCGGTTTCTGGAGGAAATTCAACAACTGGCACCAGTGTAGCCTCTGAGACCAATGAGCGTGTTAAAGCGGTGTCGTCGGCCTGGAGCGGTTGAATAATTGCTTCCGAAGGGACCGAAGCACTCGCGGAGGGCTTAGGTGTAGAATCGGTGGAAGATGCGGGCCGAGGATGTCGGTCCCGGTCCTTACGTTTCTTGGTAGTTTGTGCTGTCGGTTGTTCCGACGGCATGTTGTAAGCGAAGGATTTGCCAAAAAAGTTTTTGGCAAATTCTGCCCAGCGACTGAGAGTGCGCTTATTAAAGCGAGCACAGGCCGAGACGTCGTGGTCTGGGGTCAGGCAAGGGAGGCAGTAGGAATGGAAGTCCTTATGAGGTATTTGTTTACCACAAGACAAACAATTATTAACTTTCTCAATTTGTTCTGACATCGACTGAGGCAAGAAAAAATGTTCCCCAACGGGGTACTTAGCTTTTTAGATGACTTCGGTAAGTGAAAACACAGGAGCTGACCGACCAGCTCTTGCGAACTGCTTCTGCTTCGGGTACCGCGCGGCAAGAAAGACTGAAGAAGATGGCGTAGGCTGATGCCTTTATACCCCAGCCTCTCTGACGTCGGGGAGGAGGCGACATCAACCGACGCCGGACGCAGACTTTGGAATCCGGCCAACCGAAGGGCTGCCTGAGGCAGGACAACCCATATGTCAGGACTGCAGTTGCATTCTTGAAGGACATCAGACAGCCTGAAGCTCTGAAACTCGCTTAGCAGAAGTTATTACCACTAGAAAGGCAGTTTTCCATGACAGAAAGTTTATATCACAAGTGGCTGCCGGCTCAAAGGGACGGGCAGTTAAAGAGGCCAGAACCAAATTTAAGTCCCAAGGGGGCACAGGATGAGCCATAGGAGGCCTGAGGAGCCAGGCTCCCTTAAGAAAGGATTTGCAAAGTCTGTTAGCCATTAAAGAAGGCTCTATAGCAACATGAAAATTAAATATAGCCGCCAGTTGAACTTTAAGTGTGGAGACTGAAGAGCCTGAATGAAACAATGAAGCTAGAAATTCCAAGACCTGCAGAACTGGGGCCGTAAGAGGATCAATGCCTCGCTGCTGGGCCCAACAAACAAACCTTTTCCATTTGCTGGAATACAGCTTAACGGTAGACGGCTTGTGGGAGGAGGACAAGATGTGCATCACTTCCGAAGAAAGAGAGAGATCTCTAACTAAGGATGGAAGTGGAGTAACCAAGCAGCCAGTCGCAACGACCGGAGGGACGGATGAGAGTGTCCCGACTGATGAGACAACAGATCCGGCACTGGGTCCAGAATCCAGGGGCCCTGTACCGCATACTTCTGCAGGAATGGGAATCAAACCTGACGGGGCCAATGTGGGGCAACTAAAATCATGTGGCACCCGACATGAAGAGCTTTCTGAATCACCCTCGGGAGAAGGGGAATCGGGGGGAAGGCATAAAGCAGACCCGGGGGCCAATTGTGGGCTAGAGCGTCCCTGGGAGACTGCCCCTGAGAGGGAGTCAGAGTGAAGAACTCTCTGCACTTCGCATTGTTGGGGCTCGCAAACAAGTCGCAACAAGGGAGACCCCATTTGGCGAAGATCTGCGCAGCCACTCTGTTGTTGAGGGACCACTCGTGGGGCAACAGGAGAGTCCTGCTGAGCCTGTCTTCAATCACACTGGCTTTTCCCGGAATGTGCGTGGCTACTAAGAAACGTCGAGAGGCTATGGCCCAGCGCCATACTCTCATGGCCTCCCTGCAAAGGGGGTAGGACCTGGTTCCGCCCTGCTTGTTTATGTGCCAATCTACCGACATGTTGTCGGATAGAATCGCAATAGTACCTTGGGGGACAGCATGATGAAGTGCTTGTAAAACCAGAAGCACCACTCTCATTTCCAGGATATTGATGTGAAGGTGCGCTTCGCAATCCTGCCAAGTGCCTTGGACAGACCTGTCCGGATAATGACCCCCCCCACCCTATCTGGGAGGCGTCCGTGGTCACTGTGGCAACAGGGGGCTGAAGGGCGAAAGGACGCCCCCGGTCTAGGTTGGACCGGCATAGCCACCAACGGAGGTCCCGACAACTGTCCGTAATCAGAACCAGGTGGTTCAGGGGAAGTTCTTGGTACGACCATTGAACTGATAATAGCCATTGCAGCACCTGCATGTGCAGCCTGGCTAACGGTACTAGGAGGATAGTTGCAGCCATCGTGCCCAATAACTGAAGAATCTGTCTGGCAGGAACTCGAGATTTGGGTAAATAATTTAGAACCTGTGATTGTAGAACCTGAATTCCCTCTGATGGCAAAAATGCCCACATTCTTTTTGTGTCTAATTCTGCGCCTATAAAGGTGATACGCTGAGATGGCCGCAGCACAGATTTTTCCCAATTGAAAGTGATTCCTAGTGAGAGACCCAAGGTTACTGTGGCCATCAGCGCTCAAATCAGTAGATGCTTGGAGGTGGCAGTGAGGAGCCAGTCGTCGAGATAGGGAAACACTTGGAATCCTAGACTTCTCAAGTGAGCTGTCACCACTGCCAGACACTTGGTAAACACCCTGGGGGCCGTGGTGAGACCAAAGGGCAGTGCACGAAACTGGAAATGACTGGTTCCTAGGTGGAAGCGTAAATGACTCCTGGACTCTTGACGTATCAAAATTTGATAGTAAGCGTCCTTGAGGTCTATGGAGCACATCCAGACATCCTTCTCCAATAACGGGAGAATGGACTGAAGGGTGACCATCCGAAACTTGGACTTCTTCACAAAATGATTTAAAGAGCTTAGGTCCAAAATGGGCCTTACGTCCCCTGTCTTTTTTGACACCAAAAATAATCTTGAGTAAGTTCCTGATCCGATCTGGTCGGCGGGGACGGGCTGGATGACCCCTTTGCTTAGCAGCTTTGAAACTTCTACGGCTGCCAGATCCCATTGACTGGGTGGCACGTCCGGGATTCTTCTTGTAGGAGGAGGGGGCTTGAAAAAGGGGATGAGGTAGCCTCCGGTTACAATGCGAAGCACCCACTGATCCTTGGTTATCGATTCCCAAGCCTGTGGGTGTTTCGCAAAACAACCCCCGACTGGCTCCGGAGAAGCACAGCCGGGCCACATCCTAGGGATGTTGAGGGTAGGAGGAACCACGAAAGGAGTCGCAGTCTCCAGAGTTACAGGGGCCTCTGCCACCTCTAGGACTGTGTCTTCCTGAATCCCCCCCTGCCTCTGGAGGGGGGGATCACTCGGTGGAGTAGAGAAGAACTTTTGGGATTTCCTGAACCACATTTTCCCTCCTCTCTGGACCTTGGGATAAGGTCTAGAGGGAGCGGTAAAACGGGCCCCAACGGCAGTCAAGGTCTTGCCCTCCTGCTCGCACCGAGTAAGTGTGTCCTTCACCTTGGGTCCAAACAAAGAAGACCCATCAAAGGGGTGTCGTGAAGGAAGACTTAAAGGCCTCCGCGAGTGGACACAAGCGTAACCAGGCTTGTCTCCTAAGAGCCACTCCTGTGCCCGCTGCTCTACTCGCCCCTTCGGCTGCATAAGAAATGAGCCTCATGGACGAGTTGACAATAGAAGATAGGGTAGTCATCTGGGCACCTACGGTCTGTGCTAACGCCTCAGGAAGGTTACCCGCAAGGGACTCTCCTAACTCTTGAGGAGGTCCCTTTGGAGCCTTGTAAAATGACAGAGATAGTTCAGCGACCGCAGAGTAAAGGTCACTGAAGAAAGGGTACGCTTCCCATACCTATCCATGCTCCTAGAATCCTTATTAGGAGGATGAATAGACGTTGAAGCCTCTGCCACGTCCTGCTGAGTGGCAGATGCCATCACCATAGCATCAACTGCAACACCCTTAGTGAGGAATTCCTTCTGGGGAGGGGCTGAAAGAAACGTATTAAGCCTTGCAGGCACTGGTTCCGCTGTATCAGGATGTTCCCACACCATCCGAGAGATTAGATCTAATAACTCGTCGAAGGGTGGAGACACCCAGGAGGAGGAGGGCTGGACCCCGAAGGCCTTGAGGAAGACTGACTCCTCAGCGGTAGGGGCTTTGGATTGCCAATCGCCTCTCTGTCTCAAGATCTCAAGGATATCCGAGAAGGAGACGTCATCCGAGGATGATTTAGGGGACCCCTCCGCATCATCGAGGTCAGTATCTGAAGTGACGGATTCATCTTGGGAATCAACGTGCTTCCTCTTACACAGTTTCTTCCTTGGGGGTTCATCCGAAGCAGATTCAGAAGGACCCCCCGGAAGAAGGGAACCCTCTAAGGGGGTATCCTCAGGCCCTGGGGCCCCACTGTCATGGGAAAGAATGTCTCCAGAGGCACCAGTACCCAAAACTTGGGATGGTGAGGTAGAAACCTGCTGAACCGGCAAGGTCATGGCCAGCGCACTCCTCATGGCCTCAAAAGCAGGACCTCCAGACTCAGCAGAGGGCACTTGCTGAGAGACCACGGCGGTACCTGGAATACCTGTGGCCGATGCCCCGAGGGGAAGACTGGGCAGCGAAGAGGCGAGCTCCACAGTGTTGCCCTCGGCCCCCGCCGAGGAAGACCCGGTACCAAACCCTGACACCGAGGACAGGGAAGGAATGAAGGTCGGAGCAGAGAAACTCCGAGGGGGTCCCTGCTCCGACTGGACGATTCTACAGCGTTCTACCTGCACCGACTCCAACGGCTCCAAGGGGGTTGGAGGAGGAATCAAATGCAAGGAATGTGGAATCAGCTACGAAGCCGCATGGGCTGGAGCTGAGATCATTTTAGTAAAAACTGGGGACTGGAACAGCCTCTGGATAACCCTATCCAAATCCGACAACCTAGAGGATTTGGAGGAAACAGACTGGGGCCGAGAAGACTTCTGCCTCGGCTCCAATAAAGCAGGGGATCGGCTCCGAAAGGGTTCCAGCAGTATCGGACCCGAGACTGGAACCGTTTGCAACAGTGTCGGCGCCACAGGCGGCTCCGGGGACAAGGGGGAAGAGTCTGAGTCTCACACCTCCAACGGCTCCGAGACCAAAGGAGCCGAAGTAGGTGATTGGCCTCTCGATGCACTAACCTACGGCTCCGACACCAATGGAGCCGAGGGAAGAAGCACCGAGGCAGACCCTTCAGCCATCGGCTCCAAAGCCATTGGAGCCGAGGAAGAAGAAGTCGATCCCTGTTTCTTAGCTGACTGGTCGGAGTCGGCGATCTATGCTTCTTGGTTGTCGGGCCCGACGGACGGAGAAAAAAAACGGTAAACTAATATATATGGGCTAAGGCCCTCTAACTTAAACGGGCCTTGCCCAGTACACTAGTAGCGTGAAAAAAGAATAAAATTTAACTTTACACAAAACTGACCACAAATGCTCACAAAGCTGTTAAAAGAGCTGTTTGTTTAAAAGCTGACAGAAACCCTAGCCAAAAAAGACCAAAAGGTCAAGAAAAAAACACTTAGCTCCAGCCAAGTCGAGACCACGTCTGGCTTGAAAAGCGGCAAACGAGATCTGGGGAAGCAGGCGTGGTGCATTCTGGGATAAGGGGTAGCCCAGCCAATGAGAGACTTCGTTCTAGTGTATAGTGGCCGAGTCGGAGCCGACGGATCGGCTCCAAACCCATCAGTTATGAATGTAGGCGAGATAGGATCCCATTACATTCGCCCATTCCCACACACTCATGGCTTCGCGGCATAGAGGGTAAGACCTGGTTCCCCCTGTTTGTTGATGTACCAGACAACAGAAATGTTGTCCGACTGAATTGCAATAGTTCCTATGGGGAGGAGATTCAGAAGTGCTTGCAACGCGTACAGCACCGCTCTCATCTCCAGAACGTTGATATGCAGGGAGGTCTCTGTATCATTCCACGTGCCTTGGACTGCCCAGCCTGAATAATGTCCCCCCCACCCGAGGCAGGAGGCGTCCATGGTCACCGTGGTGAGAGGGGGAGGAGTGCAGAAGGGTCGGCCCGTATGGAGATCTGGAGCATGAAGCCACCATAACAGGGCCCTCCTGCAAGCCTTGCTGACAGCGATGGGGTGATGGAGAGGAAAAGACTGAAAGGACCATTGCACTAGAAGGGTCCACTGCAGTACCCTCATGTTCAGGCGGGCGCATGGAAGGAGAGTTATCGCTGCCGCCATGGAGCTCAGCGCCCTCAGGACCAATTCCGCCGGTGGGGCTTCTGACTGGAGGATGGCCCGCACATGAAGTTGCAAATTCCGTAGTTGTTCCGACGTCAGGAAGGCTCGTAGATCTCTGGTGTCTATTCTGGCTCCTATAAATTCTATGACTTGTGTCGGAGCAAGGAAAGATTTGTCTGCATTGATCGTGATGCCTAATTGGGGGGCTAGGCAGAGAAAGAAATCTCTGGCTGAGCAAAGTAGATGCCTTGTTGGGGCGGTCAGGAGCCAGTCGTCCAGGTATGGGAAGACCTGCATTCCCTGGAGTCTCAGGTGGGCCGCTATCACTGCTAACACCTTGGTGAACACCCTGGGGGCTGTGGTGAGGCCAAAGGGAAGGACCCTGAACTGGTAGTGACTGGCTCCCAGCCGGAAGCGGAGAAACCTCCTGGATCATCTGTCCATTAGAATGTGGTAGTACGCATCCTTGAGGTCTATAGAGCACATCCAATCATTCTCCCGTAGGAGGGGGAGAATGGACTGAAGAGTGACCATTCAGAATTTTTCCTTGGTTACCGACAGGTTCAAACGGGAAAGGTCTAGAATTGGTCTCAAGTCCCCCGTCTTTTTTGGCACCAGAAAGAACCTGGAGTAGAACCCTAATCCGAGCTGGTCTTGGGGGACAGGCTGGATGGCTCTTTTTCCTAGCAGCTGCTGGATTTCTGCGGCTGCAGCCTCCCTCTGATCGGGTGGTACATCGGGGAGGTTCCTGATTTTGGGGACATGAAGTATTGGAATTTTGTACCCTCTGGATATAATTCGAAGCACCCAGTGGTCTGACGTGATGGACTCCCATGCCACTAGGTGCTCCGAGAAGTACCCCCCGACTGCCCCCAGGGTGGAGCAGCCGGGCAAACCTTCAGGGCTGCTGTGTGGGCCGGTCAGAGAAGGATTCTCTGGACCCAAAGTTCCTTGGAGCCCCTCTGCCCCTGGGGTGGCATCCTCCCTGTCCTCCTCTGCCACGGAAGGACTGGCTGTCCGGAGCGGGTTGGGAATGTTGCAATTTCCGGAACCACATCTTCTTCTGACCCTTTTGGTTCTTCAAAAAAGACCGCTGGGGAGCAGAGAAGCGGACTCCGACGGCAGACGTCTTCCTGTCCTTCTCGGAGGCCTCGGCCCGCTGCTTGTGGTGCTTCTCCCTCCGTTTCTTCCTCCTGGCCTCCCTGTCCTCCGGTGCTTTAGTGGGAGTTTGAGTCCCGGCCGAAGGAAGGGGGGCAGGAGTGGCTATCACCACAGCCTGTGGTAGTGCCACGAGAGGAGCGGGGGCCGAAGCAGAGTCCGGGGGCAAAAGTCCCGCCAGGACCAGGTTCGACCTCCGCTCTTTCAGTGCCCTGGGGTTGAACGCTGCACAAATGGTACAGCCTGAGGAGAGGTGTTCAACCCCAAGGCACCAAATGCACCGAGTGTGGCCATCAGCCGGGGAGAGCTTATGGCCACACTCGGTACATTTTGAAAAAATGGCTTTTGGGGCCTCAGCCATACTTGAGGAAAAAAACAAGGACTACACAGGCCCCAAAACACAAACACACACACACTCACTAACGGCCAGCGAAGGGAGGGAAAAAACTATATAAAAGATATAAAAATACAGGGAACCTGACTCTTACACACTTTTTAAGCTAACGACAGAGAAAGTGGAAGAAAAAATACACTTATCTGAAATACTCGCAAAGAGCTCGAAAA
This sequence comes from Protopterus annectens, assembly GCF_019279795.1. Classification (NCBI taxonomy): domain Eukaryota; kingdom Metazoa; phylum Chordata; order Ceratodontiformes; family Protopteridae; genus Protopterus; species Protopterus annectens. Next base: position 965,069,780 of record NC_056728.1, read on the forward strand.
TCCAGCTACTCACAAGCGCGGCAAACTAGATCTGGGGTCATGGAGGGTTGGCAGGGGATTATGGGTGAGGGGAGGAGCTAGGAGCTCGGATCCATTAGCTATGAAACAAGTTGCCGGCTCGGATCCGATATCGGATCCAAGACCCACAGGTTGCTGACAAATGAAGTCCCTACTTCAGATTCTTAAGTTTTCCCTGCGTGCTTTGTCCTCTAATTCTATTCTTTTTTAAACATCTCTTCCTGAGCAGTCTCATATTCAGCCAGCCTTTTCTTCATTTCGACCTCTGACTTTTGCTTTATCATCTCATCTAAATATGTTTAAAGCTTCTTCCATTTCTTCCAGCCTTTTGCTGTTTGAGTTAATATACTTTATCAGTGTTTTATTTTAACCAGGTCTGTATACAGTTGTCTTATATCATCCTGTAGGTTATTGAAAGTCATGTTTGAAAGATACATTACTTTTTGCTGAGCAGCTGCAGAACTGTCCCTAATCAGTGCTTCTTCCTCACTTTTTATAGCTGATTTTTTTCCAGGTCTTCTGTGTTTATTTATTCTTGGCATCCAGGCAGTGTACTTACAAGGTAGTTACTGAAATTCACCCATAAACACAAAAGTCTACTGGCCTTCTCTGCTAAGTTTCTGATTTCACATTAGGAGAACTAAAAACAAGCTGTTACTCAGTGTGTAGCCATCTTGGAACTGTCTGAGTCAGCTCCTTCTTGGTGGCAGTTGCAACCACCATGGCATTAACCAGGGAACCCTTGAACCAATGAGGTCTATCCGGGGGGGCACTGAGCACCTTGTCCAAGTGCTTGGGAATGGGCTCAACCATGTCCAGTTCCTTCCATGTCCTGCGGCAGATGAATTCTAACAGATCCACAGAGGGGACACCCAAGATGTAGATGGCCCTATGCCAAACGCCTCCAAGAATACGTACTCATCAGGTTTAGGTTTATGGGAAGATCATCTACCTCTTTGATGCATGATCTCCATGATGTCTCTGAATACAACATCATCAGGAGGTGATTTAGGGACCCCCTCCCTCTCATCCATGTCCGTATCTTCTGTGAGAGATTCTGGGGGGGGGATCTAACTGCCTCCTCTTGCATGTATATTCAGAGGGGCCTCCTTGGGGGGGGGATACTGCGGAGAGGATTCGGAAGCTTCAAGGGGTTCCTGAAAAGGAACATCCTGGAGAGGTCTGGCAACAAGCTGTTTCTGAGGAGGCAAGATGGATGACTTCCACCCCAGAAACAGAAGAAGCAGGGACGGGCTCCAAGGAAGGAAATGTTAAGATCCTTGAGGGAGCTGAGAGGACCCTCTCCACCATCTCGAAAGTGAGCAGACCCCCAAAGACAGTACCCCTGGTGTCAAAGGAGGAGTTGGAGATGAGCTTCCCAGGGCAGAAGCCCTGAGGGGAAGAGACAGCTCCAAAATCCTTGCAGCCAATGCCGAAGCTACAGTTCTGACAGCCAGTAAGATCCGGCAACATCCAAGCCGAATCGCTCATGGTAACTGTCGGTGTAGAGGTACAAGTGACTGTTGATGCAGACACCTCAACATCGGGAAAGCTTGGGCCCAAGAACCCTGAAGGTTATATAGGAAAAGGAGAAATCAAAAAAAAATCCAGGCTGTGCGCTCATGGCAATATTTTAATAAACATATGTATCATTGGCACAAAGGCACCATTATTAAACAGAAGCTACCCATCAACCATAAACGTAACATAGTTAAATTGTTGCAATAGCAAACGTAACAATGAAAAAAGGGAAAGAAAAAAGAAACATTTTTAAATCGACCCTTCCCCAAGCAGTAAAGTTTACGTATGTATTTTGACAACACAGATAGTTCTGTTCTCTTTTTCTTAAATGTCATCAATCCTCACATAGTCATATTAAGTTTAGTATGAGCATACTACTACTACAGACATCTACAATTATTTCCTCTATGAGAGAGACAATTGCTCCATTCAAAAGAATAGTCCTTTTTTTTTTACCAATCATTTCACTGCAGGACAGCTCTCATCTTCATATACTCCATCCAGGGAAGCCATCTGTTCACAAATCTCTATATACTATTCCCACTTTCAACAACTCCATCATCTGATGAATTACTCATCTGTACTTGGGGGTACATCTTGTTTCCATTTCCTAGTTACTGATTTTCTGACTATCAACTGCATTACTGGCAACAGTTCTTTCATTCCCTGCTTTAACTTCATATTAATCCCACAACCCTGAAAAATAAATCATCTCATCCTAGATCACATCCTTTTCTCAGTCACTATAGTTACCAAACAGTCCATCTCCTTTTTGACAGAAGTCAGTTTTCAGAATTCCCCGGTCACATCTCAAATATCTATCCAAAGTTGTGGGAAATAACCTCAACTTACTAAAGGTAGAAAAATATTTGTACAAATATTTCCAAAAATATCCTACACTTCCTCAGGGGTTTCCCCTGGGAATAAAAAGTCCTCCTCCTATTCTTCTTCCATTATGCTCATATTTAGCTGAACTTCCTATACATTTTTCACTTCCTATGCCACTAGTGACCATTCATTCTCAGATATTTCATAGAATTTGCATATTGTAATCCTTCCTTGCAACCTTTCTTTCTACCTGTCCAACCTTCCACCAACAACTTTACCCATCTAAGCCATTTCTTTACATCAAATTTGACATATTTTATTTTCTCTATTTCTCACTACGGTTATCTGAAGGATTTTCTCTATTTCTTCCCATCCCTGCAGCTCCTCTTCTCCTACCACCTGCTCCAAGGATTTTAATCTTTTTTCTCCATCTATTTATTTCATTTATTTATATTTGTTTATCTGGGTATTGACCAATTTCAGGCTCAGCCTTGTGAAATATAAAACACTTCACAAACAAAAAAATTCAGAAATCTAAGCAATAATACAGTAGTTCAGACTAATTACGTAGAAAAAAAAGAAACCGGTCTATGTACTACATTGTAGTTAAAGTGCAATGTACAATCATGCAGAGTGTAATGTACAATCAAAGCAGAGTATAATGTACAATATATACATTCATTTCTAAAGTGGGTTAATCTTCAGTACACCTTAAGAGAGGAGAAGAGACGACTCAAATTCAAGCCATCCTTGTAGGTGAAGGCCTGTCTACACCTTTTTGGGAGGAAAGTGCTGTCTGGCTCCCATCTTATCGAGGCTGACTGGAGTAGTGCTCGGAGAGAGCATCTTTACTGAATAGTATGAGTTAAAAGGGTTATCTCTTGTTTTGTTTAAAGCTGGCGTTTGCACTTGTCTGGATGTAGCGCACCATCGTACACTGCCACATAGTGGTGGTCACCTTTGGTGGTTTAGATGCAAACGTATTGCTTGTTAAATTTTCCCTTGCCACTTAACTTGTGTTCCTCCAGAGGTTTTTTTGTGGCCCTGCTCTACTATCAGGTAGAACACTAAGCCTAACCTCAGACATACCAACATACCTCTCAACCACTAGCCATTCCTAAGTGTGACCTGTTTCCTGACCATATAAATTTACCTAACACTATGGACGGACAATTTCCCACAGTTTCCACAGCCAGCTTGGTTGACCTAGGCATCCTGAGGCAGTGTAGCAACTGCCTCATATGTTCAGCGACAACCCTCTATGCCTAGTCCACACAAACTCAACATGTGAGAGATGCAAGTATATTAAGAACCTCGAACTGCAGTGCATTAGATAAACGCTTTTGTTCCTTTAATTAATTTACTGGAACTTCATTAGACAATGAAACAGTAAAAACATCCTCACTTTATACACCAAACCAACCAATCACAATACATCATAAATATATCAATCCTTAAAAACACAGTAGTAAACTAAGAACATAACATTTGTATCACCCACAATAGAATTAAATACACTATTTAAACTTGTAAAACACCACAAAGAAGTTTCTGCTGATGTTCAAAAATACATGTAAATATAAATATGCATTCTTCTTCTTCTTCTTTCGGGTTTTTCCCGGTTAGGGGTCGCCACAGCGGATCGCCTTGTCCGCACATTGAATGGCAGTGGAGTTTTACGGTGTCAAGTTGCCAGCCCGGCACCCAACCTTCCACAGAAGGCACACTCACACGCACACCTAGGGCCAATTTAGAGTGTCCAATCCACCTGCAGCATGTCTTTGGGATGTGGGAGGAAACCGGAGCACCCGGAGGAAACCCACGTGACCACAGGGAGGACAAATACTCCGCACAGAAGGCACCCCAGCCGAGGATCGAACCGGAGAACCTCTTGCTGTGAGGCGATAATGCTAACCACTGCACCACAGTGGCCGCCCAAATATAAATATGCATTAATATGTAATTATTCATTAAACTGGCAGTCAAAAATAGATAAGTCAAGGTAAAATAAAACAAATGAAAAAAAAAGGATGGATGAAAACAGATGACCCCCCCCCAACACTTAAACCTTATCAGCTTTTAATGCAAGTAAACTACTGATGGATATACTACTGTTAATTTCAGGATGTTGGGTGGCATTCAGTAGTATTTGCCAATAGGTCTCTCTATATTCTAAAACTGAAGACCAGTTCCCTCCTCTATCATTCCTGTTAACTTTAGCTACAGGACCCCTCCACGAATCAGGACACCCATTCTGCCTATTTGGATCTACTTGAGTCTATCAAGATAAAACTGAACACCATGGTTTTGAGTGACTAACTACCCATCCATTGACTGGGCAAATTAGTCATGCTCAAACTCACTTGCCCAAAGGTTCCTCAACTTCATTAACTCCAATGCGCTGGACCAGCTGGTTGACATCCCCACAAGGGGTGCCAACATCCTGGATCTGATATTTACTAATATGGGGGACCACTGTAGCATCCCCACTGTGAGGTCTTCCCTGGAGAGATCTGACCACAAATCAGTTTTATTTGAAGCAACTATCACACCTGTCCCCCTAGCAACAACTAAACTAAAAAAAATTCTCCAAAGCAGATTATAACCTCTTACAGGCTGGTATAAATAGCTTATCTGCACCTCCCCTCTGAGATGGAAATGGGAACTGTATCAGGTTCTACACCAATGCTTTATACAAACACCTGTATAAGTGCACTGATTCACCTGTACCTGACAGGTCCAAAATAAGCTCCAAAAGGAACAACAAACCTGCATGGTGGACAACTGCCATTAACAGGCTTTACAATAAGTGGAAGAAAGTGATAAGAGTAGGAGGGAGCGAGCCGTAAACTGGAAACTCTACCTCAATCAGCTTAAACAAAACAAGCAAATAAGACTTCTTGTGAAGTCCTCCAAAGCAAACTATGAATCCAAGTTAGCTTCCTCAACTAAAGACAACCACAAGGCATTCTTTAGTTACGTAACCTAAAAGGAAAGGCCCAGATCTGTACCAAACTGGTAGTTAATACCACCACATAAATTGAGCTTGTGGACATAGCTAACCTGCTGGCAGACAGGTTCTGTGAAAACTTTACTCCCCTGTCCTCGCCACAAGTACCCCATGACATCCCTGCCACCTGTCCCCTACCTTGCATCTCTAAAGAGCAAGTTGTTAATGCCCTTTCTAAGGCCAGGAACACAGCACCTATGTGACCTGATAATATCCTAAGCTGCATCCTACATGAGCTCCAACAAGAATTAGCAACACCGTTGGGTACTCTCTTCAATCGTAGTCTAAGGACTGGCTTCGTCCCAGATGAATGGAAAATAGCCACTGTTATTCCCTTGCACAATAATGGTGTTCCAACTGACACTAGGAAAGTACAGTTGTGTACACTTACATTAAATGTAGATGTTCGAGTGTATTCATAGTTGCAGTCATCACCTGTGGGTTTAACACTGCTGTGGGAGCCTTTGGTCGGCCCGAATACCAGAGTTAATGTTTTTCTGTGTCGGCTGCCGTCGCCTGTAATCTGACGTCAGGTCATCAGTACTACAAAGCAAGGCAGCTGAAGTCATTACATCAGATGTTCTTCGTGTTTCACTGTTGCAGTCATCACATTTGGGTTATCCCTGCCAGGGTAGCCTTCAGCTGGTCCAAATACCACAGACTTAGTATTTCTGCATCGGTTGCTGTCGCCTGAGGACTGATGTCAGGAAGTCAGTAATATAAAGTAAGGCAGCCGACGCCATTACATCAGTCTTTCTTGCTGTACAGCCTGAATCAGAAGCAGTTTCCATGAGTGTCGGTCGGCTGCTACCTGAGTTTTCGTCTACCAAACTGAAGTTGAAATCTTCTAAAGCTAAGTACACCATTGGGGATCCATTTTTCTTGCACTAACCAGCGTCAGAAAAAGTTAATAATTGTCTCGCCTGAGGAAAACAAATACCACACCGAGACTTCCACTATTACTGCGGCACTTGTTTAGGCCCAGACCATGACGTCCCTCGTTGTCGCTTTTGTGCTTTGTTCAATGCCAAAACCATCTGTCGTCAGATATTTTCGCTTACAAGTCCTCGAATTCAGGTATGGCTTCGGTAAGCCATCCGAGAGCAGATCTTCTGAAAAAATGTAAAGATAAAGGAGACAAACTGCACATGTCCAAACCCACTGACGACGGTTACGTTAAGCTAGTCGTTAGTTCTCTGGTCCTCAGTGAGGAGCTTTCGCAGCCCGATGCCAAATTCTGTTGATTTGCAGGCTGCTACAGAGACCTATTCTGAGTCTGGTATGCCGCAAAACCCTTCTTAGACTAAGGATCCTGCGGTCGTCTCAACCTTGGATGGGTCTGGAGCTGCTGAGCAGGCACTGGCTTCCATGGAAGTCCTTTGCACTACCGAATCTCGACACAAACTAATGCTGTCTTTCGCGACTACCATTCTTTATAAAACTACAGAGTTTCTTAAGCCACAGGTATGAACCACACCCAAGAAACAGATGATCCACTCTCAGGTGGCTGCTACCTTGCCTAAGTCTCAGAGTTTTCACAAAATTCAAAATGCTCACCCTCCAGCAGCTGCTACCCATGCTCTCCGAGGACGCTGGGCTAACCACCTTAGATCTAAAAGAGGCCTACCTCCACATTCCTATCAGGGAATCGTGCAGAAAATATCTCTGCTTCAGGACAGGATCTCAACACTTTCAGTTCTCTGTGCTTTTCTTTGGCTATCTACTGCTCCAAGTCTGGACACAGTTTCCCAAATGGCATACCTTACTCCAGAGAAACAAATTTTCCTGACAGACTACTTCTCTCAACAAGCCACAAGGCCCCAACTAACTGCAAGGAAGATCCTGCAAGCTCTTGGGTTCATGGCATCTTGCATACTACTCATTCCATATGCCAGACTGCATATGAGGAAACATCAGTGGTACCTAAAGAGCCTTTGGTGCCAACAATCTCAAGACCTAGAAACTCTTCTACCTATAATTCCTTGCCTCAGAAAAGATTTTCTATGGTGGGCAACAGCATGCTCCCTTAACAAGGGAATGCCTTTCCCCCCACCACCCAGACCCTCACCACAGACGCATCTGACTACGCTTGGGGTGCACACCTGGATGGCAGGTGCATACAGGGCCAATGGAGCTCACAGCAAATCCCTCTACACATCAATCAAAAAAGATAATAGCTGTGCAGCATGCCTTGATAGCTTTCAAGTCCCTTCTCTCTCCAGGGACTCTCCTGCTCAAAACAGACAACACCACTGTGATGTGGTACATCAACAAGCAGGGAGGGACTCGCTCCTACCCTCTATGCAGGCTGTCGATGACCATTTGGCACAGCCTCTGCCATGTAACTAAATCTGTTAGCACAATTCCTACCAGGCTCTCTCAACTCTCTGGCAGACCAATTAAGCAGAAATCTTCTGGACCCACACGAGTGGCAACTCAACAGAAGTGCCTTCACCCTAATAACTCAGAAAAGGGGAACCACGAAGGTCGACCTCTTTGCCTCTCACACCAACCATCAGCTTAGCAAATTCTGCACCAGGGAGCATCACCGCATGGCTTGGAAAGTGGATGCCTTGTCCTTCCCCTGGGTCAATCTATCGGTCTGTGCCTTTCCTCCCCTACCACTCATCCCCAGGGTACTTCTCAAAATAAGGGAGAAAAAACCAAGGACCATTCTCAAAGCTCCAGACTGGCCCTGGAAGCACTGGTACCCCTTGTTGCGCAGCCTGTCCTCGCTAACCCCACTGCATCTTCATCAGATTCCAAAACTCCTGACACAGAGGAAAGGGGATCTCTTGATCACCTCAGTAAACAGGTTCTGGATGTTATCCCGGCCAGATGTCCTAGTACCAGAAAGTCTTGCGCTGATAAATGGAATAGGTTCTGCACCTAGATCCAGGCCAAGGGAGCCAATACGGCACAGCCCTTCCTCCCTCTCATCCTGGATTACTTAGTTGGCCTACTACACAGTGGCCTCTCTTTCTCCTCTATAAAAATTCATGCCTCTGCTATTTCTGCTCATTTCCCCACTGAGCATCCCCTTTTCTCACACCCTTTGACCAAACAGTTCCTAATAGAGGCTAGGAAGTTGAGGCCACCCAGAAGGGCAGTAACACCAGCTTGGGACCTTAACTTTGTATTGGAAAAGCTCATCCTACCCCCTTTCGAACCAGCTTCTTCTGCAAAGCTAAAATTTCTCTCCTGGAGGACAGCATTCCTTCTGGCAATCACTTCAGCCAGAACAGTCTCTGAGCTGCAAGCACTCGTGGCTGTGGAACCCTTCATCATCTTTCATGTAGACAGGGTATCCCTCAGAACTAACCCGTCCATGCCCAAGGTGGTGTCCAGTGTGGCTCTCAACCAATCCATTCATTTGCCCACCTTTTTTCCTAATCCCCAGAACAAGGGGGAAAGAATTCTTAACTCTCTAGATGTGCACAGACAGCTCAGATTCTATTGAAAGAGGACTAAATCCTTCAGAAAGTCTGATCAATTGCTGATTAGCTTTGCTACAGGGGCAGAAGGCAAAGCCATCTCCAGAAAACCATTTCCAAATGGATAGCACACTGCATCCATTTCTGCTACAAATAGCATGGAAAGCCTCCTCCCAAGGGGGTCAGGCCACACTCTACCAGAGCAGCCTCCACCTCTGCAGCTTTCCTCTAAGGAGTCCCCACCAGGGACAGAGGCTGCCACCTGGACATCTGTTCACACTTTTACCAAGCATTACCACCTGCCTCTTCTCCAAATCCAGGGCAGGGTTTGCCTCCGTAGACTTGCAGGGCATCCTAAGCCAGCCCCTAGTTTCATTGACTGCCTCCACCCATTTCCTCAGCTTTGGGAATCAACCAAAATGTGATGACTGCAACAGTGAAACATGAAGAACATAGTACAGTTGTGTACACTTCCCATAAATGCAGATGTTTGAGTGCATTCACTGTTGCAGTTCTAGTTTCCCCCCTCCATCCCCCTTTCTTCTCTTTCTTCTTTGATTACTATTCTAACTCGTTGTTCTCCTTTCCTTTCAAGGGACTTATTGGTATTTATTTTCCACTGTGGGATTTCTACCACCAGACCCTGGCCTCCTACTTGGGGGGTCCTGACAGGTTAGGGCAATAAAAATTGATGTAATGGTGTTGGCTGCCTTACTTTATACTACTGATGACCTGACGTCAGTCCTCAAGCGACAGCAAACGATGCAGAAATACTCTGGTATTTGGGCCGGCTGAGGGCTACCCTGGCAGGGATAACCCAAATGTGATGACTGCAACAGTGAATACACTCGAACATCTGCATTTATGGTAAGTGTACACAACTGTACTTTTTTTCTTGCCCTAACCCATCAGAAGCACAAGGAAATGAAGTAAAGAGGTCCTGGTGGCTAAAAGCCACCATGGGAAGCTTATGTCCACCTAGTGGAAGAGGATATAAGGTCAAAGGGAGGGAGGGAAACCAGGACTGCAACAGTGAATACACTCGAACATCTACATTTATGGTAAGTGTACACAACTGTACTATGTTCTTCGTGTTTCACTGTTGCAGTCATCATCTGTGGGAGGATTCCCAAAGTTGAGGAGAGGGGTGGAAGGATTGGTTAGAACTCTAGGCATGGGTCAGCAAGTCCTGCAGGACTGCAGAAGTATACCCTGTCCTAGACTTCGAAAAAAGAGGTAGGTGGTAATGCTTTGTAAAGGTATGGATAGAGATCCAGGTGCCAGCTTCCAAGATGTCCCTCATGGGGACTCCTCTGAGGAAGGCTGTGGAAGTGGAGGCTGCCCTAGTGGAATGGGTACAAATAGACTTGGGGGGCTCCCATGTAGTCTGTAGCAGAAATGGATACAGTGCGATATCCATTTGGAAATGGTTTGCTTGGAAATGGGCTTCCCCTCTGCCCCTTGAGCAAAGCTGACAAGCAGCTGGTCTGTTTTTCTAAAGGGTTTAGTATGGCCCAGATAGTAGCGGAGTTGTCTGTGCACGTCTAACGAGTGCAGAATTTCTTCCCCCTTGTTTTGAGGATTGGGAAAGAAGGTGGGTAGATATATGGCCTGGTTGAGGGTCACATCAGATACCACCTTGGGAACAGGGGAGGGGTTAGTCCTCAGGGAGACCCTGTCTGCATGGAAAATGATGAAGGCCTCAACAGCCATAAGTGCCTGAAGTTCTGAAACCCTTCTGGCTGTGTTGATAGCCAATAGGAAGGCAGTCTTCCAGGAGAGGTTTTTCAATTCTGTTGAAGCAGCAGATTCGAAAGGAGATAAGGTTAGCTTTTCTAAAACATAATTCAGGTCCCACACTGGTGCTGGAGGCCTTCTGGGAGGTCTGATATTAGAAGCCCCTCTGAGGGATTGTTTAATCAAAGGATGAGAGAAGAGAGGTAGATCTGAATCGTAATGGGTTGAAATGGTTGAGGCATGGATTTTAATAGAAGAGAAGGAGAGGCCACTTTTGAGCAACTCTGCTAGGTAATCCAAGATAAGAGGGATGGAAGGATGGGAGGTACTGGCCCCTCTGGACTGGCTCCAGGAGCAGAATTCTTTTCCATTTCCCTGCATAACATTTTCTGGTGCTGGGCCTTCTGGCTTCTGTGAGAATGTCTAGGACCTGTTTGCTTAATAGGGACTCCTTGTTAGCTTTTAAGGTATAAGCCATGCTGAAAGACTGAGCGTCTGCAACTCTGGGTGCAGTACCTTCCCCCTCACCTGTGTCAAGAAGTCTGCGGTCAGGGGAAGCTGCTTGGGGGGTGTAAGGTCTGGCTGCACAGTAAGGGGTACCAATGCTGTCTAGGCCACTCTGGAGCAATGAGAATGGCCTTTGGTCTCTCCTCCCTTACTTGATTAGTACCTTGGGAATAAGGGCAGAGGAGGTAACGTGTACACAAAGAGGGAGTTCCACGGGAAGGTCCACCTTACACGCCAGGAGGGGATACTCCCTGGTACAGAACTTTTGCAGTTGGTGGTCGAGATGCGAGGCAAAGAGATCCACCTCCAGAGTCCCTCACTCCTGAGTGATTTGCAGAAAGATTTCCCTGTGGAATTGCCACTCATCCAATAAGTTTCTGCTTAGGTGGTCTGCCAGGGTGTTGCTGACCCCCGGTAGGTATTGGGCAATTAGGTGTAGACCCATGGAGGTGGCTGCCAGCCAGAGGCTCGTGGCTAGGGTCCCCCCATTTGTTGCTATACCACAATACTGTGGTGTTCTCTGTTTTTATGAGGAGAACCCTGACCTAAGGTGGGGTTTGAAGGATGTTAGGGCCTTTTGTACTGCCATCATTTCTTTCTGATTGATATGCAAGTGAAGGTGGTGGGCATCCCAAAGACCATGGGTCTACCTGCCTGTTAGGTGAGCACCCCACGCAATGTGTGAGGCATCGGTGTTGGTGGTCTGGCCGGTAGGTGGGAGGATGAAGGGAAGACCCTTGTTCTTGGCACACGCCTCTGCCCACCAGAGAAACTCAGCCCTTATACATAGGATCAGAGGGAGAAAGGTTGCTAGAGACTGGGAGTGCTGGCACCAAAGGTTCTTTAGATACCACTGCAGTTTTCTCATGTGAAGCCTGGCCAGAGGAATTAGGAGGATGCAAGATGCCATGTATCCCAGGGCTTGCAGGAACGTCTTCATGGTGAAGTGACTTCTGGAAGCCAGCTGGGTAAAGTAGAGAGGCAGGAAGCTCTGCTTTTCTGGGAACAGAAAGGCCATTTGGGATACTGTGTCTAGCAGAGCTCCCAAGAAAATGATCTTCCTGGTGGGGGTTTGCTTTCATTTTTTTGTTGATGGTGAACCCTAGGGAGGTTAGGAGGGATTTGACAAAGGCAAGATCCTGGAGCAGCTTTTTTTTGCACTCTGCCTGTATGAGGCAGTTGTCCAGGTAAGGGTAAATCTGTATATTTCTCTGTCGGCAAAATGCTATGGCCGGGGCTAAGCATTTGGTGAATACTCTGGGTGCAGTAGATAAGCCAAAGGGCAGTGCAGAGAACTGAAAGTGTTGTGATTCTGCTCTGAAGCACAGAAATTTCCTGCCGGACTTCTTTATGGGGGTGTGGAGGTAGGCATCTTTTAGGTCTAGGGTCACTAGCCAGGCATTTTTTGTTAGCATAGGCAGCAGCTACTGCAAAGTCAGCATTCTGAATCTGGGGACCACCAGAGAGGTGTTCAGAATGGATAGATCCAGGATGGGGCACCAAGTGCCCTCTTTTCAAGGAACGAGGAGTAGTCTGGAATAAAAGCCTTTGCCTGTTTGATCTGAGGGGGACAGGTTCTACTGCCCCCTAGGATATGAGAGTTTGGACCTGTATCAATGCCTCGCCCACTGATTTGGAGGCAAGTCTGGGTACCTTCTTGGAATTGGGAGTTTGCTGAAAGAGAATTTGTATTCCTGAAAAATTATCTTTAAGACCCACTGGTCCTTTGTTACAGAAAGCCAATTTTCTTTGAAGAGGGAGAGCCTTCCTCCTAGTTTTTGATGAGAGAAGGGAGGGCAGATGGGGAGGGGGAGTCATTGTGTTTGCCATAGATGGGTGGCTTAGAACTCCCTGCCTTTGGGGCTGAAGTAGTCCATTATTTGCTTTGCTGCTGGCCCTGGAATAGTGGCCTGGATGGTCTGTTCCTGTGGGGCTCAGCTTGGCCCTGTATGCTAGGTGAAGGGAAGGATCAGTGCTTAGAGGGAATGTTCCTGCTGAACCTGGGAGGTTGAACCTGAAAGAAATCTTTTACTGTTTGCATAGATTTTGCTTTGTTTTACATCTTTTTAAGCATCTCTTCTGCTTTTACTCCAAACAAGCGCTCCTTATTTAGGGGTGCATCAATAATTTTAGACTTGACATGATCAGGGAGAGGTTGTTTCTTCAGCCATGCATGTCTCCTAATGACGGATCCTGTCACTGCTGCCCTGCTAGAGGCTTCTAGGGCATCATATCCACAGTGCAATGAGTGTTTGGCCACTTGACAAGCAGAGTGCATTAAATCTGCTAACCCTTTTGAAATGGCACAGTCAAGAAAGGTAAAAATCTTTTGTTTTAATAGTTCCAAACTGTGTTGCTGATATTTTAACAAATGGAACTGATAACTGAGTGCTCCGATAGCTAAGGTTGCAGTGGTGTATACTTTTTTACCCCATCTGTCCAGAGATCTGGAGTCCTTGTCAGAAGGAATAGGATTTTTGGCGGAACTAGTCTTAGCTCCTTTAGGTCCCTGTGTAATGACCTCTGGGTCTGCAGCAGGATTTCTGTACAGGTATTTGTGAGAATCTGGTACTCTGTAATACCTGTCAGGTTTACTGGGAGCAGGTGGGAGGGCGTCAGGGGCTAAGCTGGATTCGTGGAAAACATCATCCACTTCTAAAATGGTAGTTAAGTCAAAGTAGTTAATCCTTACAGTCTGGTGTCCATACCTCCACCTAATCCCCTATTCTTTTTATTAAGATTAACCCTTCACATGATCTTCTGTACTAACCACATGGCCCCCTCTCTTCTGATCTCAAGTTAGAACTGCTGTAGCTCCTACAGGGCTCTGGTCATATTCTTTCCCCTCCTTCAATACATCTTTTTCTTACTTTTCTTCTAGAACCCTGATGTCATTTTCCTTATAAAGTCTCCAGAAATGCAAACAGTATGCAAAGTGTGGTATGACAAAGGGCCTGTAAAGTGGAAACCTAGAGTCCATAGATAGTTACTAGCCATGTGGTTTTGGAGACCATTATGAGCTTAGCTCAATTTCCCAACTGCCCCGGAGCTCCCTCTCGCTCTGATCATGGCAGTTCACTCCAGGTGTGAATCACAGCTACCTTTCCCATTGTCTGTCTTAACAGTCCCACTAGTTGTTGGAGGAACCTGCGTTTTCTCATTTCAGTTTCACTCTCCCCAACATACTTCACACAAGGATTGCTGTGGCCTAAGTACAGTACTTTGCATTTCTCTACATTGAACTTCAACTGACATCTTTCTGCCCACTTGGTAAGCCTTTTCAAGTCCACTGCTAGACTTTTACCCCTCCCCAGCAACAAAGAGGGTGATCCTCTTCTCTGTTGCATCAGTTATGCCTAAGACAGTCACACTGTGGAATACAAGACCCAGGACAGACCCTTGTGGTACTACAGTAGTCAGTTTCCTAATTAATGACATTGTCCCTCTCACCATAGCATTGGGTGCCCTACTATTCAACCACACAGTTATCCAATTCCTCTGTCGAAGTCCTAGCCCAAACCATCCAGCTGCCTTATCAGCCTCTTGTGCCACACTGAATCAAAGTTCTTGCTAAAGTCCAGGTTGATTACATCTACTAGTACTCCCCTGTTGACTTCTGACCTAACCATAAAACTGAATTAGGTTTGACTGACATCTCCTTCTGGATATGAAATCATACTGGTTGCTGTCCTCCAGAAATACTACCAGTAATCGCCCTCATAATTTTCCTCCGACTTCCCCATCATTACTAAACTAGCAGGCCTTTAGTTAACTGGATTGTTCTGATACACCCTTAAAAAGGTGGCTCCCTATTGAAATGTCGACACTCAGAATGTCAAGTGCCAACATGCTGAGAAAAGGGTAAAAAATCCAGGAGAAGCGTGAATCTAGAACATCGCTCTTCTCCTTTAAACTTATTTTTTGCAGGGAGACAACCCTCCTGCACCCCCCGTAATGTGAAGACAAGCTCTCCCACACTCCCAAACTTATTAACTCTGAGATCAGCATACCTGAGAGAAAAGGGAATATGCTGGGAAATGGCCATAGCGGACTTAATGGGTTCCTATTAGATGACCGAAGATGCACTCTTTCGAATGCGTCTTGGTTGAACTTGAAAAGACGAAAAGGCAAAATGACGAAGCGGCATATAAGCAAATTCTTTCCCTAGGAAAGAAATCACTTGGCCGCGTCCTTTACTTTGCCGTTTTCGTCACTGTAGTGCGATCTCAGAGTTGGTATATTTAAAGTAGGGGTGTGTGAGGGGCACAGCCCCCACTTTATATTATGTTTTAAGTGTATTTTTTTTTTTTTTTTTTTGGAACAGAGATTTTTTCCCTTGGAAAAAAAAATCGCTGTTCTACGCGTTCGAGTCTGTAAGCTTTCACTTACATGGGGTCGATAAATCATTCGCTTTTCTAAGCGTTCAATGATATAATATAGACCTGACTTAATATACGTATGCCCCTTTTCTTAGGCATTCAGTTTCAGTGTTTTGAGACTCACTGTTGCAGGTTCCGACTTTTCAAATGATTACAAAAAAAGGTTCTTATGACTTCTGCCTTCTAGTCTTCTGACCCTTGTGCAGTATCCAGTGATCCACTGAAAATCTCCATCAAGAAGTCTGTCTTAACATACTGGTCAGATTTGAATCCTTTGGGAGGCTTCCCCCTGAAATGCAATACGCAGCACCTAAAGGACCTCATAAACCAGGACACAGACTGACCATGGATGTCTGTGGTATGGATTTTCCAGATAAGAGTTTTTGGTCCCAATTCTACTTGTGCAAGAACAAGTGACTTGGGGACTTAAGCTGGGTTGGGAGTTGGTACAATGGTTAATGTGTTTACCTTACAAACAAAAGGTAAGGCGTTTGATTCTTACCTTTGAAAGGAAAACTGGCTAGGTTTAAAATGGCCTACAAGGACAGCTAGCACAGCACTTTATGAACCCAGGACTGATCACTAGTATCAGGCTGGATGAACTGTACTCCAGGCAGTTATCTGAGACAGATTGGCACAAAAAACAATGATGCACCTCAAGGGTAGGAGCTGGGGCAGGTCTCCTAAAACCTTAGCAGAGGACAGGCAGGGGTTTAAGTCCTCTCTAGCAGAGGACAAGCTCAATCCCACAACAAAGACTGGGTTCTTGACTCCAGGCATCTGCCTTTGGGTGATGCTTCAACTTAGACCTGCTGTCTGAACTTACTGAAGATGTAGAATTCAGTATATTAACAAACCAGTTTTATCCAGTAGTCCAGAATTTGATTCAGTCCTTCTCTGTTTGACAACTGTGTCAACCTCAGCAAGTCACTTAAACAGAGAGTGGTAATGGGTCACTACTCAAAAGAAGCTTGGTAGGTCTACCCAGTTAATAAGTGTACAAAATAAAAATAAATAGAAAAAACTCTCCATTGGAGATGACATTTCACTGAAGTTCCTGATCAATGACATGCAAAAAATACAACTTAACACACAGTACCTCCAGTTACATGTAAATGCAGGAAAATACTTCTGAGGTAGCAAGTCCCCTTGAGCACAATAATGCGATGGGCCATAACCCTTACTTACATATAACAACTCCAAGATCACAAATACTTGCAGGTTGATAGAACTGCAAATATTTCCTTTCCCTGAGGTTTTTTAGTCTTGAAGCGAGTAAATATAAGTGCTGAGTGTGGGGTCATTTGCCTGTACTATGTAACAGTTATGCTGTATTCTTTTACTACTACTAATACTGCTTATTAAAAGTTACCTTAAGCAGTATATCATTAAGTAGGGCTTCAGTAAAGTGTCACTTCAAAGGAACACGTGGCAATGAAGTCAACTTTGCTCCACTTTTAAGGTGAATTTTTTGACGGTGATATCTCAAACACTTAACTTAGTTAAGATCATATATCAGAACAATAATGCCCTGTAACAGGTACATCAGTCTGAATGCTGCCTCAGGCTACCACTGCATCATACTTCAAACTGAATTAGTCTGCAAATACCAAAAACAAGTATACTCCCTCTTCATATACAGAATTCTGCTACTATGTAATAGTGCTGTCTAGCAGGACTCATTATTTAAATGCCCCATAATATTTCCTTTTACTACAAAATAAAATAAAATACACCCTCTACGAAAAAACAAAATGCACTATTAATAATAAATTACATATATACACTGACCACAAAAACAGACTAAAACTTTCAGAATATCATGACAAGCCACAAGAACAGAAACTTAGACTGAGAACAAGAGGCGCAATTTTTAGAGTAAACAATTTATTTTCCACTTTCGTCATTAGACCATCTGAAAACAATACATTTAACAATAAAAAACTTTCAGTTTAAAAATATCTGTATCTATAAACCAATAGAAAGTACATCTTCATCTCACAATTAAGTGACATCACAAACTCAACTATTAAAGACATACACTTCTGTTAAAAACTTATGTGTTCAAATGAACCCTGCGGTTCTTTAAGAAACACTCGATATTAACTACATCATTCAGCCCTGGTGCTTTGTCAGAGTTTAACCTTATCTGCCACAGTGCTTCTTTTTGTTCCAGCTCGGTCTTAAAATTCCCACCCCTTACATGATGTGTTCCCTGTTCCAGAACTGAAAACAGGAACTTATTATACTTAGGACACTTCAAGGTGCGTTTAAAAAAAATGAGTTTCTACTATCCTTTTTTATGCTGTAGTAGTACTTTTTAATCCTGGCACAGAGACCCCAGGTGGTCATCCAGATATACAATGAGAAAATAACCCAATGTACACCACACCTTTGGCTTTACAGTTAAAATGACCAGACACTGGAATATGTGTGGCAAGTGGGGTAAATTTACAAAAGGTCCCTCTAATATGTACCTACAAACGGTACAACTTCCACATTTGTGCATGCCAAATGGTTTGTGTGTAAAATAGTGCTTTTCTTGTTTTTGTCACCCTCTCAAATAATAATTTTAAATTATAATGATTTTTGTACACATAAGGGGGGGTGGGGGCTGACCATCGCAAAAAGGTCCTGATTACCCTCTAAAATTTTCCAATTATCTTGTATAATGCCTCTAATTAATCCACTATCCAAAACTCATGTTCAAATTACAAAATATTTTTGTTGAACTTGCTCAAAACTTTGGAGGCACTATAAGGAACTTGTAATATGGGCGGGTAAGAGTGTCATTTGATTGTCCAGACATACTTTGTCTTCATGGTAACCTCTTTCCAAAAAAAAAGTGAACAGCTAAAATCTATTTCATTAATAAAATCACTATCTTCACTGGTCATTCGAGTGGCCCTGATGTACTGACCTTTGGGCATGTTGTCTTTAATATATTGCGGATGAAAACTTTTGTAGTGTAGGCAACTGTTGGTAAAAGTAGTTTTATGGTGAATTTTACTTACAAATCTCTTCAATACCTTAACCCACTCTAAAGTAACATCCAAAAGGTTAACCTTTAAACCCACATCACCTAAAGTAAATTTTAGAAACTCAGAACCAGAATTTAAACAATCTATAAATTCTCACCTGGTTGAGGTCACCTTCTAAGATGAAAAACAAGTCAGCGCGGGGTTCATTTGAACAAGTAAGTTTTTAACAGAAGTGTGTCTTTAATAGTTGAGATTGTGATGTCACTTAATTGTGGGATGAAGATGCACTTTCTATTGGTTTATAGATATTTTTAAACTGAAAGTTTTTTTATTTTCTGATGAAGTCTAATGACGAAAGCAGAAAATAAATTGTTGTTTACGCTAAAAATTGTGCCTCTTGTTCTCAGTCTACGTTATTTATATATATATATATATATATATATATATATATATATATATATATATATATTTTGCTTGTTTACTGTTCTTGAATACTCAGAGGCACATTTAGGAAGACAACTCTGTGCATATTTTTCCTAATATTACTGAAAGTCTTTAAATATCAGAAAACACCACCCTCTTTGGGCTTGTCACATTAGCATTTAAATAAAAAAAAAATGCCATGCATATGTGAATTAAATTGTCAATGCAAAGTTTATATAAATGTACCAGGTTATTATAAAGAGTTTGTGTGCTTGACTTATTTGTAGTAAATTACAATAAAAAAGATAGTAGTCATTTTCCTTCTTCCCCTTTTCCATACGGGGTCTGGGTGTCATAACTACTGTCATTGCTCTATACAATGCCACTCTTCTACCTTCGTCGACACTCATGCCTGACTTCACAGGTCTTCTAAATGCAATTCATCCAATTCTTTGCCGGATGCCCTCATTTTCTCTTGCCTTCCTGTCATCTCAAATCATCTTCACCAGATTGTCTTCTGCTTTTCTGCACATGTGCCGGAACCACTGCGATCAGTTCTCAACGTATTCTGCAACTCTAGTTACTTTGGCTTCTGCTCTGAAGTCTTCATTTCTTAAGTCCTACAGTGTACTTCCTATTACTTGTCTCAGGCACTTATCTGTTTCACCTCCTCTTTCACTTCTAGCTTCCTCAACTGCTATGCCTTTGCTGCCCAGGTTTCCAAAACTATACAGTAGCGCTGGTTGCACCACTTGTTTTATACACCTTACTTTTCAGCTTCTTTGGCATTCTTCTGTCATACACTGCTCCTGACACACTATGTGCGGCAGTCCCTCTGACTGTAGTGTTGACCTCTTCATTCAGACTCCACTTCTTCTCAAACACACCTCCCAGATAACTAAAGCCATTAACCCATTCCACTATTTTGCCTTCTATCTCAATTCTCAGCTTCCTCTGATTTCCCCCATTTGCCGTCATTCCAACTGTCTTATCTGTACTCTGTTTCAACCAATATGCTTTCAGATTTGCATTCCACTCCCCTATCCTTTGCTAAAGTTCTTGCTCAAAGTCTGTCAGTAAAGCAACATCTGCATATAGCCACTTTTTAAATCTGCCCCACCGACCTGTTTGCTAATGCAGTCCATCACCTGTATGAAGAGCAGTGGATTCAGAGCCGACCCCTGATTCACACCCACTTACACTGGGAACCCCTTTTAAAGACTGAACATTGTTTATACTTGAGTCATTGAGTCCTTGTACATACCATGCACCAATTCTACCAATGTTTTTGGGACTTTAAGCTACCACAGGACTGCCCAAATCATCTTTCCTGGGATCGTGTCATACGAAATAAAAAAAAAAAAGATGCATACAGTAAAGAGAAAAAAGAACGTCTGTTTAATTCTGGATAAATACCCACTTGTCAGATATTCCAAAACACAGGCATCTGGCAATTTATTTGGAATAATCACAGAGAAGGTAAAAAGGTAAAACAAAATGAGTGGTGTACTTCCAGTAACATTAGGCCAAAACATTCTACAACACTAAAAGACTTACCTGAATGAGAACAAAATGGAGTAGAGCCAAAAATGTCTTCTGAAAGTGAAGCATGAGGAACTGAAGGAAGCAAAGACTCTGCGTGTTTACTACCAAAGGAAGTACTCCTTTGTTCCAGTCCTTCTACAAGGTATAAGCAAAAAAGAAACGTTAATATTACCTTACTGAGGTTCAACCAGATACTTAATTCATGCTTAAAGATTCTGAAACATACTATAAAAGAAGTATTAAAGTCATTAAAGTCTACCATATTTGACAAGAACAAGACTTAATAGTTTTAATTTTTTCCTAAACTTTTGAAGAACTGTTTACAATAAGAAACAATCTTATTGTGCATTTTGCAGATAAGGAAACTGCATATCCCTCTTTCTTCTTAAATTTTCTAAAATGAATCTCATTGTTATTTCAAAACCTCTGGTGAAAGGGGAATGATCCAGAAAAAAGTGCCATTAATATGGGTGTACTTCATCATCGATCACCTTTTTCCTCAATTGCGCATGTAACTCAGGTTGTCCCATCAACAGTCACTACCTTTCTTAATGCAATGCCACACTCCTACCTTTTTTTGACGGTCATTCCCAAATACTGCAGACTCTCTCTCACATATGATGCAGCCATCTCTTGCTGGATGTCTTGCCTTCTCTCTCTGCCTTCTTCCTGTCTCTACAAATCTGATTTATCATATCATTATCTGCTTTCTTGCACATGTGACTAAGCACTGCAATCTGTTCTCCTTGGCTTTCACTGCAGCTGACGCTTCTTTGGCTTCATCTGTGATGCCCTCAATTCTTTGTCGCACATTCTGGGCTCTGCTTCCTATGTGAGGCACCTTATTTCTATCATCCTCACCTCAGCAATAACACTGCCCTTCACTGCATGTTTCAGGGTCATACAGAAGCACTGGCTGCACCATTATTTTCTACACCTTACTTTTCAACTTTGGCATTTTCCATCACACACTACCCCTGACTCTTTCTGCCAACTGGCTGCAGCACATCTGATTCTAGCTCTGACCTTCTAATTCTGATTTACCTTCTCCTCAACTGCATTGTTTCACTATTTTATCTTCTATCACAGTTTTCAGATTCTTCTGACTTTCCTACATGTGGCATCTTTAGTTTTGCATTCCAGTCCTCTAAAATTTGCTGAAGTTTCTGTTCAGAATCTGCTTGAAATGCCACATTGTCTCCAAATCAAACAAAGCTCCTCATTAGCACTCTTCAAGAAAAATCTTGAGGATTGGATGGGAAATAAGGAAATTCACCTCGGGGATCACTTCTGTGGCTCTGCTCGACAGTGGCACAGGAAAATAATTTTCTTGGGTGGCAAAAGCCAGGGTACCTTTTCGGCTGGGCTTGTATAGGCCCCAGGGCCAATAGTCTAGTACCTACCTATAAACCTATGAAATAACAATTCTGTGGTATTATCCCTTATGACAGGAGTGTCCAACCCGCGGCCCTCAGAGCTCTTCCATGCGGCCCGCGACCCTTAAATTTAAATTTAATTTTAATTTAACTTTTTTTCTACACGTCCGCGTACTTTTGCTGTTCTGCGCATGTGCCAACTTTCGTTTTTTCATACCAGCGTCGCTCCGCTGGTATGCTCATGCGCGAAAACACCGTTCGGTCGTTTTTTATAGTTCTAGTAAAGCTGAAGGAAGGAGCGAGATCGTGGAGAGAGGATTTATTTTATTTTGGAGTACACACTGACTACAGTTACACTACACAACATAGCAAAAGGTAAGGTAAGTAATTTTGTGAGTTTAATATGTAATTACTGACCAGTAGGTGTACAATACATGCAACTCTTTGATTAACTACAGTGCATTTGATAATAGCAATGAAACCGAGGAGTGAAAATTTTATAATGGTATATGTTTTAGCGGTAGTCACAAGATGGCAAGACATTGCAAAGTACAAAAAAAGTGGACCTTTTTTTTTTGTTGTTGTTACAATGAGGGCTTTATTTATTTTTCAGATTTTTTTTAAATTTAATTGGAAAAGTGTCTTAGAAGTGTGGTAGTTGGATTACCATAATGCACTCTTCAGAAATGTTGCCTTGCATAACTGTCAAGTTTTGAAGCTACCAACATTTGGTTCAGGATCCTTGCTGACAGTGAATTCAGTTACATTTCTTGACTCTGCTGATGTTTTAACATCCATGTGTTCTATGTTGCCAATTTCATATCCACTTTATATATTTTGTTCCTGTATTTTGATTCTTCTTTCTGTGCAGAACAGCATGTATGAAATTTCCCACTCTTCTGCCTGTTTGGTGAAATGTATATGCTTTATTTAAAAGCATTTCTTCAGTAGCAGGTTGTTTTACTGTAAAGGGCTTGGATGCCATGCCCATAAGGCAATAGGAACTGCAGGGAGAATGTCTGCATTAATATTACCTGCAGAAATTGCCCTCGTAGTTACATAGGTGGTCCAAAATGCTGCTTTAGGAAATGAAGATGAGTGATTTAAGGAATTTCTGAAATGCAAGGGGTATTACGTATAGGAGAATAGGAGCCCTCCACTCCCTGTAGCCTGCATACAGAATGCAAGCTGGGGTACCGTCTCTGGCACCGCTGAGAGACTGAATGCATGCAGATAGAACGGCTGTGTCTTCCATTGCGTGGGTCAGTGTTTGCAATGCAGTTCTGGATTTGCTTTTAAAATGTTATCTCTTCAAATTATTCAAATGTCTGAGGTTTGGGAAAAGCAATTTTAATATTATTTTCTGTTAGTATGAAGTTGCAGCCTGCACAAAGTGTATGCAGTACGCGAGTTTTTATATAACAAATGCACCGATGAAGGTTTTCTGGAGCTACCTTAAATTAAAGCAGTAAAATGAGGCATACTATTGGCTCATTACTACCAGAAATTATTCTGCAGATCCAATATTAACTGCTTTTTTAATAATTAGAATGAGATATTGAATTTTAGGGCAAATATTATGCATTAATTAATTTATTTATTGTTCAAATTCACCTACAATACAGCCAGTGGGCTGACTTTGTATTAGTCCGCATAAACCTGGGGTCTTTTGCTCTTTAGGTTATGATGCGTTGTTTTTTTTTTTTTTTTATTGCTCTTCAATGAATGTGAGAGACCTTTTTTTTTTTTTTGGTCCTCACTTGCCGTTTGCCCTCAGACCATTTCTGTTGACTCAATGCGGCCCTTGCAACTGAAAAAGGTTGGACACCCCTGCCTTATGACCTGTTTGCTGACGTTATGCATCACTGGTATGAACAGGACTGGGCTCAGATGAGCCATAATGCACACAGGACTGTGCTCAGATGAACCATGATGCACAGATGACTTGGCTCAGGTGAACCATGATGCACACCCACTCCCCCAATGGGAACCCCTAGGAATCTGAACACTTTTTACACTTGTGCCACTGTGTTCTTGTATATAGCCTGCATTAATTCTACCAATATCTCCGGGAATTATAACCATCACAGGACTGTCCAAAGTAGCTCTCTTGGGACCCTGCCATACAGTTTCTCCATGTCTAGGAATGTTCCGTTGGAAGTGACCCTCTTCTCCAGTTTATTCTTCACTCTCTCTCTCATTTATCAATTGCTTTCTCCAGCACTTACATGCAATATGACAGCGGTCTGGTACCTATGTACTGCCTGAAGTTGTGAATATCCCCTTTGTTCATGTATAGTGGCACTAGAATGCTTATTCTCCAGTTATCTGCAATGTCCCTCTCTCGCCATACATCCCACCGAGTCCTTTCAGAAGCACTTTCTTTCCTAATGAATCCAACATATTAATCATATCTGTTCAGACTTCATCTGATCCTGCTGTGCTCCATGACTTCATTCTCCTTAGTGCATTTAATAATTTTAGGCTGGTTTCTCCCAGCAGAGCAGAGTGTGTGTGTGTGTGTGTGTGTGTGTGTGTGTGTGTGTGTGTGTGTGTGGGGGGGGGTCTTGATTCAAAAGTTTCTTGAACTACTACTTCCACTTTTTCCTCATGACCTCTGGACTAGTGAACAAATAGTTGCTAGTATCCTTAAGAATAGCATATGCTAACAATTTTGATTTATCCTTCTGTAGCTTCTTTGTGCCATGTGATAAACCATTTTCCAGAAGCTTGCAAAGGTTGGAAAAACAATTGTTAATTTCAAAATAATAAAAGGACAAGCAAGTTCAAGGACTTTATCATAACATATGTATTCTCTAGTGCCTTTGCTAACTCCTTCAATGGAGAATGAATGTGTTAGTCGAGGTGATAAACAGTGCATATTTTATAATAAAGTCCATGAACTTGCAAAGGTTCTCTGATGCCTTGCTCTGTGCCTTTGTAACTGTTCTCTCAGCCTCTTTGTTAGCCAACCAATATTTCATCATAGCCTGGTATGCCTTTTCTATGTCACATTTCTTCTTGCACTCCATTTCTTTTGATAAATCCCTGGACATCTGCATCCAGGGTTGCCAGACGTCTCTATTTGGGTGGGACTGTCCCGAGATCAGCAGCCTGATCCCGAGTCCCGCCCTGCCGGTTTAAATCCCGGGCAGCCTCCGCTTTGTTTTTTTTTTTTGATTGGCCCGTATACCGGCATACGGGCCAATCAAAAATCGCAAAACAGAGCTACTTCTGTTTAATGTAGAATTAGCTCCGTGTTTATTTATTTTTGATTGGCCCAGAGCTACTTCTGTTTAATAATTAAAGCCGTAGAAGACCTTTTTTTTTTTTTTTTTAAGTCCCTACCTGGTCAGTCGGAAATCAGGCAACCCTGTCTGAATCCCACCACAAGCTTTTCTTATGCAACTTACTGCTGCGATTCTTCCGATCCAGCTATTTACTATTCCTCCTTAGATGCTACAGCCAAAGGTATTTCCTTAAATCTCTGTGCTTCTGCTCCTGTAAACTTCCAGATCTTCAGCCCAATCATTGTTTATCATACTGCCTTCTCTGACTGTTGCTTGCATCTGAGTGCAGCCATCAGTGGTTTTATGCTTGGGGATTGACCTTTTCACAACGGATAATACCTGAGTTGCATGCTAGTCACTTCTGTCAGTGACCTTGCAACTGTTTGTATTAAACGATTTGTTGACTAGAATTAAGCTGTTTACCAGACAGAAGCCTATAACAGCCTCTCCATTATTACTTTTGCTTCAACCTTTCAGATCAAGGCGACCCTTTCTTCTGTTTCTGTCTCTCTGATATGGGCAATCAGGTCACCTATTTTCAATACTAACTTACTTTGTCCAACTTTATCAAGGAGATCCTGCAGCTGGTTTTTCCTCTCAAATGCAGTCCTGAAATGTAGCACAGGTTGAGATCACAAAAACTGCTCTTACAGTGCAGTCTGTCTGCCATGAGTTTGTCTCTAATTCTGAGGACTCTTGACACAACTTCCACAACAGTTCTAATCTGTCTTCACCACGATTAGTAAACTTTGTGTCCGAAGCCAACAGGCTTATATGTGCTGTCCTTGCATATAATCTCCTGAATACACAAAATCCCCAGTCTCCTCCTTAACATCATGTCATCTACTCCCAAGTCACATCAAATCACAGAACCTGTATGCAGCAAATTCTCAGTTCAGGTTTGGCAGGTTAATTGGTCTTATGTCCAGCTTTCCAATCAACAGAGCTATTCCAGGGAACCCTGTTTAGGCAACGAGACACTGCCTGCCCAAGAGCTTAATGACCCAGCTCTGCTGGGCTTTATACTGGGAACAAAGTGGCCAATGGTACTGTGTAGAGCCCTCCTACCTTGTCATCTGAAAAAAAATGGATTAAAATGATAAATTTGTCTCACAAAGTTCAAACACTGGGTAATAATTGTGGGACTGTTGTACTTAATTGCCCTATGACTCATCACTTGATTGAAATTTCTGTAACAGGTAAAGAGGGCATTTGTGTTAAAGACCTAAAAGGCATTTAAAATATGTATTTATACAATTTAAACACTTAAAGTGGTGGGAGAGCAACTGACTTAAAACAGAATGAAAGGAACAAGATACCTGGACCAAAGCATTAAAGGCGGTAGTGTCTCCATATTAATAAAGGATATGCACACCTCCAGACTAACATCCCAACATAACACATCAGAGATACTTCAGGAACAACTAACACTGGGTAAAACTGCAATCTAGGTTGTAGCGTGCTATAGATCCGCCACCATGTCCCAAGACTCCCACTCCACATTCCTAAACACACAGGAAAATATTAGGGTACAAACCAACCCCCTTATACTGGGAGACATTAACTAATCCTCCACTAACCGGGAAAATTACTCATGTGAACAGCAAAAAAAAGAAAAAAAGCCAGCATCCAACAGCCTCATGTGGCCTCGTATAACAAAATTATTTTATTCCATGACCGGAAAGGTCAAAATACTATTCCATAGTAACCAGTATGGTTATACCGGTTTCGGCAAAAGCCTTCTTCAGCAACCACACTTCAAAAAAGTGAAATACTTGGTCATTCGCATATCCTATATATGCAATCTGATATCGCCCTCTGGTGTACACAAAGAATACTACCATATTAATGCAAACATGAATAATATAAATATTTTTTTTTCACATCTCAAAAGTAACTAGCTGTACAAGAAGGGAGCAATATTCCACTACAAATTTACAATTTTATATAAAATACATTCAAAATTGGTCATTCAACCCAGGTGAGAACAAGGCTTTCAATTTAATTAGCCACATTTTTTTCTTTATTTGTTAACAATTCATGTAACACATGAGCCTCATTGTTCCGAAACCCAATACGGTCAATAACCATAAAGCTGAAAGACCCTGTCGAATGTTTAAGCATATGTTTAAATAGAGAACTCGAACCCTTCTTATTTTTAATGTCACTTAAATGTTCCCCGACCCTTATTTTGAAGGGTCGGGACGTTTGTCCCACATAAAATGCCTGACAGCTACATTGGGCTAAATAAATAACCCAGCTAGTGTTGCAATTAGCAAAAAATGAAACATTGTACACATGTGGAGAATTATGGGAAGTGAAACTATTTGACTTTAACACTCTTGGACAATAGGTACAGTGGCCACAGGGATAGCAGCCTAATGTCAGTTGTCCAGTTATTGTGGTTTGTTTAATTGAACTGGAAACATGATCATATACCCTTTTATAAGGATCCCAATGACCGCCCCTTCTGAAAGGAATAAGAACATTGATCCCTAATATAATTATTTAGGATATCATCTGACCTTAATAGATGCCAATGTCTTTGAATGATGTTCATAAAACTCTTAGTGTTTCTACCATAAGTTGTAATTAATCCAAGCTCCTGTGATTTGTCTGTATCCCGGACCTGATAATGACAACAGCTGTGATCTATCCTGTTGGTTAGCAAACCGACTGGCCCTAGTGATGTCACCCACTTGATATCCCCTGTTCTTAAATCTAGATGTTAAATCTCGTCGATGAAAATCGTACGTGGAGGAATTAGAACAAATTCTCTTGATCCGGAGAAATTTTGATTAGGGGATATTCCTGATGACATGTTGTGGGTGGAAGCTTGTAGCATGTAGCAGGGTGTTGAACTGTGGAAACTTTCTGAATACCTCATTCTCCACGGTGTCCAATTCTGTTCTCCTAATGGACACATCCAAAAAGGTGATCTCTGACTTACAGTAAGTTAACTTGAATTCAACACCCCACATGTTGCAATTCAAATATTCCAAAATTTCAAGCAAGAATTCCTCATCTGCTCTCCACACCAACCAACAGTCATCAAGATATCTCCTCCAAATATCCATTTAGTTCATATAAATGTTGTGATTGATGTCATAGGTCAACTGTTCCTCCACGTACGCCATAAACAAGTCTGCATAAATGGGGGCAAAGGAAGCCCCCATAGCAGTACCTTGAATTTGCCAAAAGCACCTATCTTTGAAGTAAAAAAAAACATTATGAGTCAGTACCAATTCTGCCATGCAAATTAGAAGAGTATTAAAGCTTGGTTTGTACATATTAGCTCGATCTAACCAATATTGCAAAGCAATAAGTCCTGCCCAATGGGGGATATTCGTCTACAAGGAGGTGACATCTAAAGTACATAGGTGCCAGTCTGGCTCTAATTGCATATCCGATACAATGGTAAGAAACTGAGTCGTGTCCTGTATCCTTGCCCGTATCAATGGTAATAAGGGTTTCAGATGTAGTGTTAGAAATTCCGACAAAGGCTCAGTCAGAGAACCTCTGCCTGAAACAATCAGTCGACCGGGCGGTCTATTGGAATCCTTATGGATCTTGGGCAAAAAGTAAATATACTGTTTTTTGGGGTGATCAACCTTAAGAAGATAACAAACATCCTTACTAATAATGCCCTCCTCTTCTGCTAAATCCACAAAGTGATCAATGTCCAGTTTGAACTTGCTAGTTGGATCAATGACCATTTCCTGATAATGAGATTTGTTAAGTAATTGCCGCTCAGCCTCTGCTTTGTAGTCTACCAAATTCTGTACCACCACTGCTCCACCCTTGTCCGCAGACAGTATAATAATTTCACGATTATTAACAAGATTTTCAACACATAATCTTTGCTGTTTAAGATTATCCTTCATCATATTTTGTTTACTCAAATGTAAATGTAAATCCTTGAGAACTTCATTTTGAAAAATTTGTACAGTGGGTAACATTGGTGGCTTGAATAGTGAAGACCTGAAGCAAAAATTTATAGGGCTAGATGAACCTACCTTGTTCCCCTCAAGACTGTGAAAAAATGATTTTAAATTGAGATTGCAAGAGAAATTGACAACATCTTGTGCAAAATAATGTTCTTGAACAAAGAAGCCTGGCACAAAGCTTAAACCTTTATTTAAGACTTGAAGTTGTTGCTCATCCAATATAAAGTACAGTTTTGTACCTACCATAAATGTAGATGTCCGATAGATGTGCAACTGCAGTCCTGACATATGGGTTGTCCTGCCTCAGGCAGCCCTTCGGTCGGCCGGATTCCAAAGTCTGGGTCCGGCGTCAGCTGATGTCACCTCCTCCCCGACGTCAGAGCGGCTGGGGTATAAAGGCATCCGCCGATGCCATCTTCTTCAGTGTTTCTTGCCCCAGATGCCAGGTGCCCTCCAAGGAAGGCTAAATTTTGTGAATGGATAAGAAAAAATTCCAGACATGCACAACAGTAATAAACAGATACACCATAACAGATATCCCCAGCTAATACAGGAAAGGGGGAATGGACCCAAGGAGAAATGCAGAGGGGTAGGATGGAGGGTAAACCTGACTGCAGTTGCATATCTATCGGACCTCTACATTTATGGTAGGTACAAAACTGTACTATGTCCTTCAAGAATGCAACTGCAGTCCTGACATATGAGTTGAATACCATAGCCAAGCTGGGTGTGGTAGGATCTAAGAAAGGGATGGTGTAGCTAAAAGGCCCTGCAGGACTGCCGAAGCAAAGCCTGCTCGGGATCTGGAGTATAAAGGCAGGTTGTAGTGCTTGGTAAATGTATGCACGGAGCTCCATGTAGCAACCTCTAGAATGTCCTTTGTAGCCACTCCTCTTAGAAAGGCTGTGGATGTGGCTATAGCTCTGGTGGAGTGTGGCCTAACATTGGCTGGCACACCTTTTCCATGGAAAGAGTAACAGAATCTGATGCAGTGTCCAATCCATTTTGAAATTGTTTGTTTGGAGACTACTTTTCCTTGCACTCCAGCAGCATAGGCTACAAATAGTTGGTCAGACTTCCTGGTGGTCTTTGTTTTGTCCAAGTAGTAGCGTAATTGTCTGTGTATGCCCAGTGTGTGCAGCAACTTTTCCCCTTTATTTTGAGGATTGGGAAAGAAAGTAGGCAGGTGGATTGCTTGATTTAGAGACACCCTGGATATCACTTTTGGCATGAATGAAGGATTGGTCCTTAGAGAAACTCTATCCTGATGAAATATGAGAAAGGGAGGTACTGCCATGAGGGCCTGTATCTCCGAGACTCTTCTTGCTGAGGTAACTGCCAACAGGAAGACCATTTTCCAGGTGAGAAATTGCATTTCTGAAGATGCTGCTGGTTCAAAAGGAGGAAGAGTTAATTTTTCCAAGACGTAATTGAGGTCCCATGCAGGAACTGGTGGTTTTCCTGGGAGGTTTGATATTCTTTATCCCTCTTAGAAACTGTCTTAGCAAGGGATGCGAAAACACAGGTGGGTCACAGTTGTAATTTGCTGAGATTGCTGAAGTGTGAATTTTAATGGAAGAATATGAGAGGCCACTATGAAACATTTCTGCCAAGTACTCTAATATCTGAGGTATGCTCATCACTGATGCATCCTGACCCTTGTTGGCATTCCAGATGATGAATCTCTTCCACTTGGCCAAATAGGTTTTTCTGGTGGAAGGTCTGCGTGCTTCCAGCAAGATTTCCTGAACTTTTTCGGAGAGGGAGACATGGGTCAAAGTCATGGAACCCTCCAAGCTGTCAGCTGCAATGTTTGCAGGTTTTGATGAACAGTCCTTTAATTGTGCTGAGTTAGGAGCAAAGGCCATTGAGGCAAGGGCCACGGTTTGGTGTGAGTTATGCTCAGTAGCAATGGATACCAGTGCTGCCTTGGCCAGTCTGGAGCTATCAAGATTCCTTTTGGTTGTTCTGCTTTGATCTTCAGTAACACCTTGGTCAGTAATGGTAGAGGAGGGAATGCATAAATTGTTAGGGAATTCCAGCTGAAGGAAAGAGCATCCGTTCTCCAGGCTAGAGGATGGGGTGTCCTTGAGCAGAACTTCTCCAGGTGATGATTGAGATGAGAAGCAAAGAGATCTATGTCCGGTCTTCCCCATGCAGTTGTTATTTGTGAGAAAATGTGTGGATGCAACATCCATTCGTGAGGATCAAAGAAATTTCTGCTCAACCTGTCTGCCAGAACATTGTCCTTGCCCGGAACAAACTGGGATTGCAAATGGATGTTTAGTTTCAGGGACTTTTCCCAAAGAGTCATTGTTAGTCTGCAGAGGGGATACGAGTGAGTGCCTCCTTGTTTGTTTATATACCACATGACAGTGGTGTTGTCTGTCCTTATTAGCAGTTGACCTTGTTGAAGAGATTTTCCAAAGGCTTCTATTGCATGCATCACTGCCAACATCTCTTTTTGATTTATGTGCAGATGCATTTCCATGGGAGTCCACTGTCCTTGAATGCATCTGCCCTCCATGTGTGCCCCCCATCCATGATCTGAGGCGTCTGTTGTAATGGTTTGACTTGCTTGAGCTTTGTTGAAAGGCATGCCTTCGTTTAAATGACTTGCTTGAGCCCACCACAAAAATTCCCTTTGCAGGCATGGAATGAGTGGTATTACGTCTTCTAGGTTGTGGCTGTGTTGAGACCATAAGCTTTTTAGGTACCATTGTAGCTTTCTCATGTGTAGTCTTGCCAGAGGGATCAGAAGAATGCAAGATGCCATGAACCCCATGGCCTGCAGGGTCTTCCTTGCGGTCAGCTGGGTGAGCTTTGCTAGGCTTTTGAAGTAATCTGGTAAATGCTCTTGTTTCTCCTCTGTAAGGAAAGCCATTTGTGATTGTGTGTCCAGTTTTGCTCCTAGAAAAATAATCTGTTGGGATGGCAACAGTCTTGATTTTTGAATGTTGACTGTGTATCCCAAAGCCTGTAGCAACTGAATGACATAGTTTTTTATCAAGGTTTGTTTGCTGTCTGCTTGTATGAGACAGTCGTCCAGGTAAGGGTATATTTGAATCCCCTGGAGCCTGCAATGTGCAACTACTGATGGCAGGCATTTCGTGAATACTCTGGGCGCAGTAGATAAGCCAAACAGCAATGCTGAGAATTGATAATGCTCTGTTTCAGCAAGAAATCTGAGGTATCTTCTGCAGCTGTGTCTGATTGGGACATGCAGGTATGCCTCCTTGAGGTCCAGAGTAACCAGCCAAGACCCCTTGCCCAGCATGGGAAGGAGTTGCTGTAACGTCAGCATTTTGAATTTTGGCACAATGAGAAAAGTGTTTAGAACGGACAAGTCCAGTATAGGCCTCCATTGCTTTTCTTTTCTTGGAATAAGGAACAGTCTTGAATAGAATCCCTGGCCTTGTTCCTGAGGAGGAACCTTTTCTATTGCTTTTATTTGTAACAGCTTTGAAACTTGTATGAGTGCCTCTGCCCTTTGATTTTGTGGCAGGTTTGGCATGCCTTGTCTCGTTGGTAAGGTATGGAAGTGGAACCTGTAACCTTTGTCTATTATGTCCAGAATCCATTTGTCCTTGGTTAAAATGTGCCAGTTCTTTGAGAATAAGGATAATTTTCCGCCTAGAGGTGCTTCTCTTTGAGCCTTGGTAGGCGGAGTGAAAGTCAAGTCATTGTGATTGTCCCTGTGGTGCAGGTGAACTCCCTGCGCCACTTCTCTGATTAGGTGGTTGCCATTGGCAGCCCCTGTAGGAGCCTCGGTATTGCCCTCTGCCTCGAGCACGTCTGTTTTTTCCCCTTTGAAACTTGTCAGAGTCTGGAAAGGACCAATTCTTTGAAGGTCAATTCCTGCTGAATCTGGGTGGCTGGACCTGGAGGAAATCCTTGACTCTCTGTACTGATTTTGCCTTTTCCTCAATAGACTTCAACACATCCTGTGCATTAGCACCAAAAAGCTTCTGTTTTTCCAGAGGTGCATCCAGGAGCTTTACTTTAACATGGTCTGGCAGTGGCTGTTCTTTCAACCAAGCATGTCTACGTATAACGGCCCCTGTCATAGCTGCCCTACATGAAGCTTCCAATGCATCATAACCACACTGAAGAAAATGATTGCTAACCTGCTGAGTGTTATGAACCAAATCCTGCAATGCCTTTCTATCTATAGGCTCAGGAGAGGCTAACTTTTTCTGCAAATCATCCATTAAGTAATCCTGGTACTGAAACATATGAAAAAGGCAGTTGAGAGACCTCATGGCAAGGGTGGAAGAGGTATAAACTTTTTTGCCCCATCTCTCCAGGGACCTAGCTTCCCTGTCAGCAGGCAGAGGGTTTTTGGCCGAGGAAGTAGCCACTCCTTTGGGGCCCTGTGAAATAGTTTCTAGATCCACAGAGTGGGCCTTAACGAGATGCTTGTGAGTTTCAGGAACCCTGTAATATCTGTCTGGCTTGACAGGAGCAGGAGGGAGAGAATCAGGGGAAGCACTGGAGTCTGAGTATACATCATCCAGGACATCCAACACTGGAGGGATAGCTAAAGGTCTGTGCTGGGGTAACTTGAGGAAGGTACGTAGCCTTTTCCTGGAGTCAAAAAATTCCTGACCCTGCCACTGAAAATGTTCTCTCATGGAGTGGAGAACTTCACCGAAAGAAATATCCTCTGGAGGAGAGGCAGAAGGAATTGATTCCACAGCATCAGAGTCCTCGTAGGCCTAGAAGGATTCTTCCTGGGTATCTGAGTGCTCTGAATCCCCAGAGGCTTCATCTGAAGAGAGGGTGTCTGTCTGCTCAGTTCTAGGCCTTTTATCTGCAGGCGGCTGAGAACCTCTGTCTGGGTGCAGCTGAGAACCCCTGATAAGAGAGATTAGATCTGCAGCTAGAGTCATGATCTGTCTATCAGAAGAGGGGCCCTGGGAAGAAGATTTAGGATGGGCCTTGGCCTGGCTGGCAGCCTTAGCACGTGCAAAGGCCTTGATGGACATGGAAACCGGAGGCCTAGCTGCCCGACGTGCAGGGGTAACTTTGTCCACAGGAATGGTGTCGGGTAAATCTAGAACTTCGGTTTCTGGAGGAAAATCAACAACCGGCACCGGGGAAATCGCTGGGACCGAAGAACGCGTTAAAGCGGTGTCGTCGGCCTGGAGCGGTTGAATTACCGCTTCCGAAGGGACCGATGCACTCACGGAGGGCTTAGGCGTGGTATCGGTGGACGACGCGGGCCGAGGATGTCGGTCCCGGTCCTTGCGTTTTTTGGTAGTATGTGCTGTTGGTTGTTCCGACGGCATGATATAAGCGTAAGATTCGCCAAAAAAGTCTTCGGCAAATTCTGCCCGGCGCCTGAGTGTGCGCTTATTAAAGCAAGCACAGGCAGCACAGGCCGAGACGTCGTGGTCTGGGCCCAGGCAAGGGAGACAGTAAGAATGGAAGTCCTTATGAGGTATTTGTTTACCACAAGACAAACAATTATTAACTTTTTCAATTTTTTCTGACATCGGCTGAGGCAAGAAAAAATGTTCCCCAACGGGGTACTTAGCTTTTAGATGACTTTGGTAACTGAAAACACAGGAGCTGACCGACCGGCACTTGCGAACTGCTTCTGCTTCGGGCACCGCGCGGCAAGAAAGACCGAAGAAGATGGCGTCGGCGGATGCCTTTATACCCCAGCCGCTCTGACGTCGGGGAGGAGGCGACATCAGCTGACACCGGACCCAGACTTTGGAATACGGCCGACCGAAGGGCTGTCTGAGGCAGGACAACCCATAAGTCAGGACTGCAGTTGCATTCTTGAAGGACATCAGAAGATATGTTATGCACATTGTTCACCTCACTATCTAGATTTTGGTCATATTTTCAAGAATCTCCCCAAGATCCATGACATTTTTTATGTTTCCTGTCCCCTAGTCTCTGAGATTTGTGCCTAAAGGGATCCCCCCTACCAAACTATGCTCCAAATTGTTCCTCTTGAGAATTGGCGAGACTCTGGTGTGGCCATCCTCCCAATCTGTATTTGATGATGATTCATCACCAGATGTAGCAGATTCCCTATCCCTTTTCTTCAAAATAGACTTAGGTCGAGAAGCTCTAGATTTTTTTGGGGTTTGAATGGGTGTAACAAATTTAACCCTAGGACGCACCTCAAAGGGCTTACCCTCTATCATAATCCCCAACATCACGAGTAAACTTCTTAACTTTTCTTTCCTTTAGAACAGAGTCCAATTCTGACAGGTCCTTACCAAGTTTATCAATACAATTCTTATAACATGGGAGTGTTGAAAACTCATCAAACCCTTTGCTTGCACTTAAAACATGAGCAATTTGTTCCTCCACCTTCCTCTCATAATAACTGGTCAATATATTTACAAAGGTCATAGAACCCTGTTGTTGTGCCTTGGACCATTGGCCAGGAGGCACTCATTTGGTTCAGCAAAGTACAGTTTTGTACCTACCATAAATGCAGATGTTCGAGTGTTCACCCTGCTGCAGTCATCACACTTGGGTTATCCTGCAATCAGGCGGTCCCGCAGTCGGCCCGAATTCCGAAGTCTTGGTCCGGCGTCGGTTGCTGTCGCTTCTTCCCTGATGCCAGTGCGCCAGGGGTATATAAGAGAAATCCGATGCAATTTTCTTCAGTTTTTCTTGCCCCAGATGTCAGGTGCCCCCAATAGGTAGGCAAAATATAAATATATATACATATAGCTAGGTAAAAATAAAACAATACCCTTGGGCACAAGCAAATACACCACAGAGGTAGTATAGAATAGAGTGGTAGAGATAAGTTCAGCTAGTTCAGAGGGGATGGAGGGAGGGTAACCTGGACTGCAGCAGGGTGAACACTCGCACATCCACATTTATGGTAGGTACAAAACTGTACTATGTTCATCATGTTACCCTGCTGCAGTCATCACACTTGGGTTGAATCCCAAAGCTAAGGATGGGAGGTGGAGTCAAACAGGGTTAGAAGAAGCTAGTAGGCCCTGCAAAACTGCAGTGGCAAAACCAGCTCTAGTCTTAGAGTATAGAGGTAAGTGATAGTGTTTGGTGAAGGTGTGCACTGAACTCCAAGTTGCAGCTTCCAGAATATCCTTGGTTGGCACTCCCCTGAGAAAGGCTGCTGATGTAGCTGTAGCCCTGGTGGAGTGGGACCTAATGTTAGCAGGTACCTGTTTCCCATGATGTGTGTAGCAGAAACGTATGCAATGCCCTATCCATTTAGAAATGGTCCGTTTTGAAATAGCTTTTCCTTGTGATCCTGTAGCATAGGCTACAAAGAGCTGGTCAGTTTTTCTGAAAGCCTTAGTTTTATCCAAGTAGTAACGTAATTGCCTGTGAATGTCCAAAGAGTGCATGAGTCTTTCTCCTTTGTTCTGGGGATTTGGGAAAAAGGTGGGCAAGTGAATGGTTTGGTTTAGGGTCACACTGGATACCACCTTTGGCATAAAGGAAGGGTTAGTTCGTAGATAGACTCTGTCTTGATGAAAAATGAGGAAAGGTTCCACTGCCATTAGTGCCTGTAGCTCTGAGACTCTTCTAGCTGAGGTTATTGCTAGTAGCAGGGCAGTTTTCCATGAAAGAAATTTTAAATCAGCTGAAAAAGGTGGTTCAAAGGGCGGCAGTGTAAGCTTTTCCAGAACAAAGTTGAGATCCCAAGTAGGTGTTGGTGCTCTTCTTGGTGGTCTTATGTTCTTAGCCCCTCTGAGGTACTGTCTTAGGAGTGGATGTGAGAATAAAGGTGTATCCATGTTGTAATGAACTGAAATTGCTGAGGTGTGGATCTTAATAGATGAAAAGGGAAGTCCTTTGTGCAACATCTCAGTTAAATATTGTAGAATCTGAGGGAAGTTTGGATCAAGGGGATTTTGGCCTTTAGCCTGGTTCCAGGCACAAAATATTTTCCATTTGTCTGAATAGGTTTTCCTGGTGCTGGGCCTCCTGGCCTCCAGAATGACATCCATAACAGCTTTGGATAAAGGTGTTGGATGGTTGTTTAAGTAATTTGCCATGCAGCCAGGTTTAAAGTCTTGAGCTGGCTGTGTAGAATCGGATTGTCTCGCTGGGTGAGCAGGTGAGGAATTTGTGGCAAAATCCATGGTGGGCCGTGGGCCATGTTCCTTAAAATTGGATACCAATGCTGGCGTGGCCAGTCTGGTGCAACGAGTATCATTTGTGGCCTCTCTAATCTGACTTTCAGCAGTACCTTTGCTAGAAGAGGCAGTAGAGGGAAGGGATACACGGTTAATGTTTTCCAACTGAATGAGAGAGCGTCCACTTTCCAAGCTAGTGGATGGAAGATCCTTGTGCAAAATTTTTGAAGTTGGTGGTTGTGGGGGCTTGCAAACAGAACTATGTCTGGGCGTCCCCATTTTTGAGCTATCATTGCAAATACTTGTGGATCTCGTTTCCATTCATGTGGATCCATGATGTTTCTGCTTAGGTCATCTGCCAATGTGTTTTTCTTTCCTGGCAGGAATTGCGCTTGTAATTGAACCTGGTAAGACAATGCAGTGTTCCACAAGGTCATTGTTTGCCTGCATAGAGGGTAGGAATGTGTGTCCCCTTGCTTGCTTATGTACCACATTACTGTGGTACTGTCCGTCTTTATTATTAGTTGTCCTGGGTGTAGAAGGTCCTTGAAAGCTGTTAGGGCATTCTGTGCTGCTAGCATTTCTTTTTGATTGATATGCAGATGCCTCTGATCTGTAGTCCATTTGCCCTGAATGCACTGTCCTGCCATGTGTGCTCCCCAGGCACAGTCTGATGCATCTGTTGTCATAGTTTGTCTGGCTGTGGGTAAGGTGAAAGGCTGACCCTTGTTGAGGTGACATG
This sequence comes from Protopterus annectens, assembly GCF_019279795.1. Lineage (NCBI taxonomy): Eukaryota > Metazoa > Chordata > Ceratodontiformes > Protopteridae > Protopterus > Protopterus annectens. The sequence goes on from NC_056728.1 coordinate 965,107,605, forward strand.
CCTGTGCCCACCATAGAAACTCCTGTTGAAGGCAGGGAATGAGTGGTATCATTGTTTCCAAGCTGTGGCTGTGCTGAGTCCATACACTTTTCAGGTACCATTGTAATTTCCTCATATGCAGTTTTGCAAATGGTATTAGTAGTATGCAAGATGCCATGAATCCAAAGGCCTGCAGAATTTTTCTTGCAGGGAGTTGGGTCTTTGTTGCCATTATTTTTAAATATTGAATCAGCTGTCATTGCTTGTCTGGTGTGAGAAAAGCCATCTGGGCCGTTGTATTCAAGCTGGCACCCAGGAATATTATGTTTTGTGAGGGTACTAGTTTTGATTTCTTTTCGTTTACTGTGTACCCTAGGCAACTTAGAAGGTGTTTGACAAATGCCAGATGCTTTAAAAGAATGTCCTTGCTTTCTGCTTGAATAAGGCAGTCGTCCAGGTATGGGTATATTTGAATTCCTCTTTGTCTGCAGTATGCAATTACTGGTGCCAGGCATTTTGTGAAGACCCTGGGCGCAGTAGATAAGCCAAAGGGCAGTGCAGAGAATTGATAATGCGTTGAACCTGCAATGAAGCGGAGGTATCTTCTGCAATTTTGTCTGATAGGGACATGCAGGTATGCCTCCTTGAGGTCCAAAGTTACTAGCCAAGCATTCTTGCCCAGCATGGGAAGAAGCTGGTGTAGTATTAGCATCTTGAATTTTGGTAGTTGCAGATAGATGTTCAGAATTGAAAGATCCAGAATGGGTCTCCATGCTTTGTCCTTTCTTGGGACTAGGAAGAGTCTTGAGTAAAATCCTTGTCCTTGCTCCTGTGTAGGTACCTGTTGAGTGGCTCTCATGTCCATGACAGCTGTAATTTATTTTTGTGCCTCTGCCCATTGATTTGGTGGCAGGTTTGGCATTCCTGGTAAGGTATGAAAGTGGAATCTGTATCCTTGAGAGACCATGTTTAGAACCCATTTGTCTTTTGTGATGATGTGCCAGTTGTATGCAAAAAATGCAAATTTTCCTCCCAAGGGAGTTGCCAGGAGAGATTTGCTTGGTAGTTTCAGGGTTGAGTCATTGTGTTTGTCTTCTGCTAGCTTGGGACCTGTCTTCTCCTCCTTTCTGGATAGCAGTACCCCATTGGCGAGGTTTGTAAGGGCCTTGTGACTGACCTCTGCCCCTTGGGCGTCTGTATTTGCCCCTCTGTGATCTGTCAGAAGCTGGAAAGGACCAGTTTTTCATTGGCCAATTTCTACTGAAATGAGGGTTTAAACCTGGAAAAAATCCTTGACCGTTTGCATAGACTTTGCCTTATCCTCCATTTTCTTTAAAACTTCTTCTGCTTTGACACCAAATAATACATCCTGCTGTAAAGGTGCATCCAATAATTTTGCTTTAACATGATCAGGAAGGGTTTGTTCTTTTAACCAAGCATGTCTATGTATGACAGAGCCAGTAACAGCTGCTCTACAGGAAGCTTCCAATGAATCAAATCCACATTGTAAAGTATGTTTGCCCACCTGTTCAGCTGCATGCAACAGATCCTGCATTTCCTTGAATTCAGGCTGTTCAGAATGTGTGCTCATTTTTTGTTTTAACTGAGACATTAGGAATTGCTGGTATTTCACCATGTGAAACTGACAATTTAATGCTCTCATATCCAGAGTTGCTGAGGTGTATATTTTCTTTCCCCATCTATCTAGGGCTCTGGAATCCCTTTCAGAGGGCACAGGACTTTTAGCCATAGAAGCTTTAGCTCCCTTAGGACCCTGGGAAATTGTTTCTGGGTCAGCTACAGGGCTTTAATAAAGGAATTTGTGTGAGTCAGGTACTCTGTAGTATCTGTCTGGTTTGGCTGGAGCAGGAGGTAGAGAGTCTGGATTTAAACTAGACTCCAAGTAAACATCATCCACAATATCTAAAACAGGAGGGATAGCAAGAGGTCTGTGCTGGGGTAGTAAAAGGAACTCTCAGAGCCTTTTCTTAGAATCTGAGTAGTCCTGGCCTTCCCAGTGGAAATGTTCCCTCATGGTATGTAAAGTTTCCGCAAAGGAGTAGTCTTCAGGGGGAGATGCTGAGGGAACAGAGTCTTCAGCATCAGAGTCTTCATAAGGTGGAAAAGTGTAATCCTGTTCCTCAGAAGAATCTGAGGAGAGTGAAACCTGATCAGAGGATGCATAATCTTCCTCTAGTCTAGGTCTTTTATCAGGAGGGGGATGGGAACCCCTGATTAGGGTAATCAAATCTTCAGCCATCTTAAGCATGTTTCTTAGGCATGGAGCCTTGAACTGTAGACTGATGTACAGTCTTCTTTGGTTTTAAAGGAGTTTTAAGCTTAGCATAAGATTTAATGGTGAGTGTAGTCGGTCTGAAGACACCTTCTGCAACCGAAGGTGTTTCCACTGCACCGGGGTCTACTTCTACTCCGGTGTCGGAAGATGGCTGCATCGGCCTAGTAAGCTCTGCTTGGGAATCCACAGCTGTCTGGGGTTCCAGTTCTGCGGTTGTCAGGGGCTGCGTAAGTGCCTCACTGAAAACCGGAGAACAGGCGACAGGCAGCTGAGGCCTCTGAGTCTGGCTTGTTCCTAGGCTGCCTTGTCCTTATCCTTGCGTTTTTTATGTATGGCGGTCGTCGGCTGCTCCGACGGCATAATATAATTAAATTTCCTACCAAAGTAATACCGTGCAAAGTCAAAACGGCGTTTGATAGTTCGTTTATTAAACCTAGCACAAAACCGACAACCTGTGACGTCGTGGTCTGGGCCTAGGCAAGGAATACAATAGGAATGGAAATCCTTATGAGGTATTTGCTTCCCACAAGAAATGCAATTGTTAACTTTTTCTGACATCGGACTGAGGCAAGAAAATGTTCCCCAACGGGGTACTTAGCTTTATTGAAGACTTCGGACTGAAATTCAAATTGAAAATCTCAGGTGTCGGCCGACCGGCACTTGCGAACTGCTTCTGCTTCGGGCACCGCGCGGCAAGAAAGACTGAAGAAAATGGCATCGGATGCCTCATATACCCCTGGCGCACTGACGTCAGGGAAGAAGCGACAGCAGCTGATGCCGGACCAAGACTTTGGAATTCGGGCCGACTGTGGGACCGCCTGACAGCAGGATAACCCAAGTGTGATGACTGCAGCAGGGTAACACTATGAACATCCATAGGTTGCAACCTTGTTCTTAATCCCCTTGAAACAATTTTACTCCATTGGTATGCTCTAAAAAGTTGGCTAGGACACCACGATGGAAACCCGCAGTCCAAGTAACACAGTTTATTGGTAGAAATAACACAAAATAACGCTAACAATCCACAATGTGTTTTCGATCAACAATCTTCTTCAGCAAAAACTGAAACACTGAATAATGCTTCACTCCTGATTAAATACCCTGCCCTGTTGTCTGTCCAATTACAGAAATTGCTAATTAGTTTAAAAACATCAACTAATTTAAAGTACCAGTATGTAAAAAAATTTTGTTTTTAACTTAACACACTGTATTTCAGTCAAATAGTTTTAAAATAAATAAATAATTGTTTACATAGTTAGAATATGAAATTAAAAAACATGTATAGTGTTATAAAATTTCACATTAAAACCACTTTGTTGTTTAAAAACCTTTTTAAACTGATTTCTTCCAAGTTATATATATATTGAATGTGATAAATGGTGACATCTGGTGGCTTTGTGATGTAAGTACAAGAGCTTTATAATTTTGCAGATCTAAGTTTTAGTACTGGCTTTATAGACAAATAATCATTCAAACCTGGAAATTTATTGGAATCCAGTACTATCTGCCAGTATAACTCTTTATATTCAAGTTTATCTTCCCATACTCCACCCCTAATATCCCTAGGTAAAGAGTCTAGCACAAAAAAAGAAAATTCTGCTTGTGGGCAAGAAACTTGATGTCTAAACAATGCATTTTTCACATTTTGTTTTTTAACTTCATATAAGTGTTCGTAAATGCAACATCTTAGTTTCCTTTCTGTTTTTCCCACATAAAACGAGGTACAGAAATTACAGGTTGCAAGATATACAACACCATTGCTGTTGCAGTTAAATGTACCTCTGCTAGTGAGTGTTCTATTCCTAGCTTCCAAAAAATCTCCTTTTTGTTGTTAATCCTGGGGCATTGGGAACAAAACCCACATTTGTATGTCCCCACACCCCGGGTGCCAGTTTTCTTGTCTTTAGGGCCTCCAAATTCAAACATTTGTTTGAAATTGGTATCCCTCCGATAAATAAATTTTAGTGGTCTTTGATTTTTGAAAGGTAAATCTGAAATTTGAACAAATCTTGACCATTCCTTAGATATAACTTGCCTAATAGGCCCTGAATCCCGTATAATCAAGTATACGCTGTATCTAAAGAAGTGGTTTCTTTGGAGCCCAAATCGTTGGTTGTACTAGAGATGTTCTGTCCTAGAATAGGGGCAAATCTTTTATGGCTTTCTTGGACCACTTCGAGTAAGGCCTCATCAAGTAGTGGTCTTGGATAACCCCTATCCATTAACATGTTGCAAACATTGTTACTTTCACTTGAAAATTCTGAGTCGTCTGAGGTCATTCGACTGACCCTAACAAGTTGTCCCTTCACTATGTTTTTCTTTTGAAAATAAGGGTGAGAACTTTGGTAGTGAAGGTATGAATTTGAAAAGGTTTTCTTGCGATGTATACCTGAGGAAAATCCTGTAGCCTGCTTTTTAAGTATAATGTCCAAGTACACACATTGTTCCACATTTGCCTCAAATGTGGAATCCAAAAAGTCGGTGGCGTCTTTCAAATAATCCAAAAATTCATGGAATTTTTCCATTGTGTCTGTCCAAAATATACATATGTCGACGACAAATGTGGGTTTTGTTCCCAATGCCCCAGGATTAACAACAAAAAGGAGATTTTTTTGGAAGCTAGGAATAGAACACTCACTAGCAGAGGTACATTTAACTGCAACAGCAATGGTGTTGTATATCTTGCAACCTGTAATTTCTGTACCTCGTTTTATGTGGGAAAAACAGAAAGGAAACTAAGATGTCGCATTTACGAACACTTATATGAAGTTAAAAAACAAAATGTGAAAAATGCATTGTTTAGACATCAAGTTTCTTGCCCACAAGCAGAATTTTCTTTTTTTGTGCTAGACTCTTTACCTAGGGATATTAGGGGTGGAGTATGGGAAGATAAACTTGAATATAAAGAGTTATACTGGCAGATAGTACTGGATTCCAATAAATTTCCAGGTTTGAATGATTATTTGTCTATAAAGCCAGTACTAAAACTTAGATCTGCAAAATTATAAAGCTCTTGTACTTACATCACAAAGCCACCAGATGTCACCATTTATCACATTCAATATATATAACTTGGAAGAAATCAGTTTAAAAAGGTTTTTAAACAACAAAGTGGTTTTAATGTGAAATTTTATAACACTATACATGTTTTTTAATCAGAATATGTTTAAGTCATTTCATATTCTAACTATGTAAACAATTATTTATTTATTTTAAAACTATTTGACTGAAATACAGTGTGTTAAGTTAAAAACAAAATTTTTTTACATACTGGTACTTTAAATTAGTTGATGTTTTTAAACTAATTAGCAATTTCTGTAATTGGACAGACAACAGGGCAGGGTATTTAATCAGGAGTGAAGCATTATTCAGTGTTTCAGTTTTTGCTGAAGAAGATTGTTGATCGAAAACGCATTGTGGATTGTTAGCGTTATTTTGTGTTATTTCTACCAATAAACTGTGTTACATGGACTGCGGGTTTCCATCGTGGTGTCCTAGGCAAGATTTTATTGTGGTTACTAGCTTTCATCATTTTGCCTACATCTCCTTTTTGTATTTGATGCTCTAAAAAGTCTAAGGTGCCAAACATTTTTCCTAAGAGTGGTAAGGTTTTTGGTCAGCTTGGTAAAGGCGGATCTGCAATCCTGAATGGGGTCCTGAACTCCAGAACCATTACTGGTATTGCCTGACCCCAGGCCAAAAATCCCAAATCCCCAGAGTACGATGACAGACCCTTTATAAGAATTGCCAAGTCCATCATTGACCAAAACAACTAAAAAAACACTGTACACAAATGTCAAAATAGAATTTGGTTTCTAGACTGTCATATATATTATAGATGCCTAAGTATTGGAAAGTCAATATATAATTCTAACATAATTCTCTTTACCAACATAAGGCATCAGAAAATGGCCAACATGGGTACAATAACAGCCAATAAACATCACCCCAAACTTGGGAAAAGAAGGTTGCCTAGTCTCAATGGTAATCCAAAGGCTGGTTTGTTAAAAGACAGATTAACAAACCAAGAACAATCTTAATATAATACTTCCTTGGACCTTTAATAATCTACTTAAGCAACCTATACCTGCTACGTAACCCAAAAAGGCCAAAAGTGAAACCAAAATAATGACTGCGACAGTGGATAAATCTAATTTAAATTTGGTCAATGGTGTTATGGCAAACAAACTCCAAAATATATATACCCATTAATCATATACTCATATCTGGAGTCCAGCACTCCACCCAAACTTAGGCAACTATCAAAAACTGTTCAATAATGCTTGATCCACCCACTAGGTCAAAGACCCATTGATCTGGATAATTTATTCAATGTTAATCTATTTTCAAACAAGCAAGCAAGGATCCCAGATGTAAATGAATATATAGGCCGATAGCCTACATATTGGACTAATATAAATGTATACACAAAAAGATCACCTAATGTAGAACTTGCAACCATATGCTCAATATTTGTTATAAAAAACAAATAGATAATAAAGGCACACTGTGCATAACGCTTGATAGTATAAGAAAAAAAACCTACATTGAACAACAGAAAATCTGTTGTCCACACTGGCATATATAAGCCCAAATGTTTGGGATATATAACATAAATATGAAATAAAACATAATAATATTGAGTTATTAGCACAATGTACAAACCAAAATCCAGCTTATGCAAACTCATTAGCACTGATATCTACCCTTCAGACAGAAACAATCAACCTTCAAAAATAAGGAGTCTGTAATATGTATCATAATATTTTTGCCCCAAAAATTTAACAAAACCTACATAACATGCAATCATAAACTGGATAATGTGCTGAACATATATGTAAAATGTTATATGTTATCCTGACCCTCATTTAAGTGAGCCAGAATACCTTAAAGTAAAACCATAAATATGCAAATATCCCAAAGTATACAAACCCTAATGATAAATGCATATAGTTGAGCATAAAATATAAAAAAATAAACGACACAAACTTGTACTAACTCCTGAGTGCTGTCAATCATTCAGATACAAATAAATAGGCCTCAGAAATATTTTTTAAGGAGCCCACAACATATGCATCCAAATAGAAAAGGAACTCCAAAGAAATAAGCAGAACCTCTATTTAAATACACAACCATAAACTCAATATTGTTCTTAACATATATAGAAAAATGTTCTATGTCCCAATCATCTTCCAATAAAGCCAGTCCGTGTACCAACACACTTGCTTAACGTTTTCTGGAATTCATTAAGTCCAATGCCCTGGACCAACTTATTCTTACCCCCACCAGGGGTAGAAAGTTCCTTGACCTGGTCATTGCTAACATGGGTGACCGTTGCTCTACATCAGTAATCAACTCCTCCCTGGTCAGATCTGACCACAAGCTAATCACCATGGATTTTCACATCCTACCCTAACTTCCCCTAAAGGAAACCACCAAAGCCAATTTTGGGCTTCTAAAAACAGAGGTGACTTTTACGACACCCATGCAAATGGAAAATAGGTGCATGACTGCCGAATCATACACCGATGCACTGTATGAGCACATACACAAGTGCATGGAATGGCCATGCCAAACAGAACCAAGACGCTCTCCTCCAAAAAAGGAAGCCAATCTGGTGGTCCCCCACCATAAACAAACTCTATAATAGAAGGGAAAAACTGCTGCAGAAAAGGGTGAAGTCCCAAGACTGGAAAAACTCCTTTGTTAGCCTCAGCAAAAAACTGAGCTCCATCATCAAATCCTCTAAAGCTAGCTATGGAAACAAAATTGTTGCAGATTCTAAAGACAACCACAAGGCATTCTATAGTTATGTCAAGAATCTACATGGCAATACTCAGATCTGCTCTGAGTTACTGCACAATGGCAATGCATACACAGAACCAACTGATATTGCCGACATACTGGCTGACAGGTTCAGTGCGAACTTTACCCCCTTTTCACCCCCTAAAGGGCCTATTACAATACCTGAGGAATGCCAAGTCCATATTACCATGGCTACACAGGTAAAAAATGCACCGTCTAAAGCCAAGAATACAGCTTCCATGGGACCAGATAATATCCCTGGCTGTGTTCTACATGAATTACAAAGTGAACTGGCACCAGAGCTGAGTACCCTGTTCAATCACAGCCTCATTTCAGGCTTTGTTCCTACCGAATGGTGAACTGCTACGGTCATCCCACTCCACAAAGGGGAAGAGACTACAGACCCTGGGAACTAACGCCCCATTAGCCTGTCGAGTCTGATATGTAAGGCTATGGAGCGCATCATCATGGACCCTATAAATAAGGTCATAAGGAATCTCCAAACTCTGGACCCCATGCAGTTTGGGTTTGTGAACGGTAGATCATGCCTGTTCAACCTGATAGATTTCTTCGAGTCTGTCACCAGAGCTGTGGATGAGGGCAAGGTAGTTCACACAGCTTACCTGGATCTTGCCAAGGCCTTCGATACCATCCCTCACTCAGGAATCATAGATAGGCTCACTAAACTAGGCATAAACCCCTATGTTATAAGATGGGTTGCCAACTGGCTCACTGATAGAACCCACACTGTGAAAGTAGCAGACACTAAATCTGAATACCAACCAGTTACAAGTGGTGTCCCACAGGGATCGGTCCTAGGTCCTCTCCTGTTTGGCATCTATTTCTCTGAAGTTCAAGCCAACAGGAAGGGACTCTGGCTGACCAATTTCACAGATGATTGCAAACTGGGAGACATTACTGATTCTCCAAATTATGTGGACATTCTACAAAAAGGCCTCACTGACACCAGTGACTGGTGCCAGAACCATGGCCTTAAGCTCAATGCCAAAAAGTGCATTGTCATTCCCTTTGGGAAAAATTTGGTGCCCATGAACTACCACATAGGCGGTAGTCTACTAAACACCGAAGGTGTGATAAGAGAAGTGGGGACACAGGTTGACAGCAACGTCTCCTTTGATAACCACATTGCCACTGTAGTCAGAAAGTCCTTCTATGTGGCGCATCTCATTGCAAAAGGTTTCTCATCCAGGAAGAAAAAGATCATAATCCCTCTCTACTCGTCCCTCATTAGACCTACTATAGAATACAACTCCCCATTTGGTATGTACCTCACTAGACACCTACAACAACCGGAAAGGCCATAAAAATACCTCACTAAGAGGATCTTAGGCCTTAGACCCATGCCGTATACGGACAGAGTAAAAAAACTCCAGCTATACCCTGTCTCTTATCGCCTTACAGGCGATCTATGCTTGACCTACAAAGCCATGTCTGACCCAGAGCTGCTAGATATGCTACACCTAAAGAAATCCCAATCCCTCAGTTTCACATGGTCCAGGGATATTAACCTCATTACCACAATAAACGGAACATGCTGGAGGGACAGGTTCCTAACCCAGAGACTTCCCATACTCTAGAACAAACTTCCCATTCATGTCAAGAAGAGCACTTCACTGGCCCTCTAAGAGAAATCTTGACGAATGGATGGGAAATGGGAAGTTCACCCCGGGGATCACTTCAGTGGCCTTGCTTGACACGGGCACTGGGAAAGTACAGTTGTGTACACTTACCATAAATGTAGATGTTTGAGTGTATTCACCGTTGCAGTCATCACACTTGGTTATCTGCCTGCAGGTAGCCCTCAGTCGGCCAGAATACCAGAGACTTAGTATTTCTGCATCGGTTGCTGTCGCTTCAGGACTGACATCAGGTTGTCAGGGGTATAAAAACAGGCAGCCAACGCCATTACATCAGTTTTTCTTGCCCCAAATTCCCCCAAACAGAGAGCTAGGTTATGGTGGAAAAAACACCACCGATAAAAAGTAAATACCAGTAGCCCTGAAAGGTGTGAGTGAGATAAATAGAGAAGGAGTGAGAGAGAGAGACAAGGGGGCTGGAGGGTGGGAAACCAGGACTGCAACAGCGAATACACTTGAACATCTACATTTTAAGTGTACACAACTGTACTATGTTCACTGTGTTTCACTGTTGCAGTCATTACACTTGGGTTGATTCCCAAAGCTGAAGAATGGGTGGAGGCAGTGAGGAAGAGTTGGGGCTGGCTAGTATGCCCTGCAGGACTGCTGTTGCAAAACCCACCCTGGATGTAGAAAAGATAGGCAAGTGGTAATGCTTGGTGAATGTGTGAACAGAACTCCAAGTAGCAGCTTCCAGAATGTCCCTGGTAGGGACTCCTCTGAGAAAAGCTGTAGAGGTTGAAGTTGCCCTAGTGGAATGCATTCTGACCCCGAGGGGGTGGTTTCCCATGGTGTTTGTAACAGAAATGGATGCAGTGTGCTTTGGATATGGTCCGTTTAGATATGGCCTTGCCCTCTCTGCTCCTGATGCAAAGCTGACTAGTAACTTGTCAGATTTCCTGAAGGGCTTAGTCCTATCAAGATAAAATCTGAGCTGTCTGTGCACATCCAGAGAGTGTAGGATCCTTTCCCCCTAATTTTGAGGATTAGGGAAAAAGGTGGCAAACAGATAGACTGGTTGAGAGCCACACTGGACACCACTTTAGGCATAACAGTAGGGTTAGTCCTGAGGGAGACCCTGTCAGCGTGAAAAATAATGAAGGGTTCCACAGCCATAAGTGCTTGAAGCTCTGACACTCTTCTAGCTGAAGGGATGGCCAGATGCAAGGTTGTTTTTCAAGAGAGGAATTTTAACTCTGCTGACGCTGCAGGCTCAAAGAAGGGGAGGAGTGTGAGTTTTTCCAGCACAACGTTAAGGTCCTATGCAGGGGAGGGGGCTCTCCTTGGTGGCCTTAAGTTGTTAGCCCCTCTCAAGAACTGATTGATGAGAAGGTGAGAAGAGAGGCGGCTCACTGTTGTAATGAGCAGAGATGGCAGAGGCATAGATCTTAATTGAAGAGAAGAATAGGCCTCTCTGGAGTAGGTCTGTTAGGTAATCCAGTATGAAAGGTAAGGAGGGCTGTACTGTATCTGCTCCTTTAGAATTAGCCCAGGAACAATACCTTTTCCACTTATCAGCACAGCATTTTCTTGTACTGGGCCTTCTGGCTTCACAAATGATATTCAGCACCTGCTTACTTAGGCTGGCCACTGGAGGAAAATTCAAGGAATAAGCCAGGCTGCAAGATTCAGGGTCTGCAATTGCGATTTAGGTGACTGGCTAAGGCTCTTGCCACCCCTATAGTGCCTTTTTTAGGCAAAGTTCAAAGGATAAAACCACCACCATAACTGGTACAAGCATGCAAAATCTGAAGGTAATGCTACTCAATGCTAGAAGTCTAAACCTCAAAATGCACTCTCTCGAGGTACTCCTAAAAATGGAGAACATTTTATATATTTTATATCTGTGCAGTAACTGAGACCTGGTTCAAGGCTCCAGAGAGCACCCCTGCAATACCAGGCTACAACTCTTACCACACTTTTCGGTCACCAAACCAGGATCGAAACACTAAAGGTGGAGGAGTGTCCATATTCACCAAGGATATTCACACCACCAGGTTAGTTGCCCAACACAATGAGTCTGAAATTCTCCAGGTGCAACTAACACTAGGTAAGACTGCAATCCAAATTGTAGCTTGCTACAGATCCCCCACCATGCCCCAAGATTCTCACTACACCTTTCTAAACATACTGGAAAATATTAATATACAACCAAACACCCTAATACTGGATGATTTTAACTACCCTGACATTAACTGGGAAAACTACGCGTGCACCAACACCTTTGCCCAACGGTTCTTGGAATTCATAAAGTCCAATGCCCTGGATCATCTAATCCATAGTCCCACCAGGGGCTCCAATATCCTAGACCTGGTCATTACCAACATGGGACACTAAGGCACTGTACGAGCACATCCACTCATGCATGAATCGTGCCATCCCAAACAGAACCAAGATGCTTGTCTCCAAAAAAAGGAAGCCAATTTGGTGGTCCCCTGCCATAAACACACTTTACAACAAAAGGAAAAAAACTGTTGCAGAAAAGAGGAAAATCCCAGGATGCAAAAAACTCCCTTACTAGCCTTCGTAAGAAGCTGAGATCCCTCATAAAATCCTCCAAAGCTAGTTACGAAAATAAAATTGCCAAAGATTCCAAAGACAACCACAGGGCATTCTATAACTATGTCAAGAATCTAAATGGCAATGCTCAGATCTGCTCTGAGCTTCAACAGAATGGCATTAAATATACTGATCCCAAGGATATTGCCAATATCCTGGCAGATTGATTCAGTACCAACTTCACCCCCCCCCACCCCCTAAATGGTCCATCTCAATACTGGAAGATTGCCAAATTCCAGTAATAACGGCCACACAGGTAAAAAACACACTCTCCAAAGCTAAGAATACAACATCCATGGGGCCAGATGACATCCCAGGCTGTGTACTACATGAACTACAAAATGAACTGGCACCTCACCCAAGTGTCATGTTTAATCATACCCTCCCCAAATTATGAGGATACTCTACAAAAAGGCCTTACAGAAACAAATGCTTGGTGCCAGAGCCATGGCCTCAAGCTCAATGCCAAGAAATGTATAGTTATCCCTTTTGGGAAAAAACATGTACCCATGAATTATCACATGGGTGGCAGTACAGTAAACACCAAAAGTGTGATAAGAGGCTTAGGGACACAGATGGACAGTGGTCTTACCTTCAATAACCACATCGCCACAACAGTCAGGAAATCCTTCTGTGTGGCACACCTCATCACTAAGGGCTTTTCATCCAGAGAAAAGGAGGTCATTACCCCACTCATCCCTCATTAGACCCATTACAGAATACAACGCCCCATTTGGTATGTACCTCTCAAGACAACTGCAACAACTGGAAAGGCCGCAGAAATACCTCACTAAAACAATCACAGGCCTAAAGCAGATGCCCTGTGCTGACCGCCTTAAAAAACTCCAGCTATACTCTGTCGCATATCGTCTACTCCGAGGCGATCTCTGCTTAACATACAAGGCCACGTCAAATCCAGATCTGTTGGACATGCAACACTTAAAGAAATTGCAATCAGTCAGAGCCACACACACTCCAGGGATCTAAATCTTGTCATCACAATAAACAAAGCATGCTGGAGGGAAAGGTTCCTGACCCAGAGACTCCCCAGACTCTGGAATAGACTGCCCATACATGTCAAGCAGAGCGCCTCTTTGGCCTTCTTCAAAAGGAACCTTGATGATTGGATGGGAGAAAGGAAATTCACCCCAGGGATCACGTCAGTCACCCTGCTAGACAGGGGTCCAGGGAAATAAATAGTGTGGGAAGAAATAGCCAGGGAAGTGTTATGGCTAGGCTTGTGTAGGCCCTAGGGCCGATAGCCTAGTACCAACCTATGAACTTGGCTTGCAGACTGCATAAGCTCCTCTAATTCTTTATTTTCTGCACATTCAGAAAAGATGGATAATTTTTCTTAAGTTCCATAGTATGTTGCTGGTACTTCAGCATGTGGAACTGACAATTCAATGCTCTAATGGCAAGAGTTGCAGGGGTGTATACTTTTTACCCCATCTGTCTAAAGTCCGGGAATACCTATCCGAAGGGGTGGGACTCTTATTCCTTTAGGTCGTTGGGAGATGACTTCTGGGTCAGCAGTAGGATTTTTGAAAATAAATTTGAGAGTCACGGACTCTATAGTACCTGTCAAGTTTCCTTGGAGCAGGGGGTAAAGTATCAGGAGTTAAACTGGATTCCATAAATACATCAGCTACAACATCCAGAAAGTACAGTTTTGTACCTACCATAAATGTAGATGTCCGAACTGGATAGCATCTGCAGTCATAACAACTGGGTTGTCCTGTCGTCAGGCAGCCCTTCAGTCAGCCGGATTCCAAAGTCCGGGTCCGGCTTCGGCTGATGTCGCACTTCACCCGACGTCATCTCTGTTGGTCCTCGGGTATAAAGGCATCAGCCGACGCCATTTTCCTCAGTGTTTCTTGCCCCAGATGCCAGTTGCCCTCTTGAAGGCTAAAATTTGGATAAATGCCAATGTTTCCAAAAAGATAGAAGGTAAACACAAAAATAAGCATGTATGTACATATATACAAACAAATACACCATAAGAGACTCCCCCCACCAGCTAGCTATTAGGAGGGTAAACACCCTAGGAGTACCACAGAGGGGAAGGAGGGAGGGTAATCCTGACTGCAGATGCTATCCAGTTCGGACATCTACATTTATGGTAGGTACAAAACTGTACTATGTCCTTCATGGATGCATCTGCAGTCATAACAACTGGGTAGAATACCATAGCCAACTAGGGGAGGAGGAAACAAATAGATTATGGTGTGTTGAGGATCCCTTGCAGTACAGCAGTGGCAAACCCTGCTCGGGATCTGGAATATAAAGGCAAATTATAATGCTTGGCAAATGTATGCACGGAGGTCCAAGTAGCCGCCTCAATAATGTCTTTGGTTGCCACTCCTCGTAAGAAGGCTGTGGTAGTGGCTGTTGCCCTTGTAGAATGAGGTCTTATGTTCTGCGGAATTGGTTTTCCATGGAAGGAGTAACAGAATCGCATGCAATTTCCCATCCATTTGGAGATTGTCTGTTTGGAAATAGCTTTTCCTTCTTTTCCTGTTGCATAGGCTACAAAAAGCTGGTCAGTTTTTCTGCTACTTTTTGTTCTGTCCAGGTAGTAGCGTAGTTGTCTATGTACATCCAAGGTATGCAGTATTCTTTCCCCTCTGTTTTGTGGGTTGGGAAAGAAGGTAGGTAGGTGGATTGCCTGGTTTAAAGACACTCTGGATACCACCTTAGGCATAAATGTAGGATTAGTCCTCATGGACACTCTATCTTGGTGGAAGATTAGGAAGGGCTGTACTGCCATTAGTGCCTGAAGTTCAGAAACCCTCCTGGCTGAGGTTATTGCCAGTAGGAAAGCAGTTTTCCACGATAGATGCTGTAGGTCTGCTGCTGCTGCTGGTTCAAAAGGTGATAGTGTCAACTTTTCTAGCACAAAGTTCAAGTCCCAAGCTGGCAATGGTGGTTTCCTTGGAGGTTTCACATTCTTGATTCCTCTGAGGAACTGCCTGAGTAAAGGATGTGAAAAGACAGGTGGATCAAAGCTGTATTCTGCTGATATCGCTGATGCATGTACCTTGATGGAGGAGTAGGACAGGCCTGTATGTAGAAGTTCTGCCAAATACTCCAGAAAGTTAGGCATATCTATGTTTGACACATCTTTTCCTCTTTCAGAACTCCAAATGACAAACCTTTTCCATTTTCCTGCATAGTTCCTTCTTGTTGAAGGTCTGCGGGCTTCAAGAATAATATCTTTAACCCTTTGGGAAAGTTCTGGATTAGGTGCTGCTATGTGATGTTCCATGCAGTCAGTTGCGACGTTTTTAGGTTTGGATGCATGATGCTGTAGTTGTTCTGAGATAACATCAAAGGCATCAGGGGTACTGTCCACATGTTGTTCCGAGACATGCTCCTTAGCAGTGGGTACCAGTGTTGTCTTGGCCAGTTTGGAGCTATCAGGGTTATCCTTGGACGTTCTTCCTTGATTTTTAGTAATACCTTGTGTATCAAGGGAAGAGGTGGGATTGCATATGCTGTTAGACCTTTCCAGCTGAAGGAGAGCGAATCCACTTTCCATGCTAGTGGGTGGAACGTCCTTGTGCAGAATTTTTTGAGCTGGTGATTGAGAGGGGAAGCGAATAGATCTATGTGAGGCATTCCCCATTTCTTTGAGATGGTCTTGAAGATGTCCGGGTGTAGCATCCATTCGTGGGCATCCGATGTGGTTCTGCTTAATATGTCTGCTAGGGTATTCTCTTTTCCCGGTACAAATATTGCCTGTAACTGGATGTTGTAGCTGAGTGCCAGGTTCCACAGCTCCAAAGTCATTCTGCATAGGGGGTATGAATGAGTGCCTCCCTGTTTGTTGATGTACCACATGACTGTGGTGTTGTCTGTCCTTATCATCAACTGGCCCTCTTTGAGAAATGGTCTGAACTTTTGGATTGCCAGTTTTACTGCCAGCATTTCTTTTAGGTTGATGTGCAGGTGAAGTTGATCCTGCGTCCACAGTCCCTGCACGCATTTGTCCAGCATGTGTGCGCCCCATCCTAGGTCTGAGGCGTCTGTTGTGATGGTCTGGTTTGCTTGACATCTGCGAAAGGGTAGTCCTGGGTTTGACTGGCATGCTTGAGCCCACCATAGGAACTCCTGTTTTAAGCATGGAATTAGTGGAATTTCTGTTTCTAGGCTGTGGCTGTGTTGGGACCATAAATTCTTTAGGTACCACTGTAGTTTTCTCATATGTAGTCTGGCAAGTGGGACCAAGATTATGCATGATGCCATGAATCCCAAGGCCTGCAGTACTTTTCTTGCTGTTAACTTGTTCTGTTTTGTTAGAGCCAAGAAGTAAAGAGGTAGTTCTTTTTGTTTTTCTGCAGTTAGGAATGCCATTTGTCTTACTGTGTCCAATTCCGCGCCCAAGAATGTCCTTGTTTGGGATGGTATCAGCCTTGACTTTTGTAAATTGACTGTGTATCCCAGTGCTTGTAGCAAGTAAATGACCCTTTGTAAATCTGTTGTCAGCTTGCTTTTGTTGTCCCCTTGTAGCAGGCAGTCGTCCAGGTATGGGTAAATTTGAATTCCCTGTAGTCTGCAGTGGGCGATTACTGATGCCAGGCATTTTGTGAATACTCTGGGCGCAGTAGATAAGCCAAAGGGCAATGCTGAGAATTGATAATGCTCTGATCCTGCAAGAAATCTGAGGTATCTTCTGCAGATTGGTCGAATGGGGACGTGCAGGTATGCCTCCTTGAGATCTAGAGTTACCAGCCAACACTCCTTGCCCAGCATGGGAAGAAGTTGCTGTAGGGTCAGCATTTTGAATTTTGGGACAATGATGTATGTATTTAAGGTGGACAGGTCGAGAATAGGTCTCCAACTTTTTTCCTTTCTTGGAACTAGGAATAGTCTGGAGTAGAATCCCTTTCCTTGTTCTGTTGTTGGCACTCTTTCCACAGCTCTCATGTTTGCTAATTGCTTTATCTGTTGTAGAGCCTCTGTTTTTTGATTTGGAGGTAGGTTTGGCATTCCTTTTTTGACTGGTAAAGTGTGGAAATGGAACCGATAACCTTGATCTATGGTTTGCAATATCCACTTGTCTTTTGTGATATAGTGCCAGTTCTTCGAGAATAAGGTTAATTTGCCGCCTAATGGAGCTGCTATTTGTTCCCTGGTAGGCGGATTTAGAGTTAAGTCACTGTGGTTGTGTTGTTGTAGTGGCAGTGGTTGTGTCTGTGCCTCTGTTGTTACCTTGCCACTGTCGTCCTCGGTAGGCACCTCCTCTGGATTGGTTTCTGCCTCTGGTATGTCTATTCCTGCCCCTTTGGGATCGTGTGGAGTCAGGAAAGGACCAATTTTTGGCAGGCCAGTTCCTGCTAAACCTTGGGGGTTGAACCTGCAGGAAATCTTTAACCGTTTGAACAGATTTTGCCTTTTCTTCCATTTTCTTCATTACCTGCTGGGCAGGTGTACCAAACAAGCTGGTCTTATCCATAGGAGCATCTAATAACTTAGCTTTAACATGATCCGGTAAGGCTTGTTCCTTTAGCCATGCATGTCTTCTTATTACTGTGCCAGTCATGGCTGATCTAAATGAAGCCTCCAGTGCATCATAGCCACATTTTAAGGAATGGTTACTAACCTGTTGTATGTTATTTACCATTTCTAATACATATTTCTTATCAATAGAGTCATCAGAGGATAGCTTTTTCGTTAACTGATCAAGCATAAACTCTTGGTATTGTATCATGTGAAACTGACAGTTTAAAGCTCTAGCTGAGAGAGTAGCTGAGGTGTAGACTTTTTTGCCCCATCTGTCTAACGACCTGGCTTCCCTTTCAGAAGGAATAGGGTTTTTAGCAGTGGTCGAGGCTACTGCCCTTGGGCCCTGGGATATAGTCTCGGGGTCTGCAAGTGGGGCCTTGTAAAGGTGGTGATGAGTGTCTGGTACCCTGTAAAATCTGTCTGGTTTGGCAGGGGCTGGAGGTAAAGAATCTGGAGCAGAGCAGACATCATTGAAGGCATCGTCCACCACAGAGAGGACAGGAGGTATAGCTAAGGGCCTGTGCTGTGGAAGGTGCAGAAAAGTCCTAAGTCTTTTTCTGGAGTCTGAGAAATCCTGCTGCTGCCATTGGAACTGCTCTCGCATGGCATGTAAGGTTTCCCCAAAGGAAAATTCTTCTGGTGGGGAAGCAGCTGGGATGGATTCTTCAGCATCTGAGTCTTCATAATTGGAGAAAGGAGCCTCTGGCTGGTCTGTTATGTCTGATTCATCAGCAGAATCATCAGAGGAGACAGGCTCGGGGGGCTCTGCCCTAGGTCTCTTCTCTGGGGGCTGAGAGGCCCTGTCTGGGTGAGATTGAGATCCCCTAATTAATGAAATTAAATCTTCTGCCAGAGTAAGCATTTGTGAGCTAGAAGTGGGCCTGGTTGTAGGGGGTTTAACAGGCACAGTTTTTGTAGTTTTGGCTGCTTTAGCCCTGGCAAAGGCCTTAATGGACATGGCTGCTGGAGGCCTAGCAGCACCACATGCTGGGGTAGAGACATCCAAGGGAATGGTGTCTGATAAGTCAGTAGCAACTACCGTAGTGGATAAAATTTCTGAGGCCGATTCAAGAGAAGTAGCAGGGGCCTCAGTGGTAGTGAAAGATTCAGCTGTACTTTGATCAGTTTTCTCGGTTTCGGCCGAAACCGAGACACTCGCGGTTTGCTTAACCATGGTTTCGGCCGAAACCGCGGACCGCGAGTGTCGGTCTTTATCTTTGCGTTTTTTAGCAGATTGGGTAGTCGGAGGATCCGACGGCATAATATACGCAAAATCAGAACCGAAAAACTGTTCAGCAAACTCCGACCGACGCCTAAGCGTACGTCGGTTGAATGAAGCACAAGCCGAACAGGCTGCTACGTTGTGGGCTGGGCCTAAACAAGGCAGACAGTAAGAGTGGAAATCTTTATGAGGTATTTGTTTCCCACAAGTTAAACAATTATTAACTTTTTCTGACATCGGCTGAGGCAAGAAAGAGTCCCCAACGGGGTACTTAGCTTTAGAAGTCTTCGAAGTAGTATTCGGTAGAAGTAATCTCTGGATCCGACCGACCGGCACTTGCGAACAGCTTCTGCTTCGGGCGCCACACGGCAAGAAAGACCGAGGAAAATGGTGTCGGCTGATGCCTTTATACCCGAGGACCAACAGAGATGACGTCGGGTGAAGTGCGACATCAGCCGAAGCCGGACCCGGACTTTGGAATCCGGCCGACTGAAGGGCTGCCTGACGACAGGACAACCCAGTTGTTATGACTGCAGATGCATCCATGAAGGACATCAGGAGGGATAGCTAAGGGTCTGTGTAATGGTAGATCTAAAAATTCCTCGAGTCTCTTTTTTGGACTGAGGATAATCCTGGCATTCCCAATGGAAATGCTCTCTAAAAGTTTGTAAGGTTTCACCAAAAGAAAAATCCTCTGGAGGGGAAGCAGAGGGAATGGATTCCTCTGCATCAGAATCCTCATAGGCAGATAAAGGCATTTTTTCATATTTAGAAACCTCAGAGTCGTTGGACTCTTGGTAAGTTAAAGCTGCTGAGGACAAGTCTCTTTTCTGTTTACCAGGGGAAGGCTGGCTTCCCCTAATCAGCACGATCAGCTCTTCTGCCATTTTAAGCATTTGAGATTGTGGCAAGGAAGCAAGCACTTGAGTTTGGGTCATTGGTTTATTAGGCATAGCTCATACTCTAGTCCTTAGAAACTAGGTAGTTTTAGAAAGAACTGAAGACACAAAGAAGTCGTCAGTTTGTTTAGAATATCGGTAATATGAAGTACTTCCTCAGAAGCCGGTGTCTGCACAGTCACTCCGGACCCATCTAAGGTAGGGACATCCGCTGGTTCCATAGTCAAAGAAGAATCTTGCGGTATACCGGACTCCGAAGAGGTCTCGGTAGCAGCCTGTGAATCCATCAAAGTGGGCATCAGGGGCTGCGAAAGCACCTCACTGAGTACCGGTGAACTGGCAACTAGCTTAACAAAGTGTCGGCAGTTTTAGACCTGTGCGTTCTCTGTCTTTATCCTTATGTTTTTTCAGAAGATCGGTAGTTGGATGGCTTACCAAAGCCATTTTGGAATACGGAGATCGAGAATGAAAGTATTTAGCTACAATAAGGGCCCGACAATGAATAGTTTGGGTGTTGAACAAAGCAAAAAACCGACAGCGAGGAATGTCGTAGTCTGGGCCTAAACAGGTGATGCAGTAAGAATGGAAATCTCGATGTGGTATTTGCTTTCCACAGGCGAGACGGTTATTAACTTTTTCTGACATTGGTTACAGCAAGAAAAAAAGGATCACCAACAGGGTACTTAGCTTTAGAAGACTTCAGGATGATTCAATTTCGGAAACGAAACTCGGGTAGCAGCCGACCGGCACTCGTGCGAACTGCTTCTGTTTCGGGCTCCTCGGCAAGAAAGACTGATGTAATGACGTCGGCTGCCTGTTTTTATACCCCTGATGACCTGAAGTCAGTCCTGAAGCGACAACAACTGACGCAGAAATACTAAGTCTCTGGTATTCAAGCTGACTGAGGGCTACCTACAGGCAGATAACCCAAGTGTGATGACTGCAACAGTGAAACATGAAGAACATCTAACTTTGGGCAGCATGATGCCAGGGAATCTTTTTGGGCTAAGATTATATAGGCTCCAGGGCCGTTAGCATGGTACACACCTATGAACTTATGACTTAGTCATGTGCACAGCATATGAGGTAGCAGTCTGGCTTGAGAGAGTTCAGGAATGGTGGAAGACATGGTGTCTGCAACAGCATAGTGAGCTTCAAGTCATAATATGGAAGCTACAGCTGGTAGTGAACTGGCTACTAAGGTGAAAAGGACAGGACGAAACTAGAAAAGAAACAAAAGGAGACCAGAAGACAGATGAGGTGGGAAATATGTCAGGCAAAATGTCAGAAGAGAAGAAGAGGAGAGGGTAGTGGCAAAGAATGCAAGAGGAATACATGCAAGTTCTGCAGTCCAGTGCAGACAAAGGGGGAACACTGAAAGTGGGACATGTAGCCATGAGAAGTTAAGGAGATGGTACCTGAAGTGGAGAGACAGGTATACGCAGTATTAGCATGAGAAGAAAGGATAGAGCAAGTGGTGACTAAACAGGAGCCAACACTGCAAGGTGATCGAGAGAGAAGAGGACAGGGAAATGCACCTAGTCAGATGGTCTAATGAAAGGGACAGAATAATGAAAAGGGTTGTAGGAAGAGTACGAGAGAGATGGGAAGGGAATCAGATACATCAAAGGGAGTGAGCCAACTGTCACAGACTGTAAGAAAAGCTGGAGGAAGAGAACTGAAAAGACAAAAGCTGCAGAAAGCATAGGAAGGGCAAGGAGCAGGAAGTGAAAGAGATGAGAACTGGTACAGCAGGAATGAGAAGAGGATTTTGGTAACTGGAGATTGAAATTACCACATTTGAAAATAATGGCAAGGTAAAGACTTGATACCAGTTTACAGTGAGGCCTGTCCTGGGGCTTTGAATTACTTTGTTTGTTAACTGAGTAGGCCTCCCTTTTTAGTGGTGGCCTTTGGAGGTTGAATGTGTGTTTTACAAATTTCAACACATCCATAACTACATCTGAAGCATTTATTTATTTTAAGCATTGAGATGACTAAATGTCAAGGAGCAAGTAAGAACACAAGGACCATCAGCTTATATATAAAAGTACATTTATCTTGAAAAAAAAAGAGGAACAACTTTTTTGCAAAAAAGACAAGGAAGTCTGATGGCAAAGGTTCATAGGTGTGTACTAGGCCAATGGCACTGGGGCCTTTACAAGCCTAGCCATGGGATTACCCCTGGCATAGTGCCACCCGACCTTAGTTCCCAGTGCCTCTGTCGAGTAGAGCCACTGGAGTTATCCCCTTGGTGAATTTTCTGTTTCACATCCACTCATCAAGATTTCTCTTGAAGAGGGTCAGCGAGGTGCTCTGCTTGACATGTATGGAAAGTCTGTTCCATAGCATGACCAGTCTCTGGGTTATGAACCTGTCCCTCCAGCATGTTCTGTCAATTGTGGTAATGAGGTTGAGGTCTCTGGAGCATGTGGTGCGGAGGGATTCGGATTTCTTTAGATGAAGCATTTCTAACACCGTTGGGTCAGACAAGCAGAAATCACCACAAAGTAGGCAATATGAGACAGAGAACAGTTGGAGTTATTTGAGTCTGTCCATATAGGACAAGTGTTTAAGGCCTAGGATCCTCTCTGTAAGGTACTTCATCGGCCTCTCCAGTTGTTGCAGGTGTCTAGTGAGGTACATGCCAAATGGAGCATTGTACTCAATGATTGGCCTAATGAGGGAAGAGTAGAGGGAGACAATGACCTCTCTCTTCCTGGATGCAAAACCCTTAGTAATAAGATGTGCCACATAAAAGGACTTTCTGACCACAGTGACAATGTGGTGATCAAAAGAGAGGTTGCTGTCAACCTGTGTTCTCAGATCTCTTATAATGTCTTCTGTGTTCAGTGGACTACCATCAATGTGGTAATTCATGGGAACTGGGTTTTTCCCAAAGGGGATGACGACACATTTTTTGGCATTGAGCTGACAGCACTCATTGGTCACAGTGAGGCCATTCTGTAGGATGTCAACATCACTTGGGGAGCTAATAATAGCTCCCAACTTGCAATCGTCTGCATTTGTCAGCCAGAGTCCCTTTGTGTTGGCCTGGACTTCAGAGAAGTAGATACCAAACAGGAGAGGACCCAGGACTGAACCCTGTGGGACTCCACTCATGACTAATCGTCAGTCTGACTTGGAGTTAGCTACTTTCACACTGTGGGTTCTATCAGTGACCCAGTTTGCAACCCACCTAGTGATATAGGGGTTGATGCCTAGCTTAGTGAGTTTTTCTATGATTCTTGACTGGGAAATGGTATCAAAAGCCTTGGCCAGATCAAGGTAGGCTGTATGAACCACCTTGCCTTCATCCACAGCTCTGGTGACGGACTCAAAAAAGTCAACCAAGTTGAGCAGGCATGATCTACCCTTCACAAAACCAAACTGTGCGAGATCCAGTGTTTGGAGATTCCCTACAACCTTGTTTATTAGGTCCATGATGATGCGTTCCATAGCTCTGCATATCAGACTCGTCAGGCTAATGGGGCGATAGTTCACTGGGTCTGTAGTCGCTCCTCCTTTGTGTAGAGGGGATAACTCGGCAGGGACAAAGCCTGAGGTGAGGCTGTGATTGAACAGAGCACACAGGTGAGGTGCCAGTTCACTCTGTAGTTCATGTAGAACACAACCAGAGTTATTGTCAGTTCCCATAGAAGCTGTATTCTTGGACTTGGACAGTGCTGTTTTAACCTGCGCAGCAGTAATACTGGGTGCATGGCAATTTAATGGTATTGTGACTGGTCCTGGGTGGGGTGGGGTGGGGGTGGGGGTGGGGGGTTAAAGTTGACACTGAATCTGTCGGCCAGTATACTGGCAATATCTGTTTGAACGGTATAGGAGGTACCACTGTGCAGCAGCTCAGAGCAAATCTGGGTATTGCCGTGGAGGTTCTTTACATAACTATAGAAGGCCTTGTGGTTGTCTTTACTATCTGCTGCAATTCTGTTTTCATACCTAGCTTTAGAAGATTTGATGAGGGATCTCAACTTTTTGTTGAGACAGATAAGGGAGTTTTTCCAGTCTTGGGACTTCACCTTATTCCACGTCAGTTTCCTCCTTCTGTTGTACAGTTTGTTTATGGTAGGGGACCACCAGATTGGCTTCCTTTTTTGGAGGAGAGTGTCTTGGTTCTATTGGGTATGGTGAGATCCATGCACTTGTGTACGTTTTCGTACAGTGCACTGGTGTATGATTCTGCAGTCACGCAACTATTCTCCATTTGCATGGGTGCCGTGAAGTTAGCCACCTCTGTTTTTAGGATCCCAAAGTTAGCTTTGGAGAAGTTTTTCATGGTGGTTACCTCTGTTGGGGGGGGTGGATTTCCAAGGTGATTAGTTTGTGGTCGGATATAACCAGGGAGAAGCTGACTATTGGTGTAGAGCAATGGTCACCTATGTTAGTAATGACTAGGTCAAGGATGTTGCTACCTCTTGTGGGGGTAAGAACGAGCTGGTCCAGGGCACTGGAATTAATGAACTCCAGGAAAAGTTGGGCAAGTGTACTGGTACATGAGTAGTTTACCCAGTTAATGGAGGGGTAGCTGAAGTTGCCTAGTAAGAGAGTGTTAGGTTAGACCCTATATTCTCCAGGGTGCTTAGGAACGTGGAGTGAGAGTCTTGGGACATAGTTGGGGACCTATAGCAAGCTACGACCTGAATCGCTGTCTTATCCAGTGTTAGCTGCACCTGAAGTATCTCTGATGCATTATGTTGGGCTACCAGTCTGGAGGTGTGCGCATCCTTCATGTATATGGAGACATCACCGTCTTTGGTGCTTCAGTCTAAGTTCTGGGGCCAAAAGGTGTGGAATGAGTTATAGCCTGGTAGTGCAGGGGTGATTTCTGCTGTCTTGAACCAGGTCTCTCTTACAACACAAATGTCGATGTTCTCCATTTTAAGGAGTGGCTCGAGCAAGTGCATTTTGAGATTTAGACTTCTAGCGTTGAGCAACATAACCCTTAGATTGCATCTGTTTGTAGCTGTTATGGTGGTAATTTAGTCTTTGGAACACTGCCTAAAAAATGCACTATAGGGGTGGCAAGAGCCTTGGCCAGTATCCGGAAGCTCAGCAGTGACAGATGCAGGCCATCTCTGGCAAAGCATCGAGGTCTGTCAATCATATCATCCCAGGCAGACAGATACTGGATCCCCTTAGAATGACACCAGAAACGTAGCCAATTGTTGAAATCAATAATTTTCTGCTTGTACTGTGGTATCATTCTGGGTGATGGTAGGATGCTGTTCAGGGCTAGGGTCATACCTGCCTTGGCAACATAATCCGAGAGCTCCTCCATGTCTCTTTTCATGTAGTCCAGGGCGGTACATCTCAGGTCATTCACATCCACATACACAATAACAGAGTCATATTTGCACCTGTTGTTAAGTGACCTGAGTGCATGCGTTATGTGTTGGATCCTGGCACCTGACAGACAGCTGACTGTTACTTTCTCCTTATTCAAACTAGTGAGTGGGACATCAGTGTGCCTCACTATCGGGTCACCTATAACTAGTGTGTTGGGCATGCTGTTTTGCCTTGGGGCTTTGGTTGAGTGGCACACTGTTTAGGAGAGTAATGTGTCTCGTGGTTAGTGTTGTGTTGTAGTGGTTGAGAGCGTTTCTGTCTTGGAGGGCTCTGCTGCTTTGGTAGATTTTTATTGAGAGCCTTTGTGAAGGTGGGCATGTGGTTTGTGTTTTTATGTGAAGGCAGTGCTGGTGTGTGTCCCGGAGGGCTATCTGTTCCATGAGGTGTGGTGCAAGTGTTGACCTTCTCCTCTTGACCAGCTATTCTGGTCTTGGCTGGAGAGTGCGTGGCTTCCAGTTTGGATATATAAGTGCATCTCTCGCAAGTCTGAGTGTTGGAAGGTAAGAGGAGAGGGTTGTCTGTGTACATGAGGCAGTTACTACATTGCCTCAGGATGCCCAAGTTCAGCAGGTTAATAGGAGAAAGCACAGGGAACTGACCTTTAGAAATGCCTGGCGGGGTGGGCATTGATAATAAGTACTAGATCTGTTTCTTTGTAGAACATTTAATGCTGGTAGCACTTGTGTGCTACAATAATTGCTACAAGAAGTCTGGTAAAGTGCTAGATTAGTAAGCTAGTATAAGTGTAGGAGAGGAGAGAAAGTACAGTTTTGTACCTACCATAAATGTAGATGTCCGATAGGTATGCATCTGCAGTTCTTACATGTGGGTTGTCCTGCCTCAGACAGCCCTTCGGTCGGCCGGATTCCAAAGTCTGGGACCGGCGTCGGCTGATGTCGCCCTTTCCCCGACGTCAGAGCGCCTGGGGTATAAAAGCGTCAGCCGACGCCATCTTCCTCAGTTTTTCTTGCCCCAGATGCCAGGTGCCCTCTAAGGAAGGCTAAATTTGGAGAGATGCAAAAAATTCCAAACATGCACAGTAATATAAAACAAATACACCATAATAGATAACCCCAGCTAGCTGTAAGAGGGGGAAGTACCCAAGAAATACCACAGAGGGGAAGGAGGGAGGGTAACCTTGACTGCAGATGCATACCTATCGGACATCTACATTTATGGTAGGTACAAAACTGTACTATGTCCTTCAAGGATGCATCTGCAGTCCTTACATATGGGTAGAATACCATAGCCAAGCTGGGGGCGGTAGGATCTAAGAAAAGGATGGTGTAGCTAAAATGCCCTGTAGGACTGCCGTAGCAAAGCCTGCTCTGGATCTGGAATATAAGGGTAAGTTGTAATGCTTGGAAAATGTATGCACGGAGCTCCATGTAGCAGCCTCTAAAATGTCCTTGGTAGCCACCCCTCTTAAGAAGGCTGTGGAGGTGGCTGTTGCTCTGGTGGAATGAGGCCTAATGTTAGCTGGCACAGCTTTTCCATGAAAGGAGTAACAGAACCGAATGCAATTTCCTATCCATTTTGAAATTGTCTGTTTAGAAACTGCTTTTCCTTGTACACCAGCAGCATATGCTACAAAGAGTTGGTCAGTTTTTCTGTAAGTTTTAGTTCTGTCCAAGTAGTATCACAACTGACTGTGGATGTCCAACGTATGCATAAGTTTCTCTCCTTTATTTTGTGGATTTGGGAAGAAGGTAGGCAGGTGAATAGCTTGGTTCAATGAGACCCTGGATACCACCTTTGGCATGAATGAAGGATTGGTTCTCAATGAGACTCTGTCCTGATGAAAAATAAGGAATGGTTGAACTGCCATGAGGGCCTGCAATTCAGATACTCTTCTTGCTGAGGTTATGGCCAGAAGGAAGGCAG
Organism: Protopterus annectens; assembly: GCF_019279795.1. Classification (NCBI taxonomy): domain Eukaryota; kingdom Metazoa; phylum Chordata; order Ceratodontiformes; family Protopteridae; genus Protopterus; species Protopterus annectens. The sequence continues at coordinate 965,134,782 of NC_056728.1, forward strand.
TCTTCCAAGACAGGAACTGTAGTTCTGAAGATGCTGCTAGTTCAAAGGGAGGTAGAGTTAATTTTTCCAACATGAAGTTAAGGTCCCAAGTTGGCACTGGTGATTTCCTTGGAGGATTGATGTTTTTAATTCCTCTTAGAAACTGCCTTAGGAGAGGATGAGAGAAGACAGGTGGATCAGTATTGTATTCTGCTGAAATTGCTGAAGCATGAATTTTTATGGAAGAGTAAAAAAGTCCATTGTGGAGCATTTCTGCCAAGTATTCCAGGATATGTGCCATGTTCATCACTGTCGCATCTAGGCCCTTTGTGGTGTTCCAAGTGCGAAATCTTTTCCATTTTGCTGAGTATGCCTTTCTTGTGGAAGGTCGGCGAGCTTCCATGATGATATCCTTCACTCTCTTGGATAGCTTATCCTGGTGAGGAGTCAAGGTATTCTCCAGGCTGTCAGCTGCAAGGTTTTCAGGCTGGAGTGCAGAGTTTTGTAATTGTGCTGTGTCAGAAGTGGCCATTGTGGTAGAGGCCACGGTTTTGTGCGAGACATGCTCCTTAACAGTGGGTACCAGTGTTGTCTTGGCCTGTCCGGAGCTATCAGAATCACTTTTGGCTGCTCTGTCCTGATCTTCAGTAAGACCTTGGTCATTAATGGAAGAGGAGGAAATGCATACACTGTTAGAGCATTCCAGCTGAAAGAGAGGGCGTCCACTTTCCATGCTTGTGGGTGGTATGTCCTTGAGCAGAATTTCTTCAGCTGATGGTTGTGGTGGGAGGCAAAAAGATCTATGTCCGGCCTCCCCCATGATTGTGTTATCTGAAGGAAGATGTCTGGGTGCAGCATCCATTCGTGTGGATCCATGATATTTCTGCTTAGGCTGTCCGCCAGTATATTGTCTTTTCCTGGCACAAACTGGGATTGCATTTCTATATTGAGTTTTAGGGACAGTTCCCAAAGATTCATTGCCAGCCTGCAAAGAGGGTAGGAATGGGTACCTCCTTGCTTGTTAATGTACCACATGTGGTATTGTCTGTCCTTATTAGCAGGTGGCCTTGATGCAGAAAGTGTTTGAAGGCCTCAATTGCATGTATCACTACCAGCATTTCCTTTTGGTTTATGTGCATGCGCAATTCTTTCTGTGACCATAGAACTTGAATGCATCTGCCCTGCATGTGTGCTCCCCATCCATGGTCTGAAGCATCCGTTGTAATGGTTTGGCTGGTTATTGGTTTGCTGAAGGGCAGACCCCTGTTTGACTGGCTTGCTTGAGCCCACCACAAGAATTCCTTTTGTAGGGATGGAATGAGTGGTATCAAAGCTTCTAGGCTGTGACTGTGCTGAGACCATAAACTCCTTAGGTACCATTGTAGTTTCCTCATATGCAGCCTTGCATGTGGAATCAGAAGAATGCAGGATGCCACGTAACCCAGGGCCTACAGGATTTTCCTTGCAGTCAGCTGAGTTTGTTTCGTCAGATTTTCGAAATAATCCGGTAGTTGTCTTTGTTTTTCTTCTGTGAGAAAAGCCATTTGGGTGGCTGTATCTAGCTTCGCACCCAGAAAAGTTATTCTTTGGAATGGAACAAGTCTTGATTTGTGAATGTTGACTGTGTATCCCAAGGCCTGAAGTAGGCGGATGGCATAGTTCAAGTGTTTTACCAATGTTTGTTGGCTGTCCGCTTGTATAAGGCAGTCGTCCAGATATGGGTATATTTGAATCCCCTGAAGTCTGCAGTGTGCAATTACTGATGCCAGGCATTTCATGAATACTCTGGGCACAGTAGATAAGCCAAAGGGCAATGCTGAGAATTGATAATGCTCTGAACCTGCAAGAAATCTGAGGTGTCTTCTGCAACTTTGTCTGATAGGGACATGCAGATATGCCTCCTTGAGGTCCAGAGTTACCAGCCAAGACCCCTTGCCTAGCATGGGAAGGAGTTGCTGTAGGGTCAGCATTTTGAATTTTGGCACAATGAGGTAAGTATTCAGTGCGGACAAGTCGAGAATAGGCCTCCATTATTTTTCTTTTCTTGGGACAAGGAATAGTCTGGAATAAAATCCTTGGTCTTGTTCTGTGAGAGGAACCTTTTCTATAGCTTTCATTTGTAATAGGTTGGAAAATTTGTTTTAAAGCCTCTGCCCTTTGATTCGGTGGCAGGTTTGGCATGCCTTTTCTTTTTGGTAATGTATGAAAATGGAACCTGTATCCTTTGTCTATTATTTGCAGTGTCCATTTGTCTCTTGTAATACCCTGCCAATTTTTTGAGAATAAAGATAGCTTTCCGCCCAAAGGTGCTTCCAATTGAGCCCTGGTTGGCGAGGTCAAGGTTAAGTCATTGAGTCTGTCCTCATGCAGCAGTTGTAGGTCCTGCACTACCTCTCTGGTTAGGAGGCTGCCACTGACATCCTCTGTAGGAGCCTCTAGCTTGCCCTCTGCCTCTGGCATGCCTGTTCTTGTCTCTTTGAAATCTCTCTGTGTCTGGAAAGGACCAATTCTTAGAAGGCCAATTTCTGCTGAATCTTGGTGGCTGGACCTGGAGGAAATCTTTGACTGTTTGTACAGATTTAGCCTTTTCCTCAAATTTCTTTAAGACCTCCTGGGCAGTGGAGCCAAATAACTTTTGCTTTTCCAGTGGCGCATCCAGAAGTTTTGCTTTATCTGGCAGAGTTTGCTCCTTCAGCCAAGCATGCCTACGTATGACTGCACCTGTCATTGCTGACCTACATGAAGCTTCCAATGCATCATAACCACACTGCAAGAAATGGTTGCTAACCTGTTGGGAGTTATGTACCAGATCCTGAAGTGACTTGCGATCTAGGGGTTCAGGTGAAGACAGTTTTTTATGCAATTCATCTAACAAATACTCTTGGTACTGTATCATATGGAATTGACAATTTAATGCCCTCATAGAAAGAGTGGAAGAAGTATACACTTTTTTACCCCATCTCTCTAAAGCCCTGGACTTCCTTTCAGAAGGGAGCGGATTTTTAGTAGTGGCAGTTGCAACCCCTTTAGGGCCCTGGGAGATAGTTTCTGGGTCAGCAGAGTGGGCCTTGTAAAGGAAATGATGTGAGTCCGGAACCCTGTAGTACCTATCGGGTTTGACAGGAGCTGGAGGAAGAGAGTCAGGGGTAATACTAGACTCAGAGTACACATCATCAATGACATTCAAAACAGGAGGAATAGCCAAAGGTCTATGCTGAGGTAAATGCAAAAAAGTCCTTAATCTCTTCCTGGAATCAGAGAATTCTTGGCCCTGCCATTTAAAATGCTCTCTCATGGAGTGAAGGGTCTCCCCAAAGGACAGCTCTTCAGGAGGGGAGGCCGAGGGAATAGATTCCTCAGCATCAGAATCCTCGTAGGCTGTAAAGGCCTCCTCCTGGTAGTCTGATAGAGCAGAGCCATCTGAGGCCTCATCAGAGGACTGGGGATCAGTGGGCTCAACCCTGGGCCTTTTGTCTAGAGGTGGTTGGGAGCCCCTGTCCGGGTGTGGCTGAGAGCCCCTAATTAAGGAAATAAGGTCCTCAGCTAAACTTAGAATCTGTGAACCTGTAGTGGATCCCTGAGGAATAACCCTGGGAGGCAGAGCTTTAGCTCTTGTGAATGCCTTAATGGACATGGATGCAGGAGGCCTGGCTGCTCCACGTGCTGGCGTAGTTTTGTCCAGGGAAATGGTGTCGGAAGTTTCCAGAACACCGGTTTCTGAGGGAAATTCTATTACCGACTCAGAAGAGGCCTCCGGGGCCGAGGTCGTCGGTTGTGCGGTTTCACCGGCCGGAAGTATCAAGGACTCGGTTTCAGCCGAGACCGAGACACTCGCGGTAGGCCTAGGGGTGGTTTCAGCCGAAACCACGGTCCACGTGTGTCGGTCCTTGTCCTTCCGTATTTTGGTTAAATGTGAAGTCGGAGTCTCCGACGGCATATTATAACAGTAACTAGCCCCAAAACATTCCTCTGCAAACTCCGCCCGACACCTAAGAGTGCGTCGATTGAAGGAGGCACAGGCAGTACAGGCCAAGACGTCGTGGTCTGGGCCTAGGCAGGGGAGGCAGTAAGAATGGAAATCCTTATGAGGTATTTGTTTCCCACAAGTTAAGCAATTAACTTTAAGCGTTTGATCTGAAATCGGCTGAGGCAAGAAAGAGTCCCCAACGGGGTACTTAGCTGTTGAAGTCTTCGGTAGCTGAAGTTACAGGAGCTGGCCGACCGACACTTGCGAACTGCTTCTGCTTCGGGCACCATGCGGCAAGAAAGACTGAGGAAGATGGCATCGGCTGACGCTTTTATACCCCAGGCGCTCTGACGTCGGGGAAAGGGCGACATCAGCCGACGCCGGACCCAGACTTTGGAATCCGGCCGACCGAAGGGCTGCCTGAGGCAGGACAACCCATATGTAAGGACTGCAGATGCATCCTTGAAGGACATCTAGTAGATCTAAGGGAAAAATTGAAGAGCAGGCTATGGCACCGCTCAGAAGCTTTCAAAGAGTCCTGGATACAGCAAGTCTGTATCTGGACTAGACTAGTTACAGCAAAGGTGGGAAACAAGAACAAACGCAGGCTTTTAAACAGGAAAGTTGAGAGAGATGGAAAACCTGCCCAAATGGCCAATAAACTACAATTTCTGGGCCAGGAACCACTCCTCTTATGGAAGATAGGCTACCTAGTGCTTACCACTCCCACTGATAAGCTAGAAGGCTTCCCTCCAACACAGAAAGGCTTGGGGAGCTCAGAAGCTTACAGTCTTGGACACAGCAAATCTGTATCTGGACTAGACTAGTTGCAGGAAAGGGGGGAAACTAGCGCAAACACAAGCTTTTAAGCCAGAAAGTTGAAAGGGATGGAAGAAACTGCCCAAAAGGCCAATAAACCACAAATCTGGGCCAGAAAACACTCCTCTTGTGGTAGACAGGCTACCTAGTGCTTACCACTCCTACTGATAAGCTGGAAACCTTCCCTCCAACACAGAAAGGCTTGCGGGGAGGGAGCTCAGGAGCTTACAAACAGTTCTGGATACAGCAAATCATTATCTGGACTAGACTCATTACATTTCATTTATTTATTTTTTTTGTGGAAAAGGAGAAAGCTGGAACAGAAGTTAATTCTAGGTTAAGAATCTAAGTCGGTTGGCCTTCGCAAATATTCTGTCTCTGTTAAGTAGAATGAACTAATGACACTAGACTGGGAGGCATGTCAGATACAGTATGGGTGGGCAACTGCAAAGCCACCAAGAATAAGAACAGGACAACAATGGGGGGGGGGACTATTACAGCTACTCGCTGTAGCCACTAAATGAAAGTTTTAAACAGATAAAATAGCAAGGAGACTCTAGAGTACATGTGTCCAACCTGCGGCCCACTACCTCTAACTCCAACATCGATGTACGCATGCCCCAAAACACTTTTTTGTTGAGTTTTTCACGCCCGTGACCTGTAACTCTAACATCGGTGTGCAGATGCGCCAAAGCATCCTTCTAGTTTTGATTTTTTTTGCGCCAAAGAAGGGTCTGTGTGTTCATGCCATTATTTCTTGCCAAAGAATCAGTCTGTGTGTGTTCTTGCTGAAGAGGGACTCGTGTATGGATTTGCCGCCATTGCCTTTGAAAGAAGCACATAACCTGTGTTAATAGGTAAGTATGGAGTGAGTGCATATATGAAAGCAGAATGTGTGTGAAAGTAGAAGAGTGAGTGTGTGTGTGTGTGTGTGTGTGTGTGTGTGTGTGTGTGTGTGTGTGTGCGCGTGCGTGTGTGTGCATGACAGAGAGAGACACTTGCACAAAGACTAACGACGATCAGTCTACCTACTGAACACACAAGTTAGCTCACAAATGCATCCTACATTAAAAGTGCACTTTCATTAAATTGCAGCTTTCTTGACAGGGAGAGTGTTGTATTGAATATGAAATCATACCTCTCAACTGTATGGATTTTGAAGAATGTCTGGATTTTTGCCTCATCTTCCAATTTGTGTCTTTTGCTTAGGAAATAAAAGTAGTCATCCAAGGTAATGCAGTTCCAGGGAGTAAGAATGAGACAACAGCCTAAGGTTAGTGGGTCAGTAGTGGATTGACTAATGTGGGACTGTAGCATATAAAGTTTATTGTTTTTTTTTTTTTGACAAACAAAAATGCACCCAGCACTGTTTTATCATTGAGGGGTTCTAAGTAGTGGTAGATTGGACAACAGTAAGCATATCTTTGGTGGATCATCAATACTGGCAAATCAGGTGGGCACAATGTCATTTTTTAAATGTTGGGGGTTTTGGTGTGTGTGTGTGTGTGTGTGTGTGTGTGTGTGTGTGTGTGTGTGTGTGTGTGTTTGTGTTGAGAGTGCTGCAACAGTAGATGAATATTAAAGAGAGAGACTTGCAGACTGTGGAGAATATGTTTCTTTGTTTCAAAACCTGATACTTGGATACTAGGCATGCCAAAAGTAGATTTTTTAAGACTTAGCTTCTTGCCACTTACAGTGGATTGATATTTACATTCAATGGACAATGTTAGCAGTATGAAAGTGGTCCTGTAGGGATCTGGAGGATGCCAAGTCTACCACTGCCAATGCCTTGTAAAGTGACCTGGAAATGGATATTGGGATGTTACTGAAAAAATGCAACAAGTGGGCTTTGAAATATAATTTAATTAAACAAAGTGCACTTGCAATTTACAGGCTATAATTTAATTTATTTCAGGTAGTCCAGATCCTGGTAGATTGTATACCATTAGACTTAATTAGGGAGAGCTTTCATTCTGCGGAAATTAGCAGCCCTAATTTCAGTGAAAGCTCTGTGGTTGTTTGCAGGTAGGAAGTTGCAGGATGTGGATACAATGTGTTTTATTATTTTTAATGCATTTGTCATTTCAAAGAATGGTTTTCTTTGTTGCAAAAGAAGGCAGGATTAAATGAGCCATATAATGCTTAACTGACAATGACAGGATAGAAACATTATATGTGATGTATAATGTTTGCAGCTACAGCTGTTTCAATGGTGTCTGTGATGCATAACTATTTTTGGGCCTGTGTCACACACTTATTTTTCGCTTTGTCCAGATTTCTTGCTCTAAGGTTGAGAGGTATGGTTCCATGCTAAATTAGAAGGTTGTACTTATCTTGGAAGACTTTTTTTTTAGCATAATTATGAGAAACAGAGCTTTTTTAATATCTCTGCTTATTTCCAGTATTAACTGCCATGTAACCTTGCAAATAACTTTCTTATTAAGCTACTTTATTTTGGAATTGACAGGTATGCTTCATTGGTTCGGACGTAAGCATAGAGTGCTAATGTGACTTTAATTTCTTGCAGCAGTCTGTGGTTTACTTATCACAATAACTTTTCTGTGCTTCTGGGTGTGGGATTAATTTAACAGTTTTAAAGATGTTTTCCAAAAATAAATAAATACATAATAAATAAAAAAAATCCTCTCTGCACTTTGAGCTATTGACAAAGTCTGGGAATTTTTTTTTCAAAAGCGGAGGTCAGCATTACAGCTCAGTAAACTGTCAGTCTGTGAATAACGTCTGCACAAATTAAAATGTCTGAATGTCAAATGGCTTTACATTGGACGGAAGTTATATGTTTACTCCAGTATGTAGTATAATCTTACAGAGTTTATGGATTTCTTATTGATTTACTTTTTGCTGAGCAGTTGTTTGTTGATTTATTGATGGTCCTTTTGGTGGTGGGAAATTGCTTGGATGAATCCATCTTTTTTTCAGATATTTTGACTTCAAGACAATTTCATTCATTGAGTCTGTGCTATGTGATTACTGAGGTTGCCTATTTTACTAGTAGGGGCTCCTTTTGTATGTGTGAGAGAGAGAGATTTAATATGTATACTGAATATATTTTTGCAAATGGAATTCTTAGTTAAATAGGCCCCTCTTCTTGGGCAAGTAGACTTGAGTAACCAATATTAGATCTTAACCATCCAGATAGGAAAGTTTAGTATGTGGATTTTCCATCCGGTTTGATGAAGGCTATGCTACTTACTCAAGGAGTACATTTATGGCTATCCATCCAGTTGTCGTGTTGCTGAACTACTTTGTTTGATAATGAGAGGAGCTTTTTACAGAAGTTGAAGGATTTTGTGTCAAGAACCTGTCCATACAAAGTGGCTTGTTTATGTTGCAGTGAAGACTGTGATCTTTGTAGTCAGTGTTTTAAATATAACCAGTATTTCTGAGGTGGAGAAAGTCCATTAAGGCAGGATCTTTCTTAGCCTGGAAAGCAAGCCAGTGATGAAATTTATAGGGGCCAGTGAGAGACAGAGGAAAGCAAGAAGCTTTTTAGTCTGGATAACTAAGTGAACGCAGTCCTTTGACCTTTTTTTATCAGAAAATGGATGTAGTCTTTCTTTTGGCATGGTATTTTGTGGAGGCACATGTCAAAAGGGGCGTTGCACTCAATAATTGCTCTTGTAAAGGAAGAATACAGGGATGTTATAACCTCCTTGTCCCTGGATGGTACCCTTACTAATGAGGTGGGCCATGTAAAAAGCTTTCCGTACAATGGAGACAACATGGTGGTCAAAAGTCAGGTTTATATCAACCTGGGTACCCAAGCACCTCACGACTGATTGCGTCCTTACAACATTGTTATTAATGTGATAATTTGTGGGGACATTACTCTCCTCAAAGGGGATGATGATGCATTTTTTGGCATATAGCTTGAGGCTATGTTTCTGGCACCAGTCATTTGTTTGGGTGAGACCCTCTTGTAGCTTATTCAGAATTGTTTTATTAAGTCAGTAATGTGAATTCTTTACTTTATTGTAAATTTGTTGGCTTATTTTTATGGATTATAGTACTGTAGGACTGCTAATATTGACATTTTATATAGCTGGACTGCTGGAGTGGTTTTCCCATTGAGAAATGCTAGTGCTGTAGTGAATATCTGGAATTTGTAAAAAAAAAAAAAAAATATATATATATATATATATATATATATATATATATATATATATATATATATATATATATTAACTAAGATGTTAGAGTTAACTGTTAGAGAATTAGAATGAGAATTAGAATTTTAAAGCAAATATTAGGCATTTATTCATTGTTCAAATGTACCTACAGTATAGCCAGATCATCAACTTTGGTCTCCTGTGGCAGCGAAAGAGTAAACTATATGATATATTTTATATGCGGCCCCAAGACAATTTCTGTTCACTCAATGCAGCCCCAGCAAGCCAAAAGGTTGGACACCCCTGCTCTAGAGAATGCTTTTAACTGCAAACAAATCAGTTATATGATATCGGACTAGAACACAGAAAAGTACAGTTTTGTACCTACCATAAATGTAGATGTTCGAAGATCCACATTGCTGCAGTCCTAACACTTGGGTAGTCCGCTGTCCCAGTCAGCCCCAATACCAAAGTAGCGTCCGTCGGTCAAGGCGATAGTCTGGCGTCAGGACGCCAGGGTACAATCCCTCAGTCTTTTCTTGCCCCAGATGTCAGAAGACCCTAAAAAGATAAGGCTAAAAAACACCACACACTCCTGCACCAAATATATATACAATATATACAAATTTACAAGAGTATAACCTCACCCACACAACCACTCCTAAACACAGAGGGAAGGAGGGAGGGAGGGTAAATTGGACTGCAGCAATGTGGATCTTCGAACATCTACATTTATGGTAGGTACAAAACTGTACTATGTTCTTCATACCACATTGCTGCAGTCCTAACACTTGGGTAGAATCCCAAAGCAGAGGTAGGGAGGCTGGCAAATCATAAGGAAGCAGGAGCTGACAACATGCCCTGCAAAATAGCAGTGGCAAAACCAGCCCTAGATTTAGAGTAGAGAGGAAGGTGGTAATGCTTAGAGAAAGTATGCACTGAACTCCAAGTAGCTGCCTCCAAAATATCCTTAGTTGCCACCCCCTTAGAAATGCTGTTGAAGTGGCAGTAGCCCTAGTGGAATGAGGCCTAATCCCAGCTGGAATCTCCTTGCCATGATGGGAGTAACAAAATGCAATGCAAAACCCAATCCACTTAGAAATAGTTTGTTTGACACAGGCTTGCCCTGAGAACTCAAAGCAAAAGAAACAAACAACTGCTGAGACTGCCTAAAATCCTTAGTCCTGCTTAAATAAACTGCCTGTGTACATCTAAAGTGTGCAAAATCTTTTCCCCCTTATTTTGGGGATCTGCATAAAAGGTAGGCAAATGAATAGTTTGGTTTAAAGCCACACTGGAAACCACTTTAGGCATAAAGGAAGGATTGTAGTAATAAAGATACCCTATCCTTATGGAAAATCAGGAAAGGCTCAACCTATAAGCTAAGGGCCTGCAATTCAGACACCCTTCTTGCAGATGTAATGGCTAACAAAAAGCAGTCTTCCATGACAAATATTTCAATTCAGCAGTAGCTGCAGGCTCAAAAAGGTTGTAGAGTGAGTTTCTCCAACACAAAATTGAGGTCCCAAGCAGGAGTAGGCCTCTCGTGGGGGGTCTATATTCTTGCCCCTCTAAGAAATTGCTTGAACAAAGGATGAGAAAACAATGGTGGGTCACAAACATAGTGAGCTGAAATTGCAGCAGCATGAATCTTAATGGAAGAGAAAGACAAACCTTTGTCCAATAACTCAGTAAGATATTGAAGAGCCACACTCAAATTTGGCTCAGAAACATCCAAATCCTTTGCTGCACACCAAAATAAAAATCTCTTCCATTTTCCTTGTACTAGGTCTTCTGGCTTCCATAATCACATTCAAAACTTGTTGAGGAAGCTGAGACCTGCTATGGTTTAAAACAGAATATGCCAAGCTGTTAGATGAAGAGAGTGAAGCTTGACATTGAGTAGATGCCCGTCCTTCTGAGACAATAGGTGTGGAATCAAGGTAAGGGCCATGGATGGGTACCAGTGCTGCCGAGGCCAATCTGGAGCTATTAAAATCATCCGTACCTTTGGGAGGAGAGGCAGAGGTGGAAAGGCATACACATGAAGATTTTTCCAACTGAAAGAAAGAGCATCCACTTTCCAGGCTGTGTGATGAAACCTTTCAAAACTTTGGCAGCTGGTGGTTTAGTGGAATGACACTGTCAATGTCTGAAATACATGAAGATCCAGTTTCCAATGTGGGGATCCATGATTTGCCTGCTTAACACATCTGCTAAGGAGTTCAAGATTCAGCTCAAGCTTAACGCAGTCTCCCACAAAATCATTGCTTGCCTGCATAGAGTTGTTTGTTGATGTACCACATGACAGTTGTGTTGTCTGTTAGAATCAACACCTGCCCTGGAAAAGTAAATCCTTGAAAGCCAGTAATGCAAACTGGACTGCTAACATCTCCTTCATGTTGATATGTAGATGCTGCAGTCTGGCAGGCCACTTGTCTTGTATCCACTTTCCATTCAGATGAGCTCCCCAAGCTGTGTCTGAGGCATCTGTCGTTAGAATGACTGACTCTCTGGCCGCCGTCACAGAGAGTCCCTTGTTTAGGTGACATTTTCCTTTTGAATGCAAGGTATTATTTGAATGACAGTGTCCAAATCCTGGCAGTGCTGTGTCCATACATTTTGAGATACCAAACCCTAAGGCTTGAAGGACTGTCCTTGCAGTCAGCCCGGACTGATGAGATAGTTGATGGAAGTAAAGAGAAAGATTCTTTTGTTTGTCCGGGGTTAAAAGGCCATCTCTGTTGCTGTATTCAGTCTCACACCCAGAAAGCACATGTCCTGAGAGGGTACTCGACTGGACTTTATTTCGCTCACAGACTACCCTAGGCACCTTCCCACTGCTATCACATATTCCAAATGCTGAAGAAGCGTCCCTTCCTTGAGCCAGAATCAGGCAATCGTCCAAATAAGGATAGATTTGTATTCCTTTTAGCCTGAAGAAAGCTATCAGTGGAGCCAGAACCTTTGTGAATACTCTGAGAGTAGATAGCCAAAGGGCAATGCAGAGAACTGATAATGAGAATTCCCAGCTCGGCGCAGATACTTCCTGCAAATTAGTCTGATAGGAACATGAAGGTAAGCTTCCTTGAGATCCAAAGTTACCATCCAGTGATCTTTGCCCAGCAGAGGTAAATCAACATTTTGAACTTGGGAATGTCCAGATAAGTGTTGAGGATAGACAGATCCAAAATTGGTCTCCAATAAAATCCTAGGCCCCTTTCTGGCACAGGAACCGCTGAATGGCCCCTATTTGGAGCAACAGAGAAATTTGCTTGTGAGCCTCTTTCCTTTGTTGAGGAGGAATGTCTGGCATGCCTTTGAAAGGAGGCAAGGTATGGAAATAAAACCTGTAACCGTGGTGAATGATATCCAATACCCATCTGTCTTGGGTAATTAAACTCCAGTTTTCTTTGAAAAGTGCCAACCTTCCTCCCAAAGGTGCTGGCCAGACGAGAAGATTCTGGCAGCTGAAAAGGCAGGTCATTGTGTCTGTTTACTGAAAGGACCCCTGCCCTCACCAGAAGACTGAGCAGGTGAACTCCCTGTTCTAGGCCTAAAAGAACCTTGAGCTCTGCCTCTACCACGTCTAGACCTACCCCTAGACTGGGAATCATAAGCAGGATATGTCCACCCTTGGTAGGCCAATTTCTACTAAACTTGAAGGCTGAACCTGCAAAAATCTTTAACAGTCTGCATAGACTTAGCCTTGTTTCCATTTTCTTTAGAACTGCTTCCACAGGCTAACCAAACAACACATCAGATTGTAAAGGAGCATCTAAAATCCTTGTTTTCACATGCTCAGCTAAATTCTGATCCTCAAACCAGCGTGCCTGCGAAGAACGAACCAGTGGCAGCCACCGCATCAAAACCACATTGCAAAGAATGCTTACCCATCTGTTCAGAAACATGAACTAAATCCTGCAACTCTTTACACTCAATACCTTCCGCCAAAGCATCTACCTTAGACTTTAAAGGAGATAATTTTGGTATTTCAACATGTAAACTGGCAATTCAAAGCTCTCATGGCCAAAGTGGAAGAAGTATACACTTTCTTTCCCCATCTATCCAAAGCCCTAGCCTCTTTATCTGGAGGAACAGGATTTTTAACAACAGAAGCCTTAACACCTTTAGGCCCCTGTGAAACAGTTTCTGGGTCTGCCCTAGGACTCTTAAAAGATACTTATGAGCTTCAGGCACCCTATAATATCTATCGGTTTAACTGGAGCAGGAGGCAAAGAGTCAGGGTTCAGAGAAGCCTCTGCAAAAACATCCTCTACCACATCTAGAACAGGAGGTATAGCTAAAGGCCTATGCTGGGGTAGAAACAAAATTCCTAAGCCTTTTCCTGGAATCAGAGAAATCCTGACCTTCCCATTTAAAATGCTCCCTCATGGAATGAAGAGTCTCTGAAAATGAAAAATCCTCAGGAGGAGAAGCAGAAGGAGTAGAATCATCTACATCAGAATCAGAGTAAGGGGAATACTCCTGCAAGTCTTCAGCCGAAGACTCAGAAGCATCAACACTGCTCAAAACTCCCAAGCTCAGGTTCCACCCTAGGCCTCTTATCAGGAGGGGCATAGAACCTCTAATCATTGTAATCAAATCTTCTGCCATCTTAAGCATATGCTTCTTAGGTACAGACCCTGAAGAACTAGGGGTAACTCCTGAAACAAAACCTGGCCTGCCCTGGGAGGAGCCTTGGAAACAGCAGGGGAGGGCCTAACCACCTTAGGAAGGGAGGGAAGAACAGCTACCTGAGAAGCCCCTTCCGCCTGGCCTACCTCCTGAGAGGTCACATCTTGCAGTAATAAAGTCTCTCCCTGGGATTCCAAAGAAATTTCTGGCTGAACCCTGGCTCCACCGAGCCCTCTAAAGAACGACGTCCGGGACTGACGGTTCTTCCAGCTGTTTTTTGCTTCTTCTTTTTCGAGGCGCGCGAGAAGCATCCAACGTTCTTTTGCTTCTTTGGCTGCGCCGGAGCATCCCAACGCATTTTATAATTACACCGCTTCCCAAAACTAACCTGGCACAATCTAATCTCTTTATAGTTTGTTAAATCTAGCACAAGAGACAGCCAACAACGTCGTGCTCAGGCCCTAAGCAAGGTATACACAAGGTATGGTAATCCCTATGAGGTATCTGTTTCCCACAAGAAATACAGTTATTCACTTTTTCTGACATCCGTAAAATACTGAGGCAAGAAAAAACAAAATAATGGGGTACTTAGCCAACTTGGATTCAGTCTGAAACTCCCACCGAGGAAAATCTCAGAACGCCGACCTGCACTTGCACAACTGCTTCTGCATCGGACCCTGCGGCAAAAGACTGAGGATAGCGGGTCATGTCATTTTGTACCCCTCCCTGGACGCGACAGACAGACTTCGCCTTTTTGACCGACCAGCCATATACTTTGGTATTCGGGCCGACTGGGACAGCGGACTACCCAAGTGTTAGGACTGCAGCAATGTGGTATGAAGAACATCCTCAAAAAATCAAAAATGCACAGAAAAGCACGGATAGAGCACTCACAAACAGAAAATACAACTCTCAGTATGAAAATGCAATTTACAGTTAAATAATTCAGTAAATATGCAATTAGAGTAATGAAACAGTATCTAACAATGAAAAATACAGTTACAACAGTATAAAACAGTACATAAATGCAGTGAAACAGTAAAAAAAATCTTTATAACAGTGCAAAATGTAGTAGATTAACTGTATAGCACAATTATAAGCATTACAGAAGTGCAATTCAATGGCATAAATATAAGACATAACGTATCCTGCTCTTGGAATCTTAAGGAATTTGTGTTTAGTCTCGGTCATAAATTACAATCCACAGCCTGGTAAATACAGACTTTCTGAGTTCTATGTATTAGACAGTCAAATCACTAATACATCCAACTACGGAAGTTGCCAGCTACTACTGACCATTCCACTATTAAAGAAACAGAGATACAACAAAGATACATAGATGGATATAAACAGACAATTGATAAACAGGGGGAGGGTAACAGAGAGGAAGGGTTTAAGTACTAGGAAGCTCATACTGAATCATTCTCACAGTCATATTCTTGGTCTAGTAGGAATACCACTGGAGATCTACTCTGATTTATTTCTTGTCAAGACCTACCTGACAGAGTGAAAGCTTGCTCTATACTGGAGATACCACTTTAGAAAAGATAAGGGTCACACATTCGTTTTAGGTAAGAGTTGGAACAAGTTGTTGATTCAGACACAAGGTTTCATGTAGGGGAAGGCAGTTGTCAGAGGTGCATCAGGCACAGCATGTCAGAATCTTTGTGTAAATAGTGGGCTAAACAGTGGTTGAATGATGGTCACCAGTGGTTACTTGACTCATTTTTGTAGGTTGTTTTCAGTAATGCAAAAAAAAAAAATAATAATAATGCTATTTACTTAC
The DNA here is from genome assembly GCF_019279795.1 of Protopterus annectens. Classification (NCBI taxonomy): domain Eukaryota; kingdom Metazoa; phylum Chordata; order Ceratodontiformes; family Protopteridae; genus Protopterus; species Protopterus annectens. The sequence goes on from NC_056728.1 coordinate 965,150,101, forward strand.
AATAACATTACATCTGTGTTGCCCATTTTCATTCTTCCTCAACTAGTGGTTTGGATCAGAACCTCGGATCCAACTTGTCCACTTTTTTCAGCTTGTGGAACACAAACTCTTACGCTCCTCCCTTACTCACAATGCACTAGTCCCCTACCATACCTCAAATCTTGTTTGCTGACTTATAAGCCTACATAATATTAAACAAATATAAAGAGATGAGGTAAGCATATCTGTAGCTCAAATAAAGGAACATTGGTTCCTTCAGCCTATTCTAATCCTTCTAGAAGTCAAATTGGTAGGGGGTTGGAGGGATGGAAGTTGAGGAAGAATGAAAATGGACTATACAGATGAAATGTCATGGGGAGTACATAACATTTTTGTCTGATGACGGCATTTTCATTCGCTCTTCAACTGTTTGACAGAGTCCCCAGCTACCTAAATTCTGGGGGGCCTGTAAGGAAGGGTGTTCCTGATCACCGCTTTGCCAAAGGCTGCTCTTCCCCTAGAGACGAGATCAAACTTGTAATGAGCAATAAAGGTTTTATGGTTAGCCCAAGCTGCAGCTGCACAGATATCATCCAAGGAAGATGTGGATAAAAATACTGAAAAAGTTGCCATAGACCTGGTAAAATGAGGTTTTGGAGGTTGGGGCAAAGACAAACCAAATTTTTCGTAAACAAACAAAAAACATTCATTTAACCATTTGGCTAAGATTACTTTAGTAAGTGATTTGCCCAATTCTCAATCTGAAAAGGAGACAAGTAATTGATACAATTTCCTGAAAATTTTTGTCCTATGCAGACATAAATATTAACTTGTCTATGAACATCCAACAGATGCAACATATACTCTCTCCTTTATTTGAAAAATTTGAACATAAAATTGGAAAGTTGATAGTTTGATTAATATTGGATTCTGACATTACCTTAGGAAGTAAGGATGGGTTGGTTCTTTAGGATACCCTGCCTTTATGAAAAATCAAATAAGAAGGCTTAGAAGACAAAGCTTAAAGTTGTGATACTCTTCTAGTAGATGTAATGACCACTAAAATGACAGTCTTCAAGGTTAAAAATTTTAGTTCACACTTGGCTGACAGTTCAAAGGGAGACTGGGTCAAACACTATAAAACCAAATTGAAATCTCACAGGGGACTGGGATATTTAAGAGGGGGTCTAAGACAAAAGGTTCCCTTTATAAAGGCCTTACAAAGTTTGGAAGACACTAAAGACAAATCGTTTACTCCACTGTGAAAATCTGAAATGGCAGCTAGTTGTACTTTTATAGTTGAAGAACTAGCACCTTTGTTAAAAACTCATGAAAGTACAGTTATGTACACCTACCATAAATGTAGATGTTCGAGTGTATTCACTGTTGCAGTCATCACATTTGGGTTATCCCTGCCAGGGTAGCCCTTGGTCAGCCCGAATTCCATAGGTTTAGTATTTCTGCATTGGTTGCTGTCACTTGAGGACTGATGTCAGGTCGCCAGTAGTATAAAGTAGGGCAGACGGACGCCATTACATCACTTTTTCTTGCCCTAACCTGTCAGGAGCCCCCAAAGTAGGAGGCCAGGTTCTGGTGGAAGAAAGTACAGTTGTGTACACTTACCATAAATGTAGATGTTCGAGTCAATTCACTGTTGCAGTCATCACATTTGGGTTATCTGCCTGCGGCTAGCCCTCAGTTGGACTGAATACCAGAGTCTTGAGATTTCTGCGTCGGATGCTGTCGCTTCTTCTATGACGTCAGGTCATCAGGGGTATAAAACATGCAGCTGACGCCATTACATCAGTTTTGCTTGCCCCAGATGTCAAGTGCCCCCAAAATAGGAAGCAATTACATGGTATAGACCACCCCCAACAAAAAGCAAATACACAAGATATAAGATATGCCAAACAAAAAAGATATTTAGAAGTAAAGACAAGTCAGGGGGATGGAGCGAGGGTAACCAGGACTGGAACAGTGAATACACTCGAACATCTACATTTATGGTAAGTGTACACAACTGTACTATGTTCTTCGTGCTTCACTGTTGCAGTCATCACATTTGGGTTGATTCCCAAAGCTAAGGAAGGGTGGAGGTAGTTAAGAAGCATTAGGGCTGGCAATCAGGCCCTGTAAGACTGCTGTGGCAAATCCAGCTCTGGATTTAGGAAAGATAGGCAAGTGGTAATGCTTGGTGAAAGTGTGTATAGAGCTTCAGGTTGCAGCATCCAGGATGTCCCTGGTAGGGACACCCCTGAGGAATGCTGTAGAGGTTGATGTAGTCCTAGTGGAATGCGTTCTGATCCCCTGTGGGGTAAGGTTTCCCATGGTGCTTGTAGCAGAAATGGATGCAGTGTGCCATCCATTTAGAAATGGTTTGCTTTGACATGGCCTTGCCCTCTGCCTCTGCAGCAAAGCTGACTAGCAGCTGGTCAGATTTTCTGAAAGGCTTACTCCTGTCCAGACAGAACCTGAGCTGCCTGTGCACGTCCAGGGAGTGCAGGATCCTTTCCCCTTTATTCTGAAGATTAGGGAAAAAGTTGGCAAATGAATGGATTGGTTTAAAGCCACACTACATACCACCTTGGGCATAAATGATGGGCTAGTCCTGAGGGAGACCCCGTCAGCATGGAAGATAATGAAGGGTTCCACGGCCATAAGGGCCTGCAATTCAGACACTCTTCTTGCTGAAGTGATGGCAAGAAGTAAAGCTGTTTTCCATGATAGGAATTTTAACTCTGCTGTGGCAGCAGGTTCAAAGGGTGGAAGCGTGAGCATTTCCAAAACAAAGTTAAGGTCCCAGAGGCAGGAGTGGGAGCTCTCCTGGGGGGTCTTAAATTTTTGGCTCCTCTCAGGAACTGTTTGAGCAGAGGATGAGAGAAAAGGGGTGGCTCAGTATTATAATGAGCTGAGATGGCACAGGCATGAATCTTAATTGAAGAGAAAGATAGGCCTTTGTGGAGCATTTCTGTTAAGTAATCTAGTATATGAGGTAAGTTGGTCACAGTTGTGTCCATTCCCTGAGACTGGCTCCAGGAGCAGCATCTTTTCCACTTTTCCGAATAAGATTTTCTAGTACTGGGCTTCCTTGCCTCAAGAATGACATCCAGCACCTGATTACAAGGAATGAAAGGAATCATTGTTTCCAGGTCCTGAGAATGTTGACACCAAAGACTTTTTAGGTACCACTGAAGTTTCCTCATATGCAGTCTTGCATATGGAATTAATAGAATGCAAGAGGCCATGAACCCCAGGGCTTGCAGTATTTTTCTTGCAGATAGCCGGGTTTTGGTGGCCAGTAGACTGAAGTAGTTTGTCAAATACATTTGTTTCTCTGGAGTGAGGAATGCCATCTGGGAAGTTGTGTTCAAGCTTGTGCCTAGGAATACAATCTGTTGGCTGGGTACCAGCTGTGATTTCTTTTCGCTGATGGTGTACCCCAGTGAAGTTAGAAGTTTCTTTACAAAATAGGTGCTGTACTAGCAAGTCCTAACTGTCCACCTGAATCAGGCAACTTTCCAAGTATGGGTAAATCTGAATTTTTCTTCTGCCTGCAATATGCAATGGCTGGAGCTAAGCACTTTGTGAATACCCTGGGTGCAGTAGATAAGCAGAAGGGAAATGCAGAGAACTGATAGTGCATACAGCCTGCTCTGAAGCGTAGGTATTTTCTGTAAGATTACCTTATGGGGATGTGCAGATAGGCTTCTTTTAAGTCTAGGGTTGCTAGCCAGGAGCCCTTGGCTAGCATAGGAAGCAGCTGTTGGAGAGTTAGCATTTTGAATTTTGGACCCAGCAGAAAGGTGTTGAGAATGGACAGATCCAGGATAGGACGCCAAGAGTTTTCTTTTCTGGGAACCAGAAACAGTCTGGAATAAAAGCCTTGCCCCCTTTGTTCTGTGGGGACAGATTGAATAGCCTTGATACGGAGAAGAGAAAGTACTTGCTTTTGGGCCTCTGCCCACTGGTTTGGGGGGGGAGGTCTGGCCATCTGCTTAGGGTTGGGAATGAGTGGAAGTGGAATCTGTATCCCTGGGAAACAATGTTTAAGACCCATCTGCCTTGGGTAATGTATTCCCAGTTTTTGGCATGCAGGGCAAGTTTCCCTCCTAAAGGTGCAAGTACTTGGGCAAGGCTTGGAAGAGGTAAGGATAAGTCATTGTGCAACTGTACCATAGGATGGTGGCTTACTACTCCCTGTTTTGGACGTGGGAGCACTCCATTACTTAGATCTGTGCATAACCTGCGACTGAAGTCTTGGTGGTGTGCTGCCCCTGGGCTTGGACTGAGAAGGCCTGGAAGGGACTGGAAAAGACCAGTTTTTTGAAGGCCAATGCCTACTGAATCTAGGTGGCTGTACTTGTAAGAAATCTTTAACAGTTTGCATAGATTTAGCTTTCTTCTCCATCCTTTTGAGGACTTATTCTGCTTTATTGACAAATAAATGCTCTTGGTTTAATGGTGCATCCAATAATTATGCTTTGACATGATCTGGCAAGTTTTGTTCCTTAGGCCAAGCAAGAACAGACCCAGTTACAGCAGCCCTGCAAGATGCTTCTAAGGCATCAAACCCACATTAAAAAGAATGTTTACCAACTTGATTAGCAGAATGCATTAACTCTTGTAAATCTTTTGTATTCTGCAGTCAGGAATCAACATAATTTTCGGTTTAATTAGCTCCATAATATGCTGCTGATACTTTAACATACGAAACTGGCAATTTAAAGCCCTAATGGCAAGAGTAGCAGATGTGCATACCCTCTTACCCCCATCTGTCTAAAGCCCTATAATCCCTATCCGAAGGGGTAGGATTTTTGGCAGTTGTAGCCTTAATACCCCTGAGAAATAGTCTCTGCATCCACAGTAGGATTCTTAAAAAGGAATTTGTGGGAGCCAGGTACTCTATAATACCTGTCAGGTTTCCTGGGAGTAGGAGGCAAAGTATCAGGATTAAGGCTGGATTCCAAGAAGACATCATCCACAATTTCCAGAACAGGAGGGATAGCTAGAGGCCTGTGCTGAGGCAAGTTTAAAAATTCCCTGAGTCTCTTTTTGGACTGAGAGTAGTCCTGGTTCTCCCAGCAGAAATGCTCTATAAGAGTATGCAGGGTTTCACCAAAAGAAAAATCTTCTGGAGGGGAAGCAGAAGGAATGAAATCCTCTGCATCAGAATCCTCATAGGTAGATAAGGATACGTCCTGGCAATCAGAAGGATCAGAGTTATCAGATTCCTGATCAGAAGAATCAGAAGGAAAATCAGTTTGTGGTCTCTCTGAGAGGGAAGGCCAACTTCCCCTAATTAAGGTAATGAGGTCTTCAGCCATTCTAAGCATTTGTTTTTGTTGCATGTGGGCCTGAGGATGGGCTTTGGTTGTCGGTTTCCTAGGTGTATTGCGAACTTTAGGCCTGAGAAATTCAGTATTTTTGGATTGAAAAAAAGTCGGTTTAATATGAAAATCAGAAGGCCTAAATACACCCTCAGAAGCCGGTGCCTGCACAGTGGCTCTGGACCCATCCAAGGTAGAGACATCCGCAAGTTCCATAGTCGAAGAAGCATCTCGTAGCATGACGGACTCCGAATGGGTCTCAGTAGAGGCCTGTGAATATGTAGAAACGGGTATCAGGGGCTGCGAAATCACCTCACTGAGTACCGGCGGACTGGCGACTAGCTTAATGGTAGCATTGTTTGCAGTTTTGGACCTGTCTGTCTCTGGTCTTTATCCTTACGTTTTTTCAGAATATCGGTAGTTGGATGGCTTATCAAAGCCATTTTGGAGTACGGAGATCGAGAGCGAAAGAAATTAGTTACAAAAATTGCCTGACGACGAATAGTTTGGGCATTGAACAAGGTACAAAACCGACAGCGAGGGACGTTGTGGTCTGGGCCTAAACAGGTGACGCAAAATAAATGAAAATCTCTGTGAGGTATTTGCTTTCCACAGGCAAGACAATTATTATTTTTTTCTGACATCGGTTAGAGCAAGAAAAAAGGATCCCAAACGGGGTACTTATCTTTTAGAAGACTTCAGGTCTGAAACTCGAAAAATGAAAATTTCAGGAGGCGGCCGACCAGCACTTGCGAACTGCTTCTGATTTGGGCACCGCACTGCAAGAAAGACTGATGTAATGGCGTCGGCTGCATGTTTTACACCCCTGACGACCTGACATCATGGAAGAAGTGACAGCATCCAACACAGAAATCCTAAGACTCTGGTATTCAGGCCGACTAAGGGCTACCTGCAGGCAGATAACCTAAATGTGATGACTGCAACAGTGAAACACGAAGAATATCCCCACCAGTGGAAAATAAATACCAATATGTCCCTTGTAAGAAAAGAAAGAGAATAAAGGGGGATGGAGGGAGGAAAACCAGGATTGCAGCAGTGAATACACTCAAACATCTACATTTATGGTAAGTGTACACAACTGTACTATGTTCTTTGTGTTTCACTGTTGCAGTCATCAACATTTGGGTAGATTCCCAAAGCTGAGGAAATGGGTGGAGGCAGTCAAGGAAATTACGGGCTGGCTAGGATGCCCTGCAAGACTGCAGAGGGAAACCCTGCCTTGGATTTGGAGAAGACAGGCAAGGTGGTAATGCTTGGTAATAGTGTGAACAGATGTCTAGGGGGCAGCCTCAAGAATGTCCCTGGTGGGGACTCCTCTTAGGAAAGTTGCAGAGGTAAAGGCTGCTCTGGTGGAGTGTGTCCTGACCCCCTTGGGGGAGGCTTTCCATGCTGTTTGTAGCAGAAATGGATGCAGTGTGCTGTCCATTTGGAAATGGTTTGCTTGGAGATGGCTTTGCCTTCTGCCCCTGTAGCAAAGTTAACCAACAACTGATCTTTCTGAAGGATTTAGCCCTGTTCCAGATAGAATCTGAGCTGTCTGTCCACATCTAGAGAGTGAAGAATCCTTTCCCCCTTGTTCTGGAGATTAAGAAAGAAGGCGAGCAGATGAATGGATTTTTTGAAAGCCACAATGGACACCACCTTGGGCATGAAGGATGGGTTAGTTCTGAGGGGTACCCTGTCTGCATGGAAGATGATGAAGGGTTCCCACAGCCATGAGTGCTTGCAGCTCAGAGACTCTTCTGGCTGAAGTGATGGCTAGAAGGAAAGCTGTCTTTCAGGAGAGAAATTCTAGCTCTGCAGAGGAAGCTGGTTCGAAAGGGGGCAGGGTGAACTTTTCCAAGGCAAAGTTAAGGTCCCAAGCTGGCGTTGGTGCCCTTCTGGGGGGCCTCAAGTTGCTAGCCCCTCTGAGGAACTGTTTTATCAAAGGGTGTGAGAAAAGGGGCTGCTCAGTCGGAAAATGAGCAGAAATAGCAGAGGCATGAATTTTTATAGAGGAGAAAGAGAGACAACTGTGTAGTAGGTCAGCTAAGTAATCCAGGATGAGAGGGATGGAGGGCTGCGCCATATTGGCTCCTTTAGCCTGGATCCAGGTGCAGAGCCTTTTCCATTTATCTGCATTAAGTCTTTCTGGTGCTAGGACATCTGGCCTCACTGATAACATCCAGAACCTGTTTACTTAGAATGGCAGATTGGTTCGGGGTTAGGGAATAAGCCAAGCTGCCAAACAGAGTGTCTGCAATTTGGGATGCATGAATTCCCCTTCCCTCTGGGTCAGGCGGTATGGAATCTGAGGAAGATGCCATGGAGGCAGCGGGGACAAGCTGCGCACCAAAGGGTACCAGTGTTGTCGGGGCCAGTCTGGAGCTATAAGAATGGTCCTTGGTTTTTCCTCCCTTATTTTGAGCAGTACCCTGGGGATGAGAGGTAGGGGAGGAAAGGCAGAGACCAATAGATTGACCCAGGGGAAGGACAGGGCCATCCACTTTCCAAGCCATGCAGTGATGCTCCCTGGCGCAGAATTTTATGAGCTGATGGTTGGTGTGGGAGGCAAAGAGGTCGACCTTCGGGGTTCCCCATTTCTGAGTTATTAGGGTGAAGAGTTCTGTTGAGTTGCCACTCGTGTGGGTCCAGAAGGTTTCTGCTTAAGTGGTCTGCCAGAGAGTTGAGAGAGCCTGGTAGGAATTGTGCTAACAGGTGAAGTTGCATGGAAGGGGCTGTGTGCCAAAGGGTTATGACCAGCCTGCATAGAGGGTAAGAGTGAGTCCCTCCTTGCTTGTTTATGTACCACATCACAGTGGTGTTGTCCGTTTTGATCAGGAGAACCCTTGGAGAGAGAAGGGGTTTGAAAGCTGTCAAGGTGTGCTGCACAGTCATCATCTTTTTGACTGATGTGCACAGGGATTTCCTGAGGGCTCCATTGGCCCTGCATGCACCTGCTGTCCAGGTGTGCACCCCAAGTATAGTGTGATGCGTCTGTGGTGAGGGTCTGGGAGGAGACAGGTGGGGAGAAGGGCAGTCCTTTGTGGAAGCATGCTGTTGCCCACCAAAGAAATTCCTTTCTGAGGCAAGGTAGAAGAGTTTCCAGGTCTTGAGAGTGTTGACACCATAGGCTCTTTAGGTACCACTGAAGTTTCCTCATATGCAGTCTGGCACATGAAATGAGTAGTATGCAAGATGCCATGAACCCCAGAGCTTGCAGGAGCTTCCTTGCAGACAGTTGGGGCCTGGTGGCTAGTTGAGAGAAGCAGATCATCAGGAATTTTTTTTTCTCTGGTGTAAGGAATGCCATCTGGGATGCTGTGTCCAGACTTGCTCCCAGGAAGATTATCCTTTGGGTGGGCACCTGTTTGGATTTTGTTGATTGTGTATGCTAGGGAGGTTAGTAATGTGTTTACAAAGGCCAGGTGCTTGGGCAGCTTTTCCTGGCTGTCTGCCTGAAGAAGGCAGTCATCTAAGTATGGATAAATTTGAATACGTCTTTGGCTGCAAAAGGCAATGGCCGGAGCCAGATATTTTGTAAAAACTCTGGGAGCAGTAGATAAGCCAAAGGGAAGTGCAGAGAACTGAAAGTGTTGAGAACTTGCCCTGAAGTGGAGATATTTCCTGCATGATTCCCTGATAGGAATGTGGAGGTGGACCTCTTTTAGATCTAGGGTGGTTAGCCAAGCATCCTTGGAGAGCATGGGTTGTAGCTGCTAGAGGGTGAGCATTTTGAACTTTGGGATCACCAGGAAGGTATTTAGAATTGATAGATTGAGGATGGGGCGCCAGGTGCCCTCTTTTCTAAGCACCAGCAAAAGACTGGAGTAGAAGCCTTGGCCTATCTGTTCTGCAGGAATGTGCGCTACTGCTCTCAGAGAGAGAATGGAAAGGATTTGCTTTTTTACCCCATCTGTCCAATGCTAGGAAATCCCTGTCTGAGGGTGTGGGATTCTTAGCAGAGGTTGCTTTAATCCCTTTTGGCCCTTGAGAAATAACCTCAGGGTCAGCTTTTGGATTTTTAAAAAGATATTCGTGTAAGTCAGGGACTCTATAGTACCTGTCTGGTTTTCTAGGAGCAGGAGGTAGGGCATCAGAAGTCAAGCTGGATTCAAGGAAAACATCATCACAGCATCCAGGACTGGGGGGATGGCCAAGGGTCTGTGTTGTGGAAGATCTAAGAATTCCCAGAGTGTCTTTTTAGACTGGGGCTAGTCCTGACTCTCCCATTGGAAAAAGTCCTTTAAAGTATGCAGGGTTTCCCCAAAGGAAAAATCCTCTGGGGAGAGGCTGAAGGAATGGAGTCCTCTGCATCAGAATCCTCATAAGTGGAGAGGGGTTGCATGTCTTTACAGTCAGATGCATCAGATTCATCTGACTTTTGTTCAGACAAAACTACAGAGGACAGATCTTTTTTCCTTTTTGAGGGCGTAGCTTCCCCTGAATAGCATGATAAGGTCTTCCGCCATTTTAAGCATTTGAGACTGAAAGGTAGCAGGTGCCTGGGGGTGGGTCATCGGTTTCTTGGGTGTGGTTCGAACCCTGGACCTAAAAAAACTCTGTTGTTTTTGAAAGAATGGTAGTCACAAAAGAAGACATTGGTTTGTGTTGAGATTCGGTAGTGTGAAGGACTTCCTTGGAAAAAGGTGCCTGCACAACGGCTCTGAACCCATCCAAGGTAGAGACGACCACAGGATCCTTAGTCGAAGAGTTTTGCGGCATACTGGACTTTGAAAGGGTCTCAGTAGCAGCCTGTGAATCAACAGAAGCAGGCATCAGGGGCTGTGAAAGCGCCTTACTGAGCACAGGAGGACTGACAACTAGCTTAACAGAAGCGTCATCGATAGGTTTGGACCTGTGCGATCTTGTCCCTGTCTTTATCTTTACTGTTTTTCAGAAGATTTGCTGTTGGATGGCTTACCGAACCCATATCAGAATTCAAAGAGTGTAAACGAAAATATCTGGCTACAATAAGGGCCTGACGACTGATAGTTCTGGTGTTGAACAAAGCACAGAAGCGACAATGGGGGACGTTGTGGTTTGGGCGTAAACAAGTGACACAGTAAGAGTGGAAGTCTCGATGTGCTATTTGCTTTCCACAGGCGAGACAATTTTTAACTTTTTATGACATCGGTTAGTGCAAGAAAAAAAGGATCCCAAACGGGGTACTTAGCTTTAGAAGACTTCAACTTAAATTCGGAGACGAAAACTCTGGTAGCGGCCGACTGGCACTAGTGTGAACTGCGTCTGCTTTGGACTCCATGTCAAGAAAGACTGATGTAATGGCGTCGGCTGCCTTACTTTATACTAGTGACGACCTGATGTCAGTCCTCAAGCGACAGCAGCTAATGCAGAAATACTAAGCCTCTGGTATTCGGGCAGCCGAGGGCTACCCTGGCAGGGATAACCCAAATGTGATGACTGCAACAGTGAAACACGAATAACATCTTTAGTTAATGGACATTTTGATGCACCCAAACAAACCTTTCCATTTACTTCTGTACATTTTTCTAGTTGAAGCTTTGTGGGAGGATAAAAGAATGTGGTGAATGGGGGAGGAGAGCCTAGGCTGTCTTGCCAGCAACAGATGTGGAGAAATTATGCGGTCACTTTTAAGCCTAAGAGGTCCGGGTGCATCATGTCTGTTGGATGAGACAGGAGGTCTGGAACTGGATGCAGAATCTATGGTGGGTGAATCAAAAATGGATACAAGACAGGGGAACCAAATATGACGAGGCCAATAAGCAGCAATAAGGATGACTGTGCTCTTCAATCAATATGTTTTCTGAAAGAATTTGTGGATTAGAGGTACTGGGGCAAAGGCGTAGAGGAGACTGGGGGCCAATCATGGAGAACAGTTTCTCTTGATGATTCCCACAGGTGGAGGGACCACGGCAAAGAACCTGCTGCACTTGTTGTTGAGGGGGGGATGTAGACAGATTGCAGCAAGGTTGGCCCCATCGACAGAATATCTTTTATGCCACTTTCATGTTGAGTGACCACTCAGGAGGCATTAGAATGGACCTGCTTAACTTGTTTTGTTATGTAAGATTTCCCCAGAATGTGCATTGCTATCAGAAATCATATGGAAGAGATGGGCTACTGCCACACTCTCAAAGCTTCTTGACACAGAGGATAAGATTTGGTTCTTCCTTGTTTGTTGATGTACCAGACCATTGACATACTGTCTGTCTGAATTGCAATGTTTGTCTCAGAAGGCCTGCAAAGCTAGGAAGACTAGTCTCATTTCTAGGATACTGATATGCGTAGTAGCCTCTTCGGGGGGTTGGGGGGATCATGTGCCTTGGACTATCTTTCCCAAGACGTGCCCCCCCACCTGACCAGGGAAGAGTTCATGGTAAATATGACCTTGGGCTGAGGGAGAGCAAAGGGGTGACCTTGGACTATCTGACTGAAGTAAATCCACCAAAGGAGGTAAATTTTCCATGTCTGAGTTATCTTGATTCGGGTGGATAAGGGTTGATGAAGAATAGACTACTGAGTCGCTGGGGTCCACTGAAGCATTTTCATGTCCCTTGCTAACGGAACCAAAACTAACGCAGCAGACATTAACCCCAGTGCTTTGAAGGATCAATTGAGCAGAGAGAGAGAAATTCAGAATGATATTTTTGACATGGAATCACATGGTTTGTACCCTTGGTAAAATAAGAGAGGCTGCCAAAGATACTGTATCGAGCAAAGCTCCAATAAACTCTAATATTTGAGTTGGTTTTAGATGAAATTTGTTGTGATTTGCAGTAATTCCCAGGTGAGAGCATGACTGGAGTACATAATCTCATGCTTTGATCAGATGATGCCTGGTCGGAGCGGTTATGAGCCAGTCATTCATGTAAAGAAACGGTTGCAATCCTTGCAGTGTCAAGTGAGCTGCCACTACTGCCATGCACTTAGTGAACACCCTGGGGGGTGTGGTGAGACCAAAGGCCAGAGCTCTGAATTGGTAATGACAGGCTCCCAGATGGAAGCATAGGTATCTTCTGGACTGTCTGTTCATTTTTATATGACAGTACACATCCTGAAATCTATTCAGCACATCCAGTCATCCTTGTACAGAAACAGCAGAATGGACTGAACTATGACCATCCGTAACTTGGTGTAGTTGGTGACTTATTGAGATTGTTGAGATCCAAAACTGGTCTCCAGTACCCATTTTCTTTGGTACTAAAAAGAATCTTGAGTATGTTCCGGACTCTCTCTGGTCTGGGGGAAACACTTGGATGACTCTTTTTCAAGCAGCTGTTTTATTTCTAGTTCTACTACCTTTCCCTGACTGGGTGGAACATCGGGAATTTTGTTTACTATTGGGGGGAGGGAAAAGGGTGTTAATTAATCTCTGGAAATAACCCTCTGCACTCATGCATCTGTTTTACCCTCTAGCCAGTCTCTCTGGTGCAGGGATAAACAAGTTTCAACTGCCTCCAGAGGTGGACAATCGGGCCTCCTTTCAGGAGGGCTGGTAAGATCTGTCAGAGAAAGTGCATCTGGACCCTTGGTTTTGTGGGACTCCTCTGCTGCGTGGGTGGCAACTTCCATTAGAGTTCCCACCTCTGACTCAGGGGAACTATCGTCATGTGGATCTTGGAAAAGACCCTGCGACTTTCTAAACCACATTTTTTGACCACCTTGTTGATTCCTAGAGAAGGTCCTTTGAGGAGTCGAAAAATGTACACCCACATCAGGCAGGGTCTTACCATTCTGCTCACATCTCAATAATGTGTCTTTAACCTTGGAGCTAAATAAAGAACTTCTGTCAAAGGGTGCATTGATGAAGAAAGAATTGAAGGGCTCTGCAAAATCACACAGTTACATCCAGGCATGCCTCCTAATGGAAATGTGTGAATCTATAGCGCCTGTGGTACCTTCAAACTGCATGCAAGATGAGCCTCATGGACGAATTTGAAATAGACTGTAGGGTAGCCAACTGTGAAACAATCAAGCTCTCTGTCTCAGAACTACCGGTCTCAGAAATGGATTTGGTGAGTTCTTTAATTAAATCCCTCTCGAGCCTGGTGAAGTGTGCCAAATAATTCAGCGACCAAAGCTCAAAAGCCATTGAAGCATATACATGCTTCCCAAATCTGTCCAGTGCCCTAGTCTCCCTGTTACAGGGATGAGGAGAGGAACTTTGTTCTGCAATTTCCTTTTTTCTGGCCACTGCTACGACTATGGCATCAACTGGTACTCCTTTGCTCCAAAATTCCCTATACTTGGGTGGTGCCAGTATCCTGTCTGGTCTCTTGGGGATTGGTTCAACAGCATTAGGTTCCTTCCACACTCATCAAGAGATCAAATCTATGAGCTCATCGACAGGCAGTGCTACTCAGGAGGTAGATGGGCCAGTCTCAAAGGCTTCCATGAATACTGATTCCTCTTGGGAAGGGTTGTCGGCTGACCAACCATCCCTGTGCTTGATATGTAATCAGTTGTTGACCTTGGGGACCCTTTACCCTCATCAAAATCCATATCCTCCATGACAAACTCAAGGAGAGTCTAAGTGCCTTCTTTTGCATTTTCTCTTCCTAGGGACTTCTTCAGTGGGGTGTTCTGTAGAAGTATCAGAAGATATCAATATACTCTGTGTGGGATACTCTGGAGACTTTGAGATGGCTGTCCCTGTGGTGCAGAAAGTTGAGGCTCAAGATGCAAAGACAACTGGGTCTTGGAAGTAGTAGCCAAGGAGGGTGGATACGTCATTTCTCTTGGAGCAGAGAAAACTCTCTCTACTTCTTTGAAAGTAGAAAGCCTCAGAGAGAAACAGGCCAATGGTTCCAAGAAGACATGCTTCTGGGCCGTCAGCTCTTTCTGACTCGAAGGCAAACCACTCGAAGCAGGGTTCGCAGCAGAGCTGTTCAGCACCGCGGCTCCGGGGTGGAGATGGCTCCTACAAACACAAAGTCTACACCAAAACCTTTGTTCTGGTGCTAGTGCTATGGCTCCAAGAGTCATCCAGCTCTGACATGCTCAGAACCAGTCCACTTAGAGACTGTATTGGTGTAGAAGATATGATGATCTTTGGATCTGATATGGATGGATCTGGGATTCTTGGATCCAAATGCTCCAAAACCAAAGGTCGGATCAGAGGAGGAGACAAAATAGGTGTAGTAGTACTCATGAAGGTCTCCAGACCCGATGGGGTGGGAGCCGGGAGAACCCCCATTTGAATTTACATCAAGAGGAATTTCCTCATCATCCTGTCTACATCTGCTCCGGTCAGACTTCTGGAGGAAAGAGAAGAAGCAGCTACAGACAAAGTCCTAGAATGATGACGCCTTTCTAGAAAAGGAAATGGGAGATGAGAAGATACTGGATCCGAGGTGACTTTTCTTTATGCTTTATCAGACCTGAGGAGGTCGGACCTTAATTTTTTGTCATAGTCTTTGGATCCGAAGTAGTCGAACCAGAAGGTTTCTTCTTCAGATTCGAACAGATCAGATCCAAAGGTTTTTAAAGTTTTTGAGCCAGTTTTGAACTCAGAGCTAAAAAATTTGCAGGGTCCAGGGAATGGTTTCTAACCTCTTTCTGGTCAGATTTCTTAGGGGTTTGACCCCCAGATGCTGTATTGGAGGACTTAGAGGGGAGTAATCCTCTCAAAATAAGTTTGTTTTTACGATCAATGAATACCCTAGGATTAAAGGTCTTAAAAGTATCACAGGCAGAAACAAAATGGGACAGGCCTAAACAATAAACACACACAGCATGTGCACCTGATACATTTTTTAAAACTGGAGGGTTTCTCAGCCATAACTATTGAGATTCAATAGAAAGCAATATTATAGAAAAAAGGAAAAGAAAACATTACCAACAATGGTAATAAAGTGAACTTCCTCAAAGATATAAGGGAGAAAGAGGAAAGAGAAATACCGGCTATGACATTTAGAAATACACTGAAAAGTGTAGGAAGGGTCTAAGGAGAATACACAAACTATTTTAGTAATAGAAGGATAAATAGTTAAAGATGTAAAATTCTTACTAAAACTCACAAATACCTGCTACTGCTCCAGAGCTAACAGTGATCATATCTGTATGCAAAGGTAGAAAAGGAGATCTGAGGGATAGTAGGGAACTGGTGCGTTATGGGTAAGGGGGAGATAGCGTTTCTCAGTGTTCCATGAGATGGAAAAAGTGGCAGAGTCAGATCTAAACCCAACAGCTGAGGAATGAATGAGAATGACAACATCAGAACATGAGTTATTCCTGGATGCTAAGAGCTGACCCAGTTGTTTGGGTTTGGAAACTTATGTGGACAGTGAACTAAACAGGTTGTTTCTAGATCTGGGGATGTCACTGTCCTCCTTTACTTAGCCCTCATTAGGCCAATCACTGAATGTAATGCCTCCTTTGGCATGTCTCTGTCCATACACACATGCAACAACTGGAATGCACTCAGAGACACCTTACTAAAAGGATACAAGACGTAAACTACACACTGTATCCTACAGACTGCAAAAAGGTAACCTGTATCTGGAATACGAGGCATCCTCTGACCCATTACTGATGGATTTACTGCACATCAGCAAGTCAAATGGCATCAGAAATACTCAGTCTAGAGATCTAAACCTCTTATGCAAGATGAACAGAATGGTTTGGAGGGACAATTATATCTCTCAGAGGATACTGCTGCTGTGGAACAGACTCCCCATTCAGATAAAACAAGGTTCATCCATGTCCATTTTCAACTGCAACTTAGATCTATGGATAGGAAACAGAAAACTTACCCCAGAACTTACCCCTGTACTATGAATGAGCTCCTAAATGCTCTATCCTGTACATGGGCCTCTTCCTCAAATTACGTACCCCAGTTATTCTCATTAGGGCTAATATATATAATTATTGACCATGGGATGGAAAAGGCCAATCTTTAACTAAATGGGATAGGTTGTTTTGAGCACAAAAAGGGAAACTGGCTAGGCTAAAATGGCCAGCAAGGGTAGTTAGCCTAACAGTTACCTATAAACACTTGCTATAATAACCACTACTGACCATCATTCAATTTATATTTGTTGTTACATGAATAAAAAGTACTGGGCTGTGACAGAAACCTGGTTCAAGGCTCCTGAGAGCACCCCAGCACTAACAGGTTTCACCTCATCATGCGCGTTCTGCCCCAAAATCCGGACAACACCAAGAAAAACACCATCATACTAGGTGACTTTAACTACCCTAATATAGACTGGGAACACTACAAAGCCCCAACACTCTAACCCAAAGATTCCTGGAGTTCATAAACTCAAATGCCATGGAACAACTAGTCACCATCCCCAAGAGAGAGAAAACATACTTGATCTCTCATCACACACACATGGATCAAAATGTCAACACCCGAAGTATACCCTCACTGGTGAGATCAGATCATAAATACTAATCTAGCTGGAGGTCCATCCCCGCCCCACCTGAAACAAAAAGACCACAGTGAAAAACTCAAAAGCCGATTTCACACTTCTAAAAACTAGTGTGGTCTCCTTTAAGGCCCCTGAGCCAGTGGTAAACATTACTCAAACCGCTGAATCACTTACAAATGCCTTCTACCAGCACCTACAGGACTGCATGGATCAGGCAATCCTCTACAACAAAGAAGCTACTACAAGATAGAGCAAAATCCTTGAAAGGTAAGACACCTTTGATCATTATAAGTAAAAAGATATGCTCAGAATTAGTTCAAAAAACTTCCCCCCCCCCAAAAGAAGAGATATTATTCAGAAGTTGTAGCCCCCAAACATCTCCACAGCTGTTTAATCTTAGCCTCACCTCAGGATCGCAGTCCAAGGAGTGGCGCACAGCAACTGACAGACCCTGATTATTACCCCATTAGCTTGACAAGCCTTATCTGCAAAGCCATGGAGAGGATCATAATGGAACTCATAAATAAAGACATAGAGAACTTGCAGACTTTGGATCCAACACTCAGGTATCATGAAAAACTCATCAGCTTGAATGTAAACCCATACATCACAAGATGCCCACAGGGCTCAGTCCTGGGTCCACTCTTGTTCGGCATCTACTTTTCTGAAGTACAAGCAAGATGACTAACAAACTGAGCCATGGTCGAAAACACATCTGACACAGATATCCATTCACATCTAGATCAAGGGGTCATCGTCCCCTGTACTCACATCACCTATTAGACCTGAACTCCAGCTCTATTCAGTCTCATGCCGCTGCTCAGAGGTGACCTGTGCCTGACATATAAGGCCATGTCAAACCCAGATTTGATGAATATGCTTCACCTCAAAAATCTAGATCCTCAGAACCACAAGGAGACTTAAACCTTGACACGGTTATATAGAACGTGCTGGAGGGACAGATTAACAAAATCCCGGCACATGAGGGCAGAGCACCTCTCTGGTCTTGTTCAAGAGGAATCTTGACCAATGGATGGGATTGCAGATATACCCCAGGGATTACTTCAGCGTCACTGCTTGACAGAGGCAGAACCTATGGTTCTAGACACTGCAAGTTTTTAATCAGTTTTTGCAGTTTAAATTATAATTTGAGCCCATACTTGTAAAATTGTTGAAATCTCTTGGATTCTCAACAGCCTTATCATGCCCCTACATACACAAGACTTAGAAGTAAACAATTCAGTGTCGTGACCCCTTAATTTATCAGATAGACTCACTGACAGAATCTACATCAAGTAAACGAATAGTCTGTCTTAATTTATAACCTACTGGATTAAGGTTGCAAACATGCATACAGTCATTCTTCAGTTACTAGCTTATCTAATTTCAGATCTTGGTGGGCCAATTAGACCCTATCCCAGCACTCTATGCATGCAAGGGTAAGAAACCAATCCTGGACAAGGTGTCTGAAAAAAGAGCCTAGAGAGACATTCCTCTCTACCTTTGCTCTGTGAAACATGTAACCATGCCTGACAAGTGGGCAAAATGTGAGACAAATACTTGGAACGGCAATGTAAAACATAATGGAATCACAGCACACTACAACATTAGAAACCATTATGAATATTCCCTTTAAAATGTGAGGTGATACTTTATAAGGCTGCCCCCTCTAAAATGAGAGGAGCACCTTGCAATGTATTCGAAGTGTGAGGAATGCTTGTGGAACTGCTTAGAGAGTTTGCACCTGTCATGATACAGATCAGTGAAAGTGGTTAGAAAGGTAATGATTAGACTAAAATAAGAAGTTATGTACCTACCATAACGTTCCATGTTAGTTGTCTTCATCTCGCCTTCTTTCTTGCGGTTTGGGATCGGAGCTGATCCTCGGCTCCGACTCGGCCATCTTCAATAGCTTGAGAGCAGTTTACTGCCTCGAGGTTACCCCTTATCCCATGATGCCTAGTGACAGCTACCCAGATCTCGTTTGAAATAGCTAATCCCAGACATAAAAAGAGAGAAACCAGTTAATAAAAAACTGGTTGCTCCATACATCCTAAAAACTACAATAGGTTAGGAAGACCTAGGCAGAAGAGTAACAATAAAGAATACTCAGCCAGTGAAGAAGGACTCCTCTCGATCCACTAGGATGGGGGGATGGAGGGAGGGACGTAAGAAAGAAGGCGAGATGAAGACAACTAACATGGAACGTTATGGTAGGTACACAACTTCTTAATGTTAAGTTGTCTATCTCGCCTTCATTCTTGCTGTTTGGGACAGCGCCCCTAGCACCCAACATCCTGGGTGGTTCAGTGGAACAGACTCTTCAGAAAAGTGGAGCCAAAGTCAGCTCTGCTCCTGGAGACCATATCCACCTTGCAATGAGAAATAAAGGTATGAGGGTTTGCCCACGTGGCAGCTGCACAGATGGAATCCATGGGCAACCTAGAATGAAAAGCTACGGAGGTGGCTAATGCCCTGGTAGAATGACCTTTCGGTTTAGTTGGTAACTCTTTATTCCTTAACTGGTAAATAAAGATAATAGTGTGGGACAACCATCTGGATAAGGTCACCTTGGAAACTGGGTGACCTTGTTTGTTTAAGGCAAAAGAAAGGAATAATTGGTCTGACTTTCTTATTTCTTTAGTTCTATGTAGGTAAAAACGCAATTGTCTAAGAACGTCCAGTTGGTGAAGCTTGTACTCTGCCTTGTTGCAATGATTTGGGAAGAACACACGGAGAGCTATAGATTGGTTTAAATTATTTTCTGAGCAGACTTTAGGAAGAAACGAAGGATTAGTCCTCACAGCAACTCTGTCCTTGTGAAACACCAGGTAGGGAGGACGAACACATAGTGCTTGGAGTTCTGAGACACGCCTAGCTGAAGTGATAGCTACCAGAAAGTGTGTCTTCCAAGATAGAAACTTGATGGAGCAGGATGCTGCTGGTTCAGGAGGCAGAATTAAGGAAGTTAGGACTAAATTAAGGTCCCAAGAAGGAGGGGGATCTCTCACTGGAGGTCTAAGAAGAGATGTTCCTCTCAAAAAAGCTTTACAGAGCTTATGAGACATAATGTTAGAATTTGACAAACCAATATGAAAATTAGAAATGGCCGCTAATTGTACCCTAATCGTAGCGGAAGTGGCCACGGAGTGAAGCAGTTGTGCTAGGAATTCCAGAATTTCGTGGACTGGGGCTGAGAAGGGATCCACATTCCTAGACTCTGCCCAAAAAGAAAAACGTTTCCATTTGCTAGCATAAGTTTTTCTCATTGTAAACTTATGAGAGGAGACAAAAATCTCACGGACTGCTGGGAAGCCTGGCTAAGGTTGGAAGTGGAGCAACCAAGCTGTGAGCTGGAGAGTTTGGAGGGACTGATGCAACCCGCCTGATTGATGAATCAGGAGATCTGGAATTGGGTCCAGAGTCCAGGGCTGATCGAGAAGGTAATGTTGCAGGAACGGGAACCATATCTGTTGAAGCCAGTAGGAGGCAATGAGGATCAGTTTGCAACCCAATGATTTTGCTTTCTGTATGAGTTTCGGTATAAGGGGAAACGGAGGAAAGACATAAAGAAGTCCCTGAGGCCAATCGTGGACTAGAGTGTCTCTGGGTGTGTGACCTGGAAGCGGAAGAAGGGAGAAGTAGTTGCTGCATTTGCTGTTGAAGGGGGTGGCAAAAAGATCGCAGCAAGGCTGTCCCCATTTGCGGAAAATAATATCTGCAACTTCCTGATTCAGAGACCACTCATGAGGCATGAGGATAGCTCTGCTGAGCCTGTCCGCTATGACATTGGATCTCCCAGGGATGTGCGTCACAATCAGAAAACATTGGGAGGAAATTGCCCACTGCCAAAGTTTGGGTGCTTCTCGACACAGGGGGTAGGATTTGGTTCCGCCCTGCTTGTTGATGTACCACACCACTGACATGTTGTCTGCTTGAATTGCAATGGTCCCGAAAGGAAGAGAGTCTTGAAGAACTTGCAACACTAGGAGCACGGCTCTCATTTCTAGGACATTTATGTGCAGATGGTACTCGTGAGGTTGCCAAGTGCCTTGGACTGTCCTGCCCAGATAATGCTCCCCCACTCTATCAGGGAGGTGTCTGTCGTCACTGTGGCAACCGGAAGGCGTTGTATGAAAGGTCTGCCCTGAGTAACTAGTAGGGAGACCATCCGCCAAGAAAGGTGTCTTTTGCATGCCTCCGTGATCTTGGAAAGACCACTGCGTGAAAAGAAGCCACTGAAGAAGTCTCATGTGGAAGTGTGCTAGTCGGAGTAGAAGAATGGCAGCTGCCATGGAGCCCAGAGTTTGAAGGACATACCTGATTTGGATCCTTTTGCTCTGCATTAGGATTTGCACTTGTTGACGAATTGTGGACACTCTTTCCAGTGGCAACCTTGCGAACATATCCCTTGTGTTTAAGTCTGCTCCTATGTACGTGATAGATTGAAAGGGCAACAAGGCAGATTTTCAAAATTTATTGTAATACCTAGCTGGATGAAAGATGTGATTGTATAATCCCGCACTTGTAGGAGTTGATGCCTGGTGGTAGCAGTGAGGAGCCAGTTATCTAGATATGAAAACACCTGGAATCCTTGACGTCTCAGGTGAGCCGTGACCACTGCCATACATTTGGTGAAAACCCTGGGGGCTGTGGTGAGACCAAAGGGCAGAGCTCTGAACTGATAATGACTGGCCCCCACCCGAAAGCTAAGAAATCTTCTGGAGCATCTGTTCATTTTGATATGGTAGTACGCGTCCTGAAGATCTATCGAGCACATCCAATTGACCAAGGGTAGAATGGACTGTAGCGTGATCATCTGAAACTTTGTTCTTTGTACAGATTTGTTTAGTCTGCTGAGATCCAGAATTGGTCTCCAGTCCCCTGTCTTTTTTGGTACCGAAAAGAATGTTGAGTAAGTTCTCGATCCGTGCTTGCCTGTGGGGACTTCCTGAATGGCTCTTTTTTCTAGAAGTTTTGAAACTTCTATTACTGCTTGCTCCTTCAGATTGGGTGGAACATCTGGAAGGGTCTTGTTTGACTGTAAGGAGGGGTTGATGGAAGGGAATTTTGTAACCTCCGGATATAATGGACCGTACCCATCTGTCTCTTGTTAAATTTTTTCAGGCTTTTGGGTACAGTGAAAGTCTTTCCCCGACTGCCTCCAGAGGTGAGCAGCCGGGCAACCCTTCAGGGATACTGGAAGGGCTTATCAGAGAAAGATTCTCTGTTGCCCTGGTTCTGCGGACCCCCTCTGCCACGAGGGCAGCGTCTATTGTTATTGTTTACCCCTCTGCCTCTGGAGGAAGAATCACTATGTGTGTAGGTAAGGCTCCCTGAGATTTACAGAACCACATCTTCCAACTTTTCTTACCCTTGGGGTAAGGTCTAGAGGGAGTGGAAAAACGGACTCCAACGGCAGAGAGTCTTGCCTTGCTCACACCTAGTCAACGTGTCTTTCACCTGTGGCTCAAAGAGAAAAGAGCCATCAAAGGAGGTACTGGTGAAGGATGCTCAAAAGGGTTCCACAAAGTGACACAGCCACATCCACGCATGCCTCCTAAGGGCCACACCCGTGCCAATGGCTCTACTCGCTCCATCGGCTGCATAGGAAATGAGCCTCATGGAGAAGTTAACTACAGAATTAAGCGTCACTAGCTGGGAAGCTACTTTGGCTTGTACTCCCTCAGCTGTAGGATCTTGAAGGGCATCTCCAAGCTCTTTATGGAGATCCCTTTGAAGGCGAGTAAAATGACATAGATAGTTTAGGGACCTCATGGAGAAGGTCACTGAAGCAAACATTCACTTTCCGTACCTGCCCATCATCCTAGACTCCTTGTTAGGGGGATGAACAGATGAAGAGGTCTCTGCCAACTCTTTTTTGGTGGCTGCTGCTACCACCATGGCATCAACGGGCACACCTTTAGAAAGGAATTGCATATCCTGGAGAGCTGTAATAAATTTATCAGGTCTCCTTGGAGTTGGTTCCACTGTGTCCAGAGCTGACCAAGCCTTTCGAGCTACTACAGACATAAGTGGGTCGAAAGGCGGAGAAACCCAGGAGGTGGAAGGTCGGGAACTGAAAGCACCCTGGAATACAGACTCATCCTTGGTAGGGGCTAGGGGATTCCAGTTCCCACTCTGCTTAAACATTTCCAGGATATCCAAGAAGGAAACATCTTCAGAGGGGGATCTTGGGGACCCTTCCGATTCATCTAAGTCTGTATCAGAAGTGACTGACTCAGGGGAGTCAATGTGCTTCCTCTTGCACTTCTTCCAAGGGGGCTCCTCCGAGTGATTAGGGTGGCCTCGGAAGAAGAGGAAACATCCAATGGGGTGTCCTGGAGCATCGGTTCCCTACGCTTGGAGTCTGGAGGAGGAGCAGAGGTTGGCACAGACACTACGGGGGATGGAGCTGGTGGGGCTGGTAGTGGAGCTGACTTGAGGGACAGCACACTCCGCATGACCTCAAAGGCGGCGAAGGGGTTGGCTCCGAGGCCGATGTTGGAGCTGAGCTCACCTGCGCCGATGCTCCGAGAGGGAGAATGGGGTCGGACAAGGGTCTGATGCCACACGCCCCCTCGGAGCCGACGAGGGGAGCCCCGGCATCCAGATTCCTCGATCAAAGGAAGTATCGAGGTAATTGGAGCCGACGTCGGAACCGAAGGAGATATGGTTATCGAAGCCGACGGTTCCACTACTCGAACCTCAACGAACTCCGGCTCCGAGCTCAATGGAGTCAGAGGAGGAACAGAAAGGGAGGTGGATGGAGCGGATACCTGTTTAGGAGGGCTAGACAACATTTTAGCTAGTGCCTGTGATTTTAGTAACCTACTTATTACTCTCTCCGCATCATGATCCGAAAGCCTAAAGGATCGAGAGGAGTGTGAAGAACGGTGGCTACGTTCACTTTGCAATAATGGAGAGCCAGGAGCCAAATGAACTGACTCTAATGAAGGGGACCTCAGCCTTTTATGGCTCCGAGATGGCTCCGAAACATCAGATGGAGCCGACGGAGGGGCTGTCTTGTCGGTGCCAGCCGGAACCGAAATACTCGGTAAATCCTGTACTGGAGTCGGCTCCAAAGATGGAGCCGATAATTTAGAGGATTTTGGGGCTTTCACTGGCTGTGAACTCTTTACCGGTGAATTCTAAGGTTTTAACAGACCCCTAAGGATCAATTTGTTCTTCCGATCCTGCAGGACTCTTGGACTAAAGGCATGGCAGATAGAACAAGAGTCCTGCAGGTGAACAGCGCCCAAACAATAAATGCAACTAGTGTGCCTGTCTGTTAAAGACATTTTTTGACAGCACGAGTCACACTTTTTAAATCCAGATACTTTAGCTTCTTTAGACATAACTCAACCACAAAAAAACAAGCACCAGAAGAGAAACACAGATAGATAAAAATTCTACTCTAGTCAAAGTACAACAGACAATGTATATATATATATATATATATATATATATATATATAAATAAAACAATCTCCCATTTTTATATATATATATATATATATATATATATATATATATATATATATATAAACGATAGCAAAAAACAGAAGGAAAGGAGAGCCTCTAAGTTAAACGGCTATCCTTGGGAAGGGAGTGGGGGAGGGGAGAACTCTCTAACTTAAACGTGTTCTACTACGAAGGGGCTATAAAAGAACAATGTACTCAACAACAGACACTTGAATAAAACTAAGAAGGGTAATTTATCTAATAGTTTAATGGAGTATAAGAACATCTTTCTACACAAAAAATTTGAAAATACAAGCCTGAGCCAGAAAATGACACACCTTGCAGCTGAGTATAAGAACATCTTTCTACACAAAAAATTTGAAAATACAAGCCTGAGCCAGAAAATGACACACCTTGCAGCTGAAGCGGCAAACGAGATCTGGGTAGCTGCCACTAGGCATCATGGGATAAGGGGTAGTCTCGAGCCAGTAAACAGCTCTCGAGCTATTGAAGATGGCCGAGTCGGAGCCGAGGATTGGCTCCGATCCCAAACAGCAAGAATGAAGGTGAGATAGACAACTTAACATCGTGGTTTAATGAGATCAGATCTGTTCTGCTGTTTTACAAAATGAGCAGTGGTTCTTCTGTGAGACTAATATCACCCATTACAAGTACAAAAATAAAAATTGATTTTACTATTGGCAGAATTCATTTTCTAGCATGATAATTTTAATGTTTAAAAATGAGCAGAAAAGTACATGGGTGGATATATGACGCAAGATACAATGCGTATTACTGTGGGGATGGATCATGCAATCACAAGTAGTACAACTTTTGCTTAAGCTACTTAGGTTTCAGTTACTGCTATACGTTTTAAGCAAGTATTACCACAGCTTATATTCAGTTTAAGCCATGCAATGATAATGTTGCTCACAAGCCACTCCAACATTTTTAGGGCAATACAATTGTGGGACCTCTCCAGAAATTCTAAATCCTTGCACAAAAATTTTAGCTTAACAAGGAACTCATTAGGCTAAAACTCTAGCGCAAACTTGCTAGTAAAAAAGTTCCTTGACATTGTGAATTCAAATTCCCGGCGCAAATTGTCCATACTCCGACAAGAGGGAACAAACATTCTAGATCTGGTCCTCACCAACATGTGAAGCAAGTGCTCTGTTACAACTGTTGGACCCTCATTAGTTAAAACTGACCACAAATCAGTCACCTTCGAAATGACACCAACACCAGAGCTCACAAATGGTGAAATCAGACTAAAAAACTTCACTAAGGCAAACTAGGTGAAGGTATAAATGCATTCCAAGCCCCATCCAAAGCTAAAAGTGGTAACTATGCTGAAGCTAACACTAAAGCCCTGTACAATCACTTGCAAGTGTATAAACTTGGCTGTACCAGATATAATCAAAGCCACAGCCCCAAGTAAAATCAAGCTACCATGGTGGACTTTCAGCATCAAGAAACTACAAAAATGTAAAACGTTTCTGTCCAATAAAACAAAGACAAGGACCCAACAATGGAAAAGCACCCTCCTCAGTCTTAACAGGTAAATAAGACAACTTGTCAAATCCTCCAAGAACTCATTTGAGAGAAACCTAACAAGTACTGCCAAGGATAACCATAAGGCCTTTTACAGCTACATATGTAACCTAAAGGGTAGGACCCAAGCATGTGCAGAACTGATGGTCAATGGTATCACACACACTGACCCCACAGAGATAGACTTAAACCTTGTCTGTGATATAAATAGGACCTGCTGTAGAGATAGGTATATATCTCAAGAGATTACCCCGTGTAAGGAACAGGCTCCCCATCAATGTGAAGCAGAATTCCTCCCTAATCCAGTTCAACTGGAACTTGGACAATTGGATGGGACACCGGAAATTCATCCCTGGTTTGGCACTTATGTCTCCAATGCAAACAGGTAACCTGTAAATGGTTCCTCTCCCAGGTCCATGCTTAAACTTATCAATGGTCTCAGAACTTGTCAGAGATTTGGGATACATGGCTAGGCTTAAAAAGGTCCTTGTTGTCGCTAGCCTAGTAAACACCTATGAATTAGAAGTTATGTACTCACCATAACGTTCCATCTGAGTAGGTGTATTCATTTGTCTGCAACCTGTGGGTTATGGATCCGATATCGGATCCGAACCGGCATGGTTTTCCAGCTATGGATCCAAGCTCTCAGCTCCTCCCCTCACCCATAATGCCCTGCTCTACCCTCATGACGGGTAACATAGAATATGCAGGAAACTGAAAGGCCAGGGGATAGGACAAATGAATACACCTACTCAGATGGGGATATTCATTTGTCTGCAACCTGTGGGACAGAGTCCCCAGCTACCTGAATCTTGCCATCATGGAAGGATATTCCGGCACCGGCGGAGCCAAAGGATGCTCTACCCTAGATGCAAGATCCAACTTATAGTGGGAAATAAGCGTATGAGATGAAGCCGGCTGCTGCACAAATATCATCTAGAGGAATCCTAGCCTTGAAGGCTGCCGAGGTAGATACTGACCGGTTGAATGGGCATGAACACCCCTTCCTGAAGCTTGATAAGCCAATAAAATGCACTGTGAAATCCAGCGGACAGAGAAACTTTAGAGATTGGCTTGCCCAAATTGAATTTTGCAAAGGAAATAAACAGCTGGTCGGATTGCCTATGACCAGCTGTCCTGTTCAGATAAAATCTAAGTTGCCTGTGAACATCTAGTGAATGTAGCTTATATTCACCTTTGTTTTCATATTTAGGCAGGAGGTTAATGGATTGATTGATGTTTGCTTCAGAAGCGATTTTAGGAAGAAAGGACGGTTGGTCCTGGATGAAATACCAAGTAAGGAGGTTTAGCTGATAATGCTTGAAGTTCAGAAACTCTCTTGGCTGATGTAATGGCTACCAAAAAGGCTGTCTTGTAGGACAAGAATTTGAGATCCACGCTGGCTCGAAAGGAGGGGCGTCAAGGCCTGTAGGACCAGAGAAAGGTCCCAAGGAGGAACTGCTTGTTTTATAGGGGGCCTGAGAAGAAAAGTACCTTTAAGAAAAACTTTACACAATTTGGCTGACATAAGAGGATTAGAGTCATGGCCAATGTGATAGTGAAGTTGTACTTTGACTGTGGAACTGCTGGCACCATCGTTAAAGAGAGTGGTTAGAAAGTCAAGCACTAAAGGAAGAGGAACCGTGAAGGATTCAGGCCTTGAAACCTTTCTAGTGGATGGTTTATGAGCTGCCACCAAAATTGCCTTAACGGTGATGAAATAGTCCTTATCAAGAGTGGAACTGAGGAGGAATGCAGGATGGATGGGATATCAGATCCGGGATGGGATCTAGAATCCAAGGAGGATTCACAACCAGATCTGTCGAGGCCAGAATGGAGCAATGAGAATCATTCTGCAACCCACAGCTTTCTGAAGAACTTGGAGCATCAGAGGCAAGGGTGGATAGGCATACAGAAGACAAGCATGCACCACTGTCGCACTTGGTGTTTGAGGGAGAAGCAAAAGATCGCATGAAGGGGACAATTGAGAGACCACTCGTAAGGGGTCAGAATGGTGCGACTGAGCTTGTCCGCTAGGATGTTGAACCGAACTGGTAAGTGCCCATTCCCAAACTCTCATGGCCTCTCGACAAAGAGGGTAAGACCTTGTTCCCTGCTTGTTGATGTACCAGACAACAGACATGTTGTCCGATTGAATCATAATTGTTCCCAAGGAAGAAAGTCCTGAAGTGCACTGCTCTCATCTCTAGAACATTGATATGCAGTAAGGTCTCTGAGCGTCCGTGGTCACCGTGGCGAGGGGAGAAGCACAAAATGGGCGGCCTTTGTGGAGATCCGGGAGTGGAGCCACCACAAGAGGGATCGCTATGGGATGATGCATGGGGAGAGCAAGGTATGACCACTGTACTAAGAGCGTCCACTGTAGTGAGCCTGGCAAGAGGAAGAAGTGCTATGCCATGGACCCTAGAGCCCTCAGGACTCCGCTGGAACAGAACTTGAATGGAGAATGGCCCGCACCTGGAGCTGCAGATTTAGAACTCTGTCAGCCTGGCCCCTATAAAATCTAAGAGCTGTGTGATTTCTTTGTATTTATTGTGATGCCCAGAAAGGGAGCAAGATGGAGAAGCCAATAGAAGTAGATGCCTTGTTGGAGGTAGGAAAGACCTGCACCCCTGAAGCCTCAGGTGGGGGTGAACACCCTGGGGCTGTGGTGAGACCAAAGGAAGGACCCGAACTGGTAGTGACTGGCTCCCGTCCATCAGGATGTGAGTGATTTTCTCCCAGAAGAATAGATTGCAGAGTGACCATTCGATTTTCTTTGGGGACTGCCAGATTCAAGAGAGGTCCAGGATTGGTCTTAGTTCCCCGTCTTTTTGGCACTAAAAGAATCTGGAGTAGAACCCTGATCCGATCTGGTCTGGGGAACGGGCTGGATGGCTCTTTTCTTTAGCAGATGGCCAATTTCTGCCCTGGGAGGGACTTCAACTTTGGAAGGTGAAGGAAAGGAATGCGATATCCCTGGATATGATTTGGAGAACGACTGCCTCCAGAGTAAGTTCAGAGAAAGGTTCCTGGACCGTTTCTGGGAGCCCCTCTGCCTCTAGGGCGGCCTCCCTGTCCTCCTCTGCCACGGAAGGACTGGTTGTCAGCAGGCTGGGAACCACATCTTCTTCTGACCCTTTTGGTTCCTAGAATAGGGCCTCTGGGGTGCAGAGGTCTTGCCAAACAGAGCAGAACCATCAAAGCCAGGCCTGAGTGACCAGTCCTGTCCTAACTGACCTAAGAGTGGCCAAGTGCAGAACTCTGTCCTCATTCCTTAATAAGATCTCGCTGCATCCTAATGACAAACTGAACATCCGCTTCCCCAAGCGGTCCATCATCGGACTCTCCTGAGCCAGTTCCCTCTTTGTGGCCGCGTCAACATGGCATCATGGCGGACTAAGGATCCTATCCGGTCTTTCAAACACAGAATTACACAAAAAACTTAAAATTTTCTGATTTAACAGGTAATAAATCACCACTTAGCTGAGAGCTATGAATGCAAGAGATCTGAGGTCATGAGGGTAGAGCAGGGCATTATGGGTGAGGGCAGACAAATGAATATCCTACTTCAGATCTTATAGTTTTGGTGAAAATTTCACTCCCTTATCCCCCTCCTAACCTACAACAAACCCTCTCCCAAACTTCTCCTCCACCTCACATATCAGAAGAGCAGGTCCTAAAAGGCCTGTACAAGGCAAAGAACACGGCCTCTATGGGACCAAATGACATCTCAGGCTGTCTTCACAGGCTAAAAACATGAACAAGCATTCACCACTAAGTACCCTTTTCAATCATAGCTTAACCACAGGAGAACAGCTACAGTTATTTCCCTCCACAAAGGTGGCCTAGCAACAGACCCAGGGAATCACAGACCCATAAGCTTGACCACCCTCATCTGTAAAGCCATGGAACATATCATTATGGGTCTCATAAATAAAGACATAGGCGACCTTCAAACCCTGGATCATACCCAATTCTGCTTTGTGAAGCGCAGATCCTGCCTGTTAAATCTGGTGGATTTATTTGAAAGTGTGACCAAGGCCACTGATGAGGGCAAATCTGTGCACACAGTATACCTCGGACTTCGCAAAGGCTTTCAACACAACCCCACATTCAGGCATTACCAATAAACTTAGCAAACTGAATGTAAACCTCTTTAATGTAAGATGGGTTGCCAACTGGCTCACAAATCGGACACACTATCAAAGTGGGTGATTCCACATCAACCAGCAGACCTGTTACCAGTGGGCTGCCACAGTGATCGGTGCTGGACCCCCTACTTTTTGGTATATACTTTTCTGAAGTTCAGGTCTAAACTTCAGGGTTGTGGCTGACCAAGTTTATAGACAACTGCACGCTAGGAGCAATCACTGAATCCCAAACTGATGCCAGTATACTCCAGGAAGGTCTCAAACAGACGAATAACTGGTGCATTAGTCACAGTCTCAAACTGAATGCAAAGAAATGCATCAACATTCCATTTGGCACAAACAATCTCTCTTCATACTATCAAATCAACAGCAATACCCTAATTGGCCATGAAGTGGTAAGAGACCTGGGATCCGCGACCTTAACTTTGACCACCACACATCTACTGTTGTAAGGAAAGCTTTCCACATAGCTCACTTGATTAGTAAAGGCATTACCTCGAGAACAAAACAGATTATAACCCCCTTATACTCGGCACTTATCTAGCCTATAATTGAGTACATCGCCCCATTTGGTATGTACCATACTAAGCACTTGCAGCAATTAGAGAGACCTCAGAGGTTTCAAACAAAGTTCATTAAAGGCCTCCAACATGTGCCTTACACATAGACCGATTAAAGTCCCTTTCGCTATACTCTGTATCGTGCAGACTTCTTAGGGGAGACTTATGTTTGACCTACAGAGCAACCCAAGACCCAAAACTAATGTACTTACTTTATATCCATAAATCAAATGGGTCTAGGGATACTCACTCCAAGGACTTAAATATGGCCTGCAACTTAAACAGGACTTGCTGGA
Source organism: Protopterus annectens (assembly GCF_019279795.1). Lineage (NCBI taxonomy): Eukaryota > Metazoa > Chordata > Ceratodontiformes > Protopteridae > Protopterus > Protopterus annectens. The sequence continues at coordinate 965,180,797 of NC_056728.1, forward strand.
GGGACAGATTCATCTCCCAGTGACTGACACGTCTTTGAAACAGGCTACTAATTCATGTGAAACAGAGCACCTCTATGACACTGTTCAAGAGGAAACTGGAAGAGTGGATGGGGCACTGTAATTTCTTACCAGGGATAGTGCCCACAACCCTCCTGGACATGGGCAGTCATCACTAAATGCAGTCTTGGGTACTGACTAGTATTACATTGGGTTGAAATGGCCTAGCAATCTCCTATGATCCTATAAACCAACAAACTAACACAGCCAAAACCCCAGTCACTTTCTCTGGCACACAGCACAGAAGGGCCATAATCTCCATCACTGACAATACAGGCAATCCCCAGCCAACTACAAATTAAAGATACCTCTGGCATCATATTAGACCAATCCCTTTCCCTCACACATTACACTGCGGTTCAAGTGGATAAGATACTTAATGAACAAAGGGTCTCAACATTTCAAAATCTTCTAATGGATGATGGACATGCCCAGACTTAATGTGGCCAATCTTTACTGCCTTTACGGTCACCACAATATACATCTCTGTTAAAAACAACAAAATAAATATATTTCGTTTCATATATTTGCAACTGTTGTAACATCACAGCAAAAGGAAAATGGTTGACAGTATCAGCAAGGGCCAGTCTATTATTAAAGACCCATACTTTTCAAACTTCTGTATACAGGGTTATTGTTTAACAGGCAGAAAGACAGAGGTTATAAAGAAAGAAAGAAAACATGTAATGTATAATGAGTGTAAATGGAAAACTGTTATGTTTTGTTTTCTTTTCTATTAATGTATGTGTGCCTATGTCTTAATTTCAAAACCATGCTACATACAAAGTTTTAAAAGATTTCATCTTAAAACTTAGACAATGGCAAACACAACTATGTTGATATTTGACCTCTGTTTAGTGCAGGTAAAGAGATATTAATCGTTGTTCATATATTTATTTATATTATGATAAATGTCACGCTTTTCTAAATATCCAGACACTAATCCTCTCACTCATCTAATCTTATTAACATTTCACTAACAATAATGTGTGTGTAATCCTTTTAGTTTAAAAGTGCCCTATTTCACTTACCTTTATATATTTTCTGACGTATATCCATACTTATATGTTACTAGGAATGTATTTTTTGTAACTAGGAATGTATTTTTTTTCCTTGCTCATAAGCTAATATGTAATGTACTGTTATAATTTGTCTAAACTTGCTATTGTACCTGTGTTTATATAATACTATTCTGATGTGCAAAGCTTTTCTCCCCGGGCCTCCACTGAAAATGGACATAAATCCAGTTGGACCAGCCCGGTCAACAAATGTAAAATAAAAAAATAAATAAATAAAAATATCTTAACAATCAAGTAAGCACAGGCAGAAAGTACAGTTATGTACACTTACCATAAATGTAGATGTCGAGTGTATTCACTTGCTGCAGTGACTGACTTGTGGGATTTCCTACTGTGGAAGCCCTTGGCCGGCCTGACTACCAGAGTAAAAATCTCGTTCCTCCTAAGGCTGGCAGATGCCCTTCCCAGACGTCAGTATGCTTGGGTATAAAGTGACCCAGCCCATGGCATGACATCATTTTTTTTCTTGCCCCTAGAAAGTAGGAGCCCCTAAGATGACCCACAAGTAAGGGAGAAAGACTGAAAAGGGGCCTGCAGGGTAAACACCAAGGGGATCCTCTGGATAGTGAAGAAAATAGAAGCAGACTACTACTGTAGGCAAAAGGGAGAAGGAGGGAAGGAAAGAAGACCGTAAGGGTGAATGCATTCGAACATATACATTTATGGTAAGTGTACACAACTGTACTATGTTCTTCATGTTTCACTGTTGCAGTCCTGACTTATGGGATGATTCTCAAAGCTGAAATGAGGGTGGAAGGTAGATTAAGGAGAAGAGAGGATGCTCTGCAGGATGGCAGTGGCAAACCCTGCTCTAGACTTGGAGAAAGCAGACGACTGGTAATGTTTAGTAAAGGTATGCACAAATGTCCAGGTAGCAGCTTACAAAATGTCTTTGGTAGGTATTCATTTCAGGAAGGCAGCAGAGGTAGAAGTGGCCCTAGCAGACTGAGTCCTTACAGTTTCAAGAAGCTTTTTACCATGGTGGCTGTAACAAAAGAAAATACAGTGAGAGATCCACTTGGAGATAATCTGTTTGGAGACTGGTTTCCCTGAGCCAATGGCAAAGGACACAAAGAGTTAGTCTGATTTTCTGAAAGATTGTAGCTAAGCTCCCTGTGCACATCCAAGGAGTAAAGGATTCTTTCCCCTTTGTTCTGAGGTTTGAGGAAGGTGGTGGTCAAATGTATGGCTTGATTCAAGGATGTGTCCGTGTCCACTGTGGGCATAAAGGACAGATTAGTCCTTACAGATACTCTGTCTTGGTGGAATATGACAAATGGTTCCACTGCCATAAGAGTTTGCAGCTCAGAGACCCTCCTAGATTCACCTGAGGTGATAGTCAGTAAAAAGGCAGTCTTCCAGGTTAAGACATTTAAATCAGCAGAAGTTGCTAGCTCAAAGGAGGGTAGAGTTAATTTTTCTAAAACAAAACTGAGGTCCCATGGAAGTGTGGGTTGTCTCCTGGGTGGTCTGATGTGAAAGCTGCTTTGTCATTGCTGCAGTCCTACTATTACCGAGGATCCGTAAGGGAGGCTGGCAAATCAAGCAGGAGCTGACAACAAACAGCTGTGGCAAAAAAATATCCTTGAGGCCTAATCCTTATTTTGGGGGTCTGCATAAAAGTAGGCAAATGAATAGTTTGACTAGAAACCACCTTAGGCATAAAGGATACTGCCATAAGGGCCTGAAAAGCAGTCTTCCATGACAAGTATTTCAATTCAGCAGTAGAGAGTAAGTTTTTCCAACACAAAATTGAGATCCCAAGCAGGAGGCCCTCTAAGAAACTGCTTGAACAAAGGCTGAAATTGCTGCAGCATGAATCTTAATGGAAGAGAAGGACAAACCTTTGTCCAATAACTCAGTAAGATATTGAAGGCTCAGAAATCTCCAAATTCTTTGCTGTGCTCCAAAATAAAATCTCTTCCATTTTAATCACATTTAAAACTTGTTGAGGAAGTTGAGACCTGCTGTGTTTCAACACAGAATATGGAGGCTGTTAGATGAAGAGAGTGAAGCTTGACATTGAGAGATGCAGATGACCGCCCTCCTGAGATAACAGATGAGGAATCAGAGGCTTCTTTACCAGACTTAGTGGGTACCAGTGTTGCCGAGGCCAATCTGGAGCTATCAAAATCATCCATGGCCTGTCTTGTCTGACCTTTAATAGTACCTTTGGAAGAAGAGGCAGAGGTGGAAAGGCATACACATGAAGGTTTTTCCAACTGAAACAGATTTGGCAGCTGGTGGATGACACTGTCAATTTCTGAAATACATGAAGATCCAGTTTCCATCTGCTAAGGAGTTCTGTGCTCCAGTGCAGTCTCCCATAAAATCATTGCTTGCCTGCATAGAGGATAAGAAAGCCATTAATGCAAACTGGACTGCTAACATCTCCTTCATGTTGATATGTAGATGTTGTATCCACTTTCCATTTAGAGATGCTCTCCCCAAGCATGTCCGAGGCATCCGTGTCCAAATCGAGATAGTTGATGGAAGTGTCTTGAGAGGGTACTGATCTAAAGTTACCATCCAGTCAACATCTTGAACTTGTGTCCAGATAAGTGTTGAGGAGAAATTTGCTGATATCCAACACCCATCTGTCTTGAGTAATTAAATCCCAATTTTCTTTGAAAAGAGACAAAGGAGCTACCAGCTTTAGCAGGGCACCTGCAAAAATCTTAACAACACATCAGACTGTAAAGGAGCATCCAAATCTTAACATGCTCAGCTAAATTCTGATCCCTCAACCAGGCATGAAGAACAGAACTAGTAGCAGCGAGATAATTTTGATATTTTAACCACAGAGGCCTTAACACCTTTAGGCCCCTGAGAAACAGTTTCAGGAGCAGGAGGCAAAGAGTCAGGAATCCTGGCCTTCCCATTTAAAGTGCTCCCTCATGGAATGTAGAGTCTCTGAAAAATCCACATCAGAATCAGAATAAGGAGGATATCCTGTAACAGTAAAGTCTCTGCCTGAGACTCCAGGTATACACAATTATCTGTTTCCCAAGAAATACAGTTATTCACTTTGGACTGCAGCAATGGGGAACGAAGAACATCCACTCCCCTAAGGAATTGCTTCATCATGGGGTGGGAAAACATAGGAGGAAGAGTAGGGATGTGGGCTGAAATGGCAAAGGCATGAATCTTAATGGAAGAAAAGGATAGGCCTTTGTCCACCACGGTAGCCAGGTAATCTAATATAGCAGAGATATTGGCTGGGTTAGAACTGAGGCCTTGCTGCTGACACCAAATGGAAAATCTTTTCCATTTGGCTGAGTATGATTTCCTAGTAGTAGGCCTTCTGGCTTCTTTGAGAAGGTTTTGAACCTATTTGCTTAGGGTGTTGCACAGGGAAGCATTTTGGGGAAGTATCCAGGTTGAGAGTGTAGTTTGGGATTTACAAACCTCCCCTTGTTCCGAATCAGTAAGTCCACTCTCTGAGGTAACTGCCACAGATTTTTCATTGGTTAAACGTAGTAACAGAGGATACCAGTGCTGCCTGGACCAATTGGGGCTATCAGGATGACCCTTGGGCCCTCTTCCCTAATTTTTAGGAGGAGCCTTGGAAGAAGAGGCAGGGGAGGAAATGAATAAAGTAACAGGTGGCTCCAAAGGAAGGAGAAAGCATCCGTCTTCCAGGCTGTGGGTAGCTTGCTCCTGGAACAGAATCTTTTTAGTTCAGCATTTTCTTTGGTGGCAAAGAGGTCTACTTGTGGGGAATCCCTATTTCTGGACTATGCTGAGAAATGTTTCCCAATGCAGATGCAACTTATGGGGATCCATCAGGTTCCTGCTGAGATGATCTGCTAGAGTGTTTGAGTCACTGGGAGGTACTATGCGAACAGATGCAACCCCAGAAAGTGATCTGTCACTGAAACCTACATCTCTAGTCAACAAAGAGAGTAAGAGGGGGTGTTTTTTATGTACCACAACTGTGGTATTGTCTGTTTTGATAAGCAGGACCATTGATTTCCCCTGATCTTTGAAAGCCACTAACCGTTTTTCACTGCCATCAATTATTTCCAATTTTCCCTGGGACTGAAGTTTTTGGAAGTGAGCCCCCAGGCTGTCTCTGAAATATCTGTGGTTAAAGTCTGACCCTGAGGATGAGTGCTGGCACCAGAGACTCTTGAGGTACCACTGGAGCTTCCTCACTTGTAGCCTGGCCAGAGGGGATCATGAGGATACAAGATGCCATGCAGCCTAATACTCTGAGGAATTCCCTGGCTGAAAGGCATTATTTCTGCAAAATGTTTTGGAAGTATTGAGTCAAGCAGGAGACCTTTTCTGGAGGGAGGGAAGAAGGCCTTTTGAAGGGAGGAATCCAGAAGAGCCCCCAGGAAAGCCATCTAGGTGGATGGGTCTGTGTTGGATTTGTGAAGCTTTATAGTGAACCCCAAGGAGTTTAGGAGGGTCTGAGTGAAGGTCAGATCCTAGAGGAGCTTTGACTGACCTGTGGCTTGAATGAGGCAGTCGTCCATATAGGGGTAAATTTGGATTTCTCTTGTTCTGCAGAAGGCAATCACAGGAGCTAAGCTAAATACTTTGTGAAGAACCTGGAAGCAGTGGACAAGTCAAAGGGCAATGCAGAGAATTGAAAGTGACTGGTACCTACTCTGAAGTGAAGAAAACTTCTGCAAGATTACTCTATAGTAAGTATAATTTCGGTTTAAGGTGACTATCAAGGCCTGAGGGGCTATCATGTGAAGAGGTTTTTGAAGAGTCAACAGTTCTGAATTTTGGTAATAGCAAGAAGTGATTGAGGGTGGACAGGTCCAAAATTGGGTACCAAGAGCCTTCCTTTCTAGGAACCAGGAATAGCCTTGAGTAGAACCCCTTCCCTATTTGATGATCTGGTACTGGATCCACCGAGTCCAGTGAAGATAGGCTGCGAATCTGAAAAAGGGTCTCTGCTCTTTCATTTTATGGAACATCCAGGTACCCTGAATATCTTAATGGGTCTTTGAAAGTGAGCTCGCAACTGTCTGAGATAAATTTCAGAACCCACTTGTCTGAAATGATGAGGGACCAGTTTTTTGAACAGGGATAGCCTTCCTCCTATCTTTTCTGGAGATGGTGGGGATGGGTAGGGGAAAGGAAGAATCATTACTGCTCTCTGCCAGGGCCCTGTAGCCTAGAACTCCCCTGCCTGGGGGTTCCTGAGGACTACTGCCTGGGCCTTTGTGAATGATGCTGACTGAGGCCTTTCCCTCTGAGGCTTCCCCTGAACTCCTTTTGATTGAGAGGCAAAGGACCAGTATTTAGTAGGAAAATTCCTACTAAACTTAGGAGGTTAAACTTGGAAGAAGTCTTTGACAGTTTGCATACATATTGCTTTATCTTCCATCTTTTTAACACAGTCTTAGCCTTTGGCCCAAAAAGGAAGTACTTATCCAGGGGTGCATCTAGAAGTCTGGATATGACCTGGTCTGGCAGGGTAAGCTCCCTCAGCCAAGCATGCCTTCTAATGACAAATCCAGAGACAGAAGCTCGGCTAGAGGCCTCCACAGCATCATAGCTGCAGTGTAACGAGTGTCTCATCACCTAACAGTTGGAATGGCAAAGGTCCAACAATTACTTAGCAATGTTCTTGTCTTCCAAGGAGGATATCTTTTGCTTCATTTTATCTAAAATACTTTGTTGGTATTACATCATATGAAACTGGCAGGTAAGGATCCTTATGGCTAAAATAGCAGAAGTGTAGACTTCATTGCCAAACCTATCAAGAGCCCTGCTTTCTTTGTCAACAGGTAAAGGGTTCTTAGAACAGCTGGCTCTTGCTCCCTTGGGACTTGGAGTGTAACCTTTGGGTCAGCAGGGTTTTTCTGAAGCAGTATTTACGAGAGTCCAGCACCCTGTGAAACCTGTTTTTTAAGGGCTGGCGGTAAAGAGTCTGGGTTCAGGAAGATTCCATACAAATATCCTCTACCACCTCCAATACAGGAGGAATAGCCAAAGTTTTGTGTTCTGGGAGGTCAAGGAACTCCCTAACCTTCTTTTTAGATTGTGGGTATTCCTGTGCCTCCCACTGGAAATGTTCCCTCATGCTATGAAGTGTTTCCCCAAAAGAGGTACCTTCAGGAGGTGAAGCTGAAGGCAGAATCTCCTCAGAATCTGAATCTTCAAAGGAAGTAAGGAAGGTTCCCTCCTCAAAGATGGACTCCTCCTGGTCAGAATCCTCCTCTGAATCCGGAGGTTAAGAGAAAACTACAGGGTAAGATCCCTCTTTCTTTTCCCTGTGAAAGACTCCAAAGGGGGTTGCCTTGCTCTGACTAAGGAAATAAGGTCCTCAGCTAACCTGACCAGGTCTTGCTGATAACTTGCTGAGTGGGAATTGGTAGGCTTAGGCAGAGGACTTGAGCCAGAACTCTTCTTGGAATTAGCTTTGACCTTGAACCTAGGTACGTCTGCCATCCTGATTGCCAGTCTCTTTGTAAAGCAGAATTGATGCAGGCTGACACCTTGAGGGAATGTAGCCAGTACCAGACTGCTTTTCCTTGTCCTTCTTATGGTTAGGTAGCTCAATGTCGGGATGACCGGCAGATGCCATCACACGATGGGAAAGAAGACTGCAGACAAAAATACCTAGATAAGATTTCGGCCCTATGCTTGAAAGTCCTAGAATTGAAATGGGTGCAAAAACTGAAAATAGGGACATCGTGATCCAGGCCTAGACAGGTGACACATGAAGTATGAAAGACTCTGTGTTGGATTAGTTTACCACAATGGAGACATTTATTAACCTTGCCTAACATGAGTTAAAACAAGAAAGAAAGTTCCCCAATGGGGTATTTAGTGTTAGAAGACCGACTGACACACTGAAATACTGCTTCGGGCTTTGACGGCAAGAAAAGACTGATGTCACAGCATCGGTTGGCTCCCTTTATACCAAATGTACTGACGTCAGGGAAGGGCGTCTGCCAGCCTTAGGAGGAGGAAGATTTTTACTCTAGTAGTCAGGTCAGCCAAGGACTTCCACAGCAGGAAATCCCACAAGTCAGGACTGCAACAGTGAAACACAAAGAACATCTGCTTAGCCTCGTATGGAAGCTCTCAGCTGGATGAACAAAGTAGTATTAAGAGTATGTGTGTAACTTGAGTGGTTGCTGACTTGTAAGTTGTTTAAAAATGTTACAAATTTAGTAATTTCTATGTTTACTTTGACATATTAAGTCCAGTTTAAGACCTAGAACCTAAAAAACACTACCACTATAAAAGTAGTTTGTCATTTACACTTCTTTAGTAGCCCCTATGGTTCCAGACGTATGAACATTTGTTTGAAATGTAATGACATAATTTCATTCTATCAAGAAGCTTAGGCTTTGCCTACTGAAAATTACAGTGCAAACTTCCAGAGCTCCACTGGAGGGAATGAGTTAAGTGATAACTTAAGAAGTGTTAAAACAAACAAAAACAAAAAAAAAGGATTCTGTCCACCACTAAAAAGCATGCTCCAAACAATGGAAAAAATTACACTCTCTATGAAATAATGAGACCCACCTTTTAAGCCAACATTAACAGAAAGGGCTTTTAGAAAATAATTCCTTTAGTAAGTGAAAATAATACACAGGTAAGATTAGATAAACTAATAAATTGATAAACTTGAAGAAAAAAACTGTTTTTCTAACTCGGATGCTAATGCACTAGACCAGATATATACAATCTGATCCTCTGATTCTTATCTACACACATGTTCTAGGTCTAGAACATTTCTACATCCTTTACTGTCTTTAAAAAAATAAAACTGTCTATAAAACACCTGCTTGACTTTGCATAGATGTTTTAATATACTGCACATGAAGTATATACTCTGAATATGTACATAATACTTGTCAATCTATGTTTCAGATATGAAGTTGCATCATTTTCTGTGATGCATGTGAATTTGTGTGTGGAGTTTTTCTCCCTGGGCCTTCACTGAAAAAGGACTTGTGTCCAGTTGGACTTTCCTGGTAAACAAATGCAAAATAAATAAATAAAATAAAAAATCAAGTCAATAAGCCAGGAATAAACAACTGCTTTAAAGACACTGGGTAATAAGTATTAGTGTCCAAACCATCTATGTGGTGCTGTTTACACTCTGTATGTAGTATTGTCTGAAGCCTGTGTGTAGTATTGTCTAAACCCTGAATGTAGTAGTGTCTACACCTTGTAGGTAGTACAGTATATACTCTGTAGGTAGTACTGTCTACACCTTGTCTGTAGTACTGCCCAAACCCTTTACATAGGGCTGTTTACACACTGTATCTAGTACTGTCTAAACCCTGAATGTAGTACTGTCTACACCTTGTAGGTAGTACAGTATACACTCTGTAGGTAGTACTGTCTACACCTTGTCTGTAGTACTGCCCAAACCCTTTACATAGGGCTGTTTACACACTGTATCTAGTACTGTCTAAACCCTATATTTAGTATTGTCCATACCATGTACATCATCACCATCATCATTCCTTCCTAGCCTGGTCCATTTTTTCTAATTTACATTTTTCTCCCCTCTTTTCTTTTGAAGACTTTCTATGAACCTATAATAGGAAATTCACCCTGGAGATCACTTCTGTGGTTCTGCTTGACAGGGGCACAGGAAAATAATTTTCTTGGGTGGCGAAAGCCAGGGTACCTTTTTGGCTAGGCTTGTATAGGCCCTAGGGCCAATAGCCTAGTACCTACCTATGAACCTATTTCTGTACCTGCTTTCCTTACCGGTTCATAGGTAGGTACTAGGCTATCGGCCCAAGGGCCTACATAAGCCTAGCCAGCAAGGTACCATAGCTTACGCCACCCAAGAAAGTTATTTTCCCGTGCCACTGTCCAGCAGACACACAGAAGTGTTCCCCGGGGTGTATTTCCTATTTCCCATCCACTCAAGATTTTTCTTAAAGAGTGCTAATGAAGAACTTTGCTTGACATAGATGGGTAGCTTGTTCCAGAGTATAGGAAGTCTCTGGGACAGGAATCTATCCCTCCAGCGTGTCCTGTTTATTGTGGTGACAAGGTTTAGGTCCCAAGAGCATGTAGCTCGGAGGGATTGGGATTTCTTTAACTGGAGCATGTCCAACAGCTCTGGGTTTGATATAGCTTTATATGTTGGGCAGAGATTACCTCAGAGTAGGCGATATGCGAAGGAGTAAAGCTGGAGTTTTTTGAGGCGGTCAGTGTAGGGCATCTGTTTGACGTTGGTAATCCTCTTTGTGAGGTATTTCTTCGGCCTTTACAGTTGTTGTAGATGTCTTGTGAGGTACATATCAAAAGGGGCGTTGTACTCTATAATGGGTCTAATGATTGGCGAGTAGAGAGGAACAATGACCTCTTTTTTCCTGGATGAGAACTCTTTTATGATGAGGTGTGCCACGTAGAAGGACTTCCTGACTACTGTGGCGATGTGACTATCAAAGGAGAGACTACTGTCCACCTGGATCACAAGGTCTCTTATCACGCATTCGGTGTTAAGTAGATTGCAGCCTATGTGGTAGTTCATGGGTACAGAGTTTTTACCAAAGGGAATGACAATTCACTTTTTGGCACTGAGCTTGAGGCCATGGCTCTGACACCAGTTATCTGTCTCAGTGAGGCCCTTCTGTAGGATGTCCATATCATTTGGGGACTTGACTATGGCTCCTAGTTTGCAGTCATCTGTGAACTTCGTTAGCCAGAGGCCTTCTGTGTTAGCCTGTACTTCAGAGAAGTAGATACCAAACAGGAGAGGTCCCAGGACGGAACCCTGTGGTACTCCACTTGTCACTGCTTTGAGGTCAGATTTGGAGTGTGCAACTTTTACAGTGTGGGTTCTGTCAGCGAGCCAGTTGGCAATCCATCTTGTGACGTAGGGATTTATACCTAGTTTAGTGAGTTTAGCTATAATTCCAGAATGGGGGATGTGTCGAAAACCTTGGCGAGGTCAAGATAGGCTGTGTGAACCACCTTACCCTCATCCACGGCTTTGGTGACTGCCTCAAAGAAGTCGATCTGGTTCAGGAGGCATAATCTGCCTTTCACAAACCCGAACTGGGTAGGATCCAGAGTTTGGAGGTTACCAATGTCTTTGCTTAGGATATTCCATGATGATACGTTCCATGGCCTTGCAGATCAGGCTAATAGGTCGATAGTTCCCGGGATCAGTGGTGCCCCCCCCCCCCTTTGTGGAGTGGGATAACTGTTGCTGTGTGCCCTTCAGTGAGCACAAAGTCTGATTCGAGGCTATTATTGAACATGGTGCTTAAGTGGGGAGCCAGTTCGTTCTGAAGTTCGTGTAAAACGCAGCCTGGGATGTTGTCTGGTCCCATGGATGCTGTGTTTTTGGCTTTAGAGAGTGTAGCTTTTACCTGCGAAGTTGTGATTACAGGGACTCTGCATTCTTCCTGTATAGATATGGGCCCTTTAGGGGGTGAGAGGGGAGTAAAGTTAGCAATGAACCGATCTGCCAGGATGTTGGCAATATCAGTTGGTTCTGTAATTTTCGTGCCTTTGTGCTGTAACTCAGAGCAGATCTGGGTGTTGCCATCTAGATTCTTGACATAGCTACAGAATGCTTTGTGGTTGTCCTTGGATTTAGTGGTTATTTTGTTTTCGTAGCTAGCTTTGGAGGATCTTATAAGGGATCTCAGCTTCTTACGGTGGCTGACCAGGGAGGTCCTCCACTCATGGGAGCTTACTCTCTTTTGCAACAGTTTCTTCCTTCTGTTGTACAGTTTGTTTATGGCAGGGGACCACCAGATTGGCTTCCTTTTTTTGGAGGATAGCGTCTTGGTTCTGTTTGGGATATGTTTATGTACTTATTTCCATACCTGGCTCGGCCACATACATGTCCTGTAGTCCTCACACATGTTGTTTTGAGGCACTGCCATTCTTTTTCAACTCCACCTATTTCCTTTCCTTTTTGAAGTACTAGAGCCCCGAGTAATTTCTTGAAATCTTGCGCTCTCTCCAGTTCACTTCCAGGTCTTCAGCCTGGTCTCTACTGATCTTAGAGCCTTCTCTGACCACTGCTTGCAGCTCACTGTGGCAATCAGTGGTTTATGCTGTGAGATGACTGTTTCACTGAAAAGGACTATGTAATTACTTACTCTACCTGCAATGACTTTTCTCCAAATCTGTAAGTCTAACTCCTCGCGCATTACCTGAAAGGCCCAAATCTAATATGTGACTTTAAGAAAACCTGCTGGAGAGACAGGTTTGTCTCGCAGACACTGCCCCATTTCTGGAATAGACTTCCCATACACTTCAAACAAGTATGCTGCTGACCCTCTTCAGGCGCAACCTTGATGAGTGGATAGGAAACCATAAAGTTGTCCCAGGGGGTTCCACCTGCATGACAGGAGTGATAGGTTCTGACCAAGGTTTCTTTTTTGGGGATAAACTCTTGGCTAGGCTTGTAAGAGTCCCAGGGCCATTAGCCTAGAGGAGAACAATGACCTCTTTTTTCTGGATGAGAACCCTTTTGTGATGAGGTGTGCCACTTAGAAGGATTTCCTGACTACTGTGGCGATGTGATTATAAAAGGAGAGACTATTATCCACCTGTGTCCCAAGGTCTCTTATTACACTTTTGGTGTTAAGTAGACTACCACCTATGTGGTAGTTCATGGGTGCAGAGTTTTTACCAAAAGGGATGACTATGCACTTTTTGGCATTGAGCTTGAGGCCATGGATTTGACATTTGTCTCAGTGAAGTCCTTATGTAGGATGTTCACATCGTTAGGAGTTTCGATTATGGCTCCTAGTTTACAGTCATCTGCAAACTTCGTTAGTCAAAGACCTCCTGTGTTAGCCTGTACTTCAGAGAAGTAGATACCAAACAGGAGAGGACCCAGGACTGAACCCTGAGGTACTCCACTTGTCACTGGTCTGAAGTAGGATTTGGAATCTGCTACTTTCACAGTGTGAGTTCTGTCAGTGAGCCAGTTGGCAACCCATCTTGTGACATAGGGATTTATACCTAGTTTAGTGAGTTTATCTATAATTCCAGAGTGAGGGATGGTGTCGAAAGCCTTGGCGAGATCTAGATAGGCTGTGTTAACCACCTTCCCCTCATCTACGGCTTTCGTGACCACTTCAAAGAAGTCTATCAGGTTTAGGAGACATGATCTGCCTTTTACAAACCCAAACTGGGTGGGGTCCAGAGTTTGGAGATTACCAATGTCATTGTTTATAAGTGATGATACGTTCCATAGCCTTGCAGACCAGGCTTGTCAGGCTAATGGGGCGGTAGTTCCCAGGGTCCATGGTGGCTCCCACTTTGTGGAATGCGATAACCATCGCTGTGCACCATGCAGTGGGCACAAAGCCTGAGGTAAAGCTAGGATTGAATATGGTATTGGGGGGGGGGGTGCCAGTTCGTTCTACAGTTCATGTAGAATGCTGCCTGGGATGTTGTTAGGTCCCATGGATGCTGTGTTCTTCGCTTTGGAGAGTTTGATTTTTACCTTTGCAGCCGTTATTACTGGAACTTTGCATTCTTCCTGTACAGAGATGGGCCCTTCAGGGGGTGGGGGTAAAGTTAGCATTGAACCTATCTGCCAGGATGTTGGCAATATTGGTAGGTTCTGTATATTTAGTGCCATTGTGCTTTAACTCAGAGCAGATCTGAGTATTGCCATTGAGATTCTTGACACAGCTATAGAATGCTTTGTGGTCATCTTTAGAATCAGTGGCGACTTTGTTTTCGTAACTAGCTTTGGAGGATTTTATGAGGGAACTCAGCTTCTTACTGAGGCTGACCAGGGAGTTCCTCCAATCATGGGATTTTACTCTTTTTGCAACAGTTTCTTTCTTCTATTGTAGAGTTTCCTTACGGCAGGGCCCATGAGACTGGCTTCTTTTTTTGGAGGATAGCAACTTGGTTCTGTTAGGGATTGCACAATCCATGCACTCGTGTAAGTGCTTATAAAGTGCATTTGTGTAGGATTCAGCAGTCGTACCTCTATTGTCCGTCTGTATGGGTGCTGTGAAGTTTGCCACTTCTGTCTTAAGAAGCATGAAGTTGGCTTTGGAGGCAGTTTTACGGTGGTTTCCCTAATGGGGGTTGGGGGCGGAATGTGAATGTCTAGGGTGATTAGCTTGTGGTCGGATCTGACTAACGAAGAATTGACTTCTGATGTGGAACACCGGTTGCCCACATTGGTAATGACCAGGTCTAGGACATTGCTAGCCCTGGTGGGGGGTGTGGATAAATTGATACAAGGCGCTGGAATTTATGAATTCCAGAAAACGTTGCGCAAAAGAGTTGGTACATGAGTAGTTTTCCCAGTTAATGGTGGGGTAGTTGAAATCGCCCATTATTAGGGTGTTAGGTTGTACCCTAATATTTTCCAGTGTATCAAGAAATGAGGAGTGGGAATACTGGGGCATGGTGGGGGATCTGTAGCAAGGTACAATTTGGATTGTGGTTTTGCCCAGAGTTAGTTGCACTTGGATAATTCTCGGATGCATTATGCTGAGCAACTAGCCTGGAGGTGTGGATATCCTTGATGAATATGGACATGCCTCCGCCTTTAGTGTTTCTGTCCAGGTTAGGTGGCCGAAAGGTGTGCTATGAATTATAGCCTGGTAATGCAGGGTGCTCTCTGGAGCTTTGAATCAGGTCTCTGTCACTGCACAGATATCGATGTTCTCCATTTTAAGGAGTGCCTTGAGTGAGTGCATTTTGAGGTTTAAATAGCCAGCACTTGAAAGTCTTGAACCCAGGACGCTGAACAACATAGCCACAACAAGTTACCAGTAAGCCATGGAAAGCAGAATATACATTTGAGAAGCACAGTGCCACTGATATTTTAGTCTGACTCCACCACCATTATTCCTAATCTGAACTCATTTATCTATCAGTACTCAAAATTGCAACCTGTACATCAACTGCCTGTAGCTCTGAGTCACAGTTAATTGACTTGTGATGCTTAATTACAAATGCTATATAGATATATATCTATATATCTATATATATATATATATATATATATATATATATATATATATATATATATATACACACACACACATACACAATGTCTTGCTGAAATGATCCATTTAATCATACACCAGCTGTCATTTTGACTACCTTACACAACTGAACTTTGTTAAAAGGAAAACAAATGATTCTGTGATGATTAAAACTGCATCAGATACTTAACAGTATGTGAACTACTGCATCTCAAGTGTTGTGTAGTACAGGTACATGTTTGCAAAATGGAACTGCACAGTAATACACAAAGTTTGTCAGAAGGCTTAATTACATGAATAGTATGATTATTACTTCATACAAAAATTCCATATAGAAAGTTATAACCTTGCACAGAGGTGGTTTCAGTTAAAATGGAACGAGTTGCAATCATCACACAAACGGGAAAAGTCCAGTTGTGTAAATAAACGTATGTAATTGTTGATCACTGCTGCAGTAGGCTTAGCTATAAGGGTTATATCCTACCAAGGATATAACAGCCGGCCAGCTTCCAAAGCTTCAGTGCACCTTCCATGAGCCCAATTAGTTAACTTCAGATGTGCTGACTGAAAAGTCAGGTTTGGGCACCAAGGCCTTCACAGGTTTCATGCCAACACAGAAAGGGAGGCACAGCCATGACAGGTCATTGTTAGGAACAACAACAAAAAATGTCCACAAGTTGCCATAAACAAGACACTGGAAAACAAGGAGGATGAAGTGGGGGGGGGGGGGAGTGGCTACTGCAGCAGTGATCATTCAAACATCTACTGTTATGGTAAGTTTACTTACAGAACTGTACTATGTTCATCATATTGAACACTGCTTCAGTAGCCTTAGCTATATGGGCAGATTACCATAGTTAACCTCATTTGGGAGGTGGAAGGGGAACGTTCCAGGAGACCCTGGAGAATGGTCCTAGCAAACCCTGATCTAGACCTAGAGAAGGAATCAAACTTGTAATGCCTTGTGAACCTATATATAGAGGACCAATCCACTGTTTCAAGAATACTTCTAGAATCCAACCCTTTCCAAAAAGCCATAAAGCCAAAGCAGTGGTAGAGTGGGTCTTGACCCTGTCTGGAATAGTTTTGTTATCCTGAGTATAACAACAGGTAACAATGAGATAATCATTTGGAAGTAGTCTGAAATGAACAACTGCTCTGAAGTTCTGAAAGATTTAGTCCTGTTAAGATAGTACCAGAATTGTTGGTGGACATCCAAGGTAAGGAGTATCCTTTCTCCCTCATTTTAGGTTCATTAAAGAAAATGGAGAATAGATAGTTTGGCTTAAGCTAATATCAGATACCACTTTAGGCATAAAACAAAGATTAGTTCACAAAGAAACCCTTTCTCTGTGGAAAATGAGATGTGGTTGACTCACTATAAGAGCTTGCAACTCATTGCAGAAGTCAAATCCATCAGTAAAACAGTTTTCCATGTTAACAACCTCATGTCTGCCAAATTAGCTGGTTCACATGGAGCAAGTGATACTTCTCTAATAGGTTCATAGGTTCATACTAGGCTATCTGCCCTAGGGCATTTATAAGCCTAGCCAGAGTGTGTTTGGCTTTCGCCACCAATTTTAAATTAATTTTGCTATGCTCTTTTCCGAGGTTAGTATACTGTGCCTCTGTCTAACAATGACAATGCTAAATTAATAACCCCAGGAATAGGCCACTGCCTCTTATTCAAAACCCCATTCAAGAACATTTTGACATGAGAATGGATTGAAAGAGGAGGATCCATGTGCAAAAATACTGAAATGGTCAATAAATGAACCTTGATGGAGGAGTAAGAAAGTTTTAAGATTGTAACTCGCACAAATATTGTAAAACCAGAAAAAAACTAGCCATGAACCATCAGTACTGGTTATGTCGCTGGCACTAATGAGAAAACCCTTTCCATTAACTAATATATAATTTTCTAGTAGCAGGCTTTCTTGCCTCCATTAGTACCTGCTGCATGTCCTCAGTAAACAGGTACCCTATCATCCAGGCAGATGGTTGAAGTTGATTGGGGTCAGAGTGTATCAAACAACCTTGATCTTGTGCAAGTATATCAATTTTGTGAGGAAGATTACAGTAACTGACCCTAGCCATTTCCAAACAAAAGAAGAACAGCTGTGTAAAATCTTACCATAACCATAGATGTTCTTCTCTTCCATGTTGAAGTATTCATTACATGAAAGATTCCCTGCAATAAATGATCGCGACATCAGGGCGAACTTTCCACTGCTAGGTAAGTGGGACATTGCACGTAGGCCCAAGGCAGGCATCAGTCATAAAAGTGATGTCCATACGTACCATCCTCAGAGCTGAATGCCCACGGAAGAACATCAGCCTTACGTACCCAAGGAGGAAAACACACATCCAAAGAAAGAACAAGAAACAGGGGGAAAATGTGAAGGACAGAATACTGCAACATGGAAGAGAATGACATCTATGGTTATGGTGAGACTTTACATAACTATTTTATGTCCATCTATTCCTATGTTCTAGTATTCATTATATGAGGGAGAATACTACAGCTCATAAAGGAAAACGGGAGAAGGAAGGAGCCAAGGCAGTCTCTACAAAGCCATGGAGAATGGCTCTAGCAAAACCTGCTCTGGACCTGGAAATGCCATTCAACTTGTAATGTTTAGTGAAGCTATGCACAGACGTCCAAGTGGCTGCTTCTAAAGTGGAGGAGGTATCTAAACCTTTGAAAAAAAAAAAAGCACCAGAGGAAGCTACAGCCCTAGCAGAGTGAGCCTTAACAGGAGAAGAAAGATTCTTACCATGAAAAACATAAAAGGAAATTGCTTTAGGAATCTAAGTAGAAATAGTCTGCTTGGAAGTAGGCTTTCCCACAGCCCTGGGATGAAAAGAGACAAAAAAAGTTGATCAGATTTCCTGATAGATTCAGTTTTATTCAAATAAAATCTGAGTTGTCTTTGCACATCCAAGGTGTCAAGGTGTGTAGGATCTTCTCATTAGAAGATTGTGGAGAGGGGGAAAAGGTGGGCAACTTAATGAACCGATTAAGTGACAACTCATTCATAACCATGGGCATAAAGGAAGGTTTGGTACACAAAGAAACCCAGTCCTTATGGAAAACGAGGAAAAGTGGAAATGCCACTAAGGCTTGTAGTTCAGACACTCTTCTGGCTCAAGTAATAGCAAGTAAAAGCAGTCTTCCAAGTACAATATTGCAGGGCAGCTGTTGCTT
Source organism: Protopterus annectens (assembly GCF_019279795.1). Classification (NCBI taxonomy): domain Eukaryota; kingdom Metazoa; phylum Chordata; order Ceratodontiformes; family Protopteridae; genus Protopterus; species Protopterus annectens. The sequence continues at coordinate 965,199,072 of NC_056728.1, forward strand.
CAGGCTCAAAAGGAGCCACAGTGAGCTTTTCCAAAACAAAATTAAGATCCCAGGGAGGTGGAACAGGTCTCCTGGGAGGTCCAGTGCGAAGGACACCTTTAAGGAACACTTTAACCTCCAATTTGGAGACCAAAAGGGGACACAGAGGCAGACATGCAGAAAGAGTTGAAATGTGAGCTTTCACAGAAGAATAAGCCAACCCAGCCTTCAAATGTTCACACAAATAACTTAGAATCAAAGGAATGCCCACATTTAGTGGACATAGGTTACGAGAAAGATACCAGATGGAAAACCTCTTGCATTTAGATATGTAGGATTTCCTAGTATTTTGTTTCCTGGCCTCCTGCAGCACCCTAAGCACATTCTCAGAGAAAAGGTGTCTTAAAGGAATCAGAAGTTTATCATCCAGAGTGTGAGTTGCAGAGTTGACAACTGAGGGTGAATGAGTGATCCATTGTCTTGTTTGAGGAGATCCACCCTGTGATGTAGCTTGTGATGGCTGCCCTTGGAACCAATGCTCTCTTGGCCAAAATGGAGTCACCAGCAAGATTTCTGGATTGTCTTACTGAATCTTCAGCAGAACTTTCCGAATAAGAGGAATGGTGGAGAATGCACAGAGAAACATTCAATTTCAAGAGATTGATAGGGCATCCACCTTCCATACCAGAAGACCTGGAACTCTTGCAAAAACTTTGGAAGTTGTCTGTTCAAAGGGGAGGGGAAAAAATCTATCTGAAGTGTACCTCACTGGTGGAGAAGGTCCAGAAACACAACCCTGTGAAACATTCATGGGACTGAGTCATGTATCTGCTCTGAGCATCTGCTGCAACATTTTGGTTGGAAGAGATGCACACTGCCAGCAGAGTGACTTGATTCTAAATTGCCAAAGCACTAGCCTGCACAGAAGGTATGATTTCACCCCACCCTGTTTGTTCTCATACCAAAGAACTGTGGTGTTGTTTGTAAACAGTTTTAGAGGTCTTGGACAAGAAGAGTATGAAATATCTTAAGAGCCAGGAGAAGAGCTGTCATCTCTTTTATGTTTGCGTGTTCCTTCCTTCATGAAGAAAACCACAGGCCTTGTACCTTCATGGACAAAAACGCTTCTCTCAACTCATGTTTGCGACATCTGAGAACAACTCTTGAGTTGGTAAGGGAGGATATAAAGGCATGCCTGGATTCTGGATAATCTGCTGAATCCATCAAAGAAGTGCCCTCTTTAGGCAAGGAATTAGAGGGACAAAAAACTCTCTCCATAATCATACTGCATCCAAAATGATTTTCAGGTACCATTGAAGCTTTCTCATGTAGAGTTTTGTCAGGGGGTAGCATGTGAATAGCAGAAGCCATGAAGCCTAGAAGCTCGAGAAACTCCCTGGCTGTCAAAGACTCCAGAGGGAGAAGGCCTTAGAAGTAACTGGCTACAGACAGAATTTTTTGTGGCGGAAGACAGGTCAACATGAAATCTGTCAGAATCCTGCACCCCTGTGAAGGGGTGAGTATGGATTTTTTGAAACTGAAAGTGAATCCCAACCTTTGCAGTTAAGAGCCAAACTGGATACTACCTTTGGCATAAAAGTTGGGTTTGTCCTTAGAGAAACCCTGTCCGGATGAAAAATGATAAAAGGTTCCACTGCCATTAATGCCTGTAACTCTGAGACTCTTTTTGCTGAAGTTATTGCTAGGAGCAGAGCAGTTTACCATGATAAGAATTTTATGTCAGCTGTAGTGGCTGGCCCAAAAGGAGGCAGTGTGAGTTATTCCAAGACAAAGTTGAGGTCCCATGTAGGTATCGGTGCTCTCCGTGGGGGTCTTATGTTTTTTACCCCTCTGAGGTACTGTCTTAGCAGTGGATGTGAGAAAATAGGAGGTTCCGTATTGCAATGAGCTGAAATGGCAGAGGCATGGATCTTAATTGATGAGAAGGATAGGCCATTGTCCAGCATCTCAGTTAGGTATTGTAAAATCTGAGGAATATTTGAAACAAGTGGTTCAAGTCCTTGTGCCTGGTTCCAAGCACAGAATCTCTTCCATTTTTCTGCATAAGATTTCCTGGTGCTGGGCCTCTTGGTTTCCAAAATGACCTCCATAACAGCTTTAGAGAGAGGTGTGTTCTGAGTGGCGACATTATTTGCCATGCAGCCAGATTTAAGGTTCTGAGTTGGCTGTGCAGGATCTGATTGTTTTGTTGAGTCAGGAGATGAGGAATTTGAGGTAAAGTCCAGGCTGGGCCTTGAGACAAGCTCTTTAGGATTGGGTACCAGTGCTTGCGTGGCCAGTCTGGGGCAATCAGAATCATTTTTGGCTTCTCTTGTCTGACTTTTAGGAGTACCTTGGGAAGGAGAGGCAGTGGTGGAAAGGCATAAACTGTTAGGGTTTTCCAGCTGAATGATAGAGCATCCACTTTCCATGCTTGTGAGTGATAAGTCTTTGTGCAGAATCTCTGTAGTTGGCAGTTGTGAGGGGAGGCAAAAAGATCTATGTCTGAGCATCCCCATTTCCTTGTTATCATGCTGAAGACCTGTGGATCTAGTTTCCACTCGTGAGGGTCCATGAGGTTTCTGCTTAGTTTGTCTGCCAGAGTATTTTTCTTTCCTGGCAGGAATTGTGCCTGCAGATGTACTTGATAGGTCAGTGCTGTGTTCCACAAAGTAATGGCTTGCCTGCAGAGGGGGTAGGAATGTGTGCCCCCCTTGCTTGCTTATGTACCACATAAAGTACAGTTTTGTGCCTACCATAAATGTAGATGTTCGAGTGTATACACTGCTGCAGTCATTACACTTGGGTTATCCTGCCATCAGGCGGTTCCCCAGTTGGCCTGAGTTCCAAAGTCTTGGTCCGGCGTCGGTTGCTGTCGCCTCCTCCCTGACGTCAGTGCGGTGGGGTATATAAGATGCAGCCGACGCCATTTTCTTCAGTTTTTCTTGCCGCAGATGTCAGGTGCCCCCAAATAGGTAGGCAATTCAAATTGCTAATAAAACATACATAAGAAAAGCAGACAACAACTTTCAGCTACCAGCAAATACTTCCCATTGGAAGTAAAGGGTAGAAGACATAGGTACGTACCAGAAAGTAAGAGGGGAAGGAGGGAGGGTAACCTGGACTGCAGCAGTGTATACACTCAAACATCTACATTTATGGTAGGTACAAAACTGTACTACGTTCATCGTGTTACACTGCTGCAGTCATTACACTTGGGTAGAATCCCAAAGCTGAGGTAGGGTGGCTGGTTCTATAAGGCATTAGGGGTGGCTATAAGGCCCTGCAGCACTGCAGTGGCGAAGCCAGCTCTGGATTTGGAATATAGAGGCAGATGGTAATGTTTGGTGAAGGTATGTACAGAACTCCAAATTGCTGCTTCCAAAATATCCTTGGTATGCAGTTGAAGTTGCTGTTGCCCTAGTGGAGTGGGATCTAATGCTGCTAGGTACAGGTTTCCCATGGTGTGTGTATAGCAGAAATGTATACAATGTCCTATCCATTTTGAAATAGTCTGTTTTGAAATGGCTTTTCCCTGTGCTCCTGCAGCATATACTACCAATAGTTGCTCAGATTTCCTGAAAGCTTTGGTTTTGTCCAAGTAGAAGCATAACTGCCTGTGAATGTCCAAGGAATGCAGTAGTCTCTCCACTTTATTCTGTGGTTTTGGATAAAAAGTTGGCAAATGAATAGTTTGGTTTAGAGCCACACTGGATACCACCTTTGGCATAAACGTAAGGTTAGTTCTTAAAGACACCCTGTCCTGGTGGAAAATGAGGAAAGGCTCCACTGCCATTAGTGCCTGTAATTTTGAAACTTTTTGTGCTGATGTTATTGCCAGGAGCAGAGCAGTTTTCCAAGAGATATAGGTTCATAGGCTGATACTAGGCTATCTGCCCTAGGGCATTTATAAGCCTAGCCAGAGTGTGTTTGGCTTTCGCCACCCTTTTAGATTAGTTGACTGTGCCACTGTATAGTAGGTCACAGAAGGTAGCACTTTTAAGGTTAGTTTACTGTACCTCTGTCAAGCAAGGACACGGAAGAGATCCCAGGGGTAAACTTACGATCTCCCATCCACTCGTCAAAATTTCTCTTGAAGAAGGTCAGTGAGGGGCTCTGCCTAACATGGACTGGGATTTTGTTCTAGAGTGAGGGGGGAGCCTCTGGGATATGAATCTGTCCCTTCAGCATGTCCTATTTATTTCTGTGCTGAGGTTCAAGTCCCTGGAGCGTGTAGCTCTAAGGGATTTGGATTTCCTGAGGTGAAGCATGTCCATTAATTCTGGGTTGGACATGGCTATATACGTCAGACACAGATCGACTCTGAGTAGGCGGTATGCAACTGAGTAGAGCTGGAGTTTCTTTAGCCGAACTGCATAGGGCATCTGTTTGAGCCCCTTGACCCTCTTGGTGAGATACTTTTGGGGTCTTTCCAGTTGCTGAAGGTGTCGGGTAAGGTACATCCCAAATGGGGCATTGTACTCAATTATGGGCCTGATAAGTGATGAGCAGAGGGGCACAATGACCTCTCGATCTAGATGTGAACCCTTTCATGATAAGGTGGGCTATATAGAAGATCTTTCTAACCACTTTGGCAACGTGAATGCTATCTACTTGGATCCCCAAATACCTAATTACTTCTTCCGTACTTAATGGATTACCATCTATGTGGTAATTTGTGGGCACTTTGTTTTTCCCAAAGGGGATGACTATGCACTTTTTGGCATTTAGCTTTATGCCATGGCTCTGGCACCAGTTATCAGTCTCTGTGAGACCCTTTTGGAGGATGCTTGTGTCAGTCGGAGAGTCGATTACAGCACCCAGTTTGCAGTCATCTGCGAACTTGGTCAGCCATAGTCCACCCGTGTTAGCCTGTACCTCTGAGAAATATATACCGAACAAGAGAGGTCCCAGGACTGAGCCCTTGTGGGACACCACTTGTAACTGGTTTACAGTCTGACATGGCACCTGCTATTCTGACCATGTGAGTTCTATCCCCGAGCCAGTTTGCAACCCATCTTGTGACATAGGGGTTGATATTTAAGCTGGTGAGCTTATTTATGATGCCCGAGTGGGGTATTGTGTCGAAAGCTTTTGCGAGGTCCAGGTAGGCTGTGTTGACTACCTTCCCTTCATCTATGGCTTTGGTAACTGTTTCAAAGAAGTCGACCAGGTTCAAGATCTGCCCTTAACGAAGCCGAATTGGGTAGGATCCAGTGTCTGGAGGTTCCCAATGTCTTTGTTTATGATTTCCATGATGATACGCTCCATAGCTTTGCAGACCAGGCTTATAGGGCAATAGTTTCCGGGGTCTGCTGTGGCACCACCTTTGTGGAGTGGGACCACTGTTGCTGTACGCCATTCCTTGGGAACATATCCTGTAGTAAGGCTGAGATTGAACAGTGACTTTATATGAGGGTTTAGTTCTTCTTGGAGCTCGTGTAAGATGCAGCCAGGGACATCGTCTGGTCCCACTGATGCTGTGTTTTTTGCTTTGGAGAGGTCAGCTCTCACCTGTGCATCTGTGATCTCAGGAAGGCTACACTCTGTTGGGATAGACATTTGCTCTTTTGGGAGGGAATATTTTAATTCTGCTGTGTTAGCTGGCTCAAAAGGAGGTAAAGTCAATTTTTCCAAAACAAAGTTGAGATCCCAAGTTGGAGTAGGTGCTCTATGGGGCGGTCTTATGTTTTTAGCCCCTCTGAGGTACTGTCTTAGCAAAGGATTAGAGAAAATTGGTGGATCCGTGTTGTAATGAGCAGAGATGGCAGAGGCGTGGATCTTGATGGATGAGAAGGAGAGGCCTTTGTCCAGCATCTCAGTTAAATATTGTAGTATTTGAGGAATGTTTGGAACATGAGGGTCAAGGCTGTGTGCTTGGTTCCAGGCACAGAATCTCTTCCATTTATCCGAATAAGCTTTCCTGGTACTAAGCCTTCTGGCCTCCAGAATGACATCCATAACAGCTTTGGAGAGCAGCATTGACTGCTTGACTAAGGAATCTTCCATGCAGCTAGGTTTAAGGTCTATAGCTGGCTGTGTAGTGTGGGATTTGAGGCAAAATCCAGGGTGGTCCTTGTGCTAAGTTCTTTAAGATTGGGTACCAGTGCTGGCGTTGCCAGTCTGGTGCAATCAGGATAATTTTTGGCTCTTCTTGCCTGGCTTTTATGAGCACCTTTGGCAGGAGAGGTAAAGGAGGGAACGCGTATACGTGCAGGTTTTTCCAGCTGAATGAGAGGGCATCCACTTTCCATGCTTGTGGATGGTAACTCCTTGTGCAGAATTTCTGTAGCTGGCAGTTCATTGGGGATGCAAACAGATCTATGTCCAGGCTCCACCATTTCTGTGTTATCATTCTGAATATCTGTGGATTCAATTCCCATTCGTGGGGATCCATGATGTTTCTGCTTAAGTCTTCTGCCAGTGTGTTTTTCTCTCCTGGCAGGAATTGTGCTTGCAGATGAACTTGATAGTTTAGAGCTGTGTTCCACAAGGTCATGGCTTGCCTGCAGAGGGGGTAGGAGTGAGTGGCCCCTTGCTTGTTTATGTACCATATAACTGTAGTGTTGCCTGTCTTTAGTAGTAGTTGTCCTGGATGCAGCAGGTCCTTGAAAGCTATACGTGCATTTTGTACAGCTAGCATCTCTTTTTGATTGATGTGAAGATGCCTCTGTTCTGCGGGCCACTTGCCCTGAATACAGTTGCCTGCCATGTGTGCTCTCCAGGCGTAGTCCGATGCATCTGTTGTCAGTATTTGCCTGGCTGTGGGTTGAGTAAAAGGCTGTCCCTTGTTGAGGTGACAAGCTTGAGCCCACCATTGAAACTCCTGTTGAAGGCAAGGAATTAGTGGTATTACTGTTTCCAAACTTTGACAGTGTTGAGACCATACATTCTTTAGGTACCATTGTAGTTTCCTCATATGCAGTCTGGCATATGGAATTAGTAGTATGCAAGATGCCATGTAACCCAAGGCCTGCAGAATTTTTCTTGCAGGGAGCTGAGTCTTTGTTGCCATCAATTGAAAGTATTGAGTCAGTTGCCCTTGCTTGTCTGGAGTGAGATAAGCCATCTGGGCCATTGTGTTCAAGCTGGCACCCAGGAATATTATCTCTTGTGAGGGCACTAGTTTTGATTTCTTTTCGTTTACTGTGTACCCCAGGCAACTTAATAACTTTTTTACAAATGCCAGATGCTTTAGAAGAATGTCCTTGCTCTCTGCTTGAATCAGGCAGTCGTCCAGGTACAGATAAATTTGAATTTCTTTCTGTCTGCAAAATGCAATTACTGGTGCCAGGCACTTTGTGAAGACCCTGGGCGCAGTAGATAAGCCAAAGGGCAGTGCAGAGAATTGATAATGCATTGAACCAGCTATGAATCTGAGGTATCTTCTGCAGTTTTGTCTGATAGGGACATGCAGGTATGCCTCCTTGAGGTCCAATGTCACGAGCCAAGCTTACTTGCCCAGCATGGGAAGAAGCTGCTGTATTGTCAACATTTTGAATTTCGGAACATCCAGGTAAGTGTTTAGAGAAGAAAGATCCAGAATGGGCCTTCAGGCTTTGTCCTTCCTGGGAACCAGAAAGAATCTTGAGTAAAAACCTTGTCCTTGCTCCTGTGGTGCTACCTTTTGAATAGCTCCAATATCCATGAGTGCTGTAATTTGTTTTTGAGCCTCTGCCCATTGATTTGGTGGCAGATTTGGCATTCCTTTTACCCTTGGCAGAGTGTGAAAGTGGAACCTGTAACCTTGAGATACAATGTTGAGAACCCATTTGTCTTTGGTGATCATATGCCAATTGTGATAGTGCCAGTTTTCCTCCCATGGGGGCTGCCAAGACAGAGTTGTTTGGCACCTGTAGTAGGAAGTCATTGGGGCTGCTTTTTATATGGCTGGGGCCTGTCTTCCCCTTCTTTCTGGCCTGATGCAACCCATTGTCGAGGCCTGTAAGGACCTTGTGGTTGACCTCTACCTCTTGGACATCTGTATCTGCCTCTTTGATGTCTGTCTGGAAAGGACCAATTCTTAGTTGGCCAATTTCTGCTAAATCTAGGAGGCTGAACCTGCAAGAAATCCTTCACCGTTTGCATAGATTTTGCCTTATCCTCCATTTTCTTTAATACCTCTTCTGCCTTAACTCCAAATAACACATCCTGCTGCAAAGGTGCATCCAATAATTTTGCTTTAACATGATCTGGTAACGTATGTTCTTTTAACCAAGCATGTCGTCTAATGACAGAGCTTGTAATGGCTGCTCTACAGGAGGCCTCTAAAGAATCAAAACCACATTGCAAAGTATGTTTTCCCACCTGTTCAGCTGCATGCAATAAATCCTGCATTTCTTTAAAAGTAGGAGGATCTGAATCTGGAAGCATTTTTTGTTTCAACTGAGACAGTAGAAATTGTTGATATTTTAGCATGTGAAACTGGCAATTTAAGGCTCTCATTGCTAAAGTTGCAGACGTGTATACTTTCTTTCCCCATCTGTCTAATGCTCTGGAATCTCTGTCAGAGGGAACTGGATTCTTGACTGATGAGGCCTTAACCCCTTTGAGTCCCTGAGAAATAGTTTCAGGGTCAGCAGCAGGGCTTTTGTACAGAAATTTGTGAGTCAGGGACGCTGTAGTATCTGTCAGGTTTAACTGGGGCTGGAGGTAAGGAATCAGGATTTAGGCTGGATTCAGTAAACACATCATCCACAATATCTAACACTGGAGGAATAGCAAGGGGTCTGTGTTGAGGTAATAAAAGGAAGTCTCTGAGCCTTTTCTTGGATTCTGAGTAATCCTGGCCTTCCCAATGGAAATGCTCCCTCATGGTGTGCAAGGTTTCCCCAAAAGAGTAATCCTCAGGAGGAGAGGCTGAAGGGATAGATTATTCAGCGTCAGAGTCCTATAGGGAGGAAGAGAATATCCCTGTTCTGAAGAGGAATCACAGGAAATAGAAACCTGGTCAGAGGAGTCATAATCAGTATCTTGCCTAGGCCTTTTATCAGGAGGGGGATGGGAACCCCTGATCAAAGTAATTAGGTCCTCGACCATTTTAAGCATCTGTTTCTTAGGCATGGATGACTGCCCAGGAGAATGTTGTGCTCGTTTCTTTGTCTTTAATGGCATTTTAGACTTTGCCTTGGCTGCTGAAGTGGTCTTGATAGTAAGCTGTGTAGGTCTGAAAACACCCTCAGAAGCCGATGCCGTAGTCAGGGCCTAGGCAAGGAATACAGTAAGATTGAAAATCCTTATGAGGTATTTGCTTCCCATCTGAGGGAATAGTTTCCGTAGGCCCAATACCTGGAGTTTCCAGAGGCCTAGTTGTCTCCACGTGGGAGTCGGAGGCGGCCTGTAGCTCTGAGGTAGCGGGTGTCAGGGGCTGCGAAAGCGCCTCACTGAGAACCGGCGACTGGCCTAGAAGAGGCTCTGTCGTCGGTTTTGGACCTCGGATGCCTGTCCTTTTCTTTGTCTTTGCGCTTTTTATGAACTCCGGTCATCGTATGTTCCGATGGCATTATATAATTAAACCTTCGGCCAAAGTAATGTAAAGCAAAATCAAACAGACGCTTAATAGTGCGTTGGTTGAATCTAGCACAAAACCGACGACTACTAACGCCGTGGTCAGGGCCTAGGCAAGGAATACAGTAAGAGTGAAAATCCTTATGAGGTATTTGCTTCCCATAAGAAATACAATTGTTAACTTTTACTGACATCGGTCTGGAGCAAGAAAAAGTTTCCCCAACGGGGAACTTAGCTTTATTGAAGACTTCGGATCTGAAATTCAATTTCGAAAATCTCAGGAGTCGACTGACTGGCACTTGCAAACTGCTTTTGCTTCGGGCACCGCATGGCAAGAAAGACTGAAGAAAATGGTGTCGGTTACATCTTATATACTCCTGGCGCACTGACGTCAGGGAAGAGGTGACAGCAACCGACGCCGGACTTAGACTTTGGAATTCAGGCCGACTGCGGGTAGTCTGCCAGCAGGATAACCCAAGTGTAATGACTGCAACAGTGAAACACTATGAACATCATGTAGGTAGGCATCCTGGGCATCCAGGGAGGTCAAACAGGCCTGTGGAAGAATGAGAGGAAAGAGTTTGTAGCGAAAGCATACGAAAGGTTGGGACCTTTAGGAAGGTATTGAGGTGAGAAAGGTCCACAATGGCTCTCCATGGGCCACCTTTCTTGGGGACCAGGAACATCCTTGAGTAGAACCCTCTTCCCTTTTGTGACTGTGGAACGTCTTGGATAGCTCCCTGGGATATCAACTCTTGGAGCACTTCTGGAAAAAAAGAAGCTGTTCTTGAGATGGTTGAGGAATTCCCATAAAAGGAGGAACAGCTTTCCAGGGCATGATATATCCTTTGTGGATAATAGACAAAACCCATACATCGTGACTGATGTGTTCCCAGAATGGAAGGGAGAGAGTAAGACGCTGAGGAAGGGGAATGAGACCAGAGGGAGCCAGGTAGTCATAGACTACCTGGATTGTTTGAAAAGACTGGTTTTGAGAAGGCTGAGAGGGTTTGGAAGAAGCAGGTCTCCGCAAAACCTTTTACCTCTGGAAGGGGGAGTTTGAGATTGTTTCCTGACAAAAGCAGTCTTAACTGGGTAGCTCATTTGGAATTTGGAAATTGAAGACACAGAGAGGTGTTTAAATTCTGCAACTCTTTACCTTTCTCCTGCAGGGACTTGAACAAGGTATCAGCTGCAGTACCAAACAAGGCATTATTATCTAATGGTACATCCATTAGCTTGGGCTTGAAGTCTTCAGGAAGAGGCTAGAGCCTTAAACAGGAGTATCTCCTTGATACAGAATCAGAGGCAGCAGCCCTGCCAGATGCCTCAGCAGCATCATAACTACATCTAATGGAGTGGTGTACCACTTTGGAAAACATCCCCAAAACAGATGAAAGCTGAGACTTAACATCTTAATCCAGAAGATCAGAGAGAAGCTGAGACCCCTGAGAAAAAGGGCCAAAGCAAACTTATTCACACGGGTTTGATAGTTTATTGCCCTAAAGAGTAGCTGGAGTGTGCAATTTTCTCCCCAGACTTTCCATGGTTTTACTCTCTTTGTCTGAAGGGAGAAGAAAAGTGGAATGTAAAAGTCTGGATGGCATATCTGTAGCTACAGAAACCACCACTGGGTCTGCAGCAGGACACTTAAAGAAATATGCAGTCCTCTGGAACTTTATATAACCTATCTGGCCATTTGGGGGCAGGAGGACGAGAGTCTGGACACTTAGAAGTGAAAGTGTCCAGAAAGGCTGGCAGAACTGATGGCACAGCAGAGGGAGAGGGTAAATCAGCTGGAGTAAATCATAGTATCCCCTCTGTCCATGAGTAACTTGTGAGCAGTCCCACTTGAAAAACTCCCTCATACGAGCAATCGTCTCCCAAAAGGTGATGCCTTCACTAGGAGACTCAGCTCCATTGGATTATTTATCAGGTGATGCAGACTCCAGGTGGGAAGACATTTGGGCACAGTATGCCAAAGACTCATCCTCTGAGGTATCCTCATATCAAACTTGCTCCCTAAACCTTTTCTGAGGGGAAGTAATAGAAGGCAAGCTATGAAGGGAAACACCAGTGAGAGGCTTTAAAGTCATAAAGGCAGTAAATAATCCCTGTGTGAAGGCCTGTCAGTCAGGTGGAGGTTCCTGAGAAACTGGAAGATGTTTGTTTTTTTGTTTCTTTTTAAGGGGCACTGCAGCCGTATGGAAGGTGGAGGGACCCGACGTAGGCCTGGATTCTATAACAGTCATCCGCACTTCCTTCAGAATCAAGATATGAGGGGGTCTATATTACATCCGCGAAAGATTTATTCATCGAATATGTCTTCCACGAACAACTAATAAAAATCACTTAAGCGAACTGCGGAAGTTTTCCCACAATTTGCAAACACTTGTCCACCAACCTAAACTTGCCCTTTTCACCACTGTACTGCAGTTTTGTAGTTGGTATATTTATTCATTTTACATTTGTTGACCAGGATAGTCCGATTGGATATATGTCTATTTTCAGCAGAGGCCCAGGGAGAAAAGTTCCATACAGATGAACACAAGACAGACAAGTACAAGAAAGACTGGTACAAATTTGCATGTTATACATTAACAATTTACAGACGCATCAAGATGAAAACTTTTCAATTATATATATATATATATATATATATATATATATATATATATATATATATATATATATATAAATATATAAAATTCACTTCCAGGAAACAATTCCTTATTCTTTTATATATACATTCTTGGATCTTTTCAGTTTACATACAAGGAGAGGAACTAGTCCTTACTTATTCAGTCGGTTTGTTCAGATTTATTCAGATTTATTTGGTTAGATACTAATGAGAAAGGCCAGGGAGACCTCTAAGGGTTCACCGAGGAAAGGGGGAGAAATTAGTCAGGGGTGGAGCAAGGACATAGCCAGTGTTTTCTGAGGTACTGAATAAATGAATAAAACTTTTTGAAAAGGGCTAAAGAGGGTTCTGAGGTTAGGTCTGCAGGTAGAGAATTCCATGTTTTACCAACAGAGTTTCCCCGGCTGATTTGGTAGCTTTAATTGTGACAGCTAACATTTTGTTGGAGGATCTGAGAGTTTTGAGGTTCTGGTAGGGGGTGATGAGACTTTTAAGATCAGGTGTGTGTTCTGGCTGGTAAAGGATCTTGTGGGCAATAACTAGCTGGTTGATGAGGAGTAGATTAGGTAGTTCAAGCCATCCTAGTAGTTTTAGGTTAAGGCAATGGTGAGTTCTACGGGCAGAGGCAGTTGCAAATTTGGCAATATGATTATAGTAGACCATGTACTTTTTCAGGTCCATTTTACTCAAGTTTGTGAATAGGGGAGAGGCATAGAAAAGTGTAGAAAGTAGATGTGTGTGAGCAAGAGTAGTTCTGGCTAGGGGAGTTAAGAAGGCTTTCATCCTGTATAGAGTGCCCAGTTTTTTATTAACTGTTTTAATTGTATGGTTGATATGCATGTCAAACCTCAGGTTATCAACTATTATTCAAAGTAGTTTAGTAGAGGGATCTGAGATAGTTTAGTAGAGGGTTCTGAGATAATCGTACCATCCCTTGATTTAATAGAGAAGGTAGAGTGGAGGACCTGTGAGATGGAGAGAACAGCAGCAGTTTAGTTTTTTGGGGATTTAGTATAAGATGGCGATAGTGTTGCCAGTTTTCAACTGCATTAAAAGTACTTTGGGATACGGCCAATAGCTCTTCAGGGGATGTGGCAGAACATATTAGGGTTGAGTCGTCGGTGTACTGAATGCAGGTAGGTTGTGGAACAACCCTGTGCAAGTCAATAATGAATAAAGAGAATTGGAGTGGTCCTAAGATGGATTCTTGGGGAACTCAGAGTGCGATAGGTAGAAGGGTAGACTAGTTATTTTTCCAAAGGACTGCCTGCTGTCTACCACTCAGACACGATTTAAATCACTGTGTGGTCTGGGTATATAGGGAATTTGATTCTAAGGTTTGCAAGAGCAGTTGGTGGTTTACCATGTCAAAAGCCTTGGAAAGGTCTAGGAAGATGGCTGAGGAAAGTTTATCACTATTACGGTTTTGGTTTATGACATTTATAAAGGAGAGTAGGTCAGTGGTGGTACTATGGTTTGGTCTAAAGCCATGCTGAGAATTTGTCAGGAGCTTGTTTGCTAGTAGATGGGTTAGGAGTTGTCTATGGATACATTTTTCCATAATTTTGGCTAGAGGAGACAGGACAGCTATGGGGCTGTTATTTAAGAGTTCAGTGGAACTGCCTCCATTATGGAGCGGAATAACTTGGGAAATCTTCCAGATAGTGGGAATGGCAGCTTCCGATACAATTCTGTTTATTAGAATGGATATTGGATAGGCTACCACATCAGCTGTTTTTTGTAGGTACTCTGCATGGAGGAGGTCTGCGGCTAGGGTGGTTGGTTTTAGTTTACTAATTAGTTTTTGAATAAATGAGGTTGAGACTGGTTGAAGTTTAAAGATGTTTTGGGTACTAGGTGTATTGGTAGTTGGATTAGGTCCATTGGGGGATAATTTGTTAGCTAGTTGTTGGATGGTTTCAGCAAAGAAGTTATTAAATAAATTGGTGACTTCTGCAGGGGTGTTAGTTTTTAAATTTGTGGGGATAGGGGTGGAGGATTGTCCTGGGTAGAGAAGCTTATTTAGACCTGCCCAGAATTTTTGTGGTTTATTTTGGTGTTTCTGTTGTAGGTGGCAATAGTGATTTTTTTTATCGGACATAACAGATTTTTTAGTATCATTCCTTAATTGTCTGTAAGTAAGATGGTCTGTTAGGGTTTTAGTGACTCGCCACATGGCCCCATGCTTTGTTCCCAAGTAAGATTTTTTTTGCCTAATTTCTGCTGTAAGCCATGGGGTAGGTTTAGTTTTCATTCTAACAGAACATTCTGGAGCATGGGTGTTTAGGATGGATAAGAATTTGCTGTTAACAGTATTTTACAGCCTCAAGTGGAAGATGCCTGAGGGCAAACCAGTTGCAAAATTTGAGGTCAATTTTGAAATTACTAAGGTTGAAGTTTTTCTTATTCCTGATTCCAGCCTTCTGCCTGATAATATAGGCGAGAAGGTGATCACGTATGCGGTCAGGAAGGGTTCCAGCTTTATATGCTTGTATATATAGTTAGGGGGTGTGTGGGGAGTAGATAGATATAAGTTTTCCATTGTGTGTTCCGGACGGTTGGTGGACAAGTGTTTGTGAACCATTGGAAAACTTCCACGGTTCGTTGAAGTGATTTTCGTCGGTTGTTGTTTGCAGAAGGAGTATTCTATGAATATGTCTTTCATGGACGTAATATAGACCTGATCTGAGGAATATCTCAAGAGCCTTCCGATATTATGAGCCTAAGTTCCCCCTGCTCGTCTGAAATGGACATCTGCAACACCTCTGAGGACATGCCAGTGGCCGACTCCCTGATGGCTTCCACTCCAGTTCCCGCAGTAGAATCCGAGCCAAATTCCAAACTGGACTCTGGGTCTTCACTGGCCTCAACAGGGACATCCAGAGTGGGAAGTGCAGGAGAAGTTTCAGGCCTGAGCTTCTTGGCCTTCTTTGCAGGGTCAGCAGATGGGACCGATGTATCCTCATTGACATCACATGCTAACCTCTCAAGTTTTTGATTCTCTAGGAAAATATTTAGAGTATGAAGGCAGCTACAGAGAGTTTTGGGAACAAATGCCTGACAAAAAGAGCAGCACTTATGATCATGATTACAGCCTAAACAAAACAGACACTGGTCGTGGGAATCTTTATGTTAAAATATGTCTCCCCCCAACAGCACTTGCCTTTACTGGATGACATGTAACCAGAGACAGAAAAGCAATAGTAAAAGTAAACAGAAAAAAAAAAAAAAAATGGGGCACTTATCTGAAAACACTTGTACAGCAACCAAGAACTCGGGCGAGAAGACCGATGGTCAGAGATGGGGTTCAGGCTGGCGGCAATGAAGTTCTGAGTATGGCACATGCAGGCATCACTTTTATGACAGATGCCTGCCTTGGGCCTGTGTGTGATGTCCCACTTACCTACCAGTGGTAAAAGGCTTTTGTATACTGGCCGGACATCAGGATCGTTTATGGCAGGGAATCTCTCATGTTAACACAGGAATAGAAGAACATCTGACTTAACTAGTACTGTTCTGTGAAAAAGGGACATGTGGTAACTATAAAAGTATACCTACATTTACCCTACAATTGCTGCCTGTACTAAAACTGGACAGAAGCAGTTTCCAAGTGCTTTATCCCTTGTAAGAGTATGATCCCAGCTATTCTCGCTAGAAGTAATATATAATTATCAACCATGGGATAGGTAAGGCCAATCTAAAACCAAACAGGATTCAAACACTAAAAGGGAAATTGGCTAAGCTTAAAATGGCCTGCAAGGGCAGACAGCCTAGTACCTACTTATGAACCTATGCTACTTATACGAATAAGCATATTGCAACAAACATAAGTAATTACTACTCCCTAGGCTGGTTTCATTATTAGTATAATATTTCCCTGCTACAGTAGGCTTCATGTCTGAATATGACTAGCAAGCATTGGCTGGCGAGTGAAATTCAGAGATTAAGTAATCAAACTTCACAAGGGTAGGAGAATGAAAATACAAAAGGACAACTGTGACTGTAAACTCTCAGCAATTCCTATAAAATCCCTCCTACTGAAATTAGTATAATATGAGCTGAAGCATGCTGACAATGTCTCTGGGCAAAGGCTGCTACTGGGTGAACAACAGGATCGTGCGACTTAGAGCAACAATGGTGTGTAAACAAATTCATCTGTCAAAATTGGAACTAGTGCCTCTAATATCAAGATGGTGGAAATTTGATGAAAAGGAAAATATCCTGAGTGCTCCTCCTCTCCCCAAAAAAATGATAAAATGGCTGCTCTCAGTTGGTTTACCAAGTTACACAATGCAAATAATCGCGGCTTCCAAATAAGTAAGACTGACATTAAACAGAAGGCGTGTGTTTATGTATTTTTCGAGTGTATTACAGAGTACACAGTTTTCTTCCTGCTAGAAGTTTCAAGGAGGGTGTTGTTGCCAAGTACCAAAACTGCATATTTCATTTAGTTTGGGTCGAAACCAACTAAATGGATTCACTGTGGGTATCACTTTAGCAGGCAAGACTCGTACAATTAAACATCATACACATTTTCATATATCGCAATTAGCCAGAGAACTAACTATGAAAATAGCAAGCGTGAAAGTTGAGGTTATGTAGCAACAGCCAGGTTTAATTATGCAAAGGTAAAACTGAATCTAGCTACATTACACACACACACATTTATATAGACAGATATATGTGTGTATATATATATATATATATATATATATATATACACACACACACACATATATAATACCTTGGCTTGAGATGATTGTCACTGCTGAAGTGACACCACCCCGACCCCATGTGCAAAAAGGGGTTGAGGATGGATGGATATATTACTGTCAGAAGTACCAAACTGCTGACAGACACTGTAGGACTATGCTGCTAACTTCATTAAAGGAAAAACTAACAGGCAATTCTGCTACAAAGCTGGTTATGTAACAGGAAACAAGATACCATGTTCTTGAATTTCTTTCAAAATGTTAATACGCCTATCAAAGAACTAAAGCTCCAGAAACCTTATAAACAGACACAAAGAACGTAAGCTTTCTTGAATTGCCTTAGTGTTTTAACAGGCAGTTCCAGCAATCTTATTCACAGATGCATACAATATTTTGAATCTGTTCAACTATTTCTGACTTCATTTTAATTGGCCTTTTTTATTTCCTGATTTATGTGATCTATATTTTTATAACTTATCAGTAAGCTGAAATAGCTCAGTTGGGAAAGCATTACATTGGTTCAATCCCGAGTTTCGGCAGAATTACAAAAAATCTATATGTATGTATACATGTGTGTGTTTTTCTCTCTCTCACTATATATATATATATATATATATATATATATATATATATATATATATATATATATATATATAAATAAATAATATCCATCTCTCTAGCTATCTGTATATACACACACATACATATATATTATATACGAACATATACACACAAACATTGAAAAGTTAAAATAGCACAAGCCACACTATCAGTCATTCAATGATTCTGCAAAGTAAAATCAAACTTCACATTAGTGCATTTTTAATAAATCGATACCATCTTGGTAAGATACAATTGCAAATCCTATTAGAGACACCATAAACAGTTAAATATCAAGCAAACCGATAAACACATTGAAGCAGGACTACTTCCAGACATCAACGTTTAACATTTTGCCAAATGAACTAAGCCCTTTGGATTTTCCTTACTTGCTCCGAGCTCATCAAACTCCTTGTCCAGCAGCTCCTCTTCAGTTAGTTTGGAGAAGTTATCATCGACAAATGGATTCCAGCCTGACATATCAGGGGGGTTACCGATGCCCTGTTCAGTGTGCTGTATTTTGGTTTCTTGACCGTCTGATCTAAAAAAATAAATAAATAAAATCAAGCTAAATATCTGGTAGCTGTAATAAGAAATGCCACATTCTGGAAGCTGATATAGCACTTTGTTTTGAAAGGTTTATTTTCTCAGGAAACGTTACAAATTGACAGATGATGGTTTCATTTAAGAAGTTACTAGCAGCATCATTTTCACCACTTTCTTTGCAGTTTTTTTTCTTGTAATGCTTTACAATCTACACATGTACGTTTATGTAGTACCATAATATAACACTGCAGTGTCATTTAATAAAGGACAACAATGGGATTCTATTATTAAATGCTCAACCTCTCTGTCATTTTTCTCCCTATTTGCAGTTCATGATGGGAATAAACAGCAATACAGCATTTTAATTATTTTAAATTGACTGTTTCTTTCCACTAGAACAGTGACTTACTGTACTGTGGTGGTATCACGTCGAAAAAAAGTTTATCCTGCCATGGAAAAGCTTGTTGCAGTCTCAATTCATAGATGTCAACAAGGCCAATAAATACAGGTAGTTTTCTGGCCAATTCCCCTCCCCAAACTGACATCACCATGGCCGTCCTAAAAACCCACACATGCTGTGATGTCATAGCTCCCTGGTCCTTCCCCTACCCATACAGAAATTAAAGGCTAGAACAAGGAAACAGTACATACATCAAGTCTCCTGCTGTGAGCTGTCAGTCACAGCAGGTAACTCGAATTACCCTTAGCACTTTGACAGCTAGGGAAGTTAGGTGTGAAGGGAGATAGGACAGGAGTGGAAGTAGTACAATTCAGGCTTCACAAAAGTCTGCAATTTAGCCATTCTAAAAAGCAGCAGCAGTAAAAAGCATGTTGAAAGCCTGTTCTCTGGCATTTGCACTGTTTGTGTTTTAAATAGTCATTGAATGGCATGAAATGTTACTTAAAACTAAATGAAAGACAGCAGTGTTATTCATGTAAAATCAATGCAGTGACAGGAGCTTTAGGAAGAAAGAGGCCTGCATGATGTCATTTTTTTTTTACATACAATCACTGTATTGTGGGATACCTAGAGGTAGACTAAACAATCAGGATCACTTCAAGATGCTAAACCCCATGTGGTCACTCATAAATTATATATAAAAATATTTAAAAGCCTGTAAATCATCCCAGAGTTGTGTTAAAATGTAGGAAATACCAAACCATGATGAAATAAACATATTTTTGAGTCTGTGGGTGCGGTTCTCCTTTAAGAAGGGATACCATAAAATAAATGCTAAAATCAGTACATGTGAACCAACGTGCATGGTATGGAAATGCTCTTTTGCATGGCCATGTTGCTTTTGCCATGCTACAGAAACACATTTGCACTACGAAATTAAAAATAATATTCTCTCTAAAAAGTGCAACAGTAAGGGGATAACCAGATGGTGGTGACAGTGTAAGCAGATAAAAACAGAGCTATGGGCTGAGAACTGTTAAACACAGCAAAACCCTGCAAACTACTTTAAAAAGGTTAAAAATTGGTAGCTGAAATGTCCATGATGCCCAGAATACCAACAAAGAAAAGAAAAAAATAAAGTAAAAATATGAACAAGTGCAAAAAGTCAGCATAACACAGGTATAGGAAAAGCAGATGGTAATGGCAATTCAAGAAGAAAGATTTTCAGTCACCCTAGTGAGAAAGACTGACCGAATAAATTTTGAGATTTTTAAGGTAAGTGGGTCCCTGTTGGAGTATACTGAGACAAATAACATAAGGCAACATAAAATAAATACATTAACAAAGCATTCAGAGGTGGACGAGAGTTCGTGGGCCATAAAAGTGACGTCAGCATGCACCAGCCCTCAGAACAGAAGCCCCAGTCGGAACCAGTCCTGTAAGGGCAATACCATATCATTGCCATCCAGAAAGGGAAGTAATTAACTGACAAGAGGGGAAGGAGGGTGGGAAGGAATACTGCAGCATGGAAGAGAAGGACATCTATGGTTATGGTAAGATTTTACACAACTTTTCTATGTCCTTCTATTCCCATGCTGC
Organism: Protopterus annectens; assembly: GCF_019279795.1. Taxonomy (NCBI): domain Eukaryota; kingdom Metazoa; phylum Chordata; order Ceratodontiformes; family Protopteridae; genus Protopterus; species Protopterus annectens. The sequence goes on from NC_056728.1 coordinate 965,219,056, forward strand.
AGTATTCTGCATATGGGTGAGTGCCAAAGCTCACTGAGGTTGGTCATGGTGGTCTAGAGGCAGAATCCAGGAATCCATGAAGGATAGCCCTGGTGAGCCCTGCCCTGGATCTGGACATAAGGTCAAGTGTGTAGTGCTTGGTGAAGGTGTGGACCAATGATCAAGTAGCAGCTTCCAGGATAAGAGGTATCCAGAGCCTTGAAGAAGGCTCCTGAAGATGCCATTGCTCTTGTCGCATGAACTTTAACGGTACTCTACAGGGACTTTCCATGGAATTGGTAGCAGAAGGTAATGGCCTTGGAGATCCAAGTAGAAATAATCTGCTTGGTCACTGACTTCCCAGAGCTCTGGGGTGAAAGGATACAAAAAGTTGGTCAGCCTGTCTGATAGACTTGGTGTTGTGCAGGTAGAAAGTACAGTTTTGTACCTACCATAAATGTAGATGTCCGAACTGGATAGCATCTGCAGTCATAACAACTGGGTTGTCCTCCGCTTCGCTGATGTCGCACTTCACCCGACGTCATCTCTGTTGGTCCTCAGTGTTTCTTGCCCCAGATGCCAGTAGCCCTCTTGAAGGCTAAAATTTGGATAGATGCCAATGTTTCCAAAAGATAGAGGTAAACACAAAATAAGCATGTATGTACATATATACCAACAAATACACCATAAAGACTCCCCAACAGCTAGCTATTAGGAGGGTAAACACCCTAGGAGTACCACAGAGGGAAGGAGGGAGGTAATCCTGACTGCAGATGCTATCCAGTTCGACATCTACATTTATGGTAGGTACAAAACTGTACTATGTCCTTCATGGATGCATCTGCTGTCATAACAACTGGGTAGAATACCATAGCCAACTAGGGAGGAGGATAAAAGTAGATTATGGTGTGTTTAGGATCCCTTGCAGTACAGCAGTGGCAAACCCTGCTCGATCTGGAATATAGAGGCAAATTATAATGCTTGGCAAATGTATGCACGGAGGTCCAAGTAGCCCAATAATGTCTTTGGTTGCCACCGTAAGAAAGCTGTGGTAGTGGCTGTTGCCCTTGTAGAATGAGGTCTAATGTTCTGTGGAATTGGTTTCCATGGAAGGAGTAACAGAATCGTATGCAATTTCTATCCATTTGGAGATTGTCTGTTTGAAATAGCTTTTCCCTTCCTTCCTGTTGCATAGGCTACAAAAAGTGGGTCAGTCTTTCTGCTATTTTTGTTCTGTCCAAGTAGTAGTAGCTGTTATATATGTACAAGGTATGCAGTATTCTTTCCCTCTGTTTTGTGGGTTGGGAAAGAAGGTAGGTAGGTGGATTGCCTGGTTTAAAGACACTCTGGATACCACCTTAGGCATAAATGTAGGATTAGTCCTCATGGACACTCTATCTTGGTGGAAGATTAGGAAGGGTTGCACTGCCATTAAGGCCTGTAGTTCTGAAACCCTCCTTGCTGAAGTAATTGCCAGTAGGAAAGCAGTTTTCCATGACAGGTGTTGTAGGTCTGCTGTTGCTGCTGGTTCAAAGGGTGATAGTGTCAACTTTTCTAGCACAAAGTTTAAATCCCAAGCTGGTAATGGTGGTTTCCTTTGGAGGTTTTACATTCTTGATTCCTCTGAGGAACTGCCTGAGCAAAGGGTGTGAAAAACAGGTGGATCAAAGCTGTATTCTGCTGAAATAGCTGATGCATGTATCTTGATGGAGGAGTAGGACAGGCCTGAATGAAGAAGTTCGCCAGATACTCCAGAATATTAAACATATCTATGTTTGACACATCTTTTCCTTCCTCCAAATGACAAACCTTTTCCATTTTCCAGCATAGTTCCTTCTTGTTGAAGGTCCTCGGTGCTTCAAGAATAATGTCTTTAACTCTTTGGGAAAGTTTTGGATTAGCTGCTGCTATGTGATGTTCCATGCAGTCAGTTGCAACGCTTTTAGGTTTGGATGTATGATGCTGTAGTTGTTCTGAGTTAACATCAAAGGCATCAGGGTATTGGCCACATATTGTTCGAGACATGCTCCTCAGCAGTGGGTACCAGTGTTGTCTTGGCCAGTTTGGAGCTATCAGGATTATCCTTGGACGTTCTTCCTTGATTTTGTGTATCAAGGGAAGAGGTGGGAATGCATATGCTGTTAGGCCTTTCCAGCTGAAGGAGAGAATCCACTTTCCATGCTAGTGGGTGGAATGTCCTTGTGCAGAACTTTTTGAGCTGGTGATTGAGAGGTGATGCGAATAGATCTATCTGAGGCATTCCCCATTTCTTTGAGATGGTCTTGAAGATGTCCGGTGCAGCTTCCATTCGTGGGCATCCGATGTGGTTCTGCTTAATATGTCTGCTAGAGTATTTTCTTTTCCCGTACAAATATTGCCTGTAACTGGATGTTGTAGCTGAGTGCCAGGGTCCCCACAGCCCAAGTCATTCTGCATAGGGGTATGAATGAGTGCCTCCCTGTTTGTTGATGTACCACATGACTGTGGTGTTGTCTGTCCTTATCATCAACTGGCCCTCTTGGAGAAATGGTTTGAACTTTTGGATTGCCAGTTTTACTGCCAGCATTTCTTTTAGGTTGATGTGCAGGTGAAGTTGATCCTGTGTCCACAATCCTTGCACATTTGTCCAGCATGTGGGCCCCCATCCTAGGTCTGAAGCGTCTGTTGTGATGGTCTGGCTTGTGACACATGCGCGAAGAGTAGGCCTGGGTTTGACTGACATGCCTGAGCCCACCATAGGAACTCCTGCTTTAAGCATGGAATTAGTGGGATTTCTGTTTCTAGGCTGTGTCTGTGTTAGGACCATAAATTCTTTAGGTACCACTGTAGTTTTCTCATATGTAGTCTGGCAAATGGGACCAAGATTTATTTATGCATGATTGAAGCCCAAAAGGCCAGCAGTTTCTTTGCTGTTAACTTGTTCAGTTTTGTTAGTGCCAAGAAGTAAAGAGGGAGTTCTTTTGTTTTTCTGTAGTCAGGAATGTCATTTGTTTTACTGTGTCCAATAGCCCAAGAATGTCCTTGTTTGGGATGGTATCAGCCTTTTTTTTTGTAAATTGACTGTGTATCCCAGTGCTTGTAGCAAGTAAATGACCCTTTAAATCTGTAAATCATTTGTCAGCTTGCTTTTGTTGTCCCTTGTAGCAGGCAGTCGCCCAATGCGGGTAAATTTGAATTCCCTGTAGTCTGCAATGGGATGCCAGGCATTTTGTGAATACTCTGAGCAGTAGATAAGCCAAAGGGCAATGCTGAGAATTGATAGTGCTCTGATCCTGCAAGAAATCTGAGGTATCTTCTGCAGATTGGTCGAATGGATGACAGGTATGCCTCCTTGAGATCTAGAGTTACCAGCCAAGACTCCTTGCCCAGCATGGAAGAAGTTGCTGTAGGGTCAGCATTTTGAATTTTGGGACAATGATGTATGTATTTAAGGTGGACAGGTCGAGAATTGGTCTCCAACTTTTTCCTTTCTTGGAACTAGGAATAGTCTGGAGTAGAATCCCTTTCCTTGCTCTGCTGTTGGCACTCTTTCCACAGCTCTCATGTTTGCTAACTCCATTATCTGTTGTAGTGCCTCTGTTTTTAGATGGAGGTAGATTTGGCATTCCTTTGACTGGTAAAGTGTGGAAGTGAAACCGTAACCTTGATCTATGGTTTGTAAAATCCACTTGTCTTTTGTTATGTAGTGCCAGTTCTTTGAAAATAAGGTTAACTTTCCGCCTAGAGGAGCTGCTATTTGTTCCCTGGTAGTTTAGGGGGTTAAGTCACTGTGGTTGTGCTGATGTAGTGGCAGTGGTTGTGTCTGTGTCTCTGTTGTTACCTTGCCACTGTCGTCCTCTGTAGGCACCTCCTCTGGATTGGTTTCTGCTCTGGAGCGTCTGAACGCCTATTCCTGCCAAATTTTGTGGAGTCAGAAAGGACCCATTTTTGGCAGGCCAGTTCCTGCTAAACCTTGGGGTTGAACCTGCAAGAAATCTTTAACGCTGGGCAGGTGTACCAAACAAACTTGTCTTATCCATAGGAGCATCTAGCAACTGAGCTTTCACTCCTTTAGCCATGCATGCCTTCTTATCACTGTGCCAGTCATGGCTGATCTAAATGAAGCCTCCAGTGCATCATAGCCACATTTTAAGGAATGGATGCTAACCTGTTGTATGTTATTTACCATTTCTAATACATATTTCTTATCAAGATTCATCAGTGGTTAGTTTTTAGTTAACTGATCAAGCATAAACTCTTGGTATTGTATCATGTGAAACTGACAGTTTAAAGCTCTAGCTGAGAGAGTAGCTGAAGTGTAGACCTTTTACCCCATCTGTCTAATGACCTTGCTTCCCTTTCAGAAGGAATAGGGTTTTAGCTATGGTCGCTACTGCCTTGGACCCTGGGATATAGTTTCGGGTCTGCAAGTGGGGCCTTGTAAAGGTGGTGATGAGTATCTGGCACCCTGTAAAATCTGTCTGGTTTGGCAGGGGCTGGGGGTAAGAATCTGGAGCGGAGCAGACATCATTGAAAGCATCATCCACCACAGAGAGAACAGGAGGTATAGCTAAGGGCCTGTGCTGTGGGAGGTGCAGAAAGGTCCTAAGTCTTTTCTGGAGTCTGAAAATCCTGTTGCTGCCATTGGAACTGCTCGCGATGGCATGTAAGGTTTCCCAAAGGAGAATTCTTCTGGTGGGGAAGCAGCTGGAATGGATTCTTCAGCATCAGAATCTTCAAAATTGGAGAAAGGAGCCTCTGGCTGGTCAGTTATGTCTGATTCGGCCAGCAGAATCATCAGAGGACACTGGCTCAGGGGCTCTTCTCTTCTCTGGGGGCTGAGAGGCCCTGTCTGGGTGAGATTGAGATCCTCTAATTAATGAAATTAAATCTTCTGCCAAAGTAAGCATTTGAGAACTAGAAGAGGGACTGGTTGTGGGGGTTAACAGGCACTGTCTTAGTATTCTTGGCTGCTTTAGCCCTTAATGGACATGGCTGCTGGAGGCCTAGCAGCACCACGTGCTGGGGTAGAGACATCCAAGGAATGGTGTCTGATAAGTCAGTGGCAACCACCGTAGTGGATAAAATTCTCTGAGCCGATTCAAGAGTGGTAGCAGGGGCCTCAGTTGTAGAGATAGGTTCAGCTGTACTTTGATCAGTTTTTTTTTTTTAAAACCGGAAACCGAGACACTTTTTTAACCATGGTTTGGTTTTGGCGAAACCAGCGGACGGACAGTGTGTCGGTCTTTCTCTTGCGTTTTTGGCAGATTGGGTAGTCGGAGGATCCGAACAGGCTGCTACGCGTGGGCTGGGCCTAAACAAGACAGACAATAAGAGTGGAAATCTTTATGAGGTATTTGTTCCCACAGGTTAAACAATTATTAACTTTTTCTGACATACAAGTTTAAGAGAAAAAGTCCCCAGTAGAAGTAATTACTTTAGAAGTCGGCCGAGTACTTAGGAACAGCCTTCTGCAATCCCTGGCCCCCCAAGAAAGGGACAAGCGTCTCGCTGTGCCGCCGGCACGCCGCAAGAAGACTGAAGGCTGCCTGGCGACAGGACAACCCAGTTGTTATGACTGCAGATGCATCCATGAAGGACATTCAGAGTTGCCTGTGAACATCCAGGGAATGCAGCACACTCTCAATGTCTCTTTGTGGGTTAGGGGGGGGGGGGGGGAAACGGGTAAATGTATGGCCCGATTGAGGGACAGGTCATTGACTACCTTGGGTATGAAGGACGGGTTTGTCCTGAGGGTAACCCTGTCCTTGTGGCAAATGAGGAAGGGAGGAGTAGCAATAAGGGCTTGGAGTTCAGACACTCTACTTGGCTGAGGTTAGGGCCACTAACAGAACAGTTTTCCAAGTACAGTGATTTAATGAGGCTTTGTCTGCTAGCTCAAAGGGAAGTAGCGTAAGCTTCTCGAGCATGTAGTTAAGGTCCCAAGGTGGGGGGGTGGGCTTTCTGGGGGCCTAAGATGCAGTACCCCTTTGAGGAGGAGTCTGCAAGGGAGTCTTGATGCTAATGGGGGATCCAGAGGCAAGCAAGATGAAATAGCAGACAGATGGGCTTTGATGGATGATTAAGCCAGTACAGTCTGTAGTAACTCACACAAATAAGACAGCACTAGAGGGGGTTTGCTGAGAAGCAGATCTGACTGTCTTATGACACCAAATAGTGAACTGATTCCACTTGGAGAGATATGACTTTCTAGAATTTGGTTTCCTGGCCTCCTGTAGGACATTAAGCATGTCCTCATTGTAAAGGTGTCTAAATGGGAACAGAATCCTATCAGCCACAGGGTAAGGTGCAGAATCTGCCACTCTGGATGGATTAGTGATCCCTTGTGCAGTGTGAGAAGGTCCACACTGCGGGGTAACTTGTGGTGATTGCCCTTGGACAAGTGTAGGAGCAAGGGGAACCGCTGTTGTCTGGGCCAGTAGGGAGTCACCAGCAAAATGTTCAGATTGTCTTGCTGAATTTTTAGCAGGACCTTCTGAAAGAGTGGAAAGGGTGGAAATGCATGTAGATATTTCCCCTTTCATGAAATTGAGAAGACATCTATTGCTAGTGCCTGTGGTTCTGGTGTCCTGGTGCAAAAGCTAGGAAGTTGCCTGTTGATGGTGGATGCAAACCGGTCCTATTTGAGGTATACCCCACCTGTGGACCAGATTCAGGAAGACATCTCTGTGAAGCATCCATCCGTGGTTGTTTGTGCTGGTTCTGTTAAAATAATCTGCCTGTTTGTTGTGGAGAGAGGGAATGTAGGTCGCCTGCAGGGAGATTTCCTGTGAGGTGGCCAATTCCCAGACGAAAAAGGCTAGCCTGCAGAGCAGGTAAGACTTGGTCCCTCCCTGCTTGTTAATATACCACAGTACAGTGGTGTTGTCTGTGTATATCAGAAGTGTCCCCTGTTGTAAGAAAGACTGAAATGCCTGGAGGGCTAGAAGGACTGCCCTCATCTCTCTGGCACTGACGTGTTCTGATTTGAGGTGATTTGGCTACAGGCCCTGCGCACCTGTTGGTGTCCGAGGGTGGCTCCCCATCCCAGGTTTGAGGCATCTGTGTGCATGACCTGAGTGGGTTGCGGTAGTTGGAGAGGGAGGCCTTGGGTGCATTTTACCTGAGCCAACCACCATAGTATTTCCTTTATTATGCAGAGTAGAAAGGGCACAATGTGCTCCAGAGGCTGGTTGTATTGCTTCCAGACTGAGTGAAGGTACCACTGTAGCTTTCTCATGTGCAATCTTGCTAAAGGAAGCATGGGTATGGTGGCTGCCATGTAGCCCTGAAGCTTGAGGTACTGCCTTGCAGTCAAATATGTGGAGTGAAGGACCAGGAGAAGATGTTCTGTCAAGGAACTCACTTTTGGTGGGGGTAGGTATGCCTCCATGAGATCTGAGTGGATTCTGCACCCAAGAAACACAATGTCCTGTGTTGGTTGAAGATGGGGTTTTGGTAGGTTTATTTGAAATGGCAGTGACTGTAATATGGTCACCACAAACTGGATGTGCCCTTCTTGGAGTATTTCTTGGCTGGCAGCCTGGATCAGCTCGCCAGGTAGGGGAATATCTGTACTCCATTTGTCCTGCAGTAAGCCACCACAGGTGCCAAGCATTTGGTAAAGACTCTGGGTGCAGTGGAGAGTCCAAAGGGCAAGGCAGAGAATTGCAAGGGAGAAGAGCCCATCAAGAATCTTAAATATTTCCTGTTAGAGGGCCTGATTGGGATGTGGGGGTAAGCATCCATTATATCTAATGTAGTCAGGAATCCCTGTGGGATAATAAGAGAAAAAAGGGCTGGCAAGATTAGCATTCTGAAGGTAGGGATCTTTAGGAAGAGGTCTAGAAAGAGGTCTAGAATGGGTCTCCGTGGTCCGTCCTTCCTGGGGACCAAGAAAGTACAGTTGTGTACATTTACCATAAATGTAGATGTTCGAGTGTATTCACTGTTGCAGTCATTACATTTGAGTTATCTGCTTGCAGGTAGCCCTCAGTCGGCCTGATTATCAATGTCTTGGGTCCTGCGTCAGTTGCTGTCATCTTCCATGACGTCAGGTAGTCAGAGGTATAAAGCATGCAGCCGATGCCATTACATCAGTTTTTCTTGCCCCAGATGTTAGGTGCCCCCATAATGGGAAGCAATTAAATATAAGGTTACACCTTTAACAAAAAGCAAATACACCAGAAAGCTTAAGAATAGTAAACAAGAAGAGAGGTATAGTCAATAGAAGTCAGGAGGCTGGAGGGAGGGTAACCAGGACTGCAACAGTGAATACACTTGAACATCTACATTTATGGTAAGTGTACACAACTGTACTATGTTCCTCATGTTTCACTTTTGCAGTCATTACATTTGGGTAGATCCTCAAAGCAAAGGAAGGGAGGAGGCAGTTATTGAGCATTAGGACAAGCTATTAGGCCCTGCAAGACTGCAGTGGCAAAACCAGCTCTGGATTTAGAAAACATTTTCAAGTGGTAAAGCTTGGTGAAGGTATGTACAGAACTCCAGGTAGCAGCTTCTAGGATGTCCCTGGTAGGGACACCTCTGAGAAAGGCCGTAGAAGTAGATGCAGCCCTGGTGGAACAGGATCTTATCCCCTGTGGGGTAGGTTTTCCATGGTGCTTATAGCAGAAAAGAATGGAATGGCCTATCCACTTAGAAATGGTTTGCTTTGAAATAGCCTTCCTCTCTGCCCCTGAAGCAAAGGCAACTAGCAGCTGTTCAGATTTCCTGAGAGGCTTGGTCCTGTCCAAGTAGAATCTAAGTTGTCTAAGGAGTGCAGCATTCATTCCCCTTTGTTCTGTGGATTAGAAAAGAAGGTTGGCAAATGAATGGACTGATTAAGGGCCACACTGGATACTACCTTGGGCTTAAAGGAAGGATTGGTCCTGAGGGACACCCTGTCCGCATGAAAGATGATGAAAGGCCCCACTGCCATGAGGGCCTGTAATTCAGACACCCTTCTTGCTGAAGTGATGGCTAGAAGGAAGGGTGTTTTCCAAGAAAGGAATTTCAACTCCACAGTTGCAGATGGCTCAAAAGGAGCTAGAGTGAGCCTTTCCAGTACAAAGTTAAGGTCCCAGGCAGGAGTAGAGGATCTCCTGGGTGGTCTTAAATTTTTGGCCCCCCTGAGGAATTGTTTCTGTACGGGGTGAGAGAAGAGTGGTGGCTCAGTATTATAATGTGCTGAAATGGCCGAGGCATGAATTTTAATGGAAGAGAAGGAAAGGCCCTTGTGAAGCATCACTGTTAAGTACTGAAGAATATGCGGTAAACTGGGCACTGTTGTGCCCATCCCCCGGGTCTGGCTCCAGGAACAGAATCTTTCCCAGGTAATGGACAGGGCATCCACTTTCCAAGCTTGGCTGTGGGGAATTCTTGTGCAGAATTTGTCCAACTGGTAGTTCCGAGAGGAGGCAAACAGATCTATTTCTGGGCTCCCCCATTTGCTTCTCAGAATGTTGAATACCTTTGGCTCCAGTTTCCATTCGTGTGGGTCCATGAGCTTTCTGCTTAGGTCATCTTCCAATGTATTTAGCTTGCCTGGCAGGAATTGAGCTTGTAGGTGCACTTGGTAGTGCAAGGCTGTGTTCCACAGAGCCATGGCTAGTCTGCAGAGGGGGTACGAGTGGGTTCCCTCTTGCTTGTTTATATACCACATAACAGTGGTGTTGTCCGGCTTTACCAATAATTGTCCTGGAAGAATGTGGCCCTTGAAGGCTGTCAGAGAATTCTGTACAGCTAACATTTCTTTTGGATTGATGTGCAGGTGCATTTGATGCGGGTTTCATTTGCCCTGAATACACTGCCCTGCCAAGTGAACCCCCCCCCCCCATGCATAGTCTGATACGTCCGTTGTTAGGGTTGGGGCGGCAGGGGGTAGAGTGAATGGCAGTCCCTTGTTGTGGCGGCAGGCCTCTGCCCACCAAAGGAACTCAGTCTTTATACAAGGAATGATGGGAATCATTGATTCCAGGTCCTGATAATGTTGACACCATAGACTTTTTAGATACCATTGTAGTTTCCTCATATGCAGTCTTGCATATGGAATTAGTAGAATGTAAGTGGCCATGAACCCCAGGGCTTGCAATACTTTCCTTGCAGATAGCTGGGTCTTTGTAGCCAGTAGTTTGAAATAGGCTGCCAAATAAACTTGTTTCGCTGGCGTGAGGTAGGCCATCTGGTTAGTTGTATTCAAGCTTGCTCCCAGGAATGCAATTTGTTGGCAGGGTACTAGGTGAGATTTCTTTTCGTTTATGGTGCACCTCATTGAGGTTAGCAGTTTCTTTACAAATGCCAGATGATTTAATAGTATGTCCTGGCTTTCTGCTTGAATTAGACAATCGTCCAGGTATGGGTATATCTAAATATTTCTTTGCCTGCAGAATGCAATAACTGGAGCTAGGCACATTGTGAATACCCCGGGCACAGTAGATACGCCAAAGGGCAGTGCAGAGAACTGATAGTGCATGTAGCCTGCTCTGAAGCGTAGGTATTTTCTGCAAGATTCCCTTATTGGGATGTGCAGGTAAGCTTCCTTTAAATCCAATGTTGCCAACCAGGCATTTCTGCCTAGCATGGGAAGCAGCTGATGAAGAGTTAGCATTTTGGGATTACCAAAAAGGTGTTTAGGATAGACAAGTCCAGGATAGGATGCCAGGAATTGTCTTTTCTGGGTATCAGGAAAAGTCTTGAGTAAAAACCTTGTCCCCATTCCTCTTCTGGGACAGGATGAATAGCCCTGATACTTAGAAGATTGAGAACCTGCTGTTGAGCCTCTGCCCACTGATTTGGGGGTAGGTCTGGCCAACCGTTTGGGGTTGGTAAGGAGTGAAAGTGGAATCTGTTTCCTTGGGAAACTATGTTTAGAACCCATTTGTCTTGGGTAATGAGTTCCCAGTTTTTTGCATGTAGGGCGATCTTTCCCCCTAAAGGAAAAGTCAGTTGAGCAGGGCTTGGAAGGTTTAAGGTTAAGTCATTGTGACAGTTTACTATAGGGTGTCTTACCACTTCCAGCTTTGGAAGAGGGTGCCTCCCACTGCTTAGGCCTGTAAGTACCTTGAGACTGAAGCCTCGGAAGTTTGCTTGTCCTTGGTTTGGACTGAGAAGGCCTGGAAGAGACAGGAAAGGACCAATTCTTAGAAGGCCAGTGCCTACTAAATCTGGGAGGCTGTACTTGCAGGAAATCTTTAACAGTTTGCATAGATTTAGCTTTTTCCTCCATCTTTTTAAGTACTTCTGCGTTGTTGCAGGTGGTCTTGGTTTAAGGGAGCATCCAGTAATTTAGCTTTAACATGATCTGGTAAAGTTTGCTTCTTAAGCCAAGTATGCCTTCTAAGGACAGACCCAGTGACAGCAGCCCTGCAAGATGCCTCTAAGGAATCAAAACCACATTGCAAATTACGTTTACCAACTTGTTCTGCAGAATGCATTAAATCCTGTAATTCTTTATTTTCAGCACAGTCAGGAATCAACATAATTTTCTGTTTAAGTAATCCAATAATATGCTGCTGATACTTTAACATATGAAACTGACAGTTTAAGGCCCTAATGGCCAAAGTAGCAGAAGTGTATACCTTCTTACCCCACCTGTCCAGGGCCCTGGAATCTCTACCAGAGGGGGTAGGGTTTTTGGCATTAGTAGCCTTACTGCCTTTGGGTCCTTGTGAAATGGTCTCTGGATCTGCAGTAGGATTCTTAAAGAGGAACTCGTGGAAGTCAGTACTCTGTAATACCTGTCAGGTTTCCTGGGAGCCGGAGGTAAAGCGTCTGGGGTCAGGATAGATTCCATGAAGGCATCATCTATAATGTCCAGTACAGGAGGGATAGCTAAAGGCCTGTGTTGAGGTAGGAGTAAGAATTCCCTAAGCCTCTTTTTGGAGTCGGAGTAATCCTGGCTTTCCCAGTGGAAATGCTCCCTAAGGGTATGCAAAGTTTCACGAAAAGAGAAATCTTCTGGAGGGGAAGAAGAGGGAATGTAGTCCTCTGCATCAGAATCCTCATTGGTAGATAAGGCCAAATCCTGGTCATCAGAAAAAGACAGAAATTTCAGAATCCTGATCCGAAGAATCAGAAGGAAAATCAGTTCTAGGTCTCTTAGAGGGAGAAGGGTAGCTTCCCCTTATTAGAGTAATAAGGTCTTCAGCCATTCTTTATTTGTTTTTTAGGCATATGGGGCCTGACCATGCGGTTTGGCATCAGTTTTCTAGGCGTGGATTGAGTTTTAGACCTTGAAGAAGAAGATGGCGTCGGTTTAATATGCAAGTCAGTCGGCCTGAATACACCCTCAGAAGCCGGTGCCTGCACAGCAGCTCCGGACCCATCCAAGGTAGAGACATCCGCAGGTTCCATAGTTGAAGAAGCATCTTGCGGTATACCAGACTCCGAATGGGCCTCAATGGAGGCCTGCGAATCTAAAGTAGCGGGTAACAGGGGCTGCGAAAGTGCCTCACTGAGTACCGGCGAACTGGCGACTAGCTTAACGGAAGCATCGTCGGCAGCTTTGAACCTATGCAGTCTGTCACTGTCTTTATCTTTACGTTTTTTCAGAATGTCGGTAGTTGGATGGCTTACCGAAGCCATTTCTGGATAACTGAACAGAGTACCAAAATATTTAGATGCAAAAATGAACCGACGACGAATAGTCCGAGGATTGAATAAGGCAGAAAACAGACAGCGAGGGACGTTGTGGTCTGGGCCTAAGCAAGAAATGCAGTACGAATGAAAATCTTTGAGGTATTTGCTTTCCACAAGAAATACAACTGTTAACTTTTACTGACATCGGTTTAGAGCAAGAAAAAGGATCCCCAATGGGGTACTTAGCCTTTTCGAAGACTTCAGATCTGAAACTCGAAAACAAAAATTTCAGGAGTCGGCCGACCGGTACTTGCGAACTGTTTCTGCTTCGGGCAACTCATGGCAAGAAAGACTGATGTAATGGTGTCGGCTGCATGCTTTATACCCCTGACTACCTGATGTCATGGAAGAAGAGACAGCAACCAACACAGGACCCAAAACTTTGATAATCAGGCCGACTTGAGGGCTACCTGCAAGCAGATAACCCAAATGTAATGACTGCAACAGTGAAACACGAAGCCTTGAATAGAAACCTCTTTCTTCTGCAGAAGAGGGGACTGTCTCTTTAGTACCCTGAACTAACAGTGTCTGCACTACTGGTTGTAAAAGGTGCAGCTGCTGAGTAGGTGGTTGAGGTATGCCCTGCCATATGGGAGGGGAGATCCAGGACATGAAGTAACCGTTTTGAAGAATAGACAGGACCCACTTGTCTGAGGTGAGAAGGGCTCAAAGAGGAAGACAGTGAGAGAGGTGGGCAGACAAAGGTATAGAAGGAGGGGGGGGGGCAAGACTGGCAGGCAGTCAGATGCTACCTGCCCTGTCTTGAAAGGGAGTCCTCTGGCTACAGGGAGGGGTTGCTTTAGGTGGAGGAGGTTGTTTCCTTGTGGGCTTACTAGGTCTTGAAGGAGGAGCAGGTTGGGAGTGCTTCCTAATAAACTGGGTTTTGGAAGAATAGTTTCTATGAAACTTGGGAATTAGAGAGACCAGTAAATGTTTACGATCCTGCATTTTTTCCCTTTCTGTTGCAGAGATTTAAAGAGGTCTGCCACCTTAGATCCAAAAACTGCAGCATTGTCCAGAGGGGCATCAGTGAGCTTTGCCTTGAAGTCATCTGGCAAGGGTTGTAGGCAAAGCCAGGAGTATCTGCGTAAATGCTGCTGACCTGGCAGAGGATTCAGCAGCATTGTAATCACACTTGATAGAGTGTGTCTGGTGAGATGGGATGAGAGAGCTAGGAGAGAGGACATTGATGCTTTGGCAGGGGTGTCTGGAATATTTGCCAGATGTTTGTTAGCAGACTGTAAGAGAGACAATGCATACTTGGCCATGTGGACCTAATAGTTTGTGGCTCTAAAAGCCAAGGTAGCAGAAGTATAAATCTTTTTGCCCAACCTTTCCACTGTCTTGCTGTCTGTCAGCTGGGAGAATGGTGGTAGTGGGCAGGAGTTTGGTTGCTTTGTCAGTGGCAACAGATATAGTGGCAGGATCAGCTTGTGGGCATTTGATCAGACGTTTAGCAGTGTCAGGTATTTGTAAAGCCTGTCAGGTCTGCGTGGGGCAGGAAGATAAGGCATTTAGAAAGGCATGCAGGATGGGCAGACAGCAGAAGGGCTAGGGGTTTACATTTGAGGTCGTAGTACCTCTTTTGTACCTCAGACATTTCTGAGAATTCCCATTGAAAATGTTCCTTCATCCTGCTGATTGTTTCAGTGAAGGTCAAGTCTTCAATTGGGGAGTCAGGGTCCAGTGACTCTTCCACTGGGGATCCATACCTCAAGGGGGAGGAGAGTTGAGAGTTGTAGGAAGAGATTTCTCAGAGGAATCTGAAAAGACCTCCTCTTCCCTAGAAGCTGGATCAGTAGGCAGAGGCCTAGGGCTCAGGAGAGGAGGAATGGAGGCAGTAACAGCTGTGGTAGGCCTCAGTGCCATGAAGGCAGTGAAGAGGCTTTGGCCGAAAGCCTGCCAATCAGGCATGTTTTCTGTAGAGGGGAGATATGTTTCTTCTTTTCCCTTCTTTTAAGGGGGCCTGTAGAAACTGGAGACTGCAAGGAATTGGAAGGCTCCGGCAGGTCCTCAGTAAAAGCAGGTTCCCTCCAGTGTTGGTTAGAGGTGCCGGAATAGCCCCTGCGGACGTGCTCTCACCTATGGATGGTGCAGCATTCTTAGAAGTACCCGCGACCACCGAAGTGGCAGGTCCGGAACCCAATCCTGGAACCAGGCCTATGTCGACCACAGGCTGGGGATTGGCTGGAAGAGGAGTAGACGAATGCCGTAAGGTCCTGGCCTTCTTTTTAGGCGGTTCTGTGGAGACATCTGAAGAGCCCTCCACCCGCAGTGTTAGCTGTTTCAGACGTTGAGTTTCAAGGTAAAGATTTAGTGCATGCAAGTGAACTATGCAAAGTTTTCAGTACGAACACCTGGCAGATCGGACAGGCCTTATGGTCATGCGGCTGTCCAAACAAAAAAGGCACTTGTCGTGGGCATCCTTATGAGGGATCTGGCGACCGCACGGACACTTACCCTTTCTGGATGACATGAACAAGCAATATTAAAATTATGAAGGACTGAAAAGGTCCCTAAGTGGGGTACTTATCTGAAAAACGAATCCGACGTCAGCGGTAACAGAACACCTGGCATACGACTGGTGGCTGAAAAGTTCTGAGGGCTGGTGTGTGCCTTCACCTTTATGGCCCACAAACTCTCGTCCACGTCAGCCATCCCACGCACCGCAGCGGGACTGAAAGCTTTTGGATACTGGCCATACATACGCAAGACTGAAGGATACATCCATATGCAGAATACTGCAACATAGGAATAAAAAAGCATCCTAAATTTCTGGGTAAATTTTAGTAACTGGCTAGCAAGTGCAGAGTCTGGATGCAAGAGAAAAGAAATACAGAGGACCTGAAGGAAAATCAGCTGCAAAAGGTGATGAAGAAACATGGACTGGGAAAAGTACTGCAGCTGTTCAGAAAAAAAGCACTGCAAGCTCCAGACATGACTTCTAGTAACCTAGAGGAAACTATAAGGCAAATGCACACAGACCTGATTAAAATAAACAAAACACTGATAGAGTATATCAACTCAAATAAAAGGCTTGAGAAAATGGAAAAAGCTTTAAACAAATATTCAGATTAGGTGATAAAACCCGAGGCTGAAATGAAGAAAAGGCTGGCCGAATATAAGAATGCACAAGAAGAGATGTTTCAAAAAAAAACAACAGAATTAGAGGACAGAGCACATTGGGAAAACATGAGATATTCTGGTGTACACGAGAAGCTGGAAGGAATAGGCTATATTAATTTTACGAAAGCACAACTAAGTAACTGGACTGGTATCCCACAACAGGAACTGTTAACTGAAAGGGCACACAGTGTGTATGCTCCAAACCTGGCTAAGAGAAAGCAATCTAGACATTTAATAGTAAAGATACAATCTTTCCAGCAGGAGATGATTCTGACAAAACTGTGGCAGAAGGACAAAGCACTAAAAGTGGGAGACAACAGAGTGTTTCGTATAATCACTGTACACCAGGCAGAAGAGGAGTAAATTTATTCCATTATTCCGGGAATGTTGAGAAGCAGGCATGAGATTCAAACAGCTATACCCAGCTATCTTCAAACCAGTTTTCCCTGGAGGGACAAAATACTTTTTTGATGAAGTACATGCTAAGGAAGAAATACAAACATTTGTCAAACAAAAAGTGAGCTGTAAAACAGAAAGAGATTCTGTTTCTTGTTCTTCTGGTAATAATGACCACAGAAAGACCGTGCTAGTGAAACATTTTCCAAAGTTTCAGTTGCAAATTCTTGAGAGAAGGGAAAAACACAGTAGAGACAGCATTTGGGAGAAAGAAATGTTTTTTATGTTTCGAGGAGATAATATGATAAAGAGAAATGGTTTGGAGAAAATTTTACTGGAAGCATTCAAGCGTTTTCCCAGCTGAAAGAGGTATAGAACGATAAAACAAAGCCAGACAGCACTTAATATATGCACAGCCTGTACCACGAGTCTTAACATGGATAACCTATCTTTTAGGTTATCTCAAGTGTATGTATGTGTGTATGTCTGTCAGCTTATAACATTTGTTCCTATTAGGGGGGTAAAACTTCAGTATTTAAAGATGTACATAGTTTTGTGTTATTAAGTTAACAGGTTTAAGGTGGCTATTGGTGGTGTGTTTGTTTTTTTTTTTTTTTTTTTTTTTTTTTTGTTTGAGGGCTTTCAATAAAACAAAAAGTTCTGTAAGATGCGACAGAGGCTCAAATGGAGAAGACAAGAAACAACTGTATAAAAGATTAACCTGTCAAACAGCATATGCATGTAACACAAAAACTGGAACTAGACATTTAACAAAAAACTGTTATACACAAAAGGTGGGAATAACATTTTTTTAAGATTATAATGCTTTCTGTAATGTATTTAAATGACAATGGTGTGTCAGAAAAATGCAAAAAAGAAACAGTAGTGAACTATAATAAAAATGCAGAGTGCAATTAGCTGTGCTACAGCAGACATACTTGGAAAGAAGTGAACACCTAAATTTGATACAGAAAGGTTTTCAGGATGGTTATTTAGTGGAACACCTGGGGCAAAGGAAAACAAGAGTTCTTATATTAATTGCAATTGGAGCTCCAATAGTGCTAGAAGAGCATAAACGATAACAGTAGATTTGTAGTACTAAGGGGCAACTGGCAAGGGAGGAGGATTACACTGGCATGTACTATATTCTACCAAAAACAGCTATAATGGAGCTTAAGATAAATCTGGGAGAAATAATCAGGTTTCAGCAAGGAATATTCCTTACAGGTGGGGAATGGAATTTCATCTGCAACAGTGAAGTTGTGCCTGGGGGGCCAGAAGGGAAAATAAAAAAGGAGGGTAGATTTTTGAAGAAATTTCTGAAAATATCTGGCATGGAAGATGTGAAATCACTACTAGGAGTTGGGAGTGAATTTACATATTATTCCCCAAGATACAAAAAGTGGGCTAGGCTAGACATAATTCACAGGAACATGTGCATTTAAATGAAGGTCTTGATTTGCATCAGATAACTATTTCAGATCATGCACCAATAACTAAAATAAAACTACAGGCTAATGAAATAAAAATCCCTCCTATCTGTTGAAAAGAGGGGAATTTAAGAAATGGGTAGTGGAAATTATTCAGGAGTTATTAGAGAAGATAGAAATTTCTTCTAAAAATAAATATAGGGAGTGGGAAAAATTAGAGTGGAGTTTTAAAATAGGGTGGGAATAAAAGAAAGGGAGATATGGTTAAGTAGTAAGAATTATTTAGAGGAAGTGACAAATGTTAAAGTACTGCAAAATAGGGGAATCCCACAGAACAGGAAGAGCAACTGCACAATGCTAAACAGAAAATAAGGGATTACCTTGATAATATGCACAAGTTCAGAAAGGTTGCTGTTAAGCAACTATTTTTTAATAACGCAAACAAAAAAAACTTTTAGCTCAACGATTCAGATAACAGAAAGTAGAAAGCGCTGTCACAAAGCTTAGGAAGCCTATAACAAGGAAGATAACAAGAGATCCTGTAGAACTATTAGACATATTTTGGAAATTGTATGAAAGTCTGTATAAACCAGAGGCATATGGAAATCAAGAAACAGTACAAATAGAAATGTTTATGGAAGAATTATATATGCAAGGATGGAAGCAGATGAGGCTCAATTACTAATGGTTAGGATAGGAGGAGATGAGATAAAAATGGTGATGTACAATCAATCAACAGGAAAGTCCCTGAAATAGATGGCATTCTTGTGGAAGTTTGGAAGCTAGGAGGGAAAAACTAATAAAGATCTGGAAGGTTTTGTTACAGTATTTTAAGAGGAGGAGAAGTACCAACATCCTGGAAGAAAGCAGCAGTATTTGTAATACCTAAAGAGCATAAAGCTCCATCAGATTCAGCTTCATACAGGCCCATTTCAATACTAATGCACAATTATAATGTGTTTATGTCTATAATGGCTAAATGAATGGCAAAAGTGATGCCAAAATTGACAGATAAGGCTCTGTGTGGTTTTGTAGTGGGGAAGCAAACATTTGACAACATTAACAGAGCATTGATGAAACAGAGGGAAGCAGAATGTAACAAAATGCCACTGTTGTTGGTGGGTCTTGAAGCAGAGAAAGCATTTGACAGAGTAAGCCGGGACTTTATGAGTAGGGCAATGGAAGCATTTGCATTCCCTGATAAAAGTATAAGATTGATTAGGAGGAAATATGAGGGATCAGAGGCGAAAATTAAAGTGGGTGGGGTCCTCTCTGATAATTTCTGCTTGAGCATGTATTTGCAGTACATTCTGAGCCATTGGCGGGGAAAGTGGGAATTTCAAGGATATGTTTGGTGTGGTGATCAGGAACAGCTGGCTCTACTTGCAGATAATATTATTTTATACCTGACAAAACCAAAGGGGGACATTACAGAGTTGTGGAACATTTTGAGACAGTTTCAAATCTTTTTGGAATACAGGGGTACTGAAGCTTAAACAAAGGCAGTGGCGGTGGATTATGTACCCACACATGGATTGGTTCGGCAATATTCACGTTTATGGGGACATGATGGAATGAAGTATTTAGGAGTATGGACTAATGATGACTCTGGTGTGGGGGCTAAGGATGTGTGTGAAGAGACTTGACAGAAGTTAATATGAAAGCTGAGAAAATGGAAGCTCTGTTATACAGATATCGATAGCAAGATACAAGCAGTTAAAAGGCTTTTAGTTGTACACAGGTCAGGCATATTTCTGTCAACCAGAGAAGAAGCTATGGATAGCAATTAATAACGAGCTGAAGGACTTTAACTGCGTGGGGAGGAAGGCAAGAGTCAAGTGGGATAAGCTGATTCGTCCAAAAGAACAAAGCGGAATGGGATTACCCGATTTGAAGGGGTATTTCAGAGCAACACAGTTAAGGCTCCTACACATAGCACAAGTAGAAACCTATAATTCAAAGTCGAAAGGGATGGTGATGAAATTGGGAAGGGACTCAAAAACAAGATGGACTAGGATTTTGGATGTAGACCTTTAAGGAGAACAACAATAATCATACAGAATATTATATTCATAAAGTAGCAGAAAGTATTCTAAGAACCAAGCCAACACAGGAATGGAGAAATGAGACTCTGATGAAAGGGACAACTGTAATTAGGGATACAGACAATAGGCAAGAGGGTACTGGAATTTATTGGAGAAAACTGGCAAAGGAACCAAGGTATTGGGAACAAATAACTAGAGAGGGAAAGGTAATACAATGGAAAGACGCTGAGAATTTATCAGGATTGCAGGTTAGAGATTGCCTTCTTTATCAAGGACTGATATCAGAGTATACGCAAAGAGAAAGAAACAGAGGCACTGGTAGAGTTTTTAGAAGACTCTAGAACAGAAGCTGCTGTTAAAAAAGAATTAATACAGCATATAAAATACTGCACAATAATTATAAGAATCAAGCAGAGGAGGTTAGAAAGGACTGGGAAGAGAGACTGGATAAGCAATTCACAAAGAAACACTATAGGGATATATGTATGTCTCCAAAATATACAACAAAGTCTAGATGATTTAGGATCTTTACTTGGAAATGTTTACATAGATATTCTTTATACTCCATGTAGACTCCAAAAAATTTTTCCTCAGCAAATGTTGAAGGTATGATGAGGAAGAAAGTAACTGGGAACATATTTTCTAGGAATGTAATGAGAGAGCAAACATTAAAGACTCCCTGCAGATTGCGTTGCCAGAGATACTGGGTGAGCAAACTGGTATAACTAAGGAAATTACCTTTTTGAGCTATGATATAGAATCGGAACTGCCAGACACAGTAAGGCCTTGCCGAGTCGAATTATGGTGGCTGTTAAAAAAGCAATTACTAGAAAATGGAAAGCAAAGTCTAAATCAACTTTACTACCAATTTTACTAGAAGTAGCAAATATAATAACAAAATTTAAACAACTGGAATTGGGATCTTTAGAAAAGGGTGGGAGCAAACTACATAGGAAAAATGGGAATTGTGGAAACAATACATGCAGAGGAGGAATGAGGTTTAAAAGAAGGCAGGATCTGAATGAGCTATGCAATGTCTGACTGACGGTGACTGGATAGATTATAAGTGATGTATAATGTTTCCAACTACAGTTATGTCAATATAGTTTGTAATGTATAATGTTTGCAACTGCAACTGTGTCAATACGGTTTGTTTTCATTTATATACAGTGCAATAAAAAAGTATTTTCCCCCTCCCTGATTTCTTATTTTTTTGCACATTTGTCACACTTAAATGTTTCAGATCATCAAAAAAAATTAAATATTAGACAAAGATAACCCAATTAAACACAAAATGCAGTTTTTAAGTGATGATTTTATATATTAAGGAGAAAAAAAAAACTATCCAAACCTACATGGTCCTATGTGAAAAAGGATTTGATTGAAAGTTTCTACATGTGTTTATTTCAAATCATGCACTGATGAAAACCAAGATAAAAATGCAGGTTAATGAAAGAAAAAAATGAGACAAAGGCAATTTACTACCTACCTGTTAAAAAAGAGGAATTTAAGGGATTGGTAGCTGAAATTATTTGAAATTTATTACTGAATATACAAATTTCTTCAGAAGTAGGATAAAATGAAAACTGAATTTAAAAATAGGGTAGACATAAAATAGAGACATATCTTTACAAAGTAAGAAGAATTACTTAGAGGGGCTAACAAAGGTTAATGAACAAGAGCAGGCACAAATGCAGAATGCTAAAGAGAAAATAAGGAAGTATCTGGAAAACATGCACAGGTTTAGAAAAAAGAAGTTATGTCTTACCATAATGTTCCATCTGTATTGTTGATCCTCGTTCAGTCATTACGCATGCCGAGCCAGCCATTTTCCAAGCTCGCGTCAGCTTCAAACTCTCGAGCTAAACTCTTATCCACAATCCCCCTTCTCCATGTTACCTCAGACTGAGTTTGCAAGTCAAAGAAGGTAGAGGCTACCTCTGGTCAAATAACCTAAAAGAACCGGATGGTGAGATCCACTAGAAACCACAGGAGGGGGAAGGGGGGGGTCGTAATGACTGAATGAGGATCAACAATACAGATGGAACGTTATGGTAAGACGTAACTTCTTTATCTGATATTGTTAACCCTCGTTCATTCCTTACACATGGGACAGAGTCCCCAGCTACCTCTATTCCTGGGAGGCTCTCATGGAAGGACATTCCTGAGCACCATAAAACTGAAAGAACTCTTCCCCTGGAGGCCAAGTCCAATTTGTAATGATTGATGAAGGTATGAGGCGTAGCCCAAGTTGCAGCTGCACAGATGTCATGTAAGGAAGCTCTGGCATGGAACGCAGCAGAAGTTGCCACCGACCTTGTTGTATGAGCTTTCATGGTAGTAGGCAACAAGATATTGCGTTGTGTATAAATGAAGGTCACACAGTCCTTCAACCATCTAGCTAATGTGACCTTAGCAACAGCAGATCCTAATCTAGGTCCAGAAAAAGCCAAAAATAACTGGTCAGATTTACGAAAGGGACTAGTCCTGTTTAAGTAAAAATGAATTTGCCTGTGGATATCTAGGATATGTAGGCAATACTCTCCTCTGTTTGAATGATTGGGAAAGAAAACTGGCAATTCAATGGCTTGATTAATGGACATTTCAGAGATCACTTTAGGCAGAAAAGATGGAGTAGTTCTCAGAGACACTCTATCTCTATGAAAAATCAAGTAAGGACTCTTGATACATAGAGCTTGAAGCTCAAAAATACGCCTGGCAGAAGTAATGGTGACCAAAAACAAGGTTTTCCATGACAAATACTTGAGATCGCAAGAAGAGGCAGGTTCAAAAGATGGCATTGTCAGAGCTTGTAGAACTAATGATAAATCCCATGGTTGAACAGGTTCTCTAAAAGGTGGCTTCAAATGATTCACACCTTTTATGAAGGTCTTGCACAACTTGTGGAACATAAGAGAGGAATCTTGTACACCCTCATGAAAATTAGAAATTGTAGCCAAATGAACTCTAATGGTAGAGGCCGATAGACCCGACTGAAAGAGGTCGGCCAGATAGTCTAATATTATCAACACTGGTGCTGAGAAGGGATCTACTTGTTTATCCTTCAGCCAACAGGTAAATCTTTTCCACGTGCTCAGATATGTAACTCTAGTGGAAGACTTATGAGATGCAATGAGAATATCACGTACTGGTAAAGAAAGATCATTCTGCCTGCCAATCAAGGGAATTGGGAGTAGCCAAGCCGTGAGCTTCAGGCTGTTCAAGTTGGGATGAATCAGGTTCTGTGGATGTGAGATCAACTCTGGGGTCGGATGGAGAATCCATGGTCGATCTAGTAGGTGAGGCCAAAGGAAGGGGAACCAAATCTGTCGAGGCCAATATGGTGCTATGAGGATCACCTTGCTCTTCAACTGACGGGCTTTCTTCAGAAACTGCGGAATGAGGGGAAAGGGTGGAAATGCATAAAGAAGACCCGAGGGCCAATCGTGGACAAGAGTGCCCCTGGGTGACTGTCCCGGAGGGGGAATCAGTAGTTGCTGCATTTGTAGTTGGTCGGGGATGCAGAGAGGTTGCAGCAAGGACTGCCCAAGCGGTGGAAGATCTCCACCACTATCAAGGGATTCAGGGACCACTTGTGAGGTTGAAGAATGCACCTGCTGAGTCTGTCTGCTATCACGTTGGAACTCTCGGGAATGTGCATTGCTAGAAGAAAACAGTTGGTAGCCATCACCCATTGCCATATTCTCATGGCCTCTCGACAAAGGGGGCAAGATTTGGTTTCACCTTGCTTGTTGATGTACCAGACCACCGCCATGTCTGATTGAATCACAACTGTCCCAGATGGCAGCAGGGAATGGAATGCTTGCAATGCCAGAAGCACCACCCTCAGCTCTAGAACGTTTACATGAAGATGGGCCTCCAGTTCGGATCAAGTGCCTTGGACCATCTGTCCCTGACATAGCCCCCCCACCCCATCAGGGAGGCGACCGTGGTCACTGTGGCCTTGGGTTGATAGGGGAAGAAGGGACGAGACTATTGTGACAGACTGTGTGTCATCCACCAATTTAAATCCTGTTTGCACTTATGGGTTACTCGAATCAT
The DNA here is from genome assembly GCF_019279795.1 of Protopterus annectens. Lineage (NCBI taxonomy): Eukaryota > Metazoa > Chordata > Ceratodontiformes > Protopteridae > Protopterus > Protopterus annectens. Next base: position 965,242,712 of record NC_056728.1, read on the forward strand.
GGCTGAAAGAGGATGCTGAAAAGGATACCATTGGGTAAGCAGTAGCCAGTGTAGAAGCCTCATGTGAAACCTGGCCAGGGAACAATGGTGATGGAGGCTGCCATGGAACCCAACAGCTGTAGAACCGAGTGAGCTGTGGATTTCTCCCTTGAAAGGATTGGAATCAGTTGTTGCTTTATCCTTAGAATTCTGTGCTCTGGAATAGCAGCTCTGCAGTTCTTTGTGTCCAAGATAACTCCTATGAATTCTGCCAAATGAGATGTGGTGAGATTGGATTTTTTGTCAGTTTATGGTTATGCCTAGCCTTTGAGCAGCGAGGAGAGAGTATGCCAGGGCTTTTTCCAGTAGATGCCTGGCGGGGGTAGAAATGAGCCAGTCATCTAGTTATGGAAACACCTGGAATCCTTGACATCGCAAGTGAGCTGTGACAACTGCCATGCACTTTGTGAACATTCTGGGGGCTGTAGAGAGTCCGAAGGGCAGTACTCTGAACTGGTAGTGACTGGCTCCCGCACGGAAGCGCAGAAATCCTCTTGATGGTCTGTCCACTTTTATGTGGTAGTACGCATCTTGAAGATCTATCGAGCACATCCAATCGTCTTTTTCCAAAAGCGGGAGGATAGACTGTATTGTGACCATCCGGAATTTTTGTACTCTCTCAAACTTGTTCAATACACTGAGATCCAAAATTGGTCTCCAGTCCCCGGTTTTCTTTGGCACCAAAAATAGTCTTGAGTAGAATCCGGATCCTGTCTGGTCTGGAGGGACTACTTGGATGACACTCTCTCTTAGCAGCTTTTCTATCTCTAGTGCTGCTTCTTCCCTTTGACTGGGTAGAACATCGGGAAGTTTTTTTTGAAGGGGCAGGACAAAGATCGAAGGGGATATGATAACCTCTGGTTATAATCCTTTGTACCCAAGAATCGGTGGTGATGGTTAGCCAGGCAGAAGGGTACAAGGAGAAACGTCCCCCAACCACCTCCAGAGGAAAGGAGTTGGGCCGCTCTTCAGGAGCGCAGGTAGGACTGACCAGGGAAAGAATCCCTGGAACCCTGGTTATGCGGACCCCCTCTGCCCTGAAAGGAGCGTCTTCCCTACGAGTTTCCCCCTCTGCCTCTAGGGGAGGACTCGGCCTGTGTGTCTCGGAAAGGACCCTGAGATTTCTTGAAACATATATCTTCCCACTCTTTTGGTTTTGGGAGAAAGCACATTGAGAAGAAGAATAACGGACACCTACGGCAGAAAGGATCTTACCGTCCTGTTCACATCTGGCTAGTGTGCTTTTAACTTTGATCCTTCCCCCTCATCGAAATCTGTCTCTTCAGTGAGGGACTTCTCTGTGGAGTCCATGTGCTTCCTTTTACACAAACTTTTCTGGTGGACTTCCTCAGCAGGAGAAGCTGGAGAAGACAGCGGAAAAGGGGATTCCTGTGGGAATATGTCCTGAGGTCCTTACATCCAGTGTTCGCTAGGTGCGACTTGTGAAACCAGTGTACCAGAGGAGGGCAGAGGTATAGACAAGTTCAGTATCGCCAGCAGCAGCGAAAGCCTTCTCCATCAGTTGGAAGGCTGGTCAACCTGAAGAGGAATGCATGCCTAGGACAGGGGTCACCCATCCCCTAAGTGGCTCAGCCTGCCGACCCGGAGTCCCTGGATGGCTGTGGAGCAGCAAACTATGCATGTCACAACTGACATCCTGGGTCGTAGCAAAACTTTCCTGCCAAGAAGGCAACTGCAGATCCTTAGTGAGATCCATAAAGGGAACCGCAGAAGGGGAAGACTGTGCTATATCCATGGACTTCAAAGGCAATGAAGGAGGAGAATAAGAAAGGGTCTTTGGAGATGGGTGATCACCTCTCAAGGAAGGATAGTTCCTGAGGGGTGGGATAACTCTGGCCAAGAGCACCTGATCCACAAGACACAATACATCATGTTCGGAAAGGCTTCTAGTGGACCTCACGGAGACTGAGGGAGAAACAGACCTGTCCACAGAAGAGGCAAATTCGGTGCCCATCTTACCCGTCCACACTTGAGGACAAAGGTGCCGAGAGAAACTGGACTACGGTTGTCTGCAATGAAGAAGACATTGGTGCCGAGGTCAGGGTCTGCACCAACACAGGGATCGGTACCAAAGTGGTTGTCGGTACCGAAGCTGGAACCGACAAAACTGGAGTCAACGATAAAGGCGTCAATTCTGAGGAAGATTTCTGAGCCGATGAGGTCAAGGTCTGCGCCGACTGAACGGTCGGTGCTGATACAGTGGTAATAGCCTGAACCGAGGAGCCCTTCGGTGCCGATATAGTGAAGGCTGCAGGAGAAGAATGAGCTGAGATCACTAATGGAGCAGAAGGCCTCAATGCCGAAAGTCTAGGTACTGAAAGCACTGGGGCTGACTGAGTGAGCTCCGGAGCTGAAACATTAGCTTTTTTAGGTTTTGGTTGGCGGGAGTCCCCAGCCGGGGACGAAGGCACATACTTACCCTTGGTAAGAACATCCAAGATTTTCTTATGGGCTCAAGGAGGGGTTGAGGCCTCTGACCCAGAAATAGCCTCTGAAAAGGGAGATTTAAGGAGTCCCTTCAGTAACAGCTTGTTTTTCCTTTCCAACAAGGTTTTATTCGAAAAGTTCTCACAAATAGTACAGGGCGGATCAACAGACAAATGGGACGCCCCCAAACAATAAACGCACAGAGTGTACATCAGAAGTAGATAGTTTGTGTCCACAATCAGAACACCGCTTAAACCCTGGACTACCTTTCTTATCTCCCATGACAGCAAATTAATTAAAAGAAAAAGGTACCAGCAATGGTACAAGAGAATACCCGAAGGTATTAGAAAAAAGGGAAAGATTACCAACGATTGTAAAGAGAAAATACCTTGCGGTAAAAAGTGGTAAAGAAAAGAGCAGAAAAATCTGAAGAAAATATGTACGTTAGATGTGATAGGGTAAGAGACAATGAAATATAAACTTTTCTGACAGAAAACTAATCTGAAAGACTATTAAACAACAAATAACTGTACTTAGCTCAAGAGAAGTAGCTTGACACGACCAAATGGCAATGTGGCAAACGAAATCTGAGGTAACAGGGAGAGGGGGATTGTTGGTAAGAGTTTAGCTTGAGAGTTTGAAGCTAATGCGAGCTTGGAAAATGGCCGACTTGGTTCCAAGGTCGGAACAGATGCACATGTGTAAGGAATTAATGATAACAATATCAGATTATTGCTTTTAAGCAACTGCTTTTCTGATAATTCCAGAGCACAAAAACGTTTAAACACAATAACTTCGTCAACAAAAAGTAGAAAAGATTGTTGCCAAACTTAGATCGCCTATACCAAGAAAAATATCCAGAGATCCTGTACAGGTATTGGACATATTTTGGAAATTTTGTTAAAAATGTGTATAAAGCAGTGAAATGCGGAAATAAAAGAAAGAAAGAGAGCACAAATGGAAATATTTATGAAGACCTAAGTATCCCAAGGTTAGAGGTAGATTTGGCTCAACAACTGACAGCTAAGATAGTACCAGATGAGATAAAAAATGGTGATGCTGTGGTGGCTGTATGAGCACAAATGGAAATATTTATGAAGACCTAAGTATCCCAAGGTTAGAGGTAGATTTGGCTCAACAACTGACAGCTAAGATAGTACCAGATGAGATAAAAAATGGCGATGCTGTGGTGGCTGTATTATCTACAGATGGTAAAGCCCCATCATACCCAGTTTCACATAAAGCCATTTCAATTTTAAACTAGGATTACAAAGTGTTTATGTGCATACTAGCTAAAAGAATGACAAAGGTGTTGCCAAAATTGATAGATGTGGATCAATGTAGTTTTGTGGAACAGAGGCAAACATTTAACAATAACAAAACAATACTATTAAAACTACGACTCTTAAGATGAATGGTTCACTCAAAAATAGAAGTAAATCAGCAAAAACAGAGAGTAGAACCAAAGCACTTTCCAGGGCAAGAAGCAGACTTTAAACAAATATAAAACAAAACAAAACACAGTGAGCGCTTTCACAATGCAAACATTGCTTCATCAGACCATTGCAAATGCAAACTAAGCACCTCATTTTAACCCTCTAAACACATAAATTAATAATGACAATCCCCACCTCATCAAACAATTAAAAATAAATTAAAAATCAAACATTCAAATAGTATTTGATTAATTACATAAACATTCATACCATAAAATTTGCATAAAAGCTCATTCACAATGTACTTACACATAATAAAATATATTAAAACCTATAATACAACATTCTGCATCAGATTTTATTATTTTTATTATTATTATTATTTTATTTGACATTTGTTTACTGGAGTGGTCTGAATGGGTCTACAGAACTCGTTTTCAGCAGAGGCCCAGGGAGAAAAGCTCCACATACAGTACAATACAAACACAGTATAATCCAATCCAATACAAATGACATTAAAAATACTATACAAAAATAAGTTGAAAGAACATAAACTATGTTACAATATATTACAATATATACTATACATCCTGGACAATTCTATAGAATTAAAACATTATAGACAATAATAGTCACTCTCACCATATACATAGTCTATGAGTAGACACTGTCCAAAACTAGTATGTAGGTAGTGCAATGTATGACGTGGACTGTTATAGTACATGAAAAAACAGAATGCTGGTTTTAGTTAGAAAATAACAGCCAGAAAGTTAGTGATGCAGAAAGATAGTGACAGAGTTAAGAAGAATAGAGGCATTACAGTCTGAGCAGTAGCTTAAGGATATGGTATAGAAACCCATGAGGAGTTAGGAGAGCCTTAGGATCTTGCAGACTATGAGGGAGTGAAATGTGACAGAAGAGGAGGACGGGGCTAATGTAGAAGAGGAAGAGCCGAGCATTAGGTAGGCTTTATGCAAGAGCAAAGCCATGCATTTTTGAGATGATTTTTTTAAAGAGGCTTTGAAATGGGTTAGGCCAGGCATAGACTGGGTAGCTAATGGCAGTGAATTCCATAGTATAGAAAGAGAGTATGAATACAGAGAGTGACCTGGTTTTCTTGCAGGATTTGAGATAGCCAAGAGATTTTTGTCTTCTGATTGTAGGGATCGATTTGGTGTGCAAGATGTGACTAGATTGCCTAGTGCAGGGCAGGCAGTAGGCTTGAAAATAAGGTTGTGCAAGATGGATAGCTGAATAAAGGCAAGTTGGTAGGGGAGTTCAAGCCAGTTAGTTCTAGTAGCAGTTTACAGTGGTGTATGCGATATTTAGTTTGTGGCAATCTTTGTTGTAGCACTGTTCCACCTTGGTTAGGGTAGAAGTTTGTAAGTTAGTTAGGATAGGAGCACCATAAAGAAGGGAGGGAAGTAAAAATATTTTTGCAAGGGTACTTTTGGTTGCTGAAGTAAAGAAATGTCCATTTCTATACAAGAGCCCCAGTTTTTGATGAGCTCTCTTTTACGTTTTGCTATATATGGGGGGGGGGGGGGTGGAAATATGCCAATGATAACTCCTAGAAGTTTGGTTTCCTGCACTATTTCTATGACAGTTGTCAGATGCAGGGATGTTGAAATGATCAGTGACAGGTGAGTTGTTTTTGGGTTGAAAGAGTACTAATTTAGTATTCTTTGGATTAAGAAAGAGTTGGGAATTTCTTAGCCAGGATTCGACTGCAGTAAAGGATCGTTGAGTTTTTGAAAGTAGTTCTGGTAGTGATTGAGCAGTACAGATTATCAGTACAGAGTATCGAATGAGAGTTCCAGGGTGAGAGGCAGTGTGAAGGTTGTTTGTGAAAATGCTGGAAGAGTAGGGGTCTGAGGGTGGAGCCTTGAGGGACTCCAGCAGGGTTATGCAGAAAGGGTGAGAGTTCACTGGACCATTTCATTCCCTGTGTACGATCCTTGAGGTAGCTCTGAAACCATTTTACTGTGTTACCTGAAAAGCCCAAGTTAGACAATGTGTTCAATATTAAGGGGTGAGACACTGTGTCAAAGGCCTTGGAGAGATCAAGAAAAACTTCAGCTGTACAGCACCCTGCATCTCTGGCCTTGTTCATGATTCTGTAAAGGACAACAGAGCTGTAGCTGTGCTGTGGCTGGGTCTGAAGCCATGTTGGGTTTTGGTCAAGAGATTTGTTTTGCAGCAGGTATTGCATTACCTGCTGATGGAAACCTCTCGAGAATTTTGAATAGGGGTGACAAGATGGATATAAGACGGAAACTGGATGGTTCAAAAGAGTTGCCTCCTTTATGGATGGGGGTGATGTGAGATTGTTTACAAGACAGGTACTTCTGATTTGGAAGAAGACCTATTTATAAGGATACTGAATGGGTAAGTGATTGAGTTGACGGCCAGTTTGAGGTAGTGTGGTGGAAGAATTTCAGCTGAGGTAGAGCGGGATTTTAGTTTTTGTGGCAGTTTCATAATGGTATCAGTGGGTATGGGCTGAAATGAGAATGGGGTTCGTATGACATTTTGCTGAGTAGGGGTGTTATTAATGACAGGATTGCCATCCTCAATAAAACAAAGACGCTTTCCTCCAAAAAAAGGAAGCCACTGTGGTGGTCCCCTGACGTAAACAAACTTTACAACAAAAGGAAGAAAGAAACTGTTGCAGAAAAGAGGAAAATCCCAGGATGCAAGAAACTCCCTTACCAGCCTCAGTAAGAAGCTGAGATCCCTCATAAAATCCTCCAAAGTTAGTAATGAAAATAAAATTGTCAAAGATTCCAAAGACAACCACAAGGCATTCTATACCTATGTCAAGAATCTAAATGGCAATGCTCAGATCTGCTCTGAGCTACAACAGAATGGCATTAAATATACTGATCCAAAAGATATTGCCAATATCCTGGTAAATCGATTCAGTGCCAACTTCACCACCTTCTCACCCCCTAGAGGGCCCATCTCAATACTGAAAGATTGGCATATTCCGGTAATAATGGCCACACAGGTAAAAAAAAATGCCCTTCCAAAGCTAAGAATACAGCATCCATGGGACCAGATGACATCCTAGGCTGTGTACTACATTAACTATAAAATGAACTGGCACCTCACCTAAGTGTCGTGTTTAATCACAGCCTCACCTCACGCTTCGTGCCCACTGAGTAGTGCACAGCTACAGTTATCCCAACTCCACAAGGGGGAATCCACCTTGGAAACCGGGAACTACTGCCCCATCAATCTGACGAGCCTGATTTGCAAGGCCATGGAACTTATAAATAAAGACATTGGCAACCTTCAAACACTGGAACCCACGCAGTTTGGGTTTGTGAAGGGCTGATCTTGTCTCCTGGACCTGACTTCTTCGAATCAGTCTCCAGAGCCGTCAACAAAGGTAAGGTGGTCCACACAGCCAATCTGGACCTTGCCAAGGCCTTTGACACCATCCCCCACTCTGGAATCATAGATAAACACTAAGCTGGGCATTAATCCCTACGTCCCTCGATGGGTCGCCAACTGGCTTACTGACAGAACCCACACTGTAAAAACAGCAGACTCCAAATCCAGATCTAGACAAGTGACAAGTGGAGTACCTCAGGGTTCAGTCCTGGGACTGCTCTTGTTTGGCATCTACTTCTCTGAAGTACAGGCCAACACTAAGTGACTCTGGCTAACAAAGTTCACAGATGACTGCAAACTGGGAGCCATTACTGAATTCCCAAATGATGTGGATATTCTACAAAAGGGCCTTACAGAAACATGGGCTCAAGCTCAATCCCAAGAAATGTATAGCTATCCCCTTTGGGAGAAAACATGGACCCGTGAATTACCACATAGGTAGCAGTATACTAAACACCAAAAGTGTGATAAGAGACTTGGGGACACAGGTGGACAGTGGTCTCACCTTCAATAACCACATCGCCACAACAGTCAGGAAATCCTTCTATGTGGCACACCTCCTCACTAAGGGCTTTTCATCCAGAAAAAAGGAGGTCATTGTCCCACTGTACTCATCCCTCATTAGACCCATTATAGAATCCAACTAAGTTTGGTATGTTCTTCTCAAAACATCTGCAACAACTGGAAATTCTGCTGAAATACCTCGCTAAAAGAATCACAGGCCTAAAGCAGATGCCCTATGTTGACAGTCTAAAAAAAAAAAAACTCCACCTATACTTGGTCACATATTGTCTACTCAAAGGCAATCTCTGCTTAACATACGAGGCCATGTCAAACCCAGAGCTGTTGGACATGCTACACTTAAAGAAATCCCAATCCCTCAGAGAGACATGCTCCAGGGATCTAAACCTTGTCATCACAATAAACAAAACATGCTGGAGGGTTAGGTTCCTGACTCAGAGACTCCCCAGACTCTGGAATAGACTGCCCATACATGTCGAGCAGAACACCTCTTTGGCCCTCTTCAAAAGGAACCTTGATGACTGGATGGGAAATAAGAAATTCACCCCGGGGATCACGTCAGTCACCCTGCTAGATAGGGGTCCAGGGGAAGTAAATACTGTGGGAAGAAATAGCCAGGGATTTGTTATGGCTAGGCTTGTATAGGCCCTAGGGCCGATAGCCTAGTACCAGCCTATGAACCTATTAAAAGTAGTTGATGCTCCAGGGTTGGTGTCCAAATAGGTTGAAGGGTGGAGGTGGTCCAGCATTAGGGGTGTGTATTAGTAGGTCTGACACTGATTTTATGAAGTGCTTGTTAAAATTTTAGCTATTTGTGATGGAGGGGTATCAGCTGATAGGGTGTGCTCTCCTTTTGTTCCAGGGTTAAGCAGAGAAGATATGGAGTGCCAACATTTATTGGGGTTGATTTTTATACTGGAGTTGAAGCTGAGAATATTATGACTTCTTATCTCTGTTGATTAGTTTTGTCACTTTAAGTAGTGTTTTGAAAATGACATGATTTTGTTCATTTTTGTTTAGCTTCCAGGTCATCCAGGCTAGGTCACTTCGCTTCATCAGGTGTTTACATTCTTTGTTGAGCCATGATGCCAAGTTCTTTTTTATTCCTTTCAAATGAATGGGAGCTAGGGTAATAAGTATGTGAACAAAGGCATTATTAAGGTATAGTACAGCATCATTAAGGGGTAATCGTTTAAGGGGTGTCCAGAGCGTCTTCTGCGTGGAGACATGCGTGAATGGGCGTACCTTCGTTGAAGGTTGTGCATCAGGGCTGGTAACTCGGCACGTAAAAATCAACTACCAATCATTAGCGGACCGGAGTTCTGCTGTGGGGACCCCTAACCGGGAAAAGCCGAAAGACACAACAACAATGTTTAAGGGGTGTCCAGTCTATTTCATGTAGGAGATTGTTGAATTTATGCTGACAAAAAATTAGTTGAGTTCCTAACTTATTTTACAGTGTGTACTCTTACTTGATGGGAGTTTCTTCTAAGGGGATAAGTTGGCAGATGATCACTCAGGAAGCTAGACAGTGTAGCGGAAATGGGGTAATTGATGGGGTGGGATACCAGGACCCAGTCTAGGGTAGATTGGCAGGTAAGAAGACCTCCATACGGCTTACCACCTAAAACAATCAGTGAGATGTTCAATAATGTGCACCCCTTGCTTTAAAAAATGATGATCCAAAGGGAAGCAGAATGTGAGAAAATACTGCTGCTGTTAGTAGGTCCTGATATAAAGAAAGCATTTGATAGAGTAACATGGAATTTTATGAGTAGAGCAATGGAAGCATTTGTATTCCTTGATACAATAATAAGGTTAATTAGGACGATATATTGAGGGATAAAAGTCAAGAATTAAAGTGGGAATCACCTACAGAAATTTTTTTTTTACACCATCGAATGCTTAGCCCTGAAAGTACACAGTCTGTGATCTAGGTTCTCCTATCTGAAGGATACTGGGCAGCACAGCTAATACCCAAACCAGTTGTCTATACAACTCCTCCTCTATAGGGCATCATCTAGAGTATGTGCTGCTGCCCACAGCTCGATTCTTGGGTACCTTTGAGGCAGAAACAATCAACATGTTTTTGTGAGGTAGGAGGAACCTCACAGAGACCCAGGGAGAACATGCAAATTCAAAGGCATTGGCTGGGGGTCGGGATTGAGCCCTGTACCTTGTGCAAGAGATGTGAAGAGCATAACCATTGTGGAAAATGGTCTACAATGAAGATGATTTGGTACAGAAAGTAAAATGGAAAGAGGAAATGAGGGAGTCCATCAAAGAGATGAATGGATTATGTGAGAGAAGGCCTTTGACAGTCAGGCATGACTGCTGAAAAAAAGTGGGAGTGTGACACTGAATAGAGACAGAGATTGTGACAATTACAACACCCTGACCCTATGTAGAAAATAGGAAAAAGGGAATTATTGATGATAATTCCTCTCTGATAAGTTGAGTCTGAACCAGGCAGGGGTGTCCTCTTTTCCCTTTACTTGGTTTAGATTTAAACCCACTGGCAAAGAAAATAAGGGAATCAGAAATGCAAGGATAGAATTCATATGGTAATCAAGAAATGCTGGCTTTATTTGCAGATATTATCAGGTAGCTAATAAAACCATTAAAGAACATAACAGTGTTGTGGAACATTTTACGACAGTTTCAAGTCTTTCTGCAATACAAAATTAAGATAAAACAAAGGCTATAGCTGTAAATTACTTAACCACACATTAATTAGTTAAGCAATACCCACATTTATGGGGACACAATATGATTAAGTATTTAGGAGCATGGATTAAAAAGGCTTCTGTTATGGCAACTAAGGATATGTGGGAAGAGAATAAAAAAAAGATAATGCAAAACTCGAGAAACTGGAAGCACTTGCTTACAGATGTGGACAAGATGTAAACAGTGAAAAGAGTTTTAGTGTCTTTAGTTTTACATATGGCTCAGGCATATTTTTTATTTTTTTTATCAATGACAGGAGAATTTGCGGACAATAACTAAAGAGCTGAAGGAATTTATACTGGACAGGAAGAGGGCAAGAGTTAAATGGGATAAGCTGATCCTTCCAACAGAACAAGGTGGCTTAGGATTACCTGATTTGAAAGGATAGTTTAGAGCTACACAGTTAAGGCTCACACACATAACAGATGCAGAGGGTCGCAATTCAAAACAGAAAGGGATAATGAAGCTGGGGGAAAGTTCAAGAAATAAAGACAGTAGGATTTTGGATGCAGACCCTTAAGAAGAATAACAGGCATACAGAATATTATATTCATAATGTAGAAGAAAGAACAAAGCCAACATGAGAAAAGAGAAAGATTTTGCTAACTGGGATGACTGCAAGTTGGGGTATAGAAAAAGTAGTTTTGTACCTACCATAAATGTAGATGTTTGAGTGTTCACACTGCTGCAGTCATCACTGTTGGGTTATCCTGCCGTCAGGCGGTCCTGCAGTCGGCCCGAGTTCCAAAGTCTTGGTCCGGCGTCGGTTGCTGTCGCTTCTTCCCTGACGTCAGTGCGCCAGGGGTATATAAGATGCATCTGACGCCATTTTCTTCAGTTTTTCTTGCCTCAGATGTCAGGTGCCTCCAATAGGTAGGCAATACATATTTCTATATAAAACTATACATATAAAAATAAAATAAAACCTTCAATCACAAGCAAATACACCACAGAGGTTGTATAGGATAGAAAGGAATAGATAAGTCTAGCTAGTTCAAAGGGGGTGAAGGGAGGGTAACCTGGACTGCAGCAGTGTGAACACTTGAACATCTACATTTATGGTAGGTACAAAACTGTACTATGTTCATCGTGTTACACTGCTGCAGTCATCACTGTTGGGTTGAATCCCAAAGCTAAGGATGGGTGGTGGAACTAAACAGGGTTTGGAGAGGCTAGTAGGCCCTGCAGAACTGCAGTGGCAAAGTCAGCTCTGGTTTTAGAGTATAGAGGTAAGTGATAGTGCTTGGTGAAGGTGTGCACTGAACTCCAAGTGGCAGCCTCCAAAATATCCTTGGTTGGTACCCCTCTGAGGAAGGCTGTTGATGTTGCTGTAGCCCTGGTGGAATGGGGCCTGATGTTACCAGGCACAGATTTCCCATGGTGTGTGTAACAGAAACGGATACAATGTCCTATCCATTTTGAAATGGTCTGTTTTGAGATAGCTTTTCCTTGAGATCCTGCAGCATAGGATACAAAGAGCTGGTCAGATTTTCTGAAAGCCTTAGTTTTATCCAAGTAGTAACGTAATTGCCTGTGAATGTCCAAAGAATGTAGGAGCCTTTCCCCTTTGTTCTGGGGGTTTGGATAAAAAGTGGGCAAATGAATGGTTTGGTTTAGGGCCACACTGGATACCACCTTTGGCATAAAGGAAGGGTTAAGTTCGTAAAGAGACTCTGTCTTGATGAAAAATGATGAAAGGCTCCGCTGCCATTAGGGCCTGTAGTTCTGAGACTCTTCGTGCTGAAGTTATTGCTAGCAGCAGGGCAGTTTTCCATGATAAGAACTGTAGATCAGCAGTGAAAGCTGGTTCAAAGGGCGGTAGTGTTAGCTTTTCCAGAACAAAGGTGAGATCCCAAGTTGGTGTTGGTGCTCTCCGGGGCGATCTTATGTTCTTAGCCCCTCTGAGGAACTGTCTTAGTAATGGATGTGAAAATATAGGAGGATCCGTGTTGTATTGAGCTGAAATAGCTGAGGCGTGGATCTTAATAGAGGAGAAGGAAAGTCCTTTGTGCAACATCTCAGTTAAATATTGAAGAATCTGAGGAATATTTGGGACTAGGGGGATTTAGGCCTTTAGCCTGGTTCCAGGTGCAGAATCTTTTCCATTCGTCTGAGTAGACTTTCCTGGTGCTAGGCCTTCTGGCTTTCAGAATGACATCCATCACAGCTTTAGAGAGAAGTGTTGACTGGTTATTTAGGCAATTTGCCATGCAGCCAGATTTAAAGTCTTGAGCTGGCTGTGTAGAATCTGATTGTTTTGCTGAGTGAGCAGGTGAGGATTTGTTGGCAAAATCCATGGTGGGCCTTGAGCCATGTTCCTTAGTATTGGATACCAGTGTTGGCGTGACCAGTCTGGAGCAATGAGTATCATTTGTGGCCTCTCTAATCTGGCTTTCAGCAGCACCTTTGCCAGAAGAGGCAGTGGAGGAAAGGCATACACTGTCAATATTTTCCAACTGAATGAGAGGGCGTCCACTTTCCAAGTTAGTGTGTAGTATGTCCTTGTGCAGAATTTCTGTAGTTGGTAGTTTTGGGGGGAAGCAAACAGATCTATGTCTGGGCTCCCCCATTTTTGAGTTATCATTGTGAATACTTGCGGATCTAGTTTCCACTCGTGAGGATCTGTGATGTTTCTGCTTAGATTGTCTGCCAGTGTGTTTTTCTTTCCTGGCAGGAATTGTGTGAACTTGGTAGGTCAGTGCTGTGTTCCACAAGGTCATTGCTTGTCTGCATAGGGGGTAGGAGTGTGTGCCCCCTTACTTGATTATGTACCACATCACTGTGGTGTTGTCCATCTTTATTAGGAGTTGTCCTGGATGTAGGAGGTCCTTGAAAGCTGTTAAGGCATTTTGTACAGATAGCATCTCTTTTTGATTGATATGGCCTTTGGTTTGCAGGCCATTTACCCTGAATACAATGTCCTGCCATGTGTGCTCCCCAGGCATAATCCGATGCATCTGTTGTTATAGTTTGCCTGGCTGTAGGTAAAGTGAAAGGCTGACCCTTGTTGAGGTGACATGCCTGAGCCCACCATAGAAACTCCTGTTGAAGGCAGGGAATGAGTGGAATTATGGTTTCCCAGCTGTGGTTGTGTTGAGACCATACGCTTTTCAGATACCATTGTAATTTCCTCATATGCAGTTTTGCAAATGTATTAGTAGTATGCAAGATGCCATGAATCCCAAGGCCTGCAGAATTTTTCATGCAGGGAGTTGGGTCTGTTGCCATCATTTTGAAGTATTGAGTCCGATGTCTTTGCTTGTCTGGCGTGAGGTAAGCCATCTGGGCCGTTGTATTTAAGCTGGCACCCAGGAATATTATGTCTTGTGGGGGCACTAGTTTTGACTTCTTTTCGTTTACCATGTACCCTAGGCAACTTAGAAGGTTTTTGACAAATGCCAGATGCTTTAATAGAATGTCTTTGCTTTCTGCTTGAATAAGGCAGTCGTCCAGGTATGGATATATTTGAATCCCTCTTTGTCTCCAGTACGCAATTACTGGTGCCAGGCATTTTGTGAAGACCTTGGGCGCAGTAGATAAGCCAAAGGGCAGTGCAGAGAATTGGTAATGGGTTGAACCTGCAATAAATCGGAGGTATCTTCTGCAATTTTGTCTGCTAGGGACATGCAGGTAGCCTCCTTGAGGTCCATCGTTACCAAGCCAAGCCTTCTTGCCCAGCATGGGAAGAAGTTGCTGTAGTGTTAGCATTTTGAATTTGGGTACTTCCAGGTATGTGTTTAGAATTGAGAGGTCCAGAATGGGTCTCTAGGCTTTGTCCTTTCGGGGAACTAGAAACAGTCTTGTCCTTGCTCCTGTGTAGGAACCTGCTGAATGGATCTCATGTCCATGAGAGCTGAAATTTACTTTTGAGCCTCTGCCCATTGATTTGGTGGCAGGTTTGGCATTCCTTTTATCCTTGGTAAAGTGTGAAAGTGGAATCTGTAGCCTTGAGATACAATATTTAGGACCCATTTGTGTTTTGTGATGATGTGCCAATTGTCTGCGAAAAGAGCTAGTTTTCCCCCCAAGGGAGCTGCCAAGAGAGTTTTGCTTGGTAGTCTGAGGGGTAAGTCACTGCATTTGTCTTCTGGTAGTTTGAGACCTGTCTTCTCCTTTTTGGGTTGTGGCACTCTATTGTCAAGGCTGGTAAGAGCCTTGTGGCTGGCCTCTGCCACTTGGGCGTCTGTATCTGCCCCTCTGTGGTCTGGCAGAAGCTGGAAAGGACCAGTTTTTGGTTGGCCAATTTCTGCTGAAATGAGGAGGTTGAACCTGTAAGAAATCCTTGACCGTCTGCATAGATTTTGCCTTATTCTCCATTTTCTTTAAAACTTCTTCTGCTTTTACACCAAATAAAACATCCTGCTGTAAGGGTGCATCCAATAACTTTGCTTTAACATGATCAGGCAAAGTTTGTTTTTTTAACCAAACATGCCTACACGTATTACAGACCCTGTCACTGCTGCCCTACAAGAAGCTTCCAATGAATCAAATCCACATTGCAAAGTACGTTTTCCCACATGGTCAGCTGAATTTAACAAATCTTGCATTTTCTTGTAATCTGGTTGGTCTGTATGTGTGAGCATTTTTTGTTTTAATTGAGACATCAGATATTGTTGATATTTCAGCATGTGAAACTGACAATTTAAAGCTCTCATAGCTAGAGTAGCTGAGGTATAAACTTTCCTTCCCCATCTGTCTAGTGCTCTAGAATCCCTTTCAGAGGGCACATGATTTTTAGCAGTAGAGGCTTTAACCCCTTTGGGACCCTGGGAAATGGTTTCTGGGTCAGCAACAGGGCTTTTATACAGGAATTTGTGCGAGTCAGGGACTCTGTAGTATCTGTCTGGTTTGGCTGGTGCATGAGGTAGTGAGTTTGGGTTAAGGCTAGATTCTGAATAAACATCATCCACAATGTCTAACACAAGTGGAATTGCAAGTGGTCTGTGCTGGGGTAGTAAAAGGAACTCTCTGAGCCTTTTCTTAGAATCAGCGTAATCCTGGTCTTCCCAGTGGAAATGTTCCCTCATAGTATGTAAGGTTTCCCCAAAAGAGAAGTCTTCTGGGGGAGATGCAGAAGGGATAGACTCTTCAGCATCAGAATCTTCATAAGGGGGAAAGGAATATTCCTGTTCCTCAGAAGAGTCTGAGGAAATAGAAACCTGGTCAGAGGAAGAGTAGTCCTCCTCCTGCCTTGGCCTTTTATCAGGAGGGGGATGGGAACCCATGATTAGGGTAATTAAGTCTTCAGCCATCTTAAGCATCTGTTTCCTAGGCATGAGGCCTTGTGCTGGAGACTGCAGTGCAGTCTTCTTTGTTTGTAAAGGAGTTTTCAGTTTTGCATAGGATTTAATAGTGAGTGTAGTCGGTCTGAAGACACCTTCAGCAACTGAAGGCGTTTCAACTGCACCGGAAACTCCTTCAGGAATGGAGTCGGAAGGGCCTAAAGGTAAAGGTTGCGGAGGCCACAACTTCTGCTTGTGAATCAGATGTCGCCTGGGGTTCTAAATCAACGGTCGTCAGGGGCTGCGTAGGCGCCTCACTGAAAACCGGCGAATGGCCTAGCAGAGGCCTCGGAATCCGGTTTGGATTTCAGCTGTCTGTCCTTATCCTTGCGTTTTTTATGCATTCCGGACGTTGGTTGCTCCGACGGCATGGTATAATTAAATTTTCTACCAAAATAATGTCGGGTGAAATCAAACCGATGTTTAATAGTTCATTTATTAAACCTAGCACAAAACCGACAACCTGTGATGTCGTGGTCTGGGCCTAGGCAAGGAATACAATAAGAATGAAAGTCCTTATGAGGTATCTGCTTCCCACAAAAAATGCAATTGCTAACTTTTTCTGACATCGGACTGAGGCAAGAAAAGGTTCCCCAATGGGGTACTTAGCTTTATGAAGACTTCGGTCTGAAATTCGATTTGAAAATCTCAGGAGTTGGCCGACCGGCACTTGCAAACTTGCTTCTGCTTCGGGCACCGCGCGGCAAGAAAGACTGAAGAAAATGGCGTTGAATGCATCTTATATACCCCTGGCGCACTGACGTCAGGGAAGAAGTGACAGCAACCGACGCCGGACCAAGACTTTGGAACTCAGGCCGACTGCGGGACAGCCTGACGGCAGGATAACCCAACAGTGATGACTGCAGCAGTGTAACATGATGAACATCAAGCAAGGAGGACTGGAATTTACTGGAGAAAACTGGCAACCAATGTATTATAAGCAAGTAACTAGAGAAGGAAGAGAAAGAGATGAGGACAAGATTATGTTTGGACTGCCTTCCCTACCAGGGACTGACATCAGAGTATAGGCAAACAGAAAGGGATAGGGTAATCTTAAGTGAAAGCTGACTTGGTGGAGTTTTTGATCAAATCTAGAAGAGAAGTTACTGTTAAAAAAGTGATAGTTAGTATGGTGCATAAAACATTGCACAATAACTAGGTTCATAGGTAGTGACTAGGATTTTAGCCCTAGGGCCTATATAAGCCTAGCCAAAAGGGTACCCTGGCTTTCGCCACCCAAGAAAACTATTTTCCTGTGCCCCTGTCGAGCAGAGCCACAGAAGTGATCCCTTGGGTGAATTTCCTACTTCCCATTCAATCATCAAGATTTTTCTTGAACAGTGCTAATGAGGAGCTCTGTTTGACATAGATAGGTAGTCTGTTCCAGAGTATGGGAAGTCTCTGGGACAGGAATCTATCCTTCCAGCATGTTTTGTTTATTGTGGTGACAAGGTTTAGGTCCCTAGAGTGTGTAGCTCGGAGGGATTGGGATTTCTTTAAGTGGAGCATGTCCAATAGCGCTGGGTTTGATATACCATCCTGGGGCATGGTGGTGGGTCTGTAGCAAGCTACAATTTGGATTGCGGTCTTGCCCAGAGTTAGTTAGGCAGACATTGCCTCTGAGTAGGCGATATGCGACGGAGTGAAGATGGGAGTTTTTTGAGACGGTTTCCGTAGGGCATCTGTTTGAGGCTAATAATCCTCTTTGTGAGGTACTTCTGTGGCCTTTCCAGTTGTTGTAGATGTCTTGTGAGGTACATACCAAAAGGGGCGTAGTACTCTATATAATGGGTCTAATGAGTAATGAGTAGAGTGGAACAATGACCTCTTTTTTTTCTGGATGAGAAACCTTTTGTGATGAGGTGAGCCACGTAGAAGGATTTCCTGACCACTGTGGCGATGTGATTATCAAAGGAGAGACTACTGTCCACCTGTGTCCCAAGGTCTCATCACACTTTCGGCATCAAGTAGACTACTACTTATGTGGTAGTTCATGGGTATAGAGTTTTTACCAAAGGGGATGACGATAAACTTTTTGGCATTGAGCTTAAGGCCATGGCTTTGACACCAAGGATCTGTCTCAGTGAGGCCCTTTTGTAGTATGTCCACATCACTAGGAGTTTCGATTATGGCTCCTAGCTTGCAGTCATCTGCAAACTTTGTTAGCCAAAGATCTTCTGTGTTAGCCTGTACTTTGGAGAAGTAGATACCAAACAGGAGAGGACCCAGGACTGAACCCTGTGGTACTCCACTGGTCTGAAGTCAGATTTGGAGTCTGCTACTTTCACAGTGTGGGTTCTGCCCGTGAGCCAGTTGGCAACCCATCTTGTGACACACGGATTTATACCTAGTTTAGTGAGCTTATCTATAATTCCAGAATGGGGGATGGCGTTGAAAGCCCTAGTGAGATATAGATAAGCTGTGTGAACCACCTTACCCTCATCTATGGCTTTGGTGACTGCTTCAAAGTCATCAATCAGGTTTAGGAGACATGATCTTCCTTTTACAAACCCAAATTGGGTACGGTCCAGAGTTTGGAGATTACCAATGTCTGTTTATGAGTTCCATGATGATAAGTTCCATGGCCTTGCAGATCAGGCTCGTCGGGCTAATGGGGCGGTAGTTCCCGGGGTCCGTCTTGGCTCCCCCTTTGTGGAGTGGGATAACCGTCGCGATGCGCCACTCAGTGGGCACAAAGCCTGAGGTGATGCTATGATTGAACATGGTACTAGGGTGCCAGTTCATTCTGTAGTTTGTGTAGAACGCAGCCTGGGATATTGTCAGGTCCCATGGATGCTGTGTTCTTGGCTTTGGACAGTGTGTTTTTTCACCTGTACAGCTGTGATTACAGGAACTTTGCATTCTTCCGGTATAGAGATGGGCCCTCTAGGGGGTGAGAGGGGGGTAAACTTAGCACTGACCCTATCTGCCAGGATGTTGGCAATATTAGTTGGTTCTGTATATTTAGTGCCATTGTGCTGTAACTCAGAGCAGATCTGAGTGTTGCCATTGAAATTCTTGACATAGCTATAGAATGCTTTGTGGTTGTCTTTAGAGTCAGTGGCAATTTTGTTTTCATAACTAGCTTTGGAGGATTTTATGAGGGATCTCAGCTTCTTACTGAGGTTGACCAGGGAGTTCCTCCAGTCATGGGATTTTACTCTTTTTTGCAACAGTTTCTTTCTTCTGTTGTAGAGTTTGTTTATGGCAGAGGACCACAAGACTGGCTTCCTTTTTTTTTGGAGGATAGCATCTTGGTTCTAATAGGGATAGCATTATCCATGCTCTCATCTAAGTGCTTATAAAGTGCATTTGTGTAGGACTTAGCAGTCGTACCTCTACTGTCTGTCTGCATGGATGTCATGAAGTTTGCCACTTCTGTCTTAAGAAGTGTGAAGTTGGCTTTGGAGAAGTTTTTTACGGTGGTTTCCCTGGGGGTTGGGGCGAGATGTGGATGTCTAGGGTGATTAGCTTGTGGTCGGATCTGACCAACAAGGAATTGACCTCTGGTGTGGAACACTGGTTGCCCATGTTGGTAAATACCAGGTCTAGGATATTGCTGCCCCTGGTGGGGATGTGAATAAGTTGTTCCAAGGCACTGGAATTTATGAATTCCAGAAAACGTTGAGCAAAAGAGTTGGTACATGAGTAGTTTTCCCAGTTAATGGTGGGGTAGTTGAAATCGCCCATTATTAGGGTGTTGGGTTGTACACTAATACTTTCCAGTGTATCAAGAAATGAGGAGTGGGAATCCTGGGGCATGGTGGTGGGTCTGTAGCAAGCTACAATTTGGATTGCGGTCTTGCCCAGAGTTAGTTGCACTTGGATAATCTCGGATGCCTTATGCTGTGCAACTAGCCTGGAGGTGTGGATATCCTTAATGAATATGGACACGCCTCCACCTTTAGTGCTTCGTTCCAGGTTAGGTGGCTGAAAGGTGTGGTATTAATTATAGCCTGGTAACACAGGGGTGTTCTCTGGAGCTCTGAACCAGGTCTCTGTCACTGCACAGATGTCGATGTTCTCCATTTTAAGGAGTGCCTCGAGTTGAGTGCATTTTGAGGTTTAGACTTCTAGCACTGAGTAGCATTACCCTCAGATTTTACTTGCTTGTACCGGTTACGGTGGTGAATTTGTCATTTGAACCTTTCCTAAAAAAAGCACTATGGGGTGGGCAAGAGCCTTAGCCAGTATCCAGAATCCCAAGGGCGACAGGTGCAGGCCATCTCTGGAAAAGCATCGTGTTCTGTCGATCATGTTGTCCCAGGCAGACAAATACTGGATCCCCCTTAGCATGACACCAGAAGCTTAGCCAATTGTTGAAGTCGATCATTTTGTCCTTGTACTGTGGTATCATTCTGGGTGAAGGCCAGATTCTACTCAGGTCTAGGGTCATACTTGCCTAGGCCACATGATCCGAGAGCTCTTCCATGTCTCTTTTCATGTAGTCCAGGGAGGTACGTCTCAAATCATTCACTCCAACATGGACAATGACAGAGTCATATTTGTACTTGTTGTGGAGTAACTTGAGTGCATACGTTAATGTTCAGGAGGAGGAGTAAGGTTTAAGGGAAGGCTGGAATTGTAATCTTGAACTGAAATAAAGAAAAGATATGTGATGCATAATGTATGAAATGGAAAAATGTTAATATGGTTTGTTTTTTTCCAATTTTTTAACTTCTCCACATCTTTTAGGATTCTAATGCCATGACAGGAATGGGCTCCATTCCTAAATCAGAGTATGATTAAAGTTCGTGAAATTAGCATTGTTTCAATCTTTTATGTCTGCCAGAAGTGCTCTTCGCAGCACTTGCAATGTGCTCAGCAATGACTCCTTTTGCAATTCGTACAGAGTTACATGTATCAACAACATATCTAAATATGATTGTAGATTCTTTTTTATAAGACCCTATGACAACAGGAAGTACTGCCAACCATGCTAGTTAGAAGTAGGGCAGGGGATGCATGACTTATGCCAGCACAGCTAGTTGGAATTTTGTAAACAATTATATGTCATTTGTATAGCAAGCTGATTTGTACAGATGCTTGTGTTGAAAATGTATATGTGAGCTTTGCTTGGGGTAATTGTGTTAAAATGCACCTGCTGAAATGAAGAGAAATGTGTATGTATTAAATGTGTATGTATTATGGTATTTGAATTAAATGTATAGGTTTTAATAGAGGACACTGGCACAGCAATGATTAACCAGCTGGCTTATTTTAAGAAAAATAACGGAAATGTAAATGAGCTGTTAAATCACTGAACAGCATCTCACAGTGCAGAGCAGGCCTGGAGACGATAAGGTCTGGGAGTAGCCATTATCTGTTATCTTTTGTAAAGAAGGGGGGGGAGAGTTGTAAATGTTTCTGGCTCCTAGGCATTGCCATAAAAGCTTTAAATGTCTGTTGAAGCAGTATGCTAATATATCTCAAACTTCAAAAGGAGATATTGTGGGAACCTAGAGTCCGGTGGCCAGATAAGGTCATTCTGCAATTCATCTTGGATATTATATTTTACCGGGAGTAATCTCAGAATATATAGTATTCTGTTTGGGGCCCGACTAGAAAGACTGCTCAAGTACTTCATCTTGCATTCCTCGAGTATGTTATTAGGGGACAGTGAATTCTCTTAGATTCAGTCAGGAATACAGTGAAGCTTAGTTTAGATATTGTTTTTCTTTATTTGTCAGAGTCTGTCCATCAATGTTGTTTTCAATATTTTCTGTAACTTGAACTCTATTAAATATATTTAAAACGTTTATTGTGGCTGGTCCCTAGTATCTAACTTTTGAAAGTACTTATATTTATTTGGAGACACTGTGTGAGCCACTCCAAAAGGCCTAGCAGTGTTGGTGAACTACTACCATTTGTATTAGTATTAATATTGCACAGTATAATTGGACACTCTTTGTTAAGGGCCTTAGAGTAGCTGATTGTGAAGTGTCTGGAAGCAGTGATAACTACCTTATACTTTGGGTAGAAGGGGTCACAGCAGGTAAACCTGTGCCAGCCTTTTCTAGGTGTGTGTGTGAAAATTAAATCTCTCATTTTGTGGGGCAGGGGTACGAATTACTCAGTTTACAGAGGGGGTGCTGGAGGACTAGGCTGAGGACCTAACCCTACAGCTGTACCAGTGGGGAGTCTTACTGGGAATCTTAAGGTAGACAGATAAAGAGACATCTAGATCCTGGGTTGATTGTGCTCCCCGTGTGCTATTAACGGGAAACTGTACTTGATACAGAGAGGTCTGCATATGAAAAACTGTGTGTATCAATTTGTATTCCAAGTCCACGTCTCGCTCCAGTGTCATTTATGAGGATTCAGGCTCCTTGATTACTGGCCTAGCATTGGGATGAGACACAGTGGGGCCCATCCCATAGTGGTAGCAGTGATGGGCATCACATTTTAATTGGTGGTAGTGGTGGAATCATCACATGCTGACATACTGTTGAGCAGTAGTGTGGATGTTGAACTTCTGTAGCCTGTAAGCAGCAGTCACTAAAGAAGGTATTTGCACTCTCAAGCAGCCACAAAGTAGACTTTCAGAGTTTCATATCATAATAGTTTTATTTATTTACTTTTTGTTAGTAAGGTAGAGCAGGAAAGGATGTCAACAGAGGAAAAGAGCAAGCTGGCAAGGAACCTGTTGGCTGAGATGTGCCAAGCCAAAGGACTGTGGCATGCCAACCTGACTAAAGGGGATATTATTCCAGCCTTAACCACAGCTGTATCACCGACGTGCAATCAGGGAGACAACCAGACTAGCATTGGGGATGTACACCTCCCAGAAACAGGACAGTTCAACTTTTCCACAGAAGATTTAAAAGCATCTGGGGTTAGAGAGACTTGAACTGGAGGCCAAATGTTTGGAACTAGAATCAGTAGAGAGATTGTGGTGTTTGGAGGTCTAAGTAGAATCAGCAAGAGACTGAGGCGTTTGGAAGCCAAAGAAAATGAGGGGCAGAGGCAACATGAAAAGGAAATGCTGACTCTTTGCCGGGGTAATGGGGAAGGGAGTAACCATACCCCAGAAGCAATAATAGTCAGTAAACTCCTCCCTCAGTACCAAGAAGGTGATAACTTTGATAGTTTTATTCATCTATTTGAAAGAGTATGAAAACAGTGTAATGTTGACTGAGGGCTCTGGGTACAGTTCCTCACCCCTTACTCCACGGTAAAGCTATAATTCTTGTTTCTAAATTGTCTGATGCTGCTTGTTTAGATTACGTCCAAGTTAAGCACTGTTTATTACAATGTTTTAAGTTAACACCCGAAGCTTATAGAAAAAAGTTTTGTGAGCAGAGATGCAAGGCAGATGAAAGTGTATGTGATTATATTGCTGAACTAAGCACTTATTTTCATAGGTGGGTGAATGGGTGTCAGGTCACCACTTTTGAAAAGATGGCTTTGGTGATGGAACAAGCCCTTAGCACTTTGCCTGATGACATGAGAATCTAGTTGGGCAGACAGGGATGCAACTCTGCAGATAAGTTGGGAAAAAGACCTATACCTAGCAAGCAGGGCATCACTGTACAGGAAAGGGATGCCAGTGCTGCACATGGATATGAGGGAACCCGTGGTGGGCAGCTTAAACCGCCCCAGCAGAGTCCCCCAGTAACAGAGGAAGCCACTAGCTCAGGTACATTGCCAGGATTAAGGGTTAAATGTTTTAAATGTAACCAATGGGGCCATGTAGCATACAGATGTCCACGGAGGCAAGGTGGGGAGTCAACAAGTGGGAATAATAGAATGCCAGTGCTAAGTTGTCTGTAGACAACTGGGATACCAAACTACCAGCAGAATTTATATCCAATCTTGGTAGATGGAAAACAGGCTACTGCCAAGACAGACACAGCTCTGATATAACTACAGTGAAGCCTGCAGTGGTTAAAGAGAAGCAGAACTTGCTGGGGTAGTCCATTCCAGTCAGAGCTTTAGGAGGGATCCCATTCCAAATGCCTTTGGCCATGGTTCACCTTGACTGGGAGGGTGGAAAAGGAAGCAAGCAAGTAGGTGTGTTTGAGGATATCCCTGCAGATGTCTTGATAGGAAATGGTTTTGATAATGCAATACCTTGTGTGCATGCAGTTACATGCAGTCAGGTCTGGAGACAGTGGGTCTGGTAGCCTGGGGACGATCCAGACAGACAGCACACTTGAAGCCAGGAGTGGTGATGTGGCTATTTCAGGGAGGGAGCTACCCTGTAGCAGTTAGATAGAAGGTGAGCCAGAGCTGCTGTGGGTACTGATGTTCCCTTGGACAGAGTGACTGCAAGGGCAGAGATGAACAGTAGAACCAAGTTGACAGTGAGGCATCGCTGTCAGAGGATATCAAACTTCCTGTGGAAGGGGAGCTGGGAAGGGTTACAAAGAGATAGTTGAGAAATGCTCAGCTCTCAGATCCTACATTACAATGCTTGAGGGAGGTAGCTAGGGAGTCACCTGATTCTCAAGGAAAAGGGGATTCTGTATACTGAAACAAAGGTTACTGTACAGAGAGTGGACCCCTGAGAGGGGGCTAGAAGGCGAGATAATACAGCAGTTGGTAGTGCCCAGAGCCTACTGTCTGGCACTTCTAGCCACAGCCCATGATGCTCCCTTTGCAAGTCATATGGGCATAAAGTGGACTAAAGGACGCATTGCACAGAACTTTTATTGGCCTGTGATTGCCAAGGATTTAACAGGGTACTGCAGGACCTGTGAGAAGTGCCAAAAAGTAGGCAAGGAGGGAGACAAGGTCAAAGCTCCTTTGATGCCTTTGTCTGTGACAGAGGAGGTGTTTCAGAGGGTAGCTATGGGTATTGTGGGGTCTCCGGGTATTCCAAGTTCACAGGGAAGAAGTATATCCTGGGGGTAGTAGATTATGCTGCCAGATACTCTGAGGCAGTGGCTCTGTCCTCCATTGAGGCAGAGTAGGTGGCAAATGCTTTGCTAGAGATTTTCAGCAGGGACAATTTCCCAAGAGAAATACTGACTGACAGAGGTGCCCATTTCATGCCAGATCTGCTGGCTTGCCTGTGGGAGTGCTGTGGGTCAAAGCACCTAAAGACCACCCACTACCACCCCCAGACTAATGGTTTTGTGGAGAGGTTAAACTCTACACTAAAGGCCATGCTATGGTCATTTGCAGACCAGTTTAAGAGAGAGTGGGACAAATATTTGCCCCATCTATTGTTTATTTACAGAGAGGTACCCCAGGAATCCATAGATTTTTTCATTCTTTGAGCTGCTGTATGAGCATAGGGTGAGGGGACCTCTAGATGTGATTCATGACGAGTGGGAGGGTGAGTGCGAATCCTACAAGGAGTCTGCTGTAGCATATGTCCTAAACCTTGAGACAAGGCTTGGGGAGCTCATGGGCTTGGCTCATTTTAACCTGACAAGAGCAGCAAGTGATGGTTCTCATTCTTGTCAGACACAAACTGCAGGCAGCTTCGGCGGGACCCCTCAAGGTGGTAAAGAAGGTCAGTGATGTTAACTACATGGTAGAACTGCTAGGTAAGAGGCAGGGGCACAAATTGTACCATGTTAACATGATGAAGGCTTACCATGACAGAGAGGCACTTCTGCTGAGTATTTGCAGTGGATGGCAGGAGGAGTCTGAGGGGGATCTGGTGACTAATTTCCTCAGTAAGACTTAGACTGACACCTCAGTGGAAGGAGTAGCAATGCCCCAGTGGCTTTCCCCACCTAGGTTTGCAGAATCTGAGCAGTGTTACAGGAGTTTTGGAACATATTTACTGGGAAACTAGTGAACTACAGGGCCCCAAAGACCTATACAGCAGGCCCCTTTACAGGGTGTCTGAGCGAGTCAGATAGACTTCGAGGGAGCAGATACAGGAGATGTTGGAACTGGGAATAATCCAGGTGTCCAGCAGTCCCTGGGCCTCCTCAGTGGTACTGGTGCCAAAGAAGGATGGCAGCACCAGGTTGTGTGTGGGCTACAGGAAACTAAATAGTTACACAGAGTCAGATGGTTACCCCATGCCCAGGACAGCTGAAGCCTTAGAGCAGCTGGGTGGGACTAAATATCTGACCACTACTAATCTTACCAAGGGCTACTGGCAGGCACCCTTGATTCCCATCACTAGATAGGTTAGCCTTTGTGACTGCTTCTGGCATGTATGAGCTCACAAAGATGCCCTTTGGAATGGAAAATACTCCAGCGACATTCCAGAGGCTGGTAGATCATAACCTAGCAGCAGCAGGAAATTATGCCCTTGCTTACCTGGATGATATTGCCATCTACAGCCATTCCTGACAAGAGCACCTTCAGCATCTCAGGGAGGTGCTGGGCAGACTGCAGAGAGCAGGGCTGACCATTAAGTGCCAGGTGAGTATGGCAGAGGTCTCCTACCTTGGACACAAAGTGGGGAGTGTTAAGATCAGGCCAGAACCTGCCAAAATGAAAGCCTTTCAGGCTTGGTGTGCCCTGGCTAATAAAAAGCAGGTGAGGGCATTCTTACAGACAGCGGGGTACTATAGAAGGTTTGCCCCCAATTATAGTACCATAGCAGATCCCCTCACAGACCTGACAAGGAAAAAAGTACAGTTGTGTACACTTACCATAAATGTAGATGTTCGAGTGTATTCACTGTTACAGTCATTACATTTGGGTAATCTGCTTGCAGGTTGCCCTCAGTCAGCCTGATTAACAAAGTCTTGGGTCCTGCATCGGTTGCTGTCCCTTCTTCCATGACGTCAGGTCATCAGGGTATTTATTTATTTAATTTATTTATTTAAATTTCTTGACCGGGAGTGTCCGACTGGACGTGGGTCCATTTTCAGCGGAGGCCCGGGGAGAAAAGCTCCACAGTAAAATAAACAGACAGTAGTTACATTGGATTACATAGCGATTAACAATTTAACATAGAACTTACTTACAACATATTTACAGATGAAGAACATAGTACATCAGTAGACAACTAGAATCTTTATCAGTGAAGTACATAACAGGCATTAACAAATGTAACAATGAGAAGTTCCTGCTGTATAATAAGTACTAGGCTTATAAGCATCTGAGCTTGCTATCATCAAGGTAGTTAGTGGAGGTGAAAGAAAGGTAGTAGTTGGATGGGGTGGATGCTATTAGAGTGGGAGTTGCAAGGGCATAGCCAGCATGTTTTTAGGTGCGCTTTTAATACAGTTTTGAAGTTGGTATAAAACATGCAGTCGACGCCACTATTATCAGTTTTTTTTTGCCCCAGATGTCAGGTGCCCCCCTAATGGGGAGCAAATAAACATAAAAACACAAAGGTATACCTCCAACAAAAAAGCAAATACACCAAAAAGGTTTTTAAGTATAGTAAAGGAAAGTAGAAGTATAGCCCAAAAGAAGTTAGGGGGCTGGAGGGAGGGTAAGTGAGGTCTGATCCCCTGGGGGATAGGTTTTCCATGGTGCTTATAGCAGAAATTAATGCAATGGCTTATCCATTTAGAAATGGTTTGTTTTGAAATAGCCTTCCCCTCTGCCCCTGTAGCAAATGCTACCAGCAGTTGTTCAGATTTTCTGCCCAAGTAGAATCTAAGTTGTCTGTGCACATCCAAGGAATGCGGAATCCGTTACCCTTTGTTCTGTGGACTAGGAAAGAAGGTTGGCAAATGAATGGACTGATTTAAGAGCCACACTGGATACCACCTTGAGCATGAAATATGGTTTGGTCCTGAGTGACATCCTGTCCGCATGAAAGATGATGAAAGGCTCCACTGCCATTAGGGCCTGTAATACAAATATCCTTCTAGCTGAAGTGATTGCTAAAAGGAAAGCTGTTTTCCAAGAAAGAAATTTTAAGTCTGCAGTATCAGCTGGCTCGAAAGGAGGTAGAGTGAGTTTCTTCAATACAAAGTTAAGGTTCCAGGCTGGGGTTGGAGCTCTCCTGGGTGGTCTCATATTTTTGGCCCCTCTGAGGTACTGCTTGAGCAGAGGATGAGAGAAGAGGGGAGGTTCTGTGTTATAATGAGCTAAAATGGCTGAGGCGTGGATTTTAATGGAGGAAAAAGACAGGCCCTTGTGAAGCATCTCAGTTAAGTATTGTAAAATCTGAGGTAAATTGGGTGCTGCTGTGCTCAATCCCTTGAGACTGGTTCCAGCCACAGAATCTTTTCCATTTTTCAGCATAAGATTTTCTAGTACTAGGCCTCCTTGCCTCTAAGATGACATCCATCACAGGTTTGCTGAGGGATGGTAAGGGAGAGCTTAAGTAATTAGCCAGGCTGCAAGGTTCAATGTTGGAAGCTGAGGGTGCAGAATCTGGTTCTCCTGCTGAGACAGCAGGGAAGGGGTCTGAGACAGGTGCCATCGAGATAACTGGGACACACTGCACAGGAGGGGGTACCACTGTTGGCGCGGCCAGTCTGGAGCAATCAAAATCATCCTTGGTTTGTCCTGTTTGACTTTTAGTAGAACTTTGGACAGCAGAGACAGTGAGGGGGGGAGGCATATACTGATAGGTTTTTCCAGCTGAAGGACAGAGCATCCACTTTACATGCTTGTTTGTGGGGAGTCCTTGCGCAAAATTTTCCCAATTGGTAGTTTTGGGGGGAGGCAAACAGGTATATGTCTGGGCTCCCCCATTTGCTTGTCAACATGTTGAAAATCCTTGGTTCCAGTTTCCACTCGTGTGGATCCATGAGGTTTCTGCTTAGTCCGTCTGCCAGTGTATTTAGTTTTCCTGGCAGGAATTGAGCTTGCACGTGCACTTGGTAGCTCAAGGCTGTGTTCTTGCGTGGCTAGTCTGCAGAGAGGGTAGGAATGTGTACCCCCCTGCTTGTTTATGTACCACACAACCATGGTGATGTCCGTCTTTACCATTAGTTGTCCTGGAAGAATGTAGTCTTTGAAGGCTGTCAGAGCATTCTGTACAGCTAACATTTCTTTTTGATTGATATGCAGGTGCATTTGACTTGGTTTCCATTTGCCTTGAATGCACTTCCTGCCAGATGAGCCCCCCATGCATAGTCTGATGCATCTGTTGTTAGGGTTTGGGTGGCAGGGGGTAGTGTGAATGGTAGTCCCTCGTTTTGGTGGCAGGCCTCTGCCCACCAAAGGAACTCTAGGCATAGGCAAGGTATGATAGGAATCATTGTTTCTATGCTGTGAGAATGTTGACTCCATAGGCTTTTTAGATACCACTGTAGTTTCCTCATATGCAGTATTGCATATGGAATTAGAAGAATGCAGGAGGCCATGAACCCCAAGGCCTGCAGTATTTCTCTTGCAAACAGCAGGGTTTTTGTGGCCACTAGTTTGAAGTAGGTTGTCAAATGAATTTGCTTTTCTGGCATGAGGTAAGCCATCTGGGAAGTTGTATTCAAGCTTGCTCCCAGGAATGTAATTTGTTGACAGGGTACCAGTTGTTATTTCTTTTAGTTTATGGTGTATCCCAGACAAGTTAGAACCCTTTTTACAAACCCCAGATGATTCAAAGGTATGTCCTGGCTTTCTGCCTGAATTAGACAATCATCCAGGTATGGGTATAGTTGAATACTTCTTTGCATGCAAAATGCAACAACTGGAGCTAGGCACTTTGTGAAATCCCTGGGCACAGTAGATAAGCCAAAGGGCATTGCAGAGAACTGGTAATGCGTGTAGCCTGCTTTGAAGCATAGGTATCTTCAAGATTCCCTGATTGGGATGTGCAGGTATGCTTCTTTTAAATCTAATGTTGCCAACCAGGCATCTTTGCCTAGCATAGGGAGTAATTCATGAAGAGTCAGCATCTTGAATTTTTTAATCTCCAGAAAGGTGTTTAGAGTAGACAGGTCCAGGATTGGACGCCATAATTTGTCTTTTCTGGGTACCAGGAAAAGGCTGGAGTATAAACCTTGTCCCTTTTCCTCTTCTGCTACCAGTTGAATAGCCCCCATGCTTAACAGAGAAAATACTTGATTTTGAGCCTCTGCCCACTGATTTGGGGGCAAGTCCAGCCATCCATTTGGCATTGGCAATGTGTGGAAATGAAATCTGTATCCCTGGGACAGTATATTTAAAACCCATTTGTCCTGGGTAATGAGTTTCCAGTTCTTTGCATGAAGAGCAATCGTTCCCCCCCCCCCCCCCCAAAGGGGAAGTCAAAAGATAAGTGCTTGGAAATTTAAAAGGAAGTCATTGAGAGAGTTTACCATAGGGGGTGTCTTGTTATTCACAGATTTGGAAGTAGAGGCCCCCCCCACTGCTTAGTTCTGAGAGTTCCCTGGGACTGAAACCTGGGGTTTTTGCTGTGTCTTCGTTTGGCTTGAGAAGACCTGGAAGGGGCTGGAAGGGACCAATTCTTAGTAGGCCAGTGCCTACTAAATCTAGGAGGCTGCACTTGTAAAAAAATCTTTAACAGTTTGCACAGATTTAACTTTATCTTCCATCTTTTTAATAACTTCTTCAGCTTTGTTGCCAAACAGGCAGTCCTGATTTAAAGGAGCATCGAACAATTTAGCTTTAACATGATCAAGCAAAGATTGCTCCTTAAGCCAAGCATGCCTTCTAAGCACAGACCCAGTAACAACAGCCCTGCAAGAGGCCTCTAAAGAATCAAAAAACATTGCAAAGTATGTTTTCCAACTTGTTCAGCAGAATGCATTAAATCCTCTAAGTTTTTATTTTCCACACAGTCAGGAGTCAACATCATTTTCTGTTTAAGCAGTCCAATAAATGTTGCTGATATTTTAACATATAAAATTGGCAGTTTAAAGCTCTGATTGTCAAGGTTGATGAAGTATAAACCTTTTCACCCCATCTACCCAGCACCCTGGAGTCTCTATCAGAAGATGTAGGAATTTTAGCAGTAGAAGCCTTAATGCCCTTGGGCCCCTGTGAAACTGTCTCTAGATCTGCAATAGGATTTTTGAAAAGGAACCTGTGGGACTCGGGAACCCTGTAGTATGTCAGGTTTACTGAGAGCAGGAGGCAGGGAATCAGGGGCCAAACTGGATTCTGAGAAAACATCATCAATGTCTAGTATAGGAGGAATAGCCAAAGGCCTATGCTGAGGCAGGAGAAAGAAATCCCTAAGCCTCTTTTTTGAATCAGAAAATTCCTGGCTTTCCCAGTGAAAATGCTCCCTTAGAATATGTAAGGTTTCCCCAAAAGAAAAATGCTCAGGAGGGGAAGCAGAGGGAATAGAATCTTCTGCATCAGAATCCTCATAAGTAGGTAAGGAGAAATCCAGAACATCAGAAGAAACAGAATCCTGATCAGAAGATTCATAATCAAGCTCAGCCCTAAGCCTCTTAGAGGGGTGGGTTGGCTACCCCTGATTAGAGTTATTAGATCTTCAGCCATTTTTATCATTTGGTTTTTAGGCATAGGAGCCTGAGCATGTGGCCTGGGCGTCGTTTTTTTAGATATGGATCGAGATTTAGGCCTTAGTAATGAAGGAGGTGTTGAAATGCAAGTCCGTAGGCCTGAATACACCCTCACAAGCCGGTGCCTGCACAGCGGCTCCGGACCCATCCAAGGTAGAGACATCCACGGGTTCCATAGTTGAAGTATCTCGCGGCATACTGGACTCCAAATGGGTCTCAGTAGAGGCCTGCGAATCTGAAGTAGCTGGTATCAGTGGCTTTGAAAGCGCCTCATTGAGTACTGGCTAACTGGCTTAGGAGAAGCGTAGTCGGCAGTTTTGGACCTCGGCAGCCTGTCTCTGTCTTTATCTTTGCGTTTTTTCGGAATCGCGGTAGTTGGATGGCTAACAGATGACATTTTTAGATAATTAAATCGAGAACCGAAATATTTAGAGGAAAAGATATACAGACGACGGATAGTGCGCTGAATAAATAAAGCACAAAACCGACAGCAAGGTACGTCATGGTCAGGGCCTAGGCAAGGAATACAGTATGAATGAAAATCTTTATGAGGTATTTGCTTTCCACAAGTAATGCAATTATTAACTTTTACTGACATCGGTAAGGAGCAAGAAAAAGTTTCCCCAATGGGGTTACTTAGTTTTTAGTTGGAAGACTTCGGTTCTGAAACTCGAAAATGAAAATTTCAGGAGTCGGCCGACCGGCACTTGCGAACTGCTTCTCCTTCGGGCACTGCACGGCAAGAAAGACTGATGTAATGGCGTTGACTGCATGTTTTATACCCCTGACGACCTGATGTCATGGAAGAAAGGACGGCAACTGATTCAGGACCCAAGACTTTGTTAATCAGGCCGACTGAGGGCAACCTGCAAGCAGATTATGCAAATGTAATGACTGCAACAGTGAAACACGAAGAACATCGGGCCAGATAAGGTAGTGTGGATCCCAGCATGTGAGCAGGCATTCCAGAAGCTTAAAGGAGCTTTGGGAGGACCCCCTGTTTTAGCCAGTCCAGATTACAGCAAAGGATTTGTTATGCAAGTGGATGCTTCAAACCAATGGGTGGGGACTGTACTTAGCCAGGTTTCCTCAGAGGGAGAAGAATACTCAGTGGTATATCTCAGACGTAGACTCCAACCCAGGGAGGAATTTATGCAGCTATAGAAAAGGAATGTCTAGCCATAGTATGGGCACTGCAGTAATTTCAGTCTTATCTGCATGGAAGGAAATTCACTGTAGTTACAGACCACAATCTCTTAACACGGCTACAAAGAGCCAGACAGCAAAATGTCAAGTTATTATGGTGGAGTTTAGGATTGCAGACATATGACATGACAGTACACCACCATAGTGGGGTCAGCAATGTCAACACAGATGGGCTCTCAAGACAGGGAATGGGTTAACATATTCCCAGATAGGCTTATTTTTCTCAAGCCACGTTTCTCACGGGTAACTTGAAAAACCAGCTTGAGTCTTCAAAGGTGGAGAGATGTGACGATATGAGGTACTGCCAGCCATGCCAGGGAGAAGTAGGGCAGTGAATGCATGACTTGCAACAGCACAGCTAGCTGAAATTTTGTAAATAATTATATGTCATTTGTTTATCAAGCTGACTTGTACAGATGCTTGTGCTGAAAATGTATTTGTGAGCTTTGCAGGTGTTAACAGTGTTAAAATGTATCAACAGTGCACCCTGCCTGAAATGAAGAGAAATGTACATGTATTATGGCATCTGAATTAAATGTATATGTTTTAATAGAGGACACTGGCACAGCAATGGTTAACCAGCTGGCTTATTTTAAGAAAAATAAGGGTCGGGTAAATTTTTAGGTTCATAGGTTAGTACTAGATTAACTACCCTTGTGGGCAATTTTAAGCCAAGCCAATTATCCCATGTGGGATTCAAACACTGCCTTCGTTTAAGGTTGGGTGTTGAGCTGGCACCTCGGCACTGTAAAAATCTACTGCCAATCATTAGCAGACTGGAGTTCCGCTGTGGCGACCTCTAACTGGGAAAATCCAAAAGAAGAACGAACAAACCATGTGTCTGTAAGGTAAACACCTTAACCATTATGACAACTTCCCAATTAAAACAGTGCAAATGCCTGCCTCTGTTTAAGGCATTAACACACGCTTGTTTTTGTGTGGAAATGCACATACACAGCAAGTGGGCTGGAATGAGATTAGAACCCCTACCTATCTAGTCTTATACACTACAGATCACAGTGCTTATCGCATGTGCCACGGCTAAAGTCTAAAATTTAAATTTTTCACTTTCCTTAGACTCATGGTCTCTTAGGATCGTAGTTAATTACTAGGTTAGCTTTCTTAATAAGCTACTCTAAGTCTATCCAATTTCCCTCCCAAAGGTGAGAATCAAACACTGTATCTTGTACTTGTGAGTCACACATCTTAACCATTATACCAACCCCAGTCACTACAGTAATAGGTCCACATTTTAATACTTGGCTAACTGCCCTTGTGGGCCATTCTCATTACAGCTGAGTGACGTCTCCAGGCGTTTCTGCAGTTGCCTCCTACTGCGCCTCTAGGCCTCAAATATTGCCTGTTCATATTTGCATTAATAATTCCAAAACCATTTTACATACAAGGTATCAGAATATTTTATCTTGAAGCATACATGACAGCAAACACAACTGTATTCATATATGAGCTCCGTCAATTAGTATTTGGTAGAACTGTGAGGTGATAACTTAATTTTTTAAAGACTGAAGGCACACCCATTGGGAGTTAAAGGTACACACTTAAAGTTCTACTGGAGGGAATGAGTTAAGCCTAGCCAATAAAACCATGTGAGAATCAAACCCTGCACATTCTGTCTGTAAAGCAAATATCTTAAACATTATGCCAACCTCCCTCTAAACGTACATGAGTTGTTAAATCATTGAACGGCACCCACAGTACTGAGTAGGCCTGGAGACTGAAGGTTTGGGAGCAGCCACTATCTGTTAACTTTTGTAAAGAAGCGGGGGGGTGGGGAGTGCTGTAAATGTTTCTAGTTCCTAGGCATTGCTATAAAAGCTCTAAGTGTGTACTGTAGCAGTCAGCTAAAGTCCTGTCTCAAACTTCAAAAGGAGATATTGTGGGAACCTGATGAGGTCATTCTGCAAGTCATCTTGGATATTACATTTTACAGGGAGTAATCTCAGAATATACAGTATTCTGTTTTGGGCCTGACTAGAAAAGACTGCTCATGTATTTCATCTTGTCTTGCTCAAGTAAGTTATTAGGGGCCAGTAAATTCTCTTAGATTCATAGTGAAGCTTAGTTTAGATACTGTTTTTCTTCGTCTGAGTCTGCCCAACAATGTTGTTTTCAATATTTTCTGTGATTTGAACTCTGTGGTTTAGTGTGAATATATGTTCAGTATTCCCATGTTCATAGGTTCACAGGTGTGTACTAGGCTAATGGGCCTGGAGCCTTTAAAAGCCTAGCCCATAGAAGCGCCCTGGCATCGTGCAGACATGTTCTTTTATTTATTATTAAATATATTTAAAACTTTTATTGTGACTGATCCCTAGTATCTAATCTTTGATAGTACTTATACTTATTTGGTGACACTCTGTGGGCCACTCCAGAAGGCCTAGGCATCTTGGGGAACTACTACTATTTGTGTTAGTATTAATATTGCACAGTATAACTGGACACCCTTTAAGGGCCTTAGAGTAGCTGATTGTGAAGTGTTTGCTGGCAGTGAAAACTACCTTATACTTTGGGCAGAAGGGGTGACAGCGGGTAAACCTGTGCCAGCCTTTCCCAGGTGTGTGTGTGTGTGTGTGTGTGTGTGTGTGTGTGTGTGTGTGTGTGTGTGTGTGTGTGTGTATCAGCTACTTGGGGCAGGGGCACAAAACACTGGGTTTACAAAGATGGTGCTGGAGGGATTGGCTTGGACTGTCGGCCGAGGACCTAACCCTACAGCTGTACCAGTGGGGAATCTTACTGGGGATCTGGAGGGAGACAGATACAGAGACATCCAAACCCCATGCTGAGTGTGTTCCCTGTGCGCTCTTAAGGGGAAACTTTACTTGATGCAACGTGGTCTGCATCTGGAAATACTGAGTGTATCCATTTATATTCTAAGTGCACGTCCCTCTCCAGTGTCAGTGGTGAGGATTCAGGATCCTTGATTACTGGGTCCAGAGTGGGGACGACACATAGTGGTGCCCATCACATACTGGTAGCAGTGATGGGCATCATAGATCCATTGCTCCTACTACTACTATTGGAACTGTCTGGGTATCTTTCTTCCACAATGTTCTTTTCTGCCTGCAAATCCTTACATTTTATGACTTTATGTCTCTCTGTACACAAGACACTGTAGTCACTGTGTGTAGTGATTTCAACGATCAATGCTACTTTTGTCTTTTTTTCATGGACTACTATATCAGGTTTTCTCTCATCTGTCTTTTGAACTGTTGATAATGGGTGATCCCATGAGATGCACACTTCATAATTTTCTATGATGCTTTGTGGCTTATGTTTCCAGTGTTTTAAGCTACTGCAATACTATAATGTTTGCACAATTCCCAGTGCAACAGTCTTGCTGCATTATTATGCCTTTCAGTAAACAGTCCTGCCATTAGTATGTCACAACCAGCAACAAGGTGTGCAACTGTTTCCAATTCTGTTTTACAAAACCTACATTTGCCCATTTCTCATACATCTTCAATGGACTCTGTAAACCAACATGTATGTAATCCACTACCTTGGGCCGCCAAGACAGTTTATTAACCTTGAATTGCCTCTCAACCATTCCTGCATTCGATCCTGATCAACATAAGGTTGTTCAGGAATTTTCTATACTTGGAACCATATTTATGCGATTTCCACATTTCTTGCCTTCTCATCTCATACTTCACCTTACATTCTTTTGTTTTTCTGGCGCATTTAGTTGCTGTCTGATTTTTATTTACTTTTGGTTTGATTTCCATTCCTGCTTGATGCCGATACGTTTCAGCTAGACTAAGGAGGAAAGTCATCTTAGATTTATTCTCCTCATGTTTCAAAACTTACACTATCTTTGGTTCTTGTGAGGTCAGCAGATATGTATGCAGTCCCACAATTGCAGATCTATACAAGTAATCAATTTCATGGAGGCCCATACCTCCTTCAGTACGGGGAATATATAATCTTAGTATTCACTAATTTTTTTATAAGTCAATTAATGAGCATGAAGCATCCTTTTTGTTTCTGTCTAATCTATCCAACACCTTTTGGGGACAGTCAGTTACTCCAAAACTGTAAGTTAGCACAGGAAGAGCAAAACAGTTTATAGCGTGAACTTTTTTCCTGGATGTCAACGTTTCCAGGATTAATTTAAGTTTTCTAACATTCTTTACGGAGTTTTATTCACATTTGTTCATGTTTTATTGTTGATCCCTCATCAATTCCAAAATATTTATAAACTCCCTTTTGCTCGAGTTCTTTTATTTAACATTCTTGTCCCAAATTGACGTTTTCCCTGGAGCTGCAGCTTTCCTGCTTTAAACGTTGCTTTTGCACATTTATTTTATTTATTTTATTTTATTTTATTTATTTTACATTTGTTAACCGGGCTAGTCTGGCTGGATACATGTCCATTTTCAGCAGAGGCCCGAGGAGAAAAGCTCCACTATCAAAAAACTAAAATACACTACTGTTTATAAGGTCACTAGTAATACTAACTATACAAAATAAAACTAAACTAATAAAGTATTATATGGCTACATACAAGTATTTTGATGTAAAAACCTGAGTAGATTACAATTTAAAAATCAGTTGGACACTGAGGAGAAACAGTTTCAGTATCAACATAAATATTTAAAGTAAAAAATGTCCATAGTAGTTAGTCATGAACAACAAGTAGGTATTAGTTGTAAGTAAGAAGAGGTTAAAAAAATACCGTGTGAATGTACAGGTTAGAGGTGAAGAGGATTTTAAGAGGCTGAAAAAGGTAAAGGCAAGAACGACGTAAAGAGAAAGGAAAAAAGCTGGACTTAGACCAAATGAGATTCTTATATCATCTGAAAAAGTTTTGACTATTTGCAGTTCTGCTTTTAGTTTCTCATCTGGATTTAAATCAACAAAGAAAAGATACTTTTTGCTTTCTGGGAGCCAAATTATAGCCATGACCTAAGCTGTTAAGCAGACAACTTAATGGGTTAAGGGCAAGACAAAAGAGCAGCGGCGAGAGTGTCACACTGGAATATCCCCCTTTAGATTTTTATCCCTGGAATAATAATTTGCCCTTTACCATGGCTTAACTGCAAAGTGGTATGCCACTGTTTCATGGTCGCTGTGATCTATTTTATCAGTTTAGGGTGTATCTTATAAATTTTTAAGCACTCTTATCCATGAATGTGGGATACTGTCAAATGCTTTTTTTGTAGTCTATCCATGCCATACTTGGATTCTCCCTCTTTTTTAGAGTTCTCCACTATGACTTAATTTAACAAATAATCCTTTATTCCATATGACTTTACCCTTTTGTTCTATTGCCTTAATTGAGTTTTCTTCTAAGTGACTATAAACTGTGATGGCATCAATTCCAGTGTATAGTTTATATATGTCGCAAATTACTGGTCTATAGTTTTTAGGGTAGCTTGCGGGTTCTCTCTTAAGTAGGAGTACAGTTTTTCCTGTTGTTAGCCAGACTGGTGTTTGTTCAGGGTGTGCATATAAATAGTTCTTACTCATGGCTAACTCTTCATGCAAAGATGTTAATACTTTTAGCAAGAAGTTAGCTACTGCATTTGGGCCTGGAGTTTTCCAATTGGAGGCTTTTCTTAACTTTGCTTTAATCTCGCCCGCTGACACTTCATCCCATTTCATATCCTGTACACTTGAATTTCTTATTCTTTGTTTTACTTCTTCTATCCATTTACCGTCTTTGTTATGCTTCACAGGATCTTCATAAATATTTCTCCAAAATGTATCTATTTCTTCTGTTTATGGTGGTGTTTCAATTTCCTTTTACCTTGTTTCACCAGTTCTCTATAAAACTTGTTTGGGTCATCAATAAATTGATTATTTTGTACTTTTCCTTTATATTTATCTGTGTGCCTTCTAAGTTTTTCTGTCTGTGCTGACATTTTTAGTTTATTTGTGATAGTGTATGATAATTCCTGATCTTGTTTGTTTGCATATGTCTTACGTGATAATTTAATAAAGCTGTTTAAAAAAGACCTGTACTGGTTAAACTGCAGACATACCAGCTAAAGGAAGAAATTCCTTCTATTTTGTGGAGGAAAGGAACCATACCTCTAACCATACCAAATTCCTTGGTGTTTACTGGTTTTGAGAGCAAAATAATGGGGTGCCATTAATTTCTGTGCAGCCCCTTCAATTCCTGATTTGCCTGAGTGCCTGTTGGACTTGGATGGTGAGCGATTGTTAGGCTAGTACACACCTGTAAAAACCATGTCTCAGCTTTTACAAACATATACGTATATAGTGTGCATCTACAACTATACACATACCTTAGATCCACTTGCATAAAGGAGTTTGCATATATCTATATAAATATAAGCATATATACATAAACACACACACAACGCCACATCTTTGTTAACTGTTTATCAAAAGTTTAAAAAGTTTTTACGAAAGATTAAAAATAAAACAAAAAAAAAAAAAACAAAGACAACAGTAACTGTTCACAGAAATAGGTGCAATTTGACTTTCTTTTTCTAAAATTTTCAGTCCAGCATGCCATTTTTTTTTTTTATAATTACCTGCCTTGAACTGTTATGCAATCGCTCCTATACTATGCATATATTGTTAGCGAACTGCAGTGGCTTCCAAAGTTAAGCCAGAAACTGTGAGTTGGTAGCTTTTGATCACAGTGCAAGAAATAAAAAAAAAAAAATACAAGGTATAAAAATCTATGCCAAGGGACATGGTGTTTGACAGCTTTAAAAAAAACATTTTCTGTAGATAAAACAAAAATCAAGAGAGCCTATTAATGCCCAAGGCAGGTCATTACGAATCGGAAAGAAAATTACAAGTCACATGGCTGCAGACTGGATTTAAATAAAGTCAGTATCAATCGTGTAACGCTCAGCTACCGATATCTTTTCTAATGGCCAATATAACAAGACATTATCTTACCTATATACTGTCAGTGAGTAAATGCATTAGTAACATAACGCAAATTTCAAGTCACAGCTCGGCGTCGCTTTCACATTCTGCTTTGCCACTAGCTGCATGTTGATCTTGAATCAAAATGATGTCAAAGGGGAACTGTATCAATGTACTGTGAGTGGAGAAGCAGAGTTCCCATGCAGTTTTCTTCAGTGTGTCTGCATGTTACAAAGCTGAGTATGTTAACATGCACTGCATGGCTGACAGTACTATATAAGGGCAACTTTTACCAGAGCTGCTGTGCGGCTTACAGTAAGTGCTGTCTTTGGATACTGACCGCCTGTCTCTTTATAAAACCATTCTCTTGTAATAAAATAAATAAATAAATAAATATTTTCTGTATTGGATTGACTGTTGGCAAGTGGCAACTGCATATATTAAATAATTGTCAAAAGAGGATTTACAGCATTTCTGATGGCAAGACAGCCTGAGTAGCAGTGATGAGCAAGTAGTGACAGAGATGCAATAATCAGAAAGTAGTCTGCCTGGTAAAACAGACAAAGTAATGGGTGACATGAGCAGTGTTGTTTTATACAACAAGCTGAAAATTACAAGTTCCTTTAGTTTTCAGAAACCGCTGCTTTATTTAACTTCTCTGGTCTGTCTAAATATGCAAGTTTATTTTTTTGCAGTCACAATTGTGTGGAGTGGGACAATCACTACAAGATTGTTGCAATTTTAAAGACTCTTTAGGGCCTGTGGAACCCTGAAAAAGTTTAGGTCTTGGTGGTACGTTTTCAAGATTTGGATTTTCTTGTTTTACCAAACTGAAATTCCTATGCATGACCCACACTTGTGCAGTCTTTTAATTTGGTACTTGCTGTTGCAGATCACCCATTAATTAGCACATTATCCAAAACCTCTAGACTGTTGCAGAAGACTGAACTGCATTTTTTATGAAAAAGGTTACTTGTAGCCTGCAGCTTTATTATGTTATCAAATTTAAAGGCAATTGCTGAGTGCTGTGCTTGTGCGTAATTGTATACATTAACAGAAAGTAAAATGGCTCTGTATTTTGCCTGCATACCTCTCGATCTCTCACAGCAAGAAATCTGGACAAAGCTAAAAATAATGGTGGGACAAAGCCCCAAAAATAGGGACAGATTTTGAATATTGCTCCTGTAAACTCAAGATAGCTTCTAGAATAACATGTTTTGCATTATGATGTATTATCTGAGGGATATGAAGTCTGAAATTCAAATGTCTGACATTTATTATTTAGTGATTTCAATGTTTATGTTGGTATCGCAAAAATTCCACTGGAGTGGGCGGGATTATATGATTATGGATGCAAATTTTATGTTCATCAGCATCCCAGTTTTTAACGAGTTGTACCTACTTTTCATGGGCATTTGTCCAGATTTTTGATGTTTCCAGGTTGAGAAGTATGAAGGGAATAGTTTTCATGGTTGGAAACAAATGGTATGAATGAATTAATGACTTTTTAATAGAAACGCAAACTAACAGAAATGAATTTCTGCCTTCCATATTCAACAGAAAAGTGAAAATTAATTTCAGGTTACTACACCCTGTATTACTTGTCTTAATTCACTTGATTAAAATCTTATAAAAAAACTCAAAAAACACAAGATGAACTGATAAAAAGGAAAAAAGGAAGAATTGGAAGAAAGAGAAGGGTGGCAAAGGAATAAGCAACCAGTACGCAAATGCAGAAAAACAAAACCTGGGCACAGTTCATATTTTCTTCAAAGCCTTTTCCTGTTTCCAAAAGAAAATGATGGATAAAACAAAAGATATGGAATAATTTTTTACAAACCAAGAGTTTCCATAAAGGAGTGGACTGGAAAACACTGAGCGAGGATTGTGACATAACCAAAATGTGAGTAAATACCACATGGAAAAGAACCAATTAATATAAAAGTAAAACATAACCATTATATCTCAAACTTTAGTTAAAAATGAAAGTTTTTTTTTTTTTTATCTAACTAAAGGTGGGAGATATACTGTACACTGTATGGTGAACATCTTGTGTTTTAAAAGTGCATCATGTTGCTTTCAGTACAGGTACACTGACAGTGATATTAAGAAGAAAAAAGTAAGTGATAAATGAACATAAAACTAATATATGATGGAAATAGACAATAATGTATAAAGTTAACTCTAGTATGCACCAAGTCTATGAATCAATCCACAGTTAAAGAGACAAGTATGTGGACTGAAAGAAAGACAGCAAGTTTCATAAAACAATGCACCGGGAACACTGAGTAAAGTAGTTTAAATCCATAAGAATATTATATATGGGCATGGATGCTTGGTATAAAATAAAATGGAAGATATTTAAAAGCCACTGCAACTAGTAAATAACACTGAGGGCATAACTACTTGATATCATAAGCTGCTTGGTAAATATTAGAACAAAAAAAAAATGCTCCGGAACCATGAGTAAAAAGTTATGTTTATTTCGCTAGTAAAACTTTTGCAGCAAAAACTACTTCCTCAGGCATGGTAAATATAACATTTCGTTTCAGGTTGCAGTACTACTGAAATGCATTTTGCCTTCATTGATTACAAGGGAATACAGCCACTATGTATAGACAATTAACAAGTTTGAAATTTTGGTAATAGCTGCAAGCATTTAAATATCTAATGAAGCTATAGACAGAATGTTTAAAAAAAGTACACTAGTTTCAGGAATGTTCAAAGTGCAGAAATGATTAGAAACAAAGTGACAACTATAATAAATGAAAGAAGGCAGACAGCATGTCTGGATACCTAGCAGCAACATGACAAAGCAACAGCTTCAGAAACGGTATGTTTAATTTGCTACCTGCAAGCAACTGAAACAAACAGATTAGGGATTACATTACGTATTCTCCAACCCAAAGGAGTAAATCAGTGTTTGCATCCAAATAGAAAGACTAGTAAAAGCTTTACCCTGCTGTTTTTACAAAGCATTAGCTCTACTACCTTCAGCAAAATTGTATATTGTTAACATCTTGTCTGTTTTAGAGGTAGGGAGGCAGCTGTGTGTTGCTGTAATAAAATTAAAACATCTGATTCAGTTTAAACAATGTTAAGCAAAATTATATAAAGTGACACATAAAATGATAGAAATAGATTATGAAGGACCATTTTGTAAAAGAAAGACACAGAAAATACGCATGTAAAATAAAACATAAGCTTTACTATGATACAGTTTGACTTGTTAGTCTGAAAGGTTAATGGGTTAGTAGAGTGAAAAAACAGATAAGATACTGACATATTAAAAATTGCAATGCACAGATAATATTGCAAGAAATGCATCTGAAGCATAAAGAACATTAAAGTTTTGCAAAGAAAAACAGGAATGAGGATATGACTGCTAGAAAAGTATCACAAAAGAAAGGGTCTTTAATATTAATTAAAAATGATACTGAAATAAAGACTGAAGGACACATGATGGACAAGCAAGGAAGACTTACAGTGGTGAGAAGCTGTTGGCAGAGCATAAGAATTACACTGCATGCACTAAATATTCCACCAAAAGCACAGACAAGATTTAAAAATTTATTAAGTAAGACGCTATACATGTATTCTTCCACTGTGTCGACCAGGTACCCCTAAACTCCATTTGAATTATTCTAATCCATGGTTGGGGTCAATTAGGAGTGTTTCAATGAAAATAAAACAGAATTATGTGGGATATACACATTTTTCAAGAAAATACGTCTCCTAGGCAAGATTCAACAGATGTTACATTTTGAAAAAAAAAAAAATACTGTAACATGATGCTAGCCATGAAAACACAGTGATGTGTCAGACCATGCACTAATACAAATTAAGTTTTGTAAGCAACTAAAAGTGTACTCTGACAAATAACAGCATTCACAAAGTATTTCAAAAATGAAGCTGTTTGATGATTGAGTACATGAAACTTTAAGTGAAATGTTATTAGATTTGAACTGAAGTGGCCAATGCTGTGGTGTAGAGAGATAACACCTTAACTAATATCCAAGGTGACTCGGGTTCAATTAGCAGCTTGGGCGTCTGAGGCGCTGACAGGAGAAAAATCTATAGTGCTGAAAAATGTAAGGGGTTTACACACACACAAAAAGGAATAAATGGAATACAACAGGTTGAAGAGTAACTGAGACAAACTAAAATGTACTTCTTCTTTGTCTTTTCGGCTTTTCCCGGTTAGGGGTCGCCACCGTGGAACTCCGTTCCGCTAATGATTGGTAGTTGAGTTTTACGTGCTGGGTTACCAGCCCTGACGCACAACCTTCAACAAAGGTACGCCCATTCACGCATGTCTCCACGCAGAAGACGCTCTAGCTGAGAATCGAAACGGACAGCATCTTACTGCGAGGCGA
This sequence comes from Protopterus annectens, assembly GCF_019279795.1. NCBI lineage: Eukaryota > Metazoa > Chordata > Ceratodontiformes > Protopteridae > Protopterus > Protopterus annectens. The sequence goes on from NC_056728.1 coordinate 965,286,313, forward strand.
CAGCGCTACTGCAGCACCACCACCGTGGGTACAACTTGCAAAATATAAATGAACACAATACCAATGACAATAACCCCACAGCAACCAAACTACTGCCTTAATGTCTGATGCAACAAAAGGCTGAAAGGATAACTAAAATCAGGAAATTATGAGAATGGTAATATCAAACTGGACTAAGGAATACTCATGAATGTAATGGTAAATCATTACTGTACACAATATAGAGAAGACGTACAGGTTGAAAGCAACACACAGGAAACTGTAACTTACTGAAAGTAGAAAGAGAGGTATTAACATAAAAATAAAGGAAACTAAAATTAATAAAGGAATGAGAAACCAAATACAAGAATGGAATTTCAACAGAAGTGTGGGGAAAAAGGAACAGGAAATAACAGAAGTTTGGCTAGCACCTTTTAATAATATTTTTCCTGGGTGGGGATGTCCTATCTTAGAAAGAAGCAGAAGTGATAGTTACAACAAAGGAGAGAAAAACTTATTTTGATCCAGGGTTATATACACCCATTTTGATTTATGACTACAAAGCGTTTATGGTGACCTTGTTAAAAGAATGGCAAATTAACTGTCAAGAAAATTACACCTGAATCAATCTTGGTTTATAGAAGATAGGCAAACATTTGATAAAATTAACAGAACTCATTACTCAAAATGGCATACTGGGAAATAATGTTAATGTTAGCAAGATTGGACGTCAAAAAGGCATTTGAAAGAGTTGTGAATTTATGAAAATTTAACTGGAGACATTTGGGTTTCCAGAATCATGGACAACAAATAGTTAAAGTTACAAAGAAGCTCAAGCTAGGGTGAAGTGTGGTGGTGAGATCTTTAAAGTGTTTAATCTTACAAAAGGAACGAGGCAGAGGTATTCATTTCACCATCACTTTTTGCTTTGTATTTAGAAAGAATAGTTGTGTAAAAGCTTACCATAACCATAGATGTCCTTCTCTTCCATGTTGCAGTATTCTGTACTCTTGGGTTTCCTCCTCTTGTTATCTGAATGTCCGGCCAGTAATCAAACACTTCCAGCCACTGCTAGATGTGTGGGACATCTGAAGTTGCTAGAGGCATGTGAGCCATAAAAGTGACGTGTGCACACACCACACCTAAGAACTGAGTACCCCAGTCGGACCCCAGTCCCAAGACAAATTCTGAAGTCCAGTGCCATTCAAGAAGGGACCAGCATGTGAACAGGTGGGAAAGGAGGGAGGGAAGGAATACTGCAACATGGAAGCGAAGGACATAGTACAGTTGTGTACACTTACCATAATTAGAGTGTATTCACTGTTGCAGTCATTACATTTGGGTAATCTGCTGGCAGGTTGCCCTCAGTTGGCCTGAATTCCAAAGTCTTGGGTCCTGCGTCGGTTGCTGTCTCCTCTTCCATGACGTCAGGGGTATAAAACAAGCAGCCAACGCCATTTTCTTTAGTTTTTCTTGCCCCAGATGTTAGGTGCCCCCAAAAAGGTAGCAAAAAAAAAAAAAAAACTATATATACATGCAACAATACAAACTTTACCTTCATCTACAAGCAAATACACCACATAGGTTGTAGAAGATAGTGAAGGAAAAATAAACTCCAGAATGAAAGGGGGATAGTGGGCGGGTAACCTGGACTGCTACAGTGAATACACTCGAACATCTACATTTATGGTAAGTGTACACAACTGTACTATGTCCTTCGTAATTCACTGTTGCAGTCATTGCATTTGGGTAGAATCCCAAATCTATGGATGGGAGGCTAGAGTTAAACAGCAATAGGGGCGGCTAAAAGGCCCTGCAGAACTGCAGTGGCAAAGCCTGCCCTGGACTTAGAGTAGAGAGGCAAATGATAATGCTTTGTAAAGGTGTGAACAGAACTCCAGGTAGCAGCCTCTAGAATGTCTTTGGTTGGTACTCCTCTGAGAAAGGCTGCTGAAGTAACTGCAGCTCTGGTGGAATGAGACCTAATGCCCTTGGGCACAGGTTTGCCATGGTGTAAGTAGCAGAAATGAATGCAGTGGCTTATCCACTTTGAAATAGTCTGCTTTGAAATAACCTTTCCTTCTGATCCTGCAGCATATGTCACTAGTAATTGCTCAGTTTTTCTTAGAGCTTTAGTCCTGCTCAAGTAGAATCTTAGCTGTTTGTGTACGTCCAAGGAATGCAGAATTCTCTCCCCCTTGTTCTGCAGATTTGAATAAAAAGGTTGGCAGATGAATAGTTTGGTTAAGAGCCACACTGTAAATCACCTTAGGCATAAATGAAGGATTGGTCCTCAGAGACATACTGTCTGGGTAAAATATGATAAAAGGCTCTACAGCCATGACGGCCTGTAGCTCTGAGACTCTTCTTGCTGAAATAATTGCTAGGAGCAGAGCTGTTTTCCATGATAAGAACTTTAGATCTGCAGTAGCAGCTGGTTCAAATGGAGGCAGGGTGAGCTTTCCCAACACATAATTGAGGTCGCATGCAGGTATTGGTGGTGATCTGGGAGGTCTTAAATTTTTGGCTCCTCTAAGATATTGCTTTAGTAAAGGATGGGAAAAGATTGGTGGCTATGTATTGTAATGAGCCGAAATGGCAGAGGCATGGATTTTTATTGATGAGAAAGATAGGCCTTTGTCAAGCATCTCAGTCAAGTACTGTAATATCTGAGGAATATTTGGTTTTGCTGTATCAGTTCCTTGCGCTTGATTCCAAGCACAGAATCTCTTCCATTTATCAGCATAAGAATTTCTAGTACTAGGCCTTCTGGCTTCCAAAATGACATCCATCACAGCTTTACTGAGAGGTGTTGTTTGCATAACTACATGATCAGCCATGCTGCCAGGTTCAGTGTTTGGAGCTGATTGTTCAGGATCCGATTGTTTTGCTGGGACAGTAATTGAGGTCTTTGAGGTAAGGTCCAAGCTGGGTAAGGAGACAAGTTCCTTAGGATTGGGTACCAGTATTGGCAGGGCCAATCCCGGGCAATTAGTATCATCTTTGGTTTCTCTTGTCTGACTTTTAGTAAGACCTTGGGAAGAAGAGGCAGAGGAAGAAAGGCGTAAACTGATGGGGTTTTCCAACTGAAGGATAGAGCGTCCACTTTCCATGCTTGTCTGTGATAAGTCCTTGTGCAGAATCTTTTCAATTGATAATTTTGAGGAGAGGCAAATAGATCTATGTCCGGGCTCCCCCATTTCTTTGTTATCATGCTGAAGACTTGTAGATCTAGCTTCCACTTGTGAGAGTCCATAAGGCTTCTGCTTAAATCGTCTGCCAGAGTATTTTGTTTTCCTGGCAGGAATTGAGCTTGAAGATGTACTTGGTAAGTCAAAGCTGTATCCCACAGTGCCATGGCTAGTCTGCAAAAGGGGTATGAGTGCGTGCCCCCCTGCTTGTTTATATACCACATAACTGTGTTGTTGTCTGTCTTTATCAGTAGTTGTCTTGGATGAAGTAATTCCTTGAAGGCTGTCAGGGCATTTTGAACAGCTAACATCTCTTTTTGGTTGATATGCAGATGCATTTGTTTTGGGGTCCATATGCCCTAAATGCATCTTCCCACCAGATGGGCCACCCATGCATAATCTGGTGTGTCTGTTGTCAAGGTTTGGCTGGCAGGGGGTAGAGTGAAAGCCCGTCCCATGTTTTGGTGACATGCCTTTGCCCAACATAGAAACTCCTGTTGTAGGCAGGGAATGAGAGGAATCATTGTTTCCAAACTGTGACAATGTTGACTCCATAAACTTTTTAGGTACCACTGAAGTTTCCTCATATGCAGTCTTGCATATGGAATCAGTAGGATGCAGGATGCTATGAACCCCAAAGCCTGCAGAGTTTGTCTTGCAGATAACTGGGTTTTTGTTGCCATCAGTTTGAAGTAAGTAGTCAGCTGCCTTTGTTTGTCTGGTGTAAGGAAAGCCATCTGGGCAGTTGTATTCAAGCTTGCACCCAGGAATGTTATCTTTTGAAAGGGTACCAGTTTTGATTTCGTTTTGTTTATTGTGTACCCCTAGGCATGTTAGCAAACTTTTCACAAACGCCAGGTGCTGAAGAAGAATGTCCTTGCTCTCTGCTTGAATGAGTCAGTCGTCCAAGTAAGGATATATTTGTATACTTCTTTGTCTGCAAAAAGCAATTACTGGTGCCAGGCACTTTGTAAATACCCTGGGCTCAGTAGATAAGCCAAAGGGCAGTGCAGAAAACTGGTAATGCATTAAGGTAGCCTTGAAACGGAAGTATCTTTTGCACAATTCCCTTATTGGGACATGCAGGTATGCCTCTTTTAGGTCTAATGTCACCAGCCAAGCATTCTTGCCCAGCATGGGCAGAAGCTGCTGCAAAGTTAGCATTTTGAAGTTTGGAATGTCCAGGAATGTGTTCAAAATTGATAAATCCAGTATTGGCCTCCAGGCCTTGTCCTTTCTGGGTACCAAAAACAGTCTTGAGTAAAAACCTTGTCCTTTTTCCTGTTCTGGTACTGACTGAAAAGCCCCCATATCCATGAGGGACGTAACCTGTTTCTGTGCGTCTGCCCATTGATATTTTGGCAGATCCAGCCAACCGTATGCCATTAGCAGAGTATGGAAATGGAATCTGTATCCCTGTGATACTATGTTTAGCACCCACTTGTCCTGGGTTATTAACTGGCAATTTTGAGCAAAATGTGCTAATTTTCCCCCAAGGGTGCTGCCAAAAGGTAAGTGCTCGGTGATGGCAGAGGGAAGTCATCGTGACTGTTTTCTGTAGGGTTGCGCTTTATCTCCTCCAGATTTGGACGTAGAAGCACCCCATTGCTTTGACCTGTAAGAATCTTGTGCCTGGTATCTAGAACCTTTAGGGCATATGTTTTGCACCCACTTGTCCTGGGTTATTAACTGGCAATTTTGAGCAAAAAGTGCTAATTTTCCCCCAAGGGTGCTGCCAAAAGGTAAGTGCTCGGTGATGGCAGAGGGAAGTCATCGTGACTGTTTTCTGTAGGGTTGCGCTTTATCTCCTCCAGATTTGGACGTAGAAGCACCCCATTGCTTTGACCTGTAAGAATCTTGTGCCTGGTATCTAGAACCTTTAGGGCATCTGGATTTGCCCCTTTGAGCTCTGTCGGACACAGGAAAGGGCCAATTTTTTGTAGGCCTGTGTCTACTGAATCTTGGTGGTTGCACTTGTAAGAAGTCTTTTACAGTTTGCATAGACTTAGCTTTGTCTTCCATTTTCTTTAAAACCTCTTCTGCCTTAATACCAGAGTATCATGCTGTAAAGGTGCATCCAGTAATTTAGCTTTAAAATGATCAAGCAAATCTTGCTCTTTTAGCCAGGCATGCCTCCTAATCACAGATCCAGTAACTGCAGCCCTACAGGAGGCCTCTAAGGAATCAAAACCACATTGCAAAGTATGCTTTCCAACTTATTCAGCTGCATGCAATAAGTCCTGCAATTCTTTATTTTCTGCACATTCAGAAATCAACATCATTTTCTGTTTCAGTAATCCCATAACATGTTGTTGATACTTGAGCATATGAAACTGGCAGTTTAAGGCCCAATTGCCAAGGTTGCAGATGTATAAACTTTCTTTCCCCATCTATCCAGTGCCCCTGAATCTCTGTCTGAGGGGGTATGATTTTTTGCTGTTGAGGCCTTAACTCCCCTTGGACCCTGTGAAATAATTTCAGGGTCAGCAGCTGGGTTTCGAAATAAAAATTTGTGAGAGTCAGGGACTTTGTAATATCTGTCAGGTTTGCTGAGAGCCGGAGGTAAGGAGTCAGGAGTCAAGCTTGGCTCCGAAAACACATCATCCACAATGTCTAAAACAGGGGGTATGGCTAAAGGTCTGTGCTGAGGGAGAATGAAATCCCTGAGCCTCTTTTTTGATTCTGAGAAATCTTGACTCTCCCAGTGAAAATGCTCCCTCAAGGTATGCAAAGTTTCTCCAAATGAATAATCTCCAGGAGGTGATGCAGATGGGATAGATTCCTCTGCATCAGAATCCTCATAGGGAGGAATAGATAATTCCTGATCAGAACAGGAATCAGAAGAAATAGAAACCTGATCTGAAGATTCATAATCAGTGTCTTGCCTAGGCCTCTTATCAGTAGGGGGTTGGGAACCCCTGATCAAGGTAATTAGGTCTTCAGCCATTTTGATCATCTGTTTTTTTAGGCATAGCCGACTGTCACATGGCTCATGCATCGTTTTTTTAGCTTTAGACGTTGCTTTTGTCTTTGGTTTTGCAGCTGTCGTCGGTTTTATATAAAAATGTTGAGGCCTGAATACACCCTCAGAAGCCGGTGCCTGCTCAGCGGCTCCAGACCCATCCGAGGGAGAGACATCCAGGGTACAATACTTTGAGTATCTCATGGCGTGCTGGACTCCACATGGGTCTCGGTAGGGGCCTGCGACTCAAAAGTAGCGGGTATCAGTGGATGCGAAAGCACCTCACTGAGTAGCGGCGAACTGGCTTATGAGAAGCATCATCGTCTGTTTTGGACCTCAATGGCCTCTCTCTGTCCTTTTCTTTGCATTGTTTGTGTACTCCAGTAGTCGGATTGCTATCAGACGACATTTCAGGGTAGTTAAATCTGTTTCCAAAATATTTTGAGGCAAAAATATACCAACGCTTAATAGTGTGTTGGTTAAATCTAGCACAAAACCGACAGCCAGGCATGTTGTGATCAGGGCCTAGGCAAGGAATACAGTATAAATGGAAATCCTTATGAGGTATTTGCTTCCCACAAGTAATACAATTATTAACTTTTTCTGACATCGGAATGGAACAAGAAAAATGTTTCCCCAACGGGGTACTTAGCTTTAGTTAAGACTTCGGTTCTGAAACTCGGAAATTTCAGGAGTCGGCCGACTGGCACTTGCGAACTGCTTCTGCTTCGGGCACCGTGCGGCAAATTCAGGCCAACTGAGGGCAACCTGCCAGCAGATTACCAAAATGTAATGAGTGCAACAGTGAAACATGAAGAACATCTTTGGTTATGGTAAGATTTTAAACTACTACTCTATGTCCTTCTTTTCACATGTTGCAGTATCCTGTAATCTTGGATGAGTGCAAAAGTCCCCAGAGTGGTGGCTTGGAAGTATTCTCTAAAATCCACGGAGAATAGCCTTGGCAAATCCAGCCCTGGACCTAGAAATTTGGTCCAATTTATAATGCTTGGTGAATGTGTGGACAGATGTCCATGTAGCTGCCTCTAAAATGGTAAAAAAGAAAACTGAAGTAGGCACTACGACACTTAAGAACAAAATTTTGTTCTTGAGTGTTGCAGTGCCTACTTCAGTTTTCTTTTTTAGCGTTTGGAGTTTATCATTGTTTTTTGTTCAAGCCTCTAAAATGGTGGCAGTGTCTAATCCTTTAAAGAAGGCTCCTGATGAAGCCATAGCCATTGTGGAGTGTGTGTTTGCCTTGGATCCCAAGGATTTCCCATGGTGTGCATAGCAGAAGGTAATTACCCCAGAACTCCAGGCCAAAATTGTCTGTTTTGTTACAGCTTTCCCAAGGTCCTGAGGTGGAAGAAGACAAACAACTGGTTAGATTTTCTGATAGACATAGTCTTGTCTAAGTAGAACCTAAGCCGTCTGTGCACCATCTGAAGATGGGCAAACAAGGCGGGGAGGTGAATAGCTTGGTTTAATAAACGCTCATTGACCTCCTTGGGATGAAGGAAGGATTGGGTCCTAAAGGTTACCCTGTCTTTATGGAAGATGAGGAAAAGTACAGTTTTGTACCTACCATAAATGTAGATGTCCGAACTGGATAGCATCTGCAGTCATAACAAGTGGGTTGTCCTGTCGTCAGGCAGCCCTGCAGTCGGCCGGATTCCAAAGTCCGGGTCCCACGACGGCTGATGTCGCACTCCATCCGACGTCATCTCTGCTGGTCTTCGGGTATAAAAGCATCAGCCGACGCCATTTTCCTCAGTGTTTCTTGCCCCAGATGCCAGTAGCCCTCTTGCAGGGTAAAATTTGGATAGATGCCAATGTTTCCAAATAGATAGAGGTAAACACAACAATAAGCATATATGTACATATATACAAACAAATACACCATAAAGACTCCCCAACAGCTAGCTATTAGGAGGGTAAACACCCTAGGAGTACCACAGAGGGAAGGAGGGAGGGTAATCCTGACTGCAGATGCTATCCAGTTCGGACATCTACATTTATGGTAGGTACAAAACTGTACTATGTCCTTCATGGATGCATCTGCAGTCATAACAAGTGGGTAGAATACCATAGCCAACTAGGGAGGAGGATAAAGGTAGATTATGGTGTGTTTAAGATCCCTTGCAGTACAGCAGTGGCAAACCCTGCTCGGGATCTGGAATAAAGAGGCAAATTATAATGCTTGGCAAATGTATGCACGGAGGTCCAAGTAGCCGCCTCAATAATGTCTTTGGTTGCCACTCCTCGTAAGAAGGCTGTGGTAGTGGCTGTTGCCCTTGTAGAATGAGGTCTTATGTTCTGTGGAATTGGTTTTCCATGGAAGGAGTAACAGAATCGTATGCAATTTCCTATCCATTTGGAGATTGTCTGTTTAGAAATAGCTTTTCCTTCCCTTCCAGTTGCATAGGCTACAAAAAGTTGGTCAGTCTTTCTGCTATTTTTTGTTCTGTCCAAGTAGTAGCGTAGCTGTCTATGTACATCCAAGGTATGCAGTATTCTTTCCCCTCTGTTTTGTGGGTTGGGAAAGAAGGAAGGTAGGTGGATTGCCTGGTTTAAAGATACTCTGGATACCACCTTAGGCATAAATGTAGGATTAGTCCTCAAGGACACTCTATCTTGGTGGAAGATTAGGAAGGGTTGCACTGCCATTAAGGCCTGTAGTTCTGAAACCCTCCTTGCTGAAGTAATTGCCAGTAGGAAAGCAGTTTTCCATGACAGGTGTTGTAGGTCTGCTGTTGCTGCTGGTTCAAAGTGCTAGTGTCAACTTTTCTAGCACAAAGTTTAAGTCCCAAGCTGGTAATGGTGGTTTCCTGGGAGGTTTTACATTCTTGATTCCTCTGAGGAACTGCTTGAGCAAAGGGTGTGAAAAAACAGGAGGATCAAAGCTGTATTCTGCTGAAATAGCTGATGCATGTATCTTGATGGAGGAGTAGGACAGGCCTGAATGAAGAAGTTCGGCCAGATACTCCAGAATGTTAGGCATATCTATGTTTGACACATCTTTTCCTCTTCGGTACTCCAAATGACAAACCTTTTCCATTTTCCAGCATAGTTCTTTCTTGTTGAAGGTCTGCTTCAAGAATAATGTCTTTAACTCTTTGGGAAAGTTCTGGATTAGCTGCTGCTATGTGATGTTCCATGCAGTCAGTTGCAGCGTTTTTAGGTTTGGATGTATGATGCTGTAGTTGTTCTGAGTTAACATCAAAGGCATCAGGGGTATTGGCCACATGTTGTTCCAAGACATGCTCTTCAGTAGTGGATACCAGTGTTGTCTTGGCCAGTTTGGGGCTATCAGGATTATCCTTGGACGTTCTTCCTTGATTTTTAGTAGTACCTTGTGTATCAGTGGAAGAGGAGGAAATGCATATGCTGTTAGGCCTTCCCAGTTGAAGGAGAGTGAGTCCACTTTCCATGCTAGTGGGTGGAATGTCCTCGTGCAGAATTTTTTGAGCTGGTGATTGAGAGGTGATGCGAATAGGTCTATCTGTGGCATTCCCCATTTCTTTGAGATGGTCCTGAAGATGTCCGGGTGCAGCTTCCATTCGTGGGCATCCGAAGTGGTTCTGCTTAGTATGTCTGCTAGAGTATTGTCTTTCCCCGGTACAAATATTGCCTGTAACTGAATGTTGTAGCTGAGTGCCAGGGTCCACAGCTCCAAGGTCATTCTGCATAGGGGGTATGAATGAGTGCCTCCCTGTTTGTTGATGTACCACATGACTGTGGTGTTGTCTGTCCTTATCATCAACTGGCCCTCTTTGAGGAAAGGTTTGAACTTTTGGATTGCCAGCTTTACTGCCAGCATTTCTTTTAGATTGATGTGCAGGTGAATTTGATCCTGTGTCCACAATCCTTGCACGCATTTGTCCAGCATGTGGGCCCCATCCTAGATCTGAAGCGTCTGTTGTGATGGTCTGGCTTGGTTGACATCTGCGGAAGGGCAGGCCTGGGTTTGACTGGCATGCCTGAGCCCACCATAGGAACTCCTGTTTTAAGCATGGAATTAGTGGGATTTCTGTTTCTAGACTGTGTCTGTGTTGGGACCATAAATTCTTTAGGTACCACTGTAGTTTCCTCATATGTAGTCTGGCAAATGGGACCAAGATTATGCATGATGCCATGAAGCCCAAGGCCTGTAGAAATTTTCTTGCTGTTAACTTGTTCAGTTTTGTTAGTGCCAAGAAGTAAAGAGGAAGTTCCTTTTGTTTTCTGTAGTCAGGAATGCCATTTGTTGTACTGTGTCCAATTCAGCCAAGAATGTCCTTGTTTGGGATGGTATCAGCCTTGACTTTTGTAAATTGACTGTGTATCCCAGTCCTTGTAGCAAGTAAATGACCCTTTGTAAATCTGTTGTCAGCTTGCTTTTGTTGTCCTAGCAGGCAGTCGTCCAGGTATGGGTAAATTTGAATTCCCTGTAGTCTGCAATGGGCGATTACTGATGCCAGGCATTTTGTGAATACTCTGGGCAGTAGATAAGCCAAAGGGCAATGCTGAGAATTGAAAGTGCTCTGATCCTGCAAGAAATCTGAGGTATCTTCTGCAGATTGGTCGAATTGGGACGTGCAGGTATGCCTCCTTGAGATCTAGAGTTACCAGCCAAGACTCCTTGCCCAGCATGGGAAGAAGTTGCTGTAGGGTCAGCATTTTGAATTTTGGGACAATGATGTATGTATTTAAGGTGGACAGGTCGAGAATTGGTCTCCAACTTTTTCCTTTCTTGGAACTAGGAATAGTCTGGAGTAGAACCCTTTCCTTGTTCTGCTGGTGGCACTTTTCACAGCTCTCATGTTTGCTAACTCCATTATCTGGCGTAGAGCCTCTGTTTTTTTGATGTGGAGGTAGATTTGGCATTCCTCTTTTGACTGGTAAAGTGTGGAAGTGAAACCGGTAACCTTGATCTATGGTTTGTAAAATCCACTTGTCTTTTGTTATGTAGTGCCAGTTCTTTGAAAATAAGGTTAACTTTCCGCCTAGAGGAGCTGCTATTTGTTCCCTGGTAGGCGGATTTAGGATTAAGTCACTGTGGCTGTGCTGATGTAGAGGCAGTGGCTGTGTCTGTGCCTCTGTTGTTACCTTGCCACTGTCGTCCTCTGTAGGCACCTCCTCTGGATTGGGTTCTGCCTCTGGGACGTCTATTCCTGCCCCTTTGAAATTTTGCAGAGTCAGGAAAGGACCAATTTTTGGCAGGCCAGTTCCTGCTAAACCTTGGGGGTTGGACTTGCAGGAAATCTTTAACAGTTTGAACAGATTTTGCCTTTTCTTCCATTTTCTTCATAACCTGCTGGGCAGGTGTACCAAACAAACTTGTCTTGTCCATAGGAGCATCTAGCAACTTAGCTTTAACATGATCCGGTAAAGCTTGTTCCTTTAACCATGCATGTCTTCTTATCACTGTGCCTGTCATGGCTGATCTAAATGAAGCCTCCAGTGCATCATAGCCACATTTTAAAGAATGGTTGCTAACCTGTTGTATGTTATTTACCATCTCTAATACATATTTCTTATCAAGAGATTCATCAGTAGATAGCTTTTAGTTAACTGATCAAGCATAAACTCTTGGTATTGTATCATGTGAAACTGACAGTTTAAAGCTCTAGCTGAGAGAGTAGCTGAAGTGTAGACCTTTTACCCCATCTGTCTAGTGACCTTGCTTCCCTTTCAGAAGGAATAGGGTTTTAGCTGTGGTTGCGGCTACTGCCTTGGGACCCTGGGATATAGTTTCTGGGTCTGCAAGAGGAGCCTTGTAAAGGTGGTGATGAGTATCTGGCACCCTGTAAAATCTGTCTGGTTTGGCAGGGGCTGGGGTAAAGAATCTGGAGCGGAGCAAACATCATTGAAAGCATCATCCACCACAGAGAGAACAGGAGGTATAGCTAAGGGCCTGTGCTGTGGTAGGTGCAGAAAAGTCCTAAGTCTTTTCTGGAGTCTGAAAAATCCTGTTGCTGCCATTGGAACTGTTCTGCATGGCATGCAGGGTTTCTCAAAGGAGAATTCTTCTGGTGGGGAAGCAGCTGGAATGGATTCTTCAGCATCAGAATCTTGAAATTGGAAAAGGAGCCTCAGGCTGGTCAGTTATGTCTGATTCATGAGCAGAATCATCAGAAGACACTGGCTCAGGGGCTCTGCCCTAGGTCTCTTCTCTGGGGCTGAGAGGCCCTGTCTGGGTGAGATTGAGATCCTCTAATTAAAGAAATTAAATCTTCTGCCAAAGAAAGCATTTGAGAACTAGAAGAGGGCCTGGATGAGGGGGGTTTAACAGGCACAGATTTAGTAGTCTTGGCTGCTTTAGCCCTGGCGAAGGCCTTAATGGACATGGCTGCTGGAGGCCTAGCAGCACCACGTGCTGGGGTAGAGACATCCAAGGGGATGGTATCTGATAAGTCAGTCACCGTAGTGGGTAAAATTTCTGAGGTCGATTCAAGAATTGTAGCAGGGGCCTCAGTTGTAGAATAGGTTCAGCTGTACTTTGAGCAGTTTTCTCGGTTTCGGCGAAACCGAGACACTCATGATTTGCTTTGCCGTGGTTTCGGCGAAACCGCGGACCCGAGTGTCGGTCTTTATCTTTGCGTTTTTGGGGTAGTCGGAGAATCCGGCGACATAATGTCTAAAATCAGTACCGAAAAACTGTTCTGCAAACTCCGACCGGCGCCTAAGCGTTTCGGTTGAAAGAGCACAGGCGAACAGGCTGCTACGTCGTGGGCTGGGCCTAAACAAGGCAGACAGTAAGAGTGGAAATCTTTATGAGGTATTTGTTTCCCACAGGTTAAACAATTGTTAACTTTTTCTGACATCGGCTGAGGCAAGAAAGAGTCCCCAACGGGTACTTAGCTTTAGAAGTCTTGAGTATTCGGTAGAAGTAATCTCTGGATCCGACCGACCGGCACTTGCGAACAGCTTCTGCTTCGGGCGCCACGCGGCAAGAAAGACTGAGGAAAATGGCGTCGGCTGATGCTTTTATACCCGAAGACCAGCAGAGATGACGTCGGATGGAGTGCGACATCAGCCGAAGCCGGACCCGGACTTTGGAATCCGGCCGACTGCAGGGCTGCCTGACGACAGGACAACCCACTTGTTATGACTGCAGATGCATCCATGAAGGACATGTGGGAATGGCCATGAGAGCTTGTAACTTAGACACTCTTCTAGCTGAAGTCAAGGCCACCAGGAGTATTGTTATCCATGTGCAATGTTTCACAGAAACCTTGGAGGCCAGTTCAAAGGGGGCACCATGAGCTTCTCCAAGATATAACTGAGGTCCCAGGGAGAGGGGAAAGGGGAAAGGTTTCCTGGGGGGCCTGAGATGAAGCAATCCTTTTAGGAACAACTTTGCAGGTAATCTGGAAGCCAAAGGGGTTACAGAACTTCCATTTTTTTTGAGGTCATGACAAAATGATATAAAAGGGAATTTGGTTGAAACATGATGTTGAGCAAGCAATTAAAGAAATGTAGGAAAAAAGTAATCAAAAGATTAATAAAAGAAAAATAAGACAACAGAAATTGCTATTTATGAATACCAACAAAGAAATGTTCTGGTCCCACTGATTCTTTATGTAGGTCAGGCTTTTACGTATCAGCAGAGCAATGAGATACAGAAGGATATGAAAAATGAAATTAAGAGTTTTGGGGATAACTAAAAAGAGGAAGTGCAATAGGAAAACTAATACTAACAAAGGAAGAGAGTGGTTTCAGACTTGCAGATGTGGAGGCATACATAACGGCCATGTATGCTTACATGAAAGTATTTAAGTCAAGACAGAGAATATATCCCATATGGGAGCACATGAATGGTATAATGCCCAAACTGGCATTGACAGAATCACACGGGGGCAACTGGGCAGTTTTAGGAAAGGAATAAAAACAGCAAAATGTACAGTCATGCATTCATGAAACTACTAAGCAAGTCTTTACTTTAAAGAAAGTTAGACCTGGGAAAAACAGATAACATTCAATAATCTATATTGCATATAGTCATAAGAAAGGTGCAGAAGAAAATGTAATAAGCATTAAGAAAAGAAAAGGCAAAGAATCAAGACTACCTCCTTTTATCATCTGCTTTTAAAGTAATAAAATGGGATGATGCCAGAAAAAACTTTGGAGTTAGTCAATTCCAATCAACTTGCACATGCAGATATAATGCCAGACTTGAAGGAAGATATGTGGAGTCCGGATAGTAAACCTGTTAAACAACAAACTGATTTTATATTTGAGTCTGGAACAGAAATGACACACCAGAACAGAGCAGTAAGTACAGAATAGGACAATATCTGAGAAGACATTACATTATAAAATTAAAAATAGCATGGCATGAACAATCAAAGATATTACAGATGATCAGTGGAGAGAAATATCTTACCCCAATATATGCAACTAAATTAATAAAATTTAATGTTTGTATGGAAATGTTTGAACGTTACTGCCTATATTCCTATGAGACTTTAAAAAAATTTTCTCACAGACAACAGTCATGTGTCAGAGATGTGACAATTCAGAAAGAGGTTCTTGGGAGCATACAAATTTGGAATATAAGGAGTTGCTCAAGTACAAATATATCTTGAATAATGCTCTAAGACTTATACATGGAATGCAATTTAAACTTTAGTACAGAGATGCTTTTTGTTGAGCTCGCATAAAATAATATGTGCTAAATAGGTGAAAACTCTGCTGTCTTTAGTGTTGATAGTGGTTAAAAATGCTCTAATTAGAAAATGGAAATCAAAGGCAAACTAACAACAAACAAAAAAAAGTAAAAAAAACAGAACATTTAGACAGTATACACAACACATTTTAGTTAAAATGGGCTTCATGGGATTCTGTAATAGAACTTGAGTTCGGCACATATATTAAGTAGACTGTGACACAAGGTATGTATTCACTTGGTCCAGTTAAGATTTATAGTGAAAATAAAACAATGATTATGTTAATTCCTGATCCCAAATTAACTTAAATCATGCGTGTTTAAGTGTTTCTGTTTAAAGAACACTGTTAAAATGACAAAAGACTAGAAATACTAGCTGATATATAGTACAGTTTTGTACCTACCATAAATGTAGATGTCCGATAGATATGCAGCTGCAGTCCTTACATATGGGTTGTCCTGCCTCAGGCAGCCCTTGGTCGGCCGGATTCCAAAGTCTGGGTCCGACGTCGGCTGATGTCGCCTCCTCCCCATCAGAGCGGCAGGGGTATAAAAGTATCAGCCGACGCCATCTTCTTCAGTGTTTCTTGCCCCAGATGCCAGGTGCCCTCCAAGGAAGGCTAAAATTAGAACTGGAATAAAAATTTCCAGACATACACAATAGCAATAAACAGATACACCATAACAGATATCTCCAGCTAAGTAAAAAAGGAGGAAGGTGGACCCAATGTACAGAGGGGAAGGAGGGTGGGAAAACCCGACTGCAGTTGCATATCTATCGGACATCTACATTTATGGTAGGTACAAAACTGTACTATGTCCTTCAAGAATGCAACTGCAGTCCTTACATATGGGTTGAATACCATAGCCAAGCTGGGGGTGGTAGGCTCTAAGATAAGGATGGTGTAGCTAAAATGCCCTGCAGGACTGCTGAAGCAAAGCCTGCTCGGGATCTGGAATATAAAGGGAGGTTGTAGTGCTTGGAAAATGTATGCACGGAGCTCCATGTAGCAGCTTCTAGAATGTCCTTTGTAGCCACCCCTCATAGAAAGGCTGTGGAGGTGGCTGTAGCTCTGGTGGAGTGTGGTCTGACATTGGCTGGCACACCCTTTCCATGGTAGGAATAACAAAATCTGATGCAATGTCCAATCCATTTTGAAATTGTTTGTTTGGAAATTGCTTTTCCTTGTACCCCAGGAGCGTAAGCTACAAATAGTTGGTCAGACTTTCTGTTGGCCTTAGTTCTGTCCAAGTAGTAGCGCAGTTGTCTGTGAATGTCCAAAGTGTGCAGCAGTTTTTCCCCTTTATTTTGTGGATTGGGGAAGAAAGTAGGCAGGTGAATTGCTTGATTTAGAGACACCCTGGAGATCACATTTGGCATAAAAGAAGGATTGGTTCTTAAAGAAACCCTGTCCTGATGAAAAATGAGGAATGGAGTAACTGCCATGAGGGCCTGAATCTCCGAAACTCTCCTTGCTGAGGTTATTGCCAATAGGAAAACTGTTTTCCAGGAAAGAAATTGTAATTCTGCAGATGCTGCTGGCTCAAAGGGAGGAAGAGTTAATGTTTCCAACACGAAATTGAGGTCCCATGCAGGCACTGGTGGTTTTCTGGGAGGCTTGATATTCTTTACCCCTCTTAGAAATTGTCTCAGCAAAGGATGTGAGAACACAGGAGGATCGGTGTTGTATCTTGCTGAAATAGATGAAGCATGTATTTTTATGGAAGAATATGAAAGTCCATTATGCAGCATCCCTGCCAAGTATTCCAATATCTGTGGAATGTTCATTACTGATGCATCCTGTCCCTTTGTTGGTATTCCAGATGCTGAATCTCTTCCATTTGGCCGAATAAGCTTTTCTGGTGGAAGGTCTGCGTGCTTCCAGTAATATCTGTTGAACATCCTTGGAGAAAGAGATATGCGGAGACATCATGGGACCCTCCAAGCTGTCAGGCGCAGAGTTTGCAGGTTTGGATGAACCGTCCTGTAATTGTGCTGGGTCAAGAGTGGAGGCCATAGAAGCAGGGTCCACGGTTTGGTGCAAGTTAAGCACCTTAAGTCCTTAGTAGTGGATACCAGTGCTGTCTTGGCCAATCTGGAGCTATTAAGATGCCTTTCGGTTGCTCTGCTTTGATCTTCAGTAACACCTTGGTCATCAATGGTAGAGGAGGGAATGCATAGATTTTTAGAGAGTTCCAGCTGAATGAGAGAGCATCTATTTTCCAAGCTTGTGGATGATGTGACCTCGTGCAGAACTTTTTCAGATGATGATTGAGATGGGAGGCAAAAAGTTCTACGTCCGGCCTCCCCCATGCAGAAGTTATTTGTGCAAAAATGTCTGGATGCAACATCCATTCGTGTGGATCCAGGATGTTTCTGCTTAGACTGTCCGCTAGAACATTGTCCCTGCCCGGAACAAACTGGGACTGTAGCTGTATGTTCAATTTCAGGGATTTTTCCCAAAGAGTCATTGTTAGTCTGCAAAGGGGGTAAGAATGAGTACCTCCCTGCTTGTTTATGTACCACATAACAGTGGTGTTGTCTGTTCTTATTAGTAGGTGGCCTTGCTGAAGATATTTTCCGAAAGCCTCGATTGCATGCATCACTGCTAACATTTCTTTTTGATTGATGTGCAGATGTACTTCCTGGGGAGTCCATTGCCCTTGAATACATCTGCCCTCCATGTGCGCCCCCCCCATCCATGGTCTGAGGCGTCTGTTGTAATGGTTTGGCTTGTTTGAGGCTTGTTGAAAGGCATACCTTTGTTTAACTGGCTTGCTTGGGCCCACCACAGAAATTCCCTTTGTAGGCATGGGATGAGTGGGATAATTGCTTCTAAGTTGTGGCTGTGTTGAGACCATAAACTTTTTAGGTACCATTATAGTTTTCTCATGTGTAGTCTTGCCAGTGGAATCAGTAGAATGCAAGATGCCATGAAACCCAGGGCCTGCAGGATTTTCCTTGCAGTCATCTGGGTGAGCTTTGCTAGACTTTTGAAGTAATGTGGTAGCTGTTCTTGCTTCTCCTCTGTGAGGTAAGCCATTTGAGATTCTGTGTCTAGTTTGGCTCCTAGAAATGTTATTTGTTGGGATGGCAGCAGTTTTGATTTTTGTAAGTTGACTGTGTATCCCAAAGCCTGTAGTAAGTGAATGACATAATTCAAGTTTTTTGTCAAGGCTTGCTTGCTGTCCGCTTGTATAAGGCAGTCGTCCAGGTAAGGGTATATTTGTATCCCCTGGAGTCTGCAATGTGCAATTACTGATGCCAGGCATTTCGTGAATACTCTGGGTGCAGTAGATAAGCCAAAGGGCAATGCTGAGAATTGATAATGCTCTGACCCTGCAAGAAATCTGAGGTATCTTCTGCAACTGTGTCTGATTGGGACATGCAGGTATGCCTCCTTGAGGTCCAGAGTAACCAGCCAAGACCCCTTGCCCAGCATGGGAAGGAGTTGCTGTAGCGTCAGCATTTTGAATTTTGGTACAATGAGAAAAGTGTTTAGAGCGGACAAGTCCAGTATAGGTCTCCATTGCTTTTCTTTTCTTGGAACAAGGAACAGTCTTGAATAAAATCCCTGGCCTTGTTCCTGAGGAGGAACCTTTTTATTGCTTTGATTTGTTTCAGCTTTGTAATTTGTTCGAATGCCTCTGCCCTTTGATTTTGTGGCAGGTTTGGCATGCCTTGTCCTGCTGGTAATGTGTGGAAGTGGAACCTGTAGCCTTGGTCTATTATGTCCAGAATCCATTTGTCCTTTGTTAAAATGTGCCAGTTTTTTGAAAATAAGGATAATTTTCCGCCTAAAGGTGCTTCTCTTTGAGCCTTGGTCGGCGGTGTCAAAAGCAAGTCATTGTGATTGTCCCTGTGGGGCAGGGGAAGTCCCTGCACCACCTCTCTGATTAGTCGGTTGCCACTGGCGTCCCCAGTAGGAGCCTCTGTATTGCCCTCTTCCTCGGCCACACCTGTTCTTTCTCCTTTGAAATTTGTCAGTGTCCGGAAAGGACCAATTCTTAGAAGGCCAATTCCTGCTGAACCTAGGATGCTGAACCTGGAGGAAATCCTTGACTGTTTGCACTGATTTAGCCTTTTCCTCAATTGACTTCAACACATCCTGAGCATTAGTACCAAATAGCTTGTGCTTTTCCAGAGGAGCATCTAGAAGCTTTGCTTTAACATGATCTGGTAATGGCTGTTCTTTTAACCATGCATGTCTACGTATGACGGCCCCTGTCATAGCTGCCCTACATGAAGCTTCCAATGCATCATATCCACACTGAAGAAAATGGTTGCTAACCTGCTGTGTGTTGTGAACCACATCCTGCAAGGCCTTTCTATCTAAAGGCTCAGGAGAGGCTAACTTTTTCTGCAAGTCATCCATCAAGAAATCCTGATACTGAAACATATGAAAAAGGCAACTGAGGGCTCTCATAGACAGTGTGGTAGAGGTATAAACTTTTTTGCCCCACCTCTCCAGGGACCTAGCTTCCCTGTCTGAGGGCAAGGGATTCTTGGCCGTGGAAGTAGCGACCCCCTTGGGCCCCTGGGAAATTGTTTCAAGATCAACAGCATGGGCCTTAAAGAAATGTTTATGAGTTTCAGGAACCCTGTAGTATCTGTCCGGCTTGACAGGAGCAGGAGGGAGAGAATCAGGAGAAGCACTCGAATCTGAGTACACATCATCTAGAACATCAAGCACTGGAGTGATAGCTAAAGGCCTGTGTTGTGGTAGTTTTAGGAAGGTACGAAGCCGCTTTCTGGAATCGGAGTATTCCTGGCCTTGCCACTGAAAGTGTTCCCTCATGGAGTGAAGAACTTCCCCAAAAGAAATATCCTCAGGAGGGGAGGCAGAGGGGATAGAATCCTCCGCATCAGAATCCTCGTAGGCCTGGAAGGACTCTTCCTGGGTATCTGAGTGATCAGAGTCACCAGAGGCTTCGTCTGAAGAAAGGGTGTCAGTATGCTCAACCCTGGGCCTTTTGTCAGAAGGTGGCTGAGATCCTCTTTCAGGATGGGCCTGGGAGCCTCTGATTAAAGAAATTAAATCTGCAGCTAAAGACATGATTTGTTTATCAGTAGTGGGCTGAGGCAGAGCTTTAGGAGGGTGAGACTTACCCTGGCTAGCAGCCTTAGCACGTGTGTAGGCCTTGATAGACATAGACATAGACATAGGGGGCCTAGCTGCCCCACGTGCTGGAGTAACCCTGTCCACTGGAATGGTCTCCAGTAAATCTTGGGCTTCAGAATCTGGAGGAAAATCAACCACCGGCACCAGCGCAGGCTCCGGGGCCAGAGTAATCGGTAATGCGGTGTCGTCGGTCCGGAGCGGTGGAGGAACCGCCTCAGAAGAGACCGATGCACTCGCGGTAATTTTTGGCGTGGAGTCGGTGGAAGTCGCGGGCCGAGGATGTCGGTCCCGGTCCTTCCGTTTTTTGGAAATATGAGTTGTCGGTTGTTCCGACGGCATGGTATAGGAGAAACTGTCGCCGAAAAAGTCTTCAGCAAACTCTGCCCAGCGCCTGAATGTGCGCTTATTGAAGCAAGCACAGGCGACACAGGCCGAGACGTCGTGGTCTGGGCCAAGGCAGGGGAGGCAGTAAGAATGGAAATCCTTATGAGGTATTTGTTTACCACAAGACAAACAGTTATTAACTTTTTCAGTTTTTTCTGACATCGGCTGAGGCAAGAAAAAGATCCCCAACGGGGTACTTAGCTTTTTTGATGACTTCGGATACGAAAAACACAGGAGCTGACCGACCGGCACTTGCGAACTGCTACTGGTTCGGGCACCGCGCGGCAAGAAAGACTGAAGAAGATGGCGTCGGTTGATACTTTTATACCCCTGCCGCTCTGACGTCGGGGAGGAGGCGACATCAGCCGACTTCGGACCCAGACTTTGGAATCCGGCCGACCGAGGGCTGCCTGAGGCAGGACAACCCATATGTAAGGACTGGACTGCAGTTGCATTCTTGAAGGACATATGAATTTACATGCTTAGTAGTGGCAAACTATTAAAAGTTAATGCAAGCACTGACTGCCTAACACGAGGCTGTTGTTGTGTCTTTCGGGTTTTCCCCGTTGGGGGTTGCCACAGCGGAACTCCAGTCCGCTAATGATTGGTAGTTGATTTTTACGTGCAGAGTTACCAGCCCTGACACACAACCTTCAATGAAGGTACGCCCATTCACGCACGTCTCCACGCAGAAGAAGATCTAGCCAAGAATCGAACCGGACAGCGTCTTACTGTGAGGCGACAACGCTACCGCAGCACCACCACCACAGGTACTGCCTAACACGAGGCTACTATACCAATATTAAACAGAGATATAACTACAAAATGGTTGTATTGACAATCAGTGCCAAAATAACAAGTGCACTACACACAGAGGTTATACTGTATGTAAAAATGAAAATGTAGAATTTTTTTTTTTACAAGAAACATCTTTATTAAATTATCATATGCGACACAGACAATCTTACATTTGTATAAATGAAAATAAATCATAGAGGCACAATCTCAGTTGCAAACATTATACATTACAAACAGTGCCAACATATCAGTAGCTGCAAACATTATACATTACTTATAATATATCAAGTCATTGTCAATCTACCACTGCATAGCTCATTCAGATCCTGCCTTCTTTTAAACATGTTCCTCCTCTGCAAGTAGTGGTACCACAATTCCCATTTTATTCTGTGTAATTTACCCCTACCCTTTTCTAAATATCCCAGTTCCAGTTGTTTTATCCCTTGTTACTTTGTTCCATCTAGTAAAGTTGGTTTAGATTTTGATCTTCATTTTCTAGTTATTGTTTTTTAGCAGCTATCATAATTAGACTCCATCAAGGCCTTACTATGTCTAGACAATTCCAACTCTGTATCACAGCTGAAAAAAAGTCATTTCCCTAGTCACTCCAACTTGCTCACCCAGCATCTCCAACAGAGCAGTCTGCAGGGAATCCTTAAAGTCAGCCAAACTCATTATGCTCCCAGAAAATATGTTCCCATTTACCTCTTTCTTCCCCATCACATCTCCAACATTTGCTATCTACCTGAGGAAAGATTATCTGGGGCCTTCTTTGGGTATAAAATATCTATGTAAACACTTTCAGGCAAAGATCCTAAATCTTCCAGACTTTGTTGGATATTTGGGAGACGTACATATATCCTCCCATTGTTTCTTTGTGAATTGCTTATCCAGTCTCTCTTCCCAATTCTTCCTTACCTCGACTGATTGATTCTTAGTTATCATGCAATACTTTATATGCTCTACTAATTGTTCCTTTCTTAACGGCCACTTCTGTTCTAGATTCATTTAGGAACCCTACCACTGCTGGTATTTTGTTTAGGACCCCACTATTTCTTTCTTTCTGCCTGTATTTTGATATCAAGCCTTGATATGGAAGGCACTCTCTCACCTGCAGTCCAAATAAGTTCTTAGCAACTTCCTATTCTATTACCTTTCCCTGTCTAGTTATTTGCTCCCAATGCCTTGGTTCCTTTGCCAATTTTTTCCAATATACTCCCACCCCCTCTTGCCTATCATCTGTATATCTAACTGCAGTCACCCCTATTGGCAGAATCTCCTTTCTTCATTCCCGTGTTGGCCTAGTTCTTAGAATACTTTCTGCTACTTTATGAATATAATATTCTGTACAATTATTGTTCTTAAAGGTTTGCATCCAAAATCCCAATCCCTCCCTGTTACTTGAACTTCACCCGTTTCTTCATTTCTTTCCATTTTGAGTTATAGTTTTCTGCTTGTGCTATGTATAGGAGCCTTTACTGTGCTGCTGTGAAATATCCCTTCAAATCAGGTAATCCCAAACCTGCCCTGTTCCATTGGAAGAATAAGCTTATTCCACTTGACTTTTGCAGTCTTCCCCTCCCACATAAAATCCTTCAACTCTTTATTAATTACTATACTCAACTCGTCCTCTGGTTGATAAAAATATGCCTGACCTGTACTAACTACTAACGAGACTAAAAACATTTTAAATGCTTGTATCTCACTATCAATATCAATATAAAAGAGCTTCCATTTTCTCAATTTTTGTATTATCTTTTGTTTGGTCTCTTCCCACATTTCCTTAACTGCCACATATCATTCTTAATCCATACTACAAATACTTCATTTTATCACATCCTCATAAGTATGGATATTGCGCAGCCAATTCGTATGTATGTACATAACTTACTGCTATTGTTTTTGTTTTGGATGCATTTTTTTTCAAACTCCTTTACTGAATTATCACTTGTGACACAGGCAAATTTATATTCATATAAAAGTAAACAAACTACATTAACATAACAAACATTGTACTTATAGATATCATATAACCTAAGCAATATTACATAAATAATTCAATTCTTACTTTTTTTTTAATAAGAAGCATCTTCAATAAACCATCACTTACTACCTAGGAAATAATGCATTTATATAAATGAAAATAAACCACATCAACACAATCCTACTCGCAAGCACTTTACATCACAAACCATGCTGACACACTCCCAGCTACAAACATTATACATAGGTTCATAGGTAGGTACTAGGCTATCAGCCCAAGGGCCTATGTAAGCCTAGCCAACAAGGTTCCCTTGGCTTTAGTCACCCAAGAAAGTTATTTGCCTGTGCCCCTATCAAGCACAGCCACAGAAGTGATCCCCGGGGTGAATTTCCTGTTTCCCATCCACTCATCAAGATGTTTCTTGAAGAGTGCCAATGAGGAACTCTGCTTGACATAGATGGGTAGCTTTTTCCAGAGTATGGGAAGTCTCTGGGACAGAAATCTATCCCTCCAGCATGTTCTGTTTATTGTGGTGACAAAGTTTAGGTCCCTAGAGCATGTAGCTCAGAGGGATTGGGATTTCTTTAGGTGTAGCATGTCCAACAGCTCTGGGTTTGACAAAGCTTTGTATGTTAGGCAGAGATCACCTCGGAGTAGGCGATATGCTACGGAGTAAAGTTGGAGTTTATTTTTGAGACGGTCAGCATAGGGCATCTGAGTCCCGTAATCCTCTTTGTGAGGTACTTCTGCGGCCTCTCCAGCTGTTGCAGATGTCTTGTGAGGTACATGCCAGAGGGGGCATTGTACTCTATAATGGATCTAATGAAAGCTGAGCAGAGAGGAACAATTACCTCTTTTTTTCCTGGACGAGAACACTTTCGTGATGCGGTGTGCCACGTAGAAGGATTTCCTGACCACTGCGGTGACGTGATTATCAAAGGAGAGACTACTGTCCACCTGAGTCCCAAAGTGTCTCATCACACCTTTGGCGTTAAGTAGACTGCCGCCTATGTGGTAATTCATGGATACAAAGTTTTTACCAAAGGGGGATGACGATGCATTTTTTGCCGTTGAGCTTGAGGCCATGGCTCTGACACCAGGCATCTGTCTCAGTGAGGCCCTTCTGTAGGATGTCCACGTCGTTTGGGGACTTGACTATGGCACCTAATTTGCAGTCATCTGTGTACTTCGTCATCCAGAGACCCTCTGTGTTAGCACGTATTTCAGAGAAGTAGATATCAATCTACTTCATCACTTATCTACTTACCACTTGTCATTTATAATCTACCCAATCTTTCTCCCACAAACATTACATATCTCACTTAAGTCCTGCTGCCTTTTAGGCCTTATATGCACTGTTCCCACAAATCCCATTTTTTCCTACAAAGTTTGCTCCTACCCTTTTCTAAAGATCTCAATTCCAGTTGTTTTACGTCTATCACTATATTCACTACTTCCAGTCTAGCTGGGTTAGATTTTGATTTCCATTTTCTAGTAGTTGCTTTTTTTGGCAACCACCATTATTACAACTCAGAGGCCAAATAAAGTCTACCAAAGCCAAATTTGAGATAAATTTGGCTTCCCAGGCCAAGGACAACCACAAAGCATTCTTTAGCTATGCCTGCAACCTCAAAGGCAATGCAGAATTGTGTGCAGAGCTCACTGTTAATGGAGTCACCAATACTGAGACAGAAGATATAGCAAACCTCCTGGCTGATAAATTCAGCTCCAACTTTACCCCTTTCGTCTCCTCGATCTTCCCTCAGGAAATATCAGCAAATATAACTCCCCTTACAATCACTAGGGAACAGGTCCTTAATGTTCTAAGACCAAGAACACTGCATCAATGGGCCCAGACAATATCCCAGGATGCCTTCTCAATAGCATGAAACATGACCTATCAGGGCCTCAAATTACTATTTAACTATAGTCTCCAACAGGCTTCATGCCTCATGAATGGAGAAAGGCAACAGTCATCCTTCTGCACAAATGTGGGCCATCTACAGATCCTGGAAACTACAGACCCATAAGTTTCGCTAGTCTTATATGTAAAGCCATGGAAAGAATTATCATGGAGATGATCAACAGAGATATAGAAAACCACCAGACACTGGATCTAACCCAGTTTGGTTTCGTCAAGGGCAGATCATGCCTACTCGACCTGGTGGACTTCTTTGAGAAGGTCACCAAAGCAATGGATGAGGGCAAAATCATGCCTACCTTGTCCTGGCCAAAGGATTTGATACAATACCCCACTCGGGCATTGTTGACAAACTGAAGAGATTAGGCAGAAACCCGTATGTTACCCGGTAGATAGTCAACTGACTCACAGATACGACCCTGAAAGTTAGAACTGGGGAGACCACCTCTACAAAGAGGCCATTCAAAACTGGAGTCCCACAAGGATCAGTCCTTGAGCCAATCCTTTTTGGCATTTACTTCTCAGAAGTCAAGGCCAATGTCAGTGGTCTCTGGCTAACTAAATTTGCAGATGATTGCAAATTAGGAGCTGTTACTGAACCTCACACTGACACAAATGTTCTCCAAGAGGGGCTGACACAGACAACTGGTGTCAGAGCCATGTACTAAAACTAAATGCCAAGAAATGCATAATAGTATTCTTTGGGAAGTCATCCATCCCTGGTAACTATCATGCTGACAACACACCCCTTCGAGTTAAACCCAGTAGTCAGGGATTTAGGGACATACATAAATAGTAATCTAGCCTTTGCAATCACGTGTCTACAGTGGTGAGGAAATATTTTATGCTGCGCAACTTATAAACAAAGGTATGGCATCTAAGTAAAAAGTCATTGTTCCACTGTATTCTGCATTCATCAGACCTATCATTGAATACAATGCCTCCTTTGGTATGTACCTAACCAGGCATATCCAAGAATCAGAACATCCACAGAGGTTCCTCGTTAAAAGAATACAGGGAACAAGTAAAATGACCTAAGCGACCATCTCAAGGCCCTATCCTTATATTTTGTCTCCTACAGGCTTTTGAGGGAAGATCTATGCTTGGCATACAGGGCATTGTTAGACACCACTCTGATGGCCCTCCTGCATATCCACAAAACAAACAGCACAAGAAAGATAAACTTTGCCTGTGATACAAATAGGACCTGCTGGACTGATAGGTATATATCCCCGAGACTACCCTGTCTATGGAAAAGGCTCCTTATCCGTGTGAAGCAAAGTTCCTCTCTAACCCAATTCAAGTGCAAGTTGGACAATTGGATGGGAAACAGGAAATTCATCCATGGTTTGGCACTTATGTCTCTACTGGACACAGGTAACCTGTAAATAGTTCATATCCTAGGCCCATGCTTACACTTATTAAGGGTATCAGAACTTGTCAGATATTTGGGATGCCATAGCTAGGCTTAAAAAGGCCCTTGTGGTCGTTAGCCTAGTAAATCCCTACAAACCTATTAGACACAGCAAAGCCTTACTGTTTCTAGGCAATTCCGATTCTGTGTCATAACTCAGAAAAATCATCTCCCTCGTCAGACCAATCTGCCCACCCAGCATCTCCGACAGAGCATTCTGCAGGGAGTCCTTAAAGTGTACCATATCACCGCACTCCCAGAAAATATGTTCCCAATTGCCTCTTTCTTTCCCTTCACACCTCCAACCTTTACTGTCTACCTGAGGAAAAATACTCTGGAGTCTACTTGGGGTATAAAAATACCTATGCAAACACTTCCAAGGAAACATCCTAAATCTTCTAGACTTTTTGCATATTTGTGAGACATACATATATTTTCCCATTGTTTCTTTGTGAATTGCTTAGCCACTCTCTCTTCCCAATCCTTTCTAACCTCCTCTGACTGATTCTTATAGTTGTTGCGCAATATTTTATATGCTCTACTAATTATTCCTTTTTAATGGCAGCTTCTGTTCTAGATTCTATTAAAAACTCTACCAGTGCTGGTCTTTTGTTTAGCCCCCCCCCCATTTCTTTCTCGTTGCTTATATTCTGGCATCAGTCCCTGACAGGGAAGGGAATCTCTAACTTGCAGTCAAAATAAATTCTTGGTGTCTTCCCATTCTATCATCTTTGTCTCTCTAGTTACGTGCACCTGATAACTTGGTTCCTTTGCCAGTTTTCTCCAATAAGTTACAGCCTCCTCTTGCCTATTTGTCTGTATCCCTAATTGCAGTCATCCCTATTGGTAGAATCTCCTTTCTCCTTCCCCAAGTTGGTTTAGTTCTTAGAATGCTTTCTGCTACTTTATGGATATAATACTCTGCATAATTACTGCTGTTCTCCTTAAATGCCTGCACCCAAAATCTCAGTCTCTCCTTGTTTCTTGAGCTTCCCCCATGTTTCATCATCATACCCTTTACTTTTAAATTATAGTTTTCTGCTTGTGCTATAGCAGCCTTAACTGTGTAGCTCTGAATACCCCTTCAGATTAGATTCTACTGGAAGAATCATATTATCTCACTTGACTCTTGCCATCTTCCCCTCCGAGATAAAGTCCTTCAGCTCTTTATTAATTGCTACCCACAACTTCTCCTCTGGTTGACAAAAATATGCCTGACTTGTGTACAAGACTAAAGGGACTAAAAACATTTAACTGCTTGTATCTTACTATCCATATCCATATAACAAAGCTTCCATTTTCTCAGTGTTTGCATTATCGTTTGTTTAGTCTCTTCTCACTTATCTTTAGCTGGCACATTAGAATCATTTTTAATCCATACTCCTTAATATTTCATTTTATCATGCCCCCATAAATATGGGTATCATGTGTGGGCACATAATTAACCCCTGAACCAGTTCATGTGTGGGTACATAATTTACTGCTATTGTCTTTGTTTTAGCTTCATTAATTTTGTATCCTGAAAAGATCTGAAATTCTCTCAAAATGTTCCATAACACTGTAATGTCTTTTTCTGGTTTTGTCAGGTACAAAATAATATAATCTGCAAATAAAGCCAGCTTTTCTTGACTGCCATACCAATTATACCCTTGAATTTCTGAGTCCCTTATTTTCTTTGCCAATGGTTCTAAATATAATGCAAATAAAAAAGGGGAAGAGGACACTCCTGCCTGGCTCCTCTGCTCAAGCAGAAATTATCAGAGAGGACCCCACTCACTTTAATTTTTGCTTCCAATCTCTCATATATTCTCCTAATCAACCTTATAATTTTTTCAGGAAATGCAAATGTTTCCACTGCCCTGCTCACAAAGTCCCAGCTTACCCCGTCTAATGCTTTCTCTGCATCAAGACCCACCAAGAACAATGGCATTTTCTTAACATTCAGCTTCCCTCTGGATCATCAATCTTCTGTTAATGATGTCAAATGTTTACCTCCCCTCCACAAACCAAATCAATCCATATCAGTTTTGGCATTACTTTTGCCATACTTTTAGCTGTTAAACACATGAACACTTTATAATCATGGTTAAGTATTGAAATAGGTCTGTATGAAGCTAGATCTGATGGATCTTTATCCTCTTTAGGTATTACAGTTGCCACTGCTTTCTTCCAGGATGGTGGTATTTCTCCTCCTCTTAAGATATTGTTAAACAAAACCTTCCAGACCTTTATCAGTTTTTCCCCCCAGCTTCCAAACTTCCACAGGAATACCATCTATTCCTGGAGACTTTCCTATAGATTGGTTGTGCATCACAATTTTATCTCATCACCGCCTATCCTGTTAGTAATTTGAGCCTCATCTACCTCTAACCTTGGCATATTTAATTCTTCCATAAACATTTCCATTTGTAGCTTTTCTTGATTTTTCATATTTCTCTGCTTTACAGAGACTCTCACAGAATTACTGAAATTTCTAATACCTCTAAACAATCTCTTATCTTCTTTGTTATAGGCTCCCCAAGTCTGGCCACCGCCCTGTTGCCCGAGTCATCATGCTAAAAGTTTTCGTGCTCTAGTGTTGTTATTAAAAAAAAAACAGTTGCTCAGCAGCAATCTTTCTAAGCTCATGCACATACCCAAAGTAATCCCTTGTTTTCTGCCTAGCATTCTGCAGTTGATCCCCTTCTTGTTCTGTGAGATTCCCTCTGTTCTGGAATACTTTTACATTTGTCAGTCCTACTAAATAATTCTTACTTCCTAACCATAGCTCCCTTTCTTTTATTTACACCCTATTTTTAAACTCCACCTTAATTTTATCCCACTCCCTAGCTATATTTTCAGAATAAATTTCTGTCCTCTAACAGCTCCTGAATAATCTCCATTACCCATTCCTTAAATTCCTCTCTTTACAACAGATAGGTGGGAAAGCACCATTGTCTCATTTTTATTTCATTACCCTGTGTTTTTATTTTAGCTATTATTGGCGAATGATTTGAAATAGTTATTGGGTGGCTACCAAGATCTTCAATTAAATGCACATGTTCCTGTGACATATAAATTCTGTCTAGCCTAGCCCAGCTTTTATATCTTGGGGAATAATATGTAAATTCACTCTGAACTCCTACTACTGAGTGCACATCTTCCATGCCAAATATTTTCATAAATTTATTCAAAAATAAACAATATTCCTTGCTGAAAACTGATTTCTCCCAAAAATTTCTTTAGCTCCATTATAGTAGTTTTAGATGGAATGTAAACACGTCGGTGTAATCCTCCTATCTTGCCCACTAGCCCCTTAATCTGCCATTACTACCTTTTTTATCTTCCTCTATTACTATTGGAGCTCCTCTTGCAATTAATAAAAGTACTCTTCTTTTGCTTTGTCCCAGGTATTCTGCTGAATAACCATCCTGAAAAATTAGAAGTTATGTACCTACCATAACGTTCCATGTTAGTTGTCTTCTCTCGCCTTCTTTCTTGCTGGATGGGCTCGGAGCCGATCCTCGGCTCCGACTCGGCACTAGCTTTAGCTCGAGAACTCCTTTTACCAGCTCGAGGCAACCCTATATCCCATGATGCAAGGCGGAACTACCTCAGATCTCGTTTGGTAGCTAACTAACCCTGCTAAAGACTTATCCTAATATAATTAGGAACCATGGTTCCTAAAAGAAGTCCTCATAACAATGCTCCAGAGGAAGCAATCTAATAGGAACTCTCAAGATCTGTCCAGGCCAGGGGAAGGAGGGAGAAAGAAGGTAGAGAAGACAACTAACATGGAGCGTTATGGTAGGTACATAACTTCTAAATGTTAAGTTGTCAATCTCGCCTTCATTCTTGCTGGATGGGACCGTCCTAGCACCTGTATCCCGGGTGGCTCAATGGAACAGACTCTTGAGAACAGTGGAACCAAAACTGGCCCTATCTCTGGAGGCCAAATCCAACTTGTAATGAGACACAAAGGTATGAGGCGTGGCCCAAGTAGCTGCTGCACAAATAGTGTCAATGGGAAGTCTATCCTGAAAGGCTACAGAAGTGGATAGACTCCTGGTTGAATGTGCTTTTGGCTTAGAAGATAGTTGTTTGCCCTTAGAGAGTACACATAGGAAATGGTGGAAGTCAACCATCTAGATAAGGTCACTTTAGATACTGGAAGACCCAACCTGTTTCCTGCATAGGAGACAAACAATTGGTCTGATTTTCTAACTTGTTTAGTCCTATGTAAGTAGTACCTGAGCTGACGGTGAACATCCAAAAATGCAGCTTCTGTTCAGCTCTGTCAGAATAGTTAGGAAAGAAAACTGGTAGATCAATAGATTGGTTAATATTGGCTTGAGATACAACCTTGGGAAGAAAGGAAGGGTTAGTTCTGTGAAACCCTATCCTTATGAAACACCAGATAAGGTGAACGAATACAGAGGGCCTGAATGTCAGAAACTCTTCTTGCAGAGGTAACAGCCAGCAAAAATATAGTTTTCCATGTCAACAACTTTAAAGAACACGTAGCAGACGGTTCGAAGGGGTAGAATTAGGGATGCCAGCATTAAGTTCAGATCCCATTGCGGAGGAGGATGTTTCACAGGCGGTTTTAGGAGAAAAACTCCTCTCAAAAGGCTTTGCATAACTTATGAGACATGATGTTATTGTCCTGCAAGCCAACATGAAATTTGGAAATAGCAGCCATTTGTACTTTGACTGTAGATGATGATGATCCCGAATGAAAAACCTCCGCCAGGAAATCCAAAACAGACTGTATAGGGGCGGTGAAGGGATCAATATTTCTGGCGTTTGCCCAAATAGAAAAAGCCGCCACTTGCTAGCATAAACAGTTCTAGTGGACGACTTTAAAGAAGACACTAAAATGTCTCTGACTGAGTCAGAAATCATTGGTAGCCTGGCTAGGGAAGGAAGTGGAGCAACCAAGCAGTGAGGTTGAGAGAATGAATGGCTCCATGCTGCTGACCCGACTGGTGGATCAAAAGATCCGGAACTGGGTCCAGATGCCAGGGCTGCACCAGAAGGTGATGATGTAGAGACGGAAACCAAATTTGTCGAGGCCAATATGGAGCAATGAGGATCAATTTGGCTCGGTGGCTTTCTGAATGACTTGTGGAATCAATGGAAAGGGAGGAAAAGCATAAAGAAGTCCCCGAGGCCAATCCTGGGTTAGAGAGTCTCTCAAGGGTTGGCCTGGAAGAGGAAATAGTGTGAAGTAATCTGGGCACTTGCTGTTTTGAGTGGTAGCGAAAAGAACTTCAGAAAAATCTGATCCACTCCAGACTGATTGAGAGACCACTCGTGAGGCATCAGAATAGATCTGCTTAGCCTGTCCGCCAATAGGTTGGACCTGCGGGATGTGCGTTGCTATCAGAAACCGCTGAGAAGAGACAAAGTCTGAGAGCTTCGACATAAGGGATAGGACCTGGTTCTGTTTGTTGATGTACCAGACCACGGACATGTTGTCAATAGTCCCTGTGGGAAGAAAGTCGAGGGCTTGCGCACTGCTCTCATCTCCAGGACATTTATGTGCAGGTGGTATTCTATGGGTTGCCACGTCCGTGGACCATCCTGCCCTGATAATGCCCCCACCCGATCAGAGAGGCATCCGTGGTGACTGTGGCAACTGGAGGAGGGGAACAAATGGTCGGCCCTGCTGAAGAAGAGGGAAGATACCCACCATCGTAGATGAGCCCTGCAAGACTGTGTCACTAAGATCTCGTGTCTCATGGGCAGATCGTGTGAACAACATCCACTGCAGGAGACGCATGTGGAAGCGAGCTAGTGGAAGAAGTACAATGGCTGCCGCCATTAGGCTTAGAACCTTCAAGACAAACCTGGCTTTGTCCTTGTTGCTTTGTACCAGAAGCTGAACAAATTTCTGGATGTCCAGAATCCTTTGATTTGTTAGTCTGGCTAACATTTTATCTAACTCTGCGCCTATAAAGGTGATAGATTGGCAAGGCAGCAGAGAGGATTTTTCAAATTCACGAAATTCCTAGACTCTTGCAAAGCTGTAGGTGTAGTCTCTGGACCGAAGAAGCTGATCCCTGGAGGTGGCGGAGAGGAGCCAGTCGTCCAAATAAGGAAACACTTGGAATCCTCGGCGTCTCAGGTGAGCTGTGACCACCGCCATGCATTTGGTGAACACTCTGGGGGCTGAAGTGAGGCCAAAGGGCAGTGCTCTGAATTGGTAATGACTGGCTCACAGCCAGCGGAGAAACCTTCTGGGAATCTTTATGTGATAGTACGCATCCTGAAGGTCTATCGAGCACATCCAGTTGTCCTTGCCCAGAAAGGGCAGAATGGATTGCAGCGTGACCATCCGAATCTTGCCTTTTGACAGACTTGTTTAGTCTGCTTAGGTCTAGTATTGGTCTCCAATCTCCCGTCCTTTTGGGGACCAAAAGAATCTTGAGTAGAAGCCGGATCCTACTTGGTCTGCGGCACTGTTTGGATGGCTCTTTTTCCCAGGAGTTTTGAAACTTCCTGTTTTGCCAAATCCCTTTGACCGGGTGAGATGTCTGGAAGGGATTGTAATTTTGTAACCCTCGGATATAATCGACTGTACCCACTTCTCTTGTGATAGGGATTGCCAGGCTACTGGGTACAGCGACTGCCTCCAAGGGTGGACAGTCGGGCAACACCTCAGGGATGCTGAAAGGGCTTCTCAGGAAGAGGCTCCCTGTTGCCCTGGTTCTGAGGACCCCCTGCCTCTAGGGCGGCGTCTATGTGTTACCCCTCTGCCTCTGGGGTAAACTGACCACGTGTGTCGGTGTAGCTCCTTGGGCTTCGGAACTATCTTCCCCCTTCTGACCCTTGGGATATGGTCTAGAAGGAGTGGAAAACTGGACTCCAACGGCAGAAAGAGTTTTACCGTCTTGCTCACATCTGGTCAAAGTATCCTTCACCTGAGGTCGAACAAAGCCGAACCGTCAAAGGGGTGTTGGTGATTACACAGCCGCATCCAGGCTTGGCGTCTAAGAGCAACACCTGTGCCTGCGCCATCGGCTGCATAAGATATGAGCCGCATGGAGGAGAATTCAGGATAGCTAGCTGAGAGGCAATCTTTTCCTGAGCCCCAGCAGCTGAAGGATCCTGGACTACTTCCCCAGTTCCTTGAGAATATCTCGTTGAAGCCTGGTGAAGTGACAAAGGTAATTCAGCGACGCATTGCAAAGGTCGCTGAAGAAAACATCCGCTTTCCATACCTGTCCATGGTCCTAGAATCCTTATTAGGAGGATGGACAGGTACTGAAGGATCCGCCAGTTCCTTCTTAGTGGCCGCCACCACCATAGCATCCACAGAGACACCTTTGGACAGGAACTGTTTGTCCAAAGGCCGTGATGAATTTGGATGGTCTCCTGGGGACAGGTTCCACAGAATCTGGAGCCACTACCTGCATGAGTGGGTGAGGAGGTGGAGAGTCGGGATCCAAAGCCTCCAGGTATACCGACTCATCCTCGGAGGGGTCAATGGAGCCAATTCCCCTCTGTTTGAGGAGCTCAAGGATGTCTGAAAATGAGACATCCTCAGAGAACCCTCCGACTCATCTAAGTCGGTATCAGATGTAGTAGACTCAGGGAGTCTGTGTGTTTCCTCCGAGGGGTTCACCTGCAGGGTCAGGAGAAACCTCGGAAGAGGAGGAAATTCCCAGTGGGGAAACCTGGGGCGATGGATCCCTGGGCCTGAGAGCAAGAGGCTGGCAAGAGGCTTCTGCAGGCACTGATGAGGGAGGAGCTAGAGGGATAGACCGTTGACCAGGCTCAGAGGCCAGGACACTCCTCATCACCTCAAAGGCTCCTCTCCCGGGAGACCTGAACACACCAAGAAACAGGAATGGTCGGCTCCAAGGAGAGAAGGCTCGAGGCAGATGTGCTCCGAGAGGGAGGCGGGGTCGGACAAGGGTCCGATGCCACTAGCCCCCTCGGGCCGACAGTGCGGATCCCTCCAAGGAAAGTCTCAAGGAGGAGATCGGAAGGATGTATCGGCTCGCTATCCCAAGCTGAACTCTGGTGTGGAGTCGGAGGAGGAATCTCAAGAATTGGGGCAAGTCTGTTGAGACGGGCTATGGAGCATTTGGGCCAGTGCCTGAGACTTCAACAGCCTGCTTACCACCCTCTCCAAATCGTGGTCAGACAGCCTGGAAGATCTCGAAGATCGGCTCCGATGGCTCGCTCCGACAAAGAGGAGACCCGGAGGGGACCGGGATCTCTTGCGGGCCGGAGCCATCGGCAGATGGAGCCGAGGATCTATAAAGTGTCGGCTCCAGCCGAGCCGACAAGGCAACAGTAGTCAGGAGTGGAGCCGGCCGGGCGCGAATCCACTACTCTGGCAGAAGAAGCATCGGCTCCAGCGGAGCGATATCTCGCCCCGGAGAGCGGAGCCACCGGAGGAGGCTTGGACACTGTAGCCTGAGCCGGTGGCTTAAGAGGTTTTCCTGCCCCTTGCTTAGGAGGAGAACCTTCAGGTTTCAACAAACCTCGGAGGATCAGTTTGTTCCTCCTTTCCTGCAGGACTCGCTGGCTAAAGGCATGACACAACGCACAGGAGTCCTGCAGGTGCAACCCAGGCAATACACACAAGAAGTGTGACCGTCTGTCAGGGACATTTTCTGACAGCACTGGTCACACTTCTTGAAGCCTGAGACCTTGCCTTCCCTAGACATCCTAAAAGGATATACACAAACAGTCCCCACAAACACACAACTTAATCCCTACACAGACACACAGGAAGGGAATAACTTGGGAACTAGGCCTGACTAAAACTTTCACTGAAAAAACTATATTAAAAGTTTAAAAGGAAGGAATAGGGTGGGCTGTACTAAATACAGGCTAACCTAACACTGAAGGGAAATTAAACCCCTAACTAACTTTTTTCCTATTTAACAAGAAAAACTTACCTCAGCTGGCAAAGGAGACCTCTTTCGCTAAGCGGCAAACGAGATCTGAGGTAGTTCCGCCTTGCATCATGGGATATAGGGTTGCCTCGAGCTGGTAAAAGGAGTTCTCGAGCTAAAGCTAGTGCTGAGCCGAGGATAACCCATCCAGCAAGAATGAAGGCGAGATTGACAACTTAACATCTTTCTTTATCAAATTCAGATGTTCATTTCTTTCCAAGTGTGTCTCCTGTAACATAGCTATTTGCACTCTACATTATTTTAATATAGTTCACTACTCTTACTTGTTTGTATTTATCTGTGAGGCCATTTACATTTAAAGACATTAATGAAAGCATCATTGTATTAAAAAGTTATTATTCCCCCCTTTTATGTATAACATATTTTAGTTAAATGCCTAGTTCCAGCTTTTGTGTTACATGCATACACTGTTTGGCAGGTTGAAATTTTATACAGTTTTGTGTCATATCCATTTCAGCCTATGTCAAATCTTATAAAACGTTTTGTTTTATTGAAAGCCATCAAACAAAAAACACAAATACAACCCTAATACCCCCTAAAACCTATCAACTTAATATTAACACACAAAACTATGTACACCTTCAAATACTGAAGTTTTAACCCCCTAATAGGAACAGCAGTCCCAAATTGTCAGCCACACTAACAGACTTGAGTTAAACAAAAAGAAAGTTCATCCCTGCTAAGACACATGGTGCAGCCTGTGCTACTAAATGCTGATTTTGCATTGTCTTTATAGCTCTCCCAGCTGGGAAAACCCCTGAATGTTTTCAGAGAACCTTAACTACTTTGGGAAAGCCCCTGAATGCTTTCAGATAACACTGTCTACTTTGGGAAAACCCCTGAATGCTTTCTGAGAAAATTATCTTAGCCAAGTTCTCTTTTTTTTCCTCCGCCAATCACTCTCCACCAGGCTGCAGCCAGTTTTTCTTTATCAGATTATCTCCATGGAGACATGAGAACCATGGAGCCAGTTTCTCTTTATCAGACTGTTTCCATGGAAACATGAAGAACAGCTGCAGAATTGTTACTGAGCTTACATGTATTTGCTAGAAAAAGCCTCATTACATTCAAAGTTCTTTTTCATTTACTTGCTCTCTCTTAAAACTTGTTAAATCAATCACAGGTCTTTAATGCAGTCATTTCCCCATGCAAGAATGAGAAAAAGCACATTAATCTATCTTTTATCATGCTTTTTTAATCAGGCTTTTTTATGCATTGCAGTGCCTACATTTCTTAAAACTGAACAAGAAGACGGGGAGAAGGGAGAGAGAAAGAAAGAAAAAGAACAGCAGCACCTGTCCACAATCCACATTACACTTAAAATAATGGAAAACAATTTACTTTACAGCATGTAAAGAAAACCACATGCCACAAAACAGGTACTATTTAAGGAAAAATTTTTACTTACAATTAACTTTCTCCCTCCACTTGATCTCTCCAAAGCACTTTTCCAAACATTAATGACATGAAGTAGTCCCCTACAAGTCCAACAAACTCTGAAAAAGTTCAATATTTCCAGATTTTCTTCTTCTGTTATAGTTCGCAAATATAATTATTGCATTGCAATCCCATATTAAGTCACTAGTTTTATTACTGTTCATCTTTGAAATCCTCTCTCTGTTTAATTTCCAACATATTCTTGATTCTTCTAGTCAACTCTCATGCTCCCTTCATTCTCTCCAACATTTTCCGCTGAAACAGTAAAAAAGGCTTCAGAGATACTGTCTCTGTGGTCTTTATTACCAGAAGAACAAGAAGCAGAGTCTCCATCTGTTTCGCATCTCACTTTTGTATTTCTTCCTTAGCATGTTCTTCGTTGTAAAATTATTTTGTACCTCCAGGGGAGAATACCTCGAAGACAGCTGGATACAGTAGTTTTAATCTCACACCTGCATCTCAATATTCCCTGGACAGTGGAATAAATTTCCTCCTCTTTTCCCTGGTGTACAATGAGTGATCATTCTCCACAAACACTCTGCTGTCTCCCAGTTTTAGCACTTTATCTTTCTGCCACAGTTTTGTCAAAATCAGCTCCTTCTGATAAGACTGAATTTTTACTATTAAAGGTCTAGGCTATTTTTTAATAACCAGATTTGGAGCATACACTCAATATGCCCTTTCAATTAACAGTTCCTGGTGTGGATTACCAGTTCAGTTGCTTATTTGTGCTTTCATAAAATTAATACAGTCTGTTTCTTCCAACTTTTCTGATACGGCATAAAATATCATGTTTTCCCTACATCCTCTGTCCTCTAATTCTATTATTTTTTGAAACATGTCTTCTTGTGCAGTCTCATATTTAGCCAGTGTTTTCATTTCAACCTTTGAGTTTTGCAGTTCTGTCATCTTATCTGAATATCTGTTTAAAGCTTCTTCCATTTTTCCAGCTTTTTGTTGTTTGTATTCATATACTCCTTCAGTGTTTTCGTTTATTCTGCGTGCAGCTGCTTTATACACTCCTCTGGGTTGCTGGAAGGAAGTCATGTCTGGAATTTGTAGTGCTTGTTGCTGAACCACTGCAGCACTCCTTGCAGTCTGTGTTTCTTCCTTAACTTTTGCAGCCAATTTTCCTTGAGGACCTTTATATTTCTTTTTTCCTTGCATCCAGGCAGTGCACTTACTAGCCAGTTACTGAAATTTATCCAGAAATCTAGATCCACTGGCCTTCATTGCTAAGTTTCTGATTTTAGACTGGGAGACCCAGAATTAAGCTGTTACTCAATGTGCAGTTGTCTTGGAATCCCCAAAAATGTAGAATGTTCATCTGTATAAAAAAGTCAAAGTCTAAAACTCCTGCCACACTTTTCTAACATCAAGCACAGTATTTCAGAAGTGAGGAATCCACGGATATAAAAGGTTTCCCCCTTTGTAAAGTCAGCAAGGAATGGCTGCAGCTTTAAGAACCACCAGAAAGTGCTAAATGTAAGGCTGTTACAATCTTGCAGCAACGGACATGATGACTAAGAATTAAAAGTTTGATTTTTTTTAATATTCTTTTTGCCTCCTTCCTTTAGATCAACACCTCTCTCCAATGGATTTTGAGCCCATTTTTTCCCTGGGAAGAGAGTGCCTAATCTCTTTAAAGCAGAAGCCATCGTCCAGGGAGACACCGAGGTGGTTTGTGTCCCTCCCTAACTTCTTGTTTCAGCAGGCTTACATAGGCAGGGAGAACCTTCAACCCAAATACTCCAGGGACTAAGCTTTACCCTTATCAGTGGATCCTGTCTCCAGACCTCAGAGTTTCTCAGTTTTCTCAATGACTTCATCCATGTAGTCTTGACATTCTTCAGGACAGAGTTGGGGAGGGGGGGGGTCAATTTTCCTAATGGATTAAGAGGAAAAATCTGGTGGTAATTTGACAATCAACAATTGCAGAGAACTGGAAGATTTTGTGTTGCAACAATGATCTTAAGACTATTATTGGGAAATATCTAGAATTTGTTAGTAAAAGGGGCTGTAATTTTAAATACTTATTTGAGAATACACCAAGTGTTCAGCTACTTTTTTTAAATAGAAAGGGACTCTACCCTGCTTAAAATGTAAGCAGTGTAAGTTCATTTCATCTTCTCCAAACTTTGAAGTCAAAAATATGCAATATGTTACTCAAGTGCAAGGGGCATTTACTTGTGCATCAGATAACATCACTTACGTGGGAAAGTGCGCAGCCTGTGATGCATTTTATGTGGGCAAACCTACTAGGTTATTAAGACAGACTTTACGCACATAACTTAGACATTAAAAACAAATGTTTTACTAATACACTCACTAAACATAGCCTGGAATGTTAACATTTTAGAAAAGTTTGAGCTTTTGGTTATTGAACATTTGACTTGGATGTTAGACATGGTCACATTAAAAATCCCTTATTTATTTATTTAAATCCAAACAGCAAAATGATGTAGGGGAAAATATCAAATGGTATGTAAAACACAGCAATGTAGAAAAGTCAAAATTACACCAGTTGTTCACGGTAGAGGTGGTTCCAAAACTTTAATGAAACAGTAAAAATAAAGAACAGGTAAGCGCTTTCGCATTCATATTCCTAAAAACAACTAAATATTATGATGACTATAAAAATGCATATGCAAGTAAATTAAATACTCATATCACCTATTTATAGTTGAGCAGTTATGCAATTTTAATATGTACATTTTCTTATTTATTGAGTTTATGAAACAGACTAAATGTTTTTATGAATTATTTGGTAATAGGTGATATGAGTATTTAATTTAATTGCATATGCATTTTTATAGTCATTATAACATTTAGTTGTTTTTAGGAATATGAATATGAATGTAAGCAGACTTAATTGGTTTATTTAATTGGCA
Source organism: Protopterus annectens (assembly GCF_019279795.1). Classification (NCBI taxonomy): domain Eukaryota; kingdom Metazoa; phylum Chordata; order Ceratodontiformes; family Protopteridae; genus Protopterus; species Protopterus annectens. The sequence goes on from NC_056728.1 coordinate 965,325,962, forward strand.
TTTTCAATGCAATCATGTTGCTTAGCAACTTTTAATGCTTTTTCAGTTGATTGGATGAAACTGTTACAAGATGTTTAAAAGCTGGTTAGAGTTTTTACTTTGATAATAAGTCTGAAGAAGTTACATGCGAAAGCGCTTACCTGTTCTTTATTTTTACTATTTTATTAAAGTTTTGGAACCACATCTACCGTGAACAACTGCTGTGTTTTTGACTTTTCTTTATTTAGTTATTTATTTATTTAGTTGACATTTGTTAACCAGGATAGTCCATCTGAGCAAAAGCCATTTTCAGTGGAGGCCTGGGGAGAAAAGCTCCACAGTACAAGTAAGCAAGAAAACGTACAAATTGAAGATGATAAAGCTCCACAGTACAATATAGTAAGAGGGATTACAACACTAAAGAAAAAGAACACTGCAAAGAAATATACAATAAAACATTTAAATGAATTTACATAACACATTAGGTTATCTTCAGAGGCTAACTGTACAATACAGAGCAGTTACGCGAGTTATGATAGTAGGTACGGGAGGAATAGAGAGAATAGTGACAGAGAAAGGGGTGGCTTTATGTGGGATGACTACAAAGCCAAATTCATGTGCTATTAAGATACCTTTTGACAGTTTTCTTGACTTTTCTGAAGTAGGAAATGTTTCTAAGATTCATGGGGAGCTTCTTCCGTGCAAGAGCAGGGAAGAAGCTGTACAGCTTCTGTCCAATAGATGTTTAGGTTTGTGAATTTGTAAGAAACATTGGTCAGAGCTTCTGAGGGATCGAGGGGGCTTACAGGGGGAGACAAGTGAGGAAACACTAGGGCAAGAGGAGGGCTTATTCAAAATAGTATGGATAATGAGAAGTCGGGTAAATAAGAGTTGGTTAGGAAAACTCTACCCAGCTGAGTGTCTGGAGAGTGTGACAGTGGTGTGATCTTCAGGGCAGACTGGTTGCAAATCTAACAACTTTGTTGTAGGTGGTTTCAAGTTTGGAAAGTAGTGAAGACTGTAGGTTGGTTAAAATTTGAGAGCTGTAAAAGAGGTTGGGGAGAAGGTACACTTGGGCTAGAGAGATCCTGGAGTTGGGTGTGAGGAATCTTTTTCTTTCTATAGAGCAAACCAAGCTTTTGGTGGGTTTTCAAGATGCAGTTAAGTATAAGAAGGTCAAATTTTAGTTCATCGTCCATTATTACTCCAAGTAGTTTAGTGTGTGATTCAGCTATGATCGTAGTGTTGTTGAGGGAAGGGATGGTGAATAAGGACTTAAGATGGTAAAGGGATTTTGGTAGGAAGAGAAGAAGTTTTGTATTTTTTGGGTTTAGTATGAGCTGGTTGTTAGTAAGCCATGTGTCAGTGAGGTTGAAAGATGTTTGTGTCAGGGTTGGTAGGTCAGTGGAAATGTCAGCGATAGAAATGATGGTGGATAGGATGTGTGAAGTTGGTTAGTAAGAATGTTAAAAAGGAGGGGGCCTAAAATAGAGCCTTGAGGGACACCCATTTTGATGGGGAAAAAAGGAGAAAGAACAGAGACCCATTTTACAGATTGCAGTCTGTCTGTGAGGTAGCTATTGTACCAAGAGATAGTTGCTGAGGAGAGGTTGAGTTGAGACAGTCTGGAGAGAAGGATGGGGTGAGAGATAGTGTCAAAGGTTTTGCAGACATCTAAAAAGTTGCAGGACACTAGTTTATCATCGTCTCTAGCTAGGGAGATGGAGTTAGTAAAGGAAAAGTGCAGTAGTGGTGCTGTGGTGGGGGCAGAAGCCATGTTGAGTAGGGGTAATTAAGTTTTCACGAGTAAGATAAGCTGAGATTTGTTTATAAACCCAGTGCTCAAGAATTTTGGAGAGTTAGCCTTGCTATTTAGACTAAATACCAGAAGTTTTCTTGAATTAAATGGGCATTTGAACATCAATTGCAAATTAAAAAGAAAGCATAAATTATATCTATTATTTTTGTGTTTTATACTTCTGTATAGTGCAACATGTATGCATGTTTTTATCACTGCATGTGCTTTTTAGGGCTATGCGTTTTATCATGGAAAACATGCAAATACATTTAGGAAGACAGGATTGAACATTGGTGTGTCACATTATTATTCAAGTGTTATTTACTGAGTTCATTAGTATGTTTTTGAATTTCTGAAGAAGTGTGATGATAAAAAAAAAACAGTGCTAAATAAGACCACTGTGATTTTGTCACTGTGTATTTGATTTGCTTTGTTTGGTTTATTTTAGTGCAGTTATAGCTGTTTTTGGGATTTGTACCTCTGTTTGGTATGTTTAGACTGTAAAACAGAATCACCCTCCTTAAGCGGTCTTATGTTCCACATTCTTCCAAATGAACTCACTAAAGCTTTATTCTGTATTAGGAAAAAAAACACTGAACAATCCGAAGCAAGTTCTGGATAGTTTAGTCATTAAAACACCTGGACCTGTTGATGTGGTTACAGTGGTAGGGGCACAACTCATTCACTAGTTTATTTAGATGACTTGGGTAATGGTATTTATTGCCCACCCCACCTGGGTCTTCTGACTTACTCAACCACAGATCCAGAAGTGAAAGTCGGAACTTTAACCTGCCAAGGGGTGGATTTTCCATAAGCTAGCAAACTGGAAGAATTATTCAAACTTCCAAATAATGCTTCTGCAAATGTGACGAACATTAACAAAGATGCAGAGTAAAAATCTTACTGAAAAAATTTGAAAAAAGCATTTCAAATTCAATTTGTTCCTGTGGGATGATGTGTTCTTTTGTGACTGCATTACTCACAAGGTAGTTACCAAAGGCTTCAAGAGTTTTCAAATTTCTTATTTGCATTTTTGTTAAAGATCCATTATTCCATGAGTTGGACTTGCATTTTGACATGAGGGGTTACTGAAGTAATGGAACTTCTGAAAGAAAGTAATGGCAAAAATCAAGGAAGTCACAAAAAGACATCAATACTCTTAATGACCAGATTTTGGCCCATCTATTTGTTTCTACCAGTTCCACTCACTCATATTTTTGATAGAGCTGAAAGGAATGAAAAAGAACTATTAAAAGAAAAAAAAGGTAATAAAAGAGAACGGTCACACAGATTAACAATTTTTAAAGGGTCCAAAGCAATCATTAGACACTACTCATCCTATGTTCACAAACCCTTTAGTGATGGACATACAGCCAGTGAAGTTGACCAATCAAACGTTTTTTTAGCAGCAGACAAATCAGTAGCTATGCCTGTTGCCAACCCCCCTGACAAGTTCAGAGATTAAGACAAAAATAAGAAACAAAGTACCAGTCTTCAAAAGGGTTTGAATGCAGAGATGGACCAATGGGAGGATTCCTCTGTTCCATTTCTTGCAGTAGTAGATTAACTTAGCCTATTTTGAGCCTCATGAAGCTTCAGGAAAAGATGGTTGAGAAATGGAACCTCTACGAGAGGAAGAAGATGGTTCAGGTGACGAGATGAGCAGTTTGATAAAAGATGAGATGGACTTTCTAGAAAAATCCTCCCTTTGCAGCATTTTAACAACTTCTGATAACATTTGCGAATCAGCAATAAGATACCACCTACCTGTGCCTCCATTTACAAATATAATTCCGATAATAAACAAAAAAGTATGGTAAGCGGGTTAAGACAGTTAAATAATGTCCGCTTCATGACACTGAACAAGGGTAGTGTTATCACTGTCATGAGACATGAACTATACACTTCAATATATAATGTTGTTATGTTCATTACTATTAAAAAAGCCAGTAAGAGCAGTGATTCCCAATTACTGGGCTTTTTTGCCCATTCCATCTACAGAAGAAAATCCTCAGATTGGTTACATATTTGGCATTCTAAAAAAATGCATAAAAACTGCAATAAGCCCAATGTCAGACCTTCTGCAGCAGATCATGCTTCTAAAATAGAGAACACTGCAGGTTTTCTCACCGAGATGTTCCAGCCATTTTTACAATATGTGCCATCTTTAATTAAAGATTTGTGGCATTTTCTAGCAAAACTAAAGGCATTTTACATGTCAAAAAAGGATTTGAATAATACCATTTTACTTTCTACTGATATTGTGGCCCTATATACTGTCATTCCTTTCGGAGAAGGGATACGCATGCTGTTGTCATTTTTAGAAAGGAGAAGAGAGTTACACAATGTTATTAATTTTCTTTGCTTCTTGACTGAACTTGTATTATAAAACTTTTTTTGTAATTTGTATTTTTTAATTAATGTCACCATCACATGTCTGGAATGGCAATGGGGCAGCCATGGCCCCTGTTTTGGCCAGTTTACAGTTAGAGTATGATGATGATATTTTATACAAACCTGAACATTTTAAACTGTTTTTTTACTCTCCTTTTATTGACAACTTTTTTGATCTGGAAGGATTCTGAACATAAAGTTGACACATTTTTGTCTGTTATAAATCAAGGTCCTAATTTCTGAAGTTTACACGTAATTTTGATGTTAATGAAATGTTTTACTTTGGATATTTTAGTATGTAAAAATGAGATGCACAATAGTTTTGAATCTTGCTTCCATAGGAAGGTTCATTTTAATTCCTATTTGTACTTTCAGACTAGTCATTACACACACACACACACACACACACACACACACACAGTATCCTCAAATAAAATACTCAGGTTTACAAACTGATTTTTATTAATTTTATTTTAGTTTGCTTAGCAGGTTGTATACTGATCACAATAGACCATTTGCATACACAGCCTGGGTGAAGAAAGTTACAAAAATAAAAAAATAATTCATATAGAAGAAGTAATTATAGTAGGTAGAGAATCCAGTAGATAATTGAATCAATGATCAAATACTAAGAGTGGAAAAACAAATGTGGATTAATTTAGTGGCAAATATGGTAGGTAAAAGCAAGTAAGAACATAGGTCCATAGGTTAATACTAGGCTAACTGCACTGAATGGCCATTTTAAGCCTAGCCAATAACCAAAGGTCAGAACCAAACTCTGTACCTTATATCTGTGAGGCTAACACCTTACCCCAAGAACAGAGAGTCAAAATATAAGTGGTATCGCGGTGAGGGGGAAGTTAGGTGATGTGCCCACTTGCAATCAGATTTTTGATGGTGTCTTTGAGCTGCGCTCTGAAAATGGGGAAAGAGATTTCTTTTAGGTGAGGTGAGGAGGACTGCCAGAGTTTGGATGCACGAATGGAAAAGGAGTTGTTGGTACAGTGCAGTCTGGTTTGGGGGTCTGGAGTGAGGGAGTTAATAGGGAGAGACTGTAGGGGTGGTTTTATTATGGAGTCTGGCAACAACAGAAGGGCACGCACCTGGTTGAACCAGTTTAAGAAGAGACCCTATGAATAGCTTGATTCTGTAGGGGACTAGCAGCCATCTGGCTTTGGTGACAGTGGTGTTCCTAGACAGGGAAGGGGTGGAATGAACTGGCAGATTTTTGTCTGAATGGATTGTAGAGTGGATAAGTAGGCTAACCTTCACGGGCAATAAGTTATGCTAAGTCATGGGACCAACTTACCTTTTGATGCCTTCATGAAAATGTCAACATGGGGCCTGTCAATGAGTTTTAATATAAGTGTGGGTGTGTCTGTCAGATTCTAAAACTTGCCAGGATTCTTGAGTAGGGTAAGTTGGGAGACTGGCTGCATGGAAGATGATAGGGGTAGAAGTTAGCTGAAGTAATTATTTTGCCTCTGCCTGTAACACCTATCTGTTACATATCTAACTTCTTTGTTTTCTTCTCCTTTCAAATAACTATATTTCCAGAGAAAAGTGACTCCACTTTTGCTCAATTATGTTTGAGTAAAACCCTTCCCATTTACTTTGATTTAAAATAAAATGTTCTTCCTTATTTAAATGTGCTTCCTGTAGCATGACCACCTGAGCATCACTTCTGTATAAATACATTCATACTGTTTTTAACCCACATCTGACAAGCTGTTCACATTTCCATATCAGTATATCACCTAATAGAGTTTAAATAACAAAAATAAATGTCCTTTCCTTACTTCATCTCTTCCTACCACAACAGAGTCAATACAATTTAGTTTCCACATTTCTGCAAGTACATCTTGTAGCACGGTTATATTTCTGAGAGAGTATATTTTTCCACAGATCTCTAACTGTTGTAGGGCATTTAGGACACTAGCATGTGCTGCCTAACAACTTCTTTAAAAAACTAACAACCTTAACTGATGTAAAGTCAAAGTAAACTTTGTCATTCAGACCCACACAGTACGAGTTAAACAAAATTACGTTGCTTCGGTTCCAAGTACATATATCACATACAACTACAGAGAATAACAAGGACATATAACAATACAGTAACACATACATATACTAAAGACTGAGAAGATCTGAGATACCTCTACAAAGTACAGTTTTGTACCTACCATAAATGTAGATGTCCGATAGATATGCAACTGCAGTCCTGACATATGGGTTGTCCTGCCTCAGGCAGCGCTTCGGTCGGCCGGATTCCAAAGTCTGGGTCCGGCGTCGGCTGATGTCGCCTCTTCCCCTATGTCAGAGCGGCCGGGGTATAAAAGCATCAGCAGACGCCATCTTTTTCAGTGTTTCTTGCCCCAGATGCCAGGTGCCCTCCAAGGAAGGCTAAATTTAGAGAATGGATAAAAAATCCAGACATGCACAACAGTAATAAACAGATACACCATAACAGATATCCCCAGCTAATTAGAAAAAGGGGGAGTGGACCCATAAAAGAGAATTACAGAGGGGTAGGAGGGAGGGAAAACCTGACTGCAGTTGCATATCTATCAGACATCTACATTTATGGTAGGTACAAAACTGTACTATGTCCTTCAAGAATGCAACTGCAGTCCTGACATATGGGTTGAATACCATAGCCAAGCTGGGGGTGGTAGGATCTAAGATAAGGATGGTGTAGCTAACATGCCCTGCAGGAGTGCAGAAGCAAAGCCTGCTCGGGATCTGGAATATAAAGGCAGGTTGTAATGTTTGGAAAATGTATGCACGGAGCGCCATGTAGCAGCTTCTAGAATGTCCTTTGTAGCCACCCCTCTTAGAAAGGCTGTGGAGGTGGCTGTACCTCTGGTGGAGTGTGGCCTGATATTGGCTGGCACACCTTTTCCATGGAAAGAGCAGCAGAATCTGATGTAGTTTCCAATCCATTTTGAAATTGTTTGTTTGGAAATTGCCTTTCCTTGTGCTCCAGCAGTGTAAGCCACAAATAGTTGGTCAGACTTTCTGTTGGCCTTTGTTCTGTTCAAGTAGTAGCGCAATTGTCTGTGTATGCTTGATTTAGAGAAACCCTGGATATCACTTTTGGCATGAATGAAGGATTGGTTCTTAAAGAGACTCTGTCCTGATGGAAAATGAGAAATGGAGGTACTGCCATGAGGGCCTGTATCTCCGAGACTCTTCTTGCTGAAGTAATTGCCAACAGGAAAAATGTTTTCCAGGAGAGAAATTGCAATTCTGAAGATGCTGCTGGCTCAAAAGGAGGAAGAGTTAATTTTTCCAAGATGAAGTTGAAGTCCCATGCAGGCACTGGTGGTTTTCTTGGAGGTTTGATATTCTTTATCCCTCTTAGAAATTGTCTTAGCAAAGGATGTGAAAACACAGGTGGATCACAACTGTATTTTGCTGAAATTGCTGAAGCGTGTATTTTTATGGAAGAATATGAAAGGCCATTGTGAAGCATTTCTGCCAAGTATTCTAGTATCTGTGGGATGCTCATTACTGATGCATCCTGACCCTTGTTGGCATTCCATATGTTGAATCTCTTCTATTTGGCTGAGTAAGTTTTTCTGGTGGAAGGTCTGCGTGCCTCCAGTAAGATCTCTTGAACTTTTTTGGAGAGAAAGATATGGGGAGAAGTCATGGAACCCTCCAAGCTGTCAGTTGCAATGTTTGCAGGTTGGGATGAAGAGTCCTGTAATTGTGCTGAGTTATAAGCAGAGGCCATTGAGGCAGGGACCATGGCTTGGTGTGAGTTATGCTCCTTAGTAATGGATACCAGTGCTGTCTTGGCCAGTCTGGAGCTATCAAAATGCCTTTTGGTTGTTCTGCTTTGATCTTCAGTAACACCTTGGTCATTAATGGTAGAGGTGGGAATGCATAGATTGCTAGAGAATTCCAGCTGAAGGAGAGAGCATCCATTCTCCAGGCTTGAGGATGGTGTGTCCTTGAGCAGAACTTCTTCAGATGATGATTGAGGTGCGAGGCAAAGAGATCTATGTCCGGCCTTCCCCATGCATGAGCTATTTGTGAAAAAATGTCCATAATGTTTCTGCTTAGAGTGTCCGCCAGAACACTGTCCTTGCCTGGAACAAACTGGGATTGCAACTGTATGTTCAGTTTCAGGGACTTTTCCCAAAGAGTCATTGTTAGTCTGCAGAGGGGGTAAGAATGGGTGCCTCCCTGTTTGTTTATGTACCACATAACAGTGGTGTTTGTCTGTCTTTATTAGCAGATGACCTTGCTGAAGAAATTTTCCGAAGGCTTCGATTGCATGAATCACTGCCAACATCTCTTTTTGATTGATGTGTAGATGCAATTCCCTGGGTGACCATTGACCTTGAATGCATCTGCCCTCCATGTGTGCCCCCCATCCATGATCTGAGGCGTCTGTTGTAATGGTTTGGTTTGCTTGAGGTTTGTTGAAAGACATGCCTTTGCTTAGCTGGCTTGCTTGTGCCCACCACAAAAAGTCCTTTTGTAGACCTGGAATGAGTGGAATAATTGCTTCTAAGTTGTGGCTGTGTTGAGACCATAAACTTTTTAGGTACCATTGTAGTTTTCTCATGTGTAGTCTTGCCAGTGGGATCAGAAGAATGCAAGATGCCATGAAACCCAGGGCCTGCAGGATTTTCCTTGCAGTCATCTGGGTGTGCTTTGCTAGGCTTTTGAAGTAATCTGGTAATTGCTCTTGTTTTTCTTCTGTGAGGAAAGCCATTTGTGAGTTTTGTGTCCAGTTTGGCTCCTAGAAAAATTATTTGTTGGGATGGCAGTAGTCTTGATTTTTGAATGTTGACTGTGTATCCCAAAGCCTGTAGTAAGTGAATGACATAGTCCAAGTGTCTTATCAAGGCTTGCTTGCTGTCCGCTTGTATAAGGCAGTCGTCCAGGTAAGGGTATATTTGTATCCCCTGAAGTCTGCAATGTGCAATTACTGATGCCAGGCATTTCGTGAATACTCTGGGCGCAGTAGATAAGCCAAAAGGTAATGCTGAGAATTGATAATGCTCTGACCCTGCAAGAAATCTGAGGTATCTTCTGCAGCTGTGTCCGATTGGGACATGCAGGTATGCCTCCTTGAGGTCCACAGTAACCAGCCAGGACTCCTTGCCCAGCATGGGAAGAAGTTGCTGTAACGTCAGCATTTTGAATTTTGGCACAATGAGAAAAGTGTTTAGAGCGGGCAAGTCCAGTATAGTTCTCCATTGCTTTTCTTTTCTTGGAACAAGGAACAGTCTTGAGTAGAATCCCTGGCCTTGTTCCTGAGGAGGAACCTTTTATATTGCTTTGATTTGTAGCAGCTTTGAAACTTGTATGAGTGCCTCTGGTCTTTGATTTTGTGGCAGGTTTGGCATGCCTTGTCTTGTTGGTAAGGTATGGAAGTGGAACCTGTAACCTTTGTCTATTATGTCCAAAATCCATTTGTCCTTTGTAAAACGTGCCAATTTTTTTTTTTTTTTTTTGAAAATAAAGATAATTTTCCGCCTAAAGGTGCTTCTCTTTGAGCCTTGGTTGGCGGTGTCAAAGTCAAGTCATTGTGATTGTCCCTGTGGGGCAGTAGAAGTCCCTGCGCCACTTCTCTGATTAGTAGGTTGCCATTGGCGGCCCCTGTAGGAGCCTCGGTATTGCCCTCTACCTCGAGCACGCCTGTTTTTTTCCCTTTGGAACTTGTCAGTGTCTGGAAATAAGAAGTTATGTACCTACCATAACGTTCCATGTTAGTTGTCTTCTCTCGCCTTCTTTCTTGCTTGATGGGTTCGGAGCCGATCCCTCGGCTCCGACTCGGCACTTGCTAAGCTCGAGAGTCACTTTTACCAGCTCGAGGCAGCCCCATATCCCATGATGCAAGGCGGTAAGTACCCAGATCTCGTTTGATGACAAAGGGCAATAGCACCAAGCATAAAATACTTCCCAAAGGAAGAAAGAAAACTACAGATGGAAGAAAGACCAGGTCTGAATGGTCTTCAGCATAACAGTTTCTTATAACAAGGTCTGTCCAGGCCAGGGGGAAGGAGGGAGGGTCGCAAGAAAGAAGGCGAGAAGACAACTAACATGGAACGTTATGGTAGGTACATAACTTCTTAATGTTAAGTTGTCAATCTCGCCTTCATTCTTGCTTGATGGGACCGTCCTAGCACCTCTATCCTGGGTGGCTCAATGGAACAAACTCTTGAGGACTGTAGAGCCAAAACTGGCTCTGTCCCTGGAGGCCAAGTCCAATTTGTAATGGGAAATAAAAGTGTGAGGAGTGGCCCAAGTGGCCGCTGCACAAATAGTGTCTAAAGGAAGTCTAGCTTGAAAAGCTGTAGAAGTAGCTAAGCTCCTAGTTGAATGTGCTTTAGGTTTTGAGCACAGCTGTTTTCCCCTGAGCAGATAAATTTCAGAGATGACCGAAGAAAGCCATCTAGACAAAGTCACTTTAGAAACAGGAAGGCCTTTTTTATTATCCGCATAGGAAACAAAAAGTTGATCAGATTTTCTAAATTTTTTTGTTCTGTCCAAATAATATCTAAGTTGATGGTGGACATCAAGATAATGTAGTTTTTGTTCAGCTCTATCTGAATAGTTGGGGAAAAATACAGGGAGATCAATGGATTGATTCAAATTGTTCTTTGAAGCGACCTTAGGCAAAAAGGTTGGGTTAGTTCTCAAAGATACTCTGTCTTTGTGAAAAACCAAATAGGGGGGTCGAACCGAAAGAGCATGAAGTTCAGACACCCTCCTGGCCGATGTAATAGCCACTAGGAATAAAGTTTTCCAAGAAAGATATTTCAGGGAACAAGAAACAGCTGGCTCGAAGGGGAAGAATCAAGGATGTCAGCACTAAATTTAGATCCCACTGAGGAGGAGGATTCCTGATTGGAGGCTTTAGTAGGAAAATTCCTTTCAAGAAGGCCCTGCAGAGCCTATGGGACATAATATTATGATCTGCTATCCCGACATGAAAATTGGAAATAGCAGCCAATTGAACTCTGACTGTGGAAGAAGAGGAGCCTGCATGAAAAATCTCTGCTAAGAAGTCCAGGACTGCCTGAACAGGGGCAGTAAAAGGATCAATATTCTTGGCCTTAGCCCAATAAGAGAAACGTTTCCATTTGCTTGTATAAATCCTCCTGGTAGAGGATTTTAGCGGTTACTATGATGTCTCTAACTGGGTTAGAGATCAAAGGAAGCCTGGCTAAGGAAGGAAGTGGAGCAACCATGCTGTGAGGTTGAGAGAAGGGACTGACCGGTGCAGCTGACCCAATTGGTGAATCAGAAGATCTGGCACTGGGTCCAGATGCCACGGCTGCACCAAAAGGTGATGATGGAGGAACGGAACCAAACTTGTCGAGGCCAGTAAGGGCAATGAGAATCAATTTGGCTCTCAAAACGGTAGCTTTCTGGATAACCTGAGGGATCAGAGGAAATGGAGGGAAGGCATAAAGAAGTCCCTGGGGCCAATCCTGGGTCAGAGCGTCTCTGGGGGGATGGCCTGATGGAGGGAAGAGGCAGAAGAAGTCTGGACATTTGCTGTTTTGGGGAGTAGAAAAAGATCGCAACATGGACGACCCCATTCCAGAAAAATCTCTTCCGCTATAGATTGCTTGAGAGACCACTCGTGAGGCATGAGAATAGCTCTGCTCAATCTGTCCGCTACAATGTTGGTTTTCCCAGGGATATGCGTTGCTACCAGAAACCGATGAGAGGAGATCGCCCATTGCCATAGTCTGAGCGCTTCTCGACACAAGGGGTAGGACTTGGTTCCGCCCTGTTTGTTGATATACCAAACTACAGACATGTTGTCTGTGTGGACTGCAATTGTCCCTACGGGAAGAAAGTCGTTGAGGGCTTGCAGCGTTAAAAGCACTGCTCTCATCTCCAGGACATTTATGTGCAGATGGTACTCGAACGGCTGCCACGTCCCATGAACCATCCTGCCCTGATAATGACCCCCCCCACCCGATCAGGGAGGCATCCGTGGTGACAGTGGCTATCGGGGATGGGGTACAAAGTACCTGCCTCGGTGAACCTGAGGAGATGTGATCCACCAAGCAAGATGCTCTTTGCATGTCTGTGTCACCAGAATCTGGTGACGCATTGGAAGTTGTTGGTATGACCATTGTGTGAACAGCATCCACTGAAGAAGGCGCATGTAGAATCGAGCCAGGGAAGAAGAGTAATGGCCACAGCCATGAGACCTAATACCTTTAGAACCATTCTGGCCTGTGCTTTCTTGTTGGCCAGAATGATCCTGACATGACTCTGAATGTCTGAAACTCTTTGATCTGTAAGGGTAGCTGACATCCGAACAGTGTTTAAGTTTGCCTATGAAGGTAATAGACTGGCAGGGCGATAAGGATGACTTTTGAAGTTGATCGAGATGCCCAAATGAGAACAAAGGTTTATTGTGTAATCCCTGGCTTGTATAAGCTGATGCCTGGTGGTGGCTGACAGGAGCCAGTCGTCGAGATACGGAAACACCTGGAATCCTTGATGTCTCAGGTGAGCCGTGACCACTGCCATGCATTTGGTGAACACTCTGGGGGCTGTAGTGAGACCAAAGGGCAGGGCTCTGAACTGGAAATGACTGGACCCCAGCCGAAGCGGAGAAATCTCCTGGAGCGTCTGTGAATTTTGATGTGATAGTGCATCCTGAAGATCTATTGAGCACATCCAGTTGTCCTTCTGTAAGAAGGGCAGAATTGACTGAAGCGTGACCATTCGGAATCTTGTCTTCCTGACAGACTTGTTGAGTCTGCTGAGATCCAATATTGGTCTCCAGTCTCCCGTCTTTTTGGGGACCAAAAAGAACCTTGAGTAGATTCCGGGCTCTGAATGGTCTGTTGTAACTGGCTGAATGGCTCTTTTTTGCAGTAGTTTTGAGACTTCTAACTCTGCAATTTCCCTTAGACCGGGTGGTACATCTGGAAGGGAATTTGAAGGGAAGGGACTTTCCTCGAAAGGAATTATGTAACCCTTGGATATGATCGACTGTACCCATCTGTCTTGAGTGAGGGAATGCCAGGCTTCTGGGTACAGTGATAATCTTCCCGACTGCCTCCAAGGAGGGACAGCCGGGCAACATCTCAGGGATGCTGAAAGGGCTTGTCAGAGAGGCTCTCTGTTTCCCTGGTTTTTCGGACCCCTCTGCCTCTAGAGCGTCTGTTGTTGTTACCCCTCTGCCTCTAGGGGTAAACTGACCACGTGAATCCGGCGTGACTCCTTGGGATTTACGGAACCACATTTTCCCACCTTTCTGTCCTTTGGGATGAGGTCTAGAAGGGGTGGAAAAACGGACTCCTACAGCAGAAAGAGTCTTGCCGTCCTGTTCGCACCTGGTCAAAGTTTCCTTCACCTGAGGGCCAAACAAAGCTGACCCATCAAAGGGAGAATTTGTGAAGGACGCCTTAAAGGGATCAGCAAAATCACATAGCCGCATCCAGGCTTGGCGTCTAAGAGCCACACCTGTACCTGCGGCTCTACTCGCTCCATCAGCAGCATAAGATATTAGCCGCATGGAGGAGTTTGCAATGGAATTAAGGGTTCCTAGCTGCGAAGCAATCTTTTCTTGAGCTCCTGCAGCTGTAGGATCCTGTACTACTTCACCCAGCTCCTTAAGGATATCCCTCTGGAGTCTGGTGAAGTGACATAGGTAATTCAGCGAATGCATAGCAAAGGTCGCTGAGGAAAACATCCGCTTACCGTACCTATCCATGGTCCTAGAGCCCTTATTAGGAGGATGGACGGTGCGGAAGGATCTGCAAGTTCCTTCTTGGTGGCCGCAGCCACCACCATGGCATCAGCGGGACACCCTTAGTGAGGAATTGCTTGTCACCCGGGGCAGTGATAAATTTTGAAGGCCTCCTAGGGACTGGCTCTACAGAGTCAGGAGCTGCCCACGCCTTTCGGGCAATAACCTGCATAAGGGGGTCGAAGGCGGAGACACCCAGGAGGTGGAGGGCCGAGATCCAAACGCCTCTAGGTATACTGACTCATCCTCAGAGGGATTGTTGGTGGGCCAGTTTCCCCTCTGTTTAAGGAGTTCTAGGATGTCTGAGAAGGAGACATCCTCAGAGGGGATCTAGGGGATCCCTCTGACTCATCAAAGTCAGTATCCAAGTGACAGACTCGGGAGTCTACATGTTTCCTCTTACAAGTCCTCTTCCTAGGAGGATCTCCCGAAACATCAGGAGAATCCTCGGAAGAGGGGAAATTCCCAATGGGGAAACCTGAGGCGGAGGATCTCTGGGTCCTGTAGCAAGAGAAGTGGCAGAGATGTCAACAGGTACTATAGAGGGAGGAGCTACGGGAACAGACTGCTGACTGATACCAGTGGCCAGCACACTCTTCATCACCTCGAATGCTCCCTCCCAGGCAGGTCCGAGAGAACCCGTTCAAGAACTAGGAACTCCAGGGACCACCGAAGGGAAGTCTCCGAGGCAGATGTCGGAGCCGAGCTCACCAAGGCCGAGGCTCCAAGGGAAGAGCGGGTTCGGACAAGGGTCCGATGCCACTCACCCCTCGGAGGAGACCATGGAAGCCCGACCACCGAATCCCTCTAAGGAAGGTCTCAAGAGGAGATAAGAGTAGAGGCTGAAGGAACAGAAGGGGTATCTGTCCTCCAGCTGTAGCAGTAACCATTCCGAAGACTCCAACTCCAAGCTCTGGGGTAGAGTTGAAGGAGGAACTGTAACGGGGTGTGGACCAACAGTCGTCTGTTGAGACGGACTATGTAACATTTGGGCCAGTACCTGTGACTTAAGTAATCTGCTGACCACTCTCTCTAGGTCATGGTCTGAAAGTCTGGATGACCTTGAAGATCGGCTCCGATGGCTCCGTTTCGAAAGGAGAGGTGAAGCCGGAGCCGAAAGTATCGGCTCCAAGGAAGGAGACCTCGACCTCTTCCTGGAATGAGCCATCGGAACCGATACTATAGATCCTGTCAGAGCCGAAGACTTATCGGAGCCGACAGGAAGCCTCGATGCATCGGCTCCAGCCGGAGCCGATACAGCCACAAAAGTAACGGTGTCGGAGCCGGAGCCGACACCGATGCCTGTGCCACATGGTGGTCGGAACCGATCGGAGCCGACACCGAAGTGGTCGATGCAGAATCGGCACCGATAGCCATCGGTGCGAAGGCTGTCAAGCCAGAATCGGCTCCAGCGGGCGATCTCGACTCAGAACGAGTCGGAGCCGAGGCCGCAGGTTTAGACACAGAAGCCTGGGCCTTGGAAGATTTGGCTGATTTTGATGGAGCCGACTTAGCCGGAGAGCCCTCCGGCTTAAGAAGGCCCCTAAGTATCAGCTTGTTTCGTCTTTCCTGCAGGACTCTCTGGCTGAAGGAATGACAAATAGCACAGGAGTCCTGCAGGTGAAGAGGCCCCAGGCAATACAGGCAAGAAGTGTGACCGTCTGTCAGAGACATCTTCTGACAGCACGAGTCACACTTCTTAAAACCTGAGACCCTCTCCTTTGACATGGTGCTTCACAACACACACACACACACACACCAGTCAAAAATTAAATTAAATAAAATACCAAAAAGGTATTACTATAAAAACAAACACACACACCCTAACAGGGAGGGGATGAGATGGGTAAAGTTTGACTAAAAAAAAAAAAAAAAAATTAGAAGAGACAGGGATTTTCTGTCAGAAAATCTATATAATTAACTTAAAACTAAAAATTAAAGGGTTTTTAGCAAAAAGGGGCTTAAATATCAAAATAGTGAATCACTTACCAGGAGCTGGTAAAAGGAGGACCTCATAAGCAAAGCGGCAAACGAGATCTGGGTACTTACCGCCTTGCATCATGGGATATGGGGCTGCCTCGAGCTGGTAAAAGTGACTCTCGAGCTTAGCAAGTGCCGAGTCGGAGCCGAGGGATCGGCTCCGAACCCATCAAGCAAGAATGAAGGCGAGATTGACAACTTAACATGGACCAATTTTTCGAAGGCCAATTCCTGCTGAACCTTGGTGGCTGAACCTGGAGGAAATCTTTGACTGTTTGTACTGATTTAGCCTTTTCCTCAATGGATTTCAACACACCCTGTGCATTATCACCAAATAGCTTGTGTTTTTCCAGAGGTGCATCTAGAAGCTGTATTGTAACATGATCTGGCAATGCCTGTTCTTTCAACCAAGCATGTCTACGTATGATGGCCCCTGTCATAGCTGCCCTACATGAAGCTTCCAATGCATCATAACCACACTGAAGAAAATTAATGCTAACCTGCTGAGTATTATGAACCCAATCCTGCAAGGCCTTTCTATCTAAAGGCTCAGGAGAGGCTAACTTTTTCTGCAAATCATCCATCAAGAAATCCTGATACTGAAACATATGAAAAAGACAGTTAAGTGCCCTCATGGCAAGGGTGGTTGAGGTATAAACTTTTTTACCCCACCTCTCCAGGGACCTAGATTCCCTGTCTGCGGGCAAAGGATTTTTGGCCGTGGAAGTGGCCACTCCTTTGGGCCCCTGAGAAATAGTTTCTAGATCAACAGAGTGGGCCTTAAAGAGATGTTTATGAGTTTCAGGAACCCTATAATATCTGTGCTGGGGTAACTTAAGGAAAGTCCGAAGCCTTTTCCTGGAGTCGGAGAAATCCTGGCCCTGCCACTGAAAATGCTCTCTCATGGAGTGGAGAATTTCCCCGAAAGAAATATCCTCAGGAGGAGAGGCAAAGGGAATGGATTCATCAGCATCAGAATCCTCGTAGGCCGGGAAGGTTTCTTCCTGGGAGTCTGAAAGGCCCGACTCATCAGAAGCTTCATTTGAAGAAAGGGTATCTGCCTGCTCAACCCTAGGCCTTTTGTCTGAAGGCGACTGAGAACCTGTCTGGATGAGCCTGAGAGCCCCTGATTAAAGAAATTAGATCTGCAGCTAAAGTCATGATCTGTTTATCCGAAGTGGGACCCTGTGAAAAAGATTTAGGAGGGTGAGACTTAGCCAGGCTGGCAGCCTTAGCACGTGTGTAGGCCTTGATGGACATAGGCACAGGAGGCCTAGCTGCCCCACATGCTGGAGTATCTTTGTCCACTGGTATGGTGTCAGGCAAATCTTGGGCTTCGGTTTCAGGAGGAAAATCAACAACTGGCACCGGGGAAGCCTCCGGGACCGAAGTGTGCCGTAAAGTGGTGTCGTCGGCTTGGAGCGGTTGAATTACCGCCACCGAAGAGACCGATGCACTAGCGGTAGGCTTTAGCGCGGTGTCGGTGGAAGTCGAGGGCCGCGAATGTCGGTCCCTGTCCTTCCGTTGTTTGGAAATATGTGCTGTCGGTAGTTCCGACGGCAAGATATAGGAGTAATTTTCCCCAAAAAAGTCTGCAGCAAATTCTGCCCGGCGCCTAAGTGTGTGCTTATTGAAGCAAGCACAGGCAGCACAGGCCGAGATGTCGTGGTCTGGGCCGAGGCAATAAGAATGGAAGTCCTTATGAGGTATTTTTTTACCACAAGACAAGCAATTATTAACTTTTACAGTTTTATCTGACATCGGCTGAGGCAAGAAAAGGTTCCCCAACGGGGTACTTAGCTTTTTGATGACTTCGGCATCTGAAAACACAGGAGCTGGCCGACCGGCACTTGCGAACTGCTTCTGCTTCGGGCACCGTGCGGCAAGAAAGACTGAAGAAGATGGCGTCTGCTGATGCTTTTATACCCCGGCCGCTCTGACGTAGGGGAAGAGGCGACATCAGCCGATGCCAGACCCAGACTTTGGAATCCGGCCGACCGAAGGGCTGCCTGAGGCAGGACAACCCATATGTCAGGACTGCAGTTGCATTCTTGAAGGACATCACTGGTACCAGGTACATATACCACAAACAACTACAGAGAATAACAAGGACATATAACAGTACAGTAACACAAGCATGCAAAATCTGAAGGTAATGCTACTCAATGCTAGAAGTCTAAACCTCAAAATGCACTCTCTCAAGGCACTCCTAAAAATGGAGAACATCCATATCTGTGCAGTAACTGAGACCTGGTTCAAGGCTCCAGAGAGCACCCCTGCAATACCAGGCTACAATTCTTGCCACACTTTTCGGCCAATAAACCAAGACCGAAACACTGAAGGTGGAGGAGTGTCCATATTCACCAAGGATATTCACACTTCCAGGCTAGCTGCCCAACACAATGCATCTGAAATTCTCCAGGTGCAACTAACACTAGGTAAGACTGCAATCCAAACTGCAGCTTGTTGCAGATCCCCCACCATGCCCCAAGATTCTCAATACACCTTTCTAAACATACTGGAAAATATTAAGATACAACCAAACACCTTAATACTGGGTGATTTCAACTATCTGGCCATTAATTGGGAAAACTACTCAGGTACCAACTCCATTTCCCAACGGTTCTTGGAATTCATAAATTCCAAAGCCCTGGATCAACTAATCCATTGTCCCACCAGGGGCTCCAATATGCTAGACCTGGTCATTCTCAACATGGGAGATAGATGCTCCACACCAGTGGTCACCCCCTCATTGGCCAGGTCTGACCATAAGCAAATCACCTTTGACATCCACATCCCACCCCACCCCCCAGTAAGGAAACCTTCTTAAAAAACTTCTCCAAAGCCAACTTCATGCTACTGAAGTCAGAAGTGACAAACTACACAACACCCACGCAGACGGGATCTGGAAGTTCGACTGCAGAATCCTACACTAAGGCACTGTACGAGCACATCCACTCGTGCATGAATTGTGCCATCCCAAATAGAACCAAGATGCTCTTCTCCAAAAAAAGGAAGCCAATCTGGTGGTCCCCTGCTATAAACAAACTACACAACAGAAGGAAGAAACTGTTGCAGAAAAGAGGAAAATCCCAGGATGCAAAAAACTCCCTCATCAGCCTCAGTAAGAAGCTGAGATCCCTCATAAAATCCTCAAATCTAGTTACAAAAATAAAATTGTCAAAGATTCCAAAGACAACCACAAGGCATTCTATAGTTATGTCAAGAATCTAAATGGCAATGCTCAGATCTGCTCTGAGCTACAACAGAATGGCATTAAATATACTGATCCCAAGGATATTGCCAATATCCTGGCAGATCGATTTAGTGCCAACTTCACCCCACTCTCACCCCTAAAGGGCCCATCTCAATACCACAAGATTGCCAACTTCTGATAATCACGGCCACACAGGTAGAAACCACACTCTCCAAAGCTAAAAATACAGCATCCATGGGACCAGATGACATCCCAGGCTGTGTACTACATGAATGAACTGGCACCTCACCTAAGTGTCACGTTTAATCATAGCCTCACGTCAGGCTTCGTGCCCACTGAGTGGCACACAGCTACAGTTATCCCACTCCACAAGGAAGGATCCACCTTGGATTCCGGGAACTACCGTCCCATCAGTCTGACAAGCCTGATCTGCAAGGGCATGGAACGCATTATTATGGAACTTATAAACAAAGACATTGGCAACCTTCAAACACTGGACTCCACCCAGTTTGGGTTTGTGAAGGGTCGATCTTGTCTCCTGAATCTGATTGACTTCTTCGAATCAGTCTCCAGAGCTGTGGACGAGGGTAAGGCGGTTCACACAGCTTATCTGGACCTCGCCAAGGCCTTCCAACACCATCCCCCACTCTGGAATCATAGATAAACTTACTAAGCTGGGCATAAATCCCTATGTTACTCGATGGGTTGCCAACTGTCTTACTGACAGAACCCAGACTGTAAAAGTAGCAGACTCCAAATCCAGCTCCAGACAAGTGGAGTACTTCAGGGTTCAGTCCTGGGACCACTCTTGTTTGGCATCTACTTCTCTGAAGTACAGGCCAACACTAAGGGACTCTGGCTAACAAAGTTCGCAGATGACTGCAAACTGGGAGCCATTACTGAATCCCCAAATGATGTGGATATTCCACAAAAGGGCCTTACAGAAGCAGATGCCTGGTGCCAGAGCCATGGGCTCAAGCTTAATGCCAAGAAATCTATAGTTATCCACTTTGGAAAAAAACATGTACCCATGAATTACCACATAGGTGGCAGGACACTAAACATCAAAAGTGTGAGAGACTTAGGGACACAGGTGGACAGTGGTCTCACTTTCGATAACCACATCGTCACAACAGTCAGGAAATCCTTCTATGTGGTGCACCTCATCACTAAGGGCTTTTCATTCAGAAAAAAGGAGGTCATTGTCCCACTGTACTCATCCCTCATTAGACCCATTATAGAGCATAATGTCCCGTTTGGTATGTACCTCACAAGACCTCTGCAACAGCTGGAAAGGCCAGAGAAATACCTCACTAAAAGAATCACAGGCCTAAAGCAGATGACATATGCTGAACATCTAAAAAAAACTCCAGCTATACTCTGTGGCATATCGTCTACTCAGAGGCGATCTCTGCTTAGCATACAAGGCCATGTCAAACCCTGAGCTGTTGGACATTCTCCACTTAAAGAAATTCCAATCCCTTAGAGCCACACGCTCCAGGGATCTAAACCTTGTCATCACAATGAACAAAACATGCTGGAGGGATAGGTTCCTGACCCAGAGACTCCCCATACTCTCGGATAGAGTGCCCATACATGTCAAGCAGAGCACCTCCTTGGCCCTCTTCAAAAGGAACCTTGATGATTGGATGGGAGATAGGAAATTCACCCCAAGGATCATGTCAGTCGCCCTGCTAGACAGGGGTCCAGAGAAGTAAATATTGTGGGAAGAAATATCCACGGAATTGTTATGGCTAGGCTTGCATAGGCCCTAGGGCCGATAGCCTAGTACCAACCTATGAACCTATATACTAAACAAGACTGACAAGATCTGAGCTACCTCTATAATACTGGTAGGAGCCTTATCAAATATTGCACATGTGGAAAATCATTTATTGCACAGAGTATACAGAATATACTGAATAGCACAAGTATATTGTATGGAATGTTCAGTTATTAGTGACTAGACTTTTAAAGCAGCCTGATATAGGTATTGCAGAAGAAGACAGCTGTATTACTTATTGTTCTGGTCACAGCTATTGATATGTTGTAGAGTTCAATAGTCTGACAGCATGTGGGAAGAAGCTCCTACTAAACCTGGAGGACGTACAACGCATACTACGGTATCATCTCCCTGAAGATAATCAGGAGAGCAGTTCATGTGCAGGATGAGTTTGGTCTCTGATTATTTTTCTAGCCAATACATCGTGCTTTGTATAGAGCCTGCAGAGCTGGAAATGGGGGTCCAATGATCTTCTCCACTACCTTCACCACCTTCTGTAGGGCCTTTCAGTCTGAGGCTTTGCAGTTCCCGAACCAGATGTGAGATTACTAGTCAAGGTGCTTTTAATCATACCCTTATAGAACTCCAGAAAGGTAGCGAATTGGAAAAACAAGAAGATAGAAAAAAAAGCAGCTGTACCAAAACGCTCGCTGCCACCTCTCACAGAACAATTCAGCTAGACGAAACGGAGTCCTTTCTTAAAATTAACCAACAATTTATTTGAACAAAGTTGAGCGCTTTCTCTCGCCGAATGCGAGCTTCGAATGGTTAATTTTAAGAAAGGACTCCGTTTCTTCTAGCTGAATTGTTCTGTGAGAGGTGGCAGCGAGCGTTTTGGTACAGCTGCTTTTTTTTCTATACCCTTATAGAAGGTTTTGAGGACAGAAGACGGGAGACTAGCTTTCCTCAGCTTCCGCAAGAAGTGCAGGAGTCGATGTGCTTTCTTCATAATGTGGTTAGTATTTGTTGACTATGCTAAGTTCTCAGAAATATGCATACACACAAATGTTGTGCTTCTCATGCTCTCCACTGCTTCCCCTTTAATTATGAGTGGGTGATGTGTGCCCTGATTCTTTATGAAGTCCATTACTAACTCCTTAGTTTTATTTATGTTTAGGGCCAGGTTATTAATATCGCACCAGTTAATGAGGTGTTCACTTCATCTCTGTAGGAAGTCTCATCTCCACGCCTGATAAGACCCACAACAGTGGCATCAGCTGCAAACTTGATGATCTTGTTTGAATTATGTTTGGCGATGCAATCATGAGTTAACAAGGTAAACAAGCAGAAGGCTCAGGACACATCCATGAGGAACTCTCGTGTTTAGTGTTAAGCTCCTTGAGGTGTTGTTGCCCATACATACGTTTTGGGGTCTATCAATGAGAAAGTCCAGGATCTGTTGCATAAGCAGGTGTTGACACCAAGCTTGACGAGCTTCTCCATTAGGTGTTAAGGGATGACATTATTAAAGGTAGAGCTAAAATCGATGCATAACATCCTTATGTGAGTGTTTGTTGTCAAGATGTGCCAAGGATTCATGAAGAGCAAATGAGATGTCATCTGTTGTAGAGTGACTGGCCCTCTGGCAAACTGAAGCGTGTCTAGCGATGGTGGTAGGTTTGCAGACAGATGGTCCTGGATCAGCCGCTTGAAACATTTCATCATCGAGGTTAGAGCAACTGGAAGGTAGTCATTTAGGCTGGTTGGTTGCGATTTCTTTGGTAGGGGTATTTTAGTAGTATTCTTGAAGCACCTTGGTACTTGGGGTTGGCACAGAGATATGTTGAAAATGTCTACAAGTACTGTTGGCAGTTGAGCAGAGCAGTCTGAGCACTCTCCCTCGAATGTTATCAGGGCCAGCTGCTTTTAAGGGATTTACACTGCTTGGGATCCTCAAGACTTCCACTGGGTTAAAGCAGTGCACTTCTTCATTTTGTTTGATGGGGTGTTTAGTTACCACTGTGTTACTGCCCTCATTGAACCTAATTAAGTGGTTAAGTTCATTCAGGAATTTGATGTCGTCAAACTTTGAAGAAACTGGCCTGTAATCTGTTATAGCTTGCATGCCCTGCCACAGCAATCTGGTGTCTCTGGTGTCACTGAAGTGATCCTGTATTCTCTGGCCATACTGTGTTTTACCTGCTTTATTCTCCTGTTGAAATTAGCTCCAGCCACCCTGACTGCATCTTTGTAACTTGCTTTGTATGCAGCATTCCTTGCTTTCAGGAGCTCATATACCCTTGCTTGTAAGCCATGGTTTTTGGTTTGCCCTTGTGGTGATGGTTTTAGTGACTGACATAATCCACACATTTTGTGATGCTGACCATCACTGAATCTAGGTACTCCTCAAGGTCTACTTGGTAGTTTACTGTAGCCGCCTCATTCAACACATCCCAATTTGTGCTTTTGAAGCAGATCTGTAGTGCTGAGATTGCACCCTCCAGCCAAACCTTTACTAGTTTCTTAGATGGCTTGCTTCTGCTTAGCAGTGGTTTATATACAGAGACTAGCATAATAGCCAGGGGATCTTTACTACCCAGGTGCAGATGGGGCATTGTCTTGTAAGCTTGCTTAACATTGGTGAAGATCATGTCCAGTATGTTCTCCCCCCTCATTGCAAATTCCACATGCTGGCAGAATCTGGGTAGTACTGACGTCAGGTTGGCTTTGTTGAAGTCATCTGCTAATATGTAAGCAAACTTCAGATTCTTGTTCTGGGTATCATAAACAAACTAGTAAAGTGTAGCCAGTGCTTCTTTGTTACTGGCATTTGGAAGGATGTACACAGCTGTAATGCTCACACCACTAAACCCCTACATGGGTCTGCATTTTAGCAACATAAACTCAATGTTCTCTGAGGAGTGGGACTCAACTAGTTCAAAGTTGTTGCACCAGTTGTTTACATAAATGCAGATGCCCCCTCCTCTGGCTTTACCACTGAGAGCCTGGTCCCTGTCAGCTCGAAATAATGTCACCCTTTCCACATGGACTGCACTGTCATTAATATTAGTGTTCAACCACATCTCAGTGAATACAAGCAGACAACAGTTTCTCACCTTACTCTGTGTGGAGAGTTCCAACTTTAAGTGATCCATCTTGTTATCCAGCGACTGAACATTTGCTAGTTGCATAGATAGAAGTGCAAGCCTGTGAGGGTTGGCTTTAAGTCGTGCAGTTATACTAGTCCTAGAACCACGTTTCCTCAATCTGTCACATCTCTTTCTTTTAATATGCATCATCTGAGTGGCCAGGGACGTGTTTTCTCAACCAAAGCACTTACGGCCATGCTGTAATATGGTTCCCACTCCGTTGAGTTCCTGGAGCGTGTTAGGCCTTACCGGCCTTATTAACAGCAATTCATCAAACAAACAGCACAGCAGACTAACAGACTGAATTTCCAGGAGTAAACCAGCAATACAAGTTAGCATGCCTTCAGTTTTTGTTCCCAATTCTGCCTTTTCCATTGATTCTGATATAAAATAAAACAAATAATGTACATTCCTCTGTGGAGCCAAAGCAGCCTATTTTTTTTTTAAACTATGTACAAATGATCCCTGTGCAACTATTCACTCTGTGGTATACACTCCATTAGTGCTGTCAGTTCTGACAATGAGCATTTTATTCTACGCTATCTTTGAAAAGGAAACTTGGGACCTACCTTTATTATTTTTTTACTAACCAAATCCAAAAGTATTTTACAATTCATAATAATGCAAACTGGCTTGACTGGCTCAAAACTGTGTTTGTCCCAAAGACTCAAAGGAGATTTATTTTTAGCCAGGAAAAAAAAAGAAAAAGGCATGGTTAACTTATAGAATACCTTTCAGATGAATCAAACTGTGTGTAACACAGCCTCTTGCAAAATTCTCTTTCAACTTAGGGCTTCTGTGACTCCTTCTCCTCTCCGGAAACCTCCATTTGTAGCCATGCTGTGTCTTGGTTACTTTTCAAAGAAGTCTTCTTGACCTCCTGAGCTCTTAAATGGTTTTAGTGGATAGCTCTCACTATTTTCTGCAGTCGCAAAGTTGCTGTTTCTCCTTCTGCATTGTTATTGTGTCTCTGTACATCTCCCCCAACCACATTGGCTATGTTCAGATCCTCCATAGCATGAAGGAACACTGTAAGGACTGTAGCATACAGGAGTTTTGCTCTGTCTCTCAGCTAGGGCATACATTTTATTACAGTCTTGTCTCCAGTGAATAACCATTATCAACATAGATCATCATCATCATCTTTCGGCTTTTCCCGTTAGGGGTCGCCACAGCGGATCATCTTTTTCCATTTCTTCCTATCCTCTGCATCTTGCTCTGTCACACCAACCGCCTGCATGTCCCCTCTCACCATGTTCATAAACCTTATCTCAGGCCTTCCTCTTTTCCTCTTACCTGGCAGCTCCAGCCTTAGCATCTTTTTCCCAATGTACCCATCATCCCTCCTCAGCACATGCCCAAACCAAAGCAATCTCGTCTCTCTTGCTTTGTCTCCAAACTGTCCAACATGAGCTGACCCTCTAATGTACTGATTCCTAATCCTATCCATCCTAGTCACACCAACTGCAAATCTTAACATCTTTAACTCTGTCACATCCAGCTCTGACTCCTGCCTTTTTGTCAATGCCACTGTCTCCAACCCATATAACATAGCTGGTCTCACTACTGTTTTGTAGACCTTCCCTTTCACTCTTACTGGTACCCGTCTGTCACAAATCACTCCTGACACTCTTCTCCACCCATTCCACCCTGCCTGTACTCTCTTCTTCACCTCTCTTCCACATTCACCATTACTCTGAACTGTTGATCCCAAGTACTTAAACTCGTCCACCTTAACCAACTCTACTCCCTGCATCCTCACCATTCCTCTACCCTCCCTCTCATTTACACACATATATTCTGTCTTAGCCCTGCTGACCTTCATTCCACTGCTCTCTAGAGCATATCTCCACCTCTCCACAGTCTCCTCAACCTGATTCCTACTCTCACTACAGATCACAATGTCATCTGCAAACATCATAGTCCACTGGGCCTCCTGTCTGATCTCATCTGTCAACCTGTCCATCACCACTGCAAATAAGAAAGGACTCAGAGCTGATCCTTGATGTAATCCCACCTCCACCTTAAACGGATCTGTCACTCCTACTGCAGTCCTCACCACTGTCACACTATCCTCGTACATATCCTGTACCACTCTTACATACTTCTCTGCCACTCCCAACTTCCTCATACAATACCACAACTCTTCTCTGGGCACCCTGTCATATGCTTTCTCCAAGTCTACAAAGACACAATGCAACTCCTTCTGACCTTCTCTGTATTTCTCTAATAACACTCTCAGAGCAAACATTGCATCTGTAGTGCTCTTTCCTGGCATGAAACCATACTGATGATCACTAATCATCACCTCCCTTCTTAACCTAGCTTCTACTACTCTCTCCCATAACTTCAAGCTGTGACTGATCAATTTTATCCCTCTGTAGTTAGTGCAGCTCTGCATATCACCCTTATTCTTAAAGATAGGTACCAAAACACTTTTTCTCCACTCCTCAGGCATCCTCTGACTTTCCAAAATTTCATTAAACAATCTAGTTAAAAATTCCACTGCCATTTCTCCTAAGCACCTCCATACTTCCATTGGGATGTCATCTGGGCCAACAGCCTTTCCATTCTTCATCCTCTTCATAGCTGTCCTTAATTCCTCCATGCTAATCTGTTTCACTTCCTGATTCACTATCCCCACATCATCCAACCTTCTCTCTCTCTCATTCTCTTCATTCATCAGCCTCTCAAAATACTCTTTCCATCTACTCAACACACTCTCCTCTCTTGTGAGTACCTTTCCATCACTATCCTTTATCACCCTCACTTGCTGCACATCTTTCCCAGCTCTGTCCCTCTGTCTAGCCAATCGGTACAGGTCCTTTTCTCCCTCTTTAGTGTCCAATCTCTCATACAACTCTCCATACGTCTTATCCGTAGCTTTCGCCACCTCTCTCTTTGCCATGTGCCTCATCTCCTTATACTCATGTCTACTTTCTTCATCTCTGACAATCCCACTTCTTCGCCAGCCTCTTCCTCTGTATACTCTCCTGTACTTCCTCATTCCACCACCAGGTCTCCTTGTCCTCCTTCCTCTGTCCAGATGTCACACAAAGCACCTTTCTAGCAGTCTCCCTTACTAGTTCTACTGTAGCTACCCAGCTATTTGGTAACTCTCCACTGTCTCCCAGTGCCTGTCTTAACTCTTCTCTAAACTCCATTTCACAATCACCCTTTTTTTTTAACTTCCATCATTTAATCCTTGGCACTGCTTTCACACTCCTCCTCCTCTTCTTGATCACCAACTTCATCCTACAGACCACCATTCTATGCTGCATAACTACACTTTCCCCTGCCACCACTTTACAGTCTCCAATCTCTTTCAGATTGGCCCTCCTACATAGGATATAATCCACCTGTGTGCATCTTCCTCCACTGTTGTATGTCACTCTATGCTCCTCCCTCTTCTTAAACTACGTATTCACCACAGCCATGTCCATCCTTTTCGCAAAATCCACAATCAACTGACCTTATGCATTCCTCTCCTTAACACCATACCTACCCATCACTTCCTCATCCCCTCTGTTCACTTCACCAACATGCCCATTAAAGTCCGCTCCAATCACTAGTCTCTCACCCTTGGGTACACTCACCACAACTTCATCCAACTTGCTCCAAAATTTCTCTTTCTCATCCATCGCACACCCAACTTGTGCAGCATATGCACTAACAACATTCATCATTACACCATCAATTTCGAGCTTCATAAACATCACTCTGTCAGACACTCTCTTCACGTCTAAAACACTCTTGGCATATTGTTTCTTTAGTATAACCCCTACCCCATTTCTCCTGCCATCCACACCATGATAGAACAATTTGAACCCATTTGCTAAACACCTGGCCTTACTTCCCTTCCATCTGGTCTCTTGCATGCACAATATATCAACCTTCCTTCTCTCCATCATATCAGCTAGCTCTCTTCCTATACCAGTCATACTGCCAACATTCAAAGTTCCTACCCTCACTGCTACACTCCTAACCTTCCTCCTCTCTTTCTGCCTTCAGGCATGCCTTCGCCCTCCTCTTCTCCTTCGGCCAACAGTAGCCCAACTTTCGCCAGCACCCTGTTGGCTAACCACAATAAACTTTAAGCTTCAATCCTTTCTGCCACAACTTTAATAAAAGTGTTCCTTTTGTTGATAAGCTTGCATTTTTACTATGATGAGTCTCAGAGCTTTTTTTTTTTTTCACTGCTGTCATGATACACATATTCTGCAATCCCTAACTGTCCATTTGCTGAAGCATTCTATCAAACTGTATGCAATCAAGTACTTCAATCTTTTAAGGCATAGGAGTGAATCTCACATTTTCCTTCCCAGGCCAATCTTCTAAATTTATTAACATTTTTTAAATTTCTTCTTGCATTACTTCCAATTGTGTAACATGGCCTAATTATTCAGTTTCCCGCCACCACATGATCTCAGCATCATGCCTACAGAATGCTTCCTTCAATGTCCAGAATTTTATTAGAGTTTGACTTTATGTACTCCTCTAATATCCTATTGATCTTACATACCTCACTGTACATTTGAGCTTTTTTTTCCCTAGCAAAACATTCACCATATCAGGCTGTCCTTGTGCCGATCCTAGAGTTTAGTGTCTCAATGTCATGTGGTCCCAGGATGTCGCTGGCTTTCCCATGTAACTTAATATAGCACTACTCTCTACTGCTCTTTTCCATTTCCTTGTTTGACTTTTTTTTGCCAGCACTTTTGTTAAATCACTTTACATGAAATGTATTACTAATGTATTTTTATACCATTTTTACTGACCTTATTCAACTATAATCCTGGAGATTACCAACCTAGAACTCTTCAGCTGGATAAAATTTTCTTTCTGTATACTTGCAGTGGTGGTGCTGCGGTAGCGCTGTTGCCTCACAGTAAGATGCTGTCCGGTTCGAGTCTCAGCTAGAGCATCTTCTGCGTGGAGACATGCGTGAATGGGCGTACCTTAGTTGAAGGTTGTGCGTCAGGGCTGGCAACTCGGCATGTAAAAAATCTACTGCCAATCATTAGCGGACCGGAGTTCCACTGTGGCGACCCCTAACTGGGAAAAGCCGAAAGAGACAACATGCTTGTAATTATAAGATAAGAATAAAAGAAAGAGCATGAGACCGATACAGTTTCAGCGTGTCACAACTGTTACACTGTTCTAAATATATTGTCTATGCGCCAAAAGCAAAAAGTTTCCAAAAAGTTACCAAGCAGACTAATAGTTCTCAAGCATTCCCAGCTCCTTCCAGCGGATTTTTAAAACGTTACCAGCTGGGCTAAAATGTTTAAGTATTACTTAGCTTAGCACCATATAATCGACCAAAACTTCCAGACCAGTATTCCAAACAATGCGATTTCAACAGCGTTCCACTTCTCGGCCAATAAATCCCTTATTTAACAGCAGCAACTTTCGTTTCACCTTGTTCCACCAACAAAAGATGGATCGACCAAGACAGTAATCCAAAAAACTTTATATTTATTCAATATACAACAGATTGGCTAGCACTTTCACCCGTAAATGAATTTATAATATAATTGAAATTAACGTCGAGCTGGGAATGCTTGAGAACTATTAGTCTGCTTGGTAACTTTTTGGAAACTTTTTGCTTTTGGCGCATAGACAATATATTTAGAACAGTGCAACAGTTGTGACACGCTGAAACTGTATCTGCCTCACGCTCTTTCTTTTATTCTTATCTTAACATTTTGCCTTTAAAGGAGCGTGTTTAAACAGCCAATATTTACATTTTTATTTTTATTACTATACTTGTAATTATATTAACATGAGGCAATTTCTAGTTCTACATCAATGATTATTTCTGTTTATTGACTTCACAAATGTTTTGTGGAATGGTGTAAGAAATCTTTTTATGCATGCACAGTTTAAACATATACAGTGCTTGGGAAGGATGACTAAGCTATCAGGAAGAAGGACTACTTTTAGCTGGAATGTTAATGGATCACCTAAACATTTCAAGAAGAATGGAGCATTGGAGCCAGCTCCATGCCATACAGGAAGAAAGCTCCAACTATGGTGCTGGTGATTTGACATCAATTAGCAGTTGAGGTACCTGGAGGAACTGGCTGGGGAGGATGAATCTGAGCAACAGCTGCTGGATTGCCTATCTTGGTTAATAGGAGACAGCTACGTCTCTTCACAAGATTGATACCTTCCATGACCACTAGGTGTTCAACTAGTGGAATTCCACGCTGGCCAAGCCACCACTGCCACTAATGCATTAAACCACGCATCTGAAAAGAAGCTGGTTTGCAGAAAAGTTGGTCTTGGAGGAGCCAATAGGGTGGGAGGGGGTGCTACAAACAGGAGTGAGTAGGCTGCTCCTAAGTAGAACCTACAACCTGATCTGTCCCTACCACCCAACTCATAGCAGGGGAATGGAGGACTGTGAGGAATTCCTGGGCAGTAACAAAAGGGGCTTAAGGTCTCACCTAACCTAGGAATACCCAGTTCCTGTTCCCTTGTTCCTCTACAAGAGATGGGCCATCTGGGTGAATGTAGAGAAGCTATCAGGTGAGGCCCTGGGGGATGCAAAGAATGAAGCATTTGACTTAAGTAGACTGTTGAAACAGAGCACAGCATTATTACAAGAAAATTACCTTGGGAAGGATGACTGTGCTATTAGAAAAAGGCCAAGTACTGTTAGCCGGAATGTTAATAAATCAACTAAACATCTCAGGATGAATACAGCCTTTGAGCCAGTTTTATGGCATACACGGAAAAACTCTGACTACACTACTGGGTAACTGTTTAGGTACCTGTAGGAAAGTACAGTTGTGTACACTTACCATAAATGTAGATGTTCGAGTGCATTCACTGTTGCAGTCATTACATTTGGGTAATCTGCTGGCAGGCTGCCCTCAGTCAGCCTGATTAACAAAGTCTTGGGTCCTGCGTCAGTTGCTGTCCCTTCTTCCGTGACGTCAGGTCGTCAGGGGTATATAAAACATGCAGCCAATGCCATTTTCATCAGTTTTTCTTGCCCCAGATGTCAGGTGCCCCCCAAATGGGGAGAAACATATAAATATATATAAATATATATGCATGTAATTTACAGCACAACAAATATACCTCCAAATAAAAGCAAATACAGCAAAAAGGCTTTTGAGCATAGAAAAAAAAAAGAAGAGGTACAGTAAAAGAAAAAACAGGGGGCTGGTGGGTGGGTAACCCGGACTGCAACAGGGAATACACTCAAACATCTACATTTATGTTAAGTGTACACAACTGTACTATGTTCTTCATGTTTCACTGTTGTAGTCATTACATTTGGGTAGAATCCCAAAGCTATGGTTGGGAGGATGGAACATTAGGAGCAGCTACAAGGCCCTGCAGGACAGCAGTGGCAAAACCTGCTCTGGATTTAGAGAAGAGAGGCAAATGGTAATGTTTGGTGAACGTATGAACTGAGCTCCAGGTAGCCGCCTCTAGAATGTCTCTGGTAGGAACCCCTCTGAGAAAGGCTGCAGAAGTAGATGCAGCCCTGGCTGAATGGGACCTGATCCCCTTGGGAACAGGTTTACCATGGTGCATGTAGCAGAAACGAATACAATGGCTTATCCATTTTTGAAATAGTCTGCTTTGAAATAGCCTTTTCCTCTGCCCCTGCAGCAAATGCCACCATTAGTTGCCCTGTTTAAGTAGAATCTTAGTTGTCTGTGTACATCCAATGAATGCAGAAACCGCTCACCCTTGTTCTGTGGATTTGGGAAAAAAGTTGGCAGATGAATGGTCGGATTTAGAGCCACACTAGATACCACTGAGCGCCACCCTGAATAGAAGATAATAAAAGGCTCCACTGCCATGAGAGCCTGTAGTTCTGAAATCCTTCTAGTTGAAGTGACTGCTAAAAGAAAAGCCGTCTTCCAAGAGAGAAATTTTATGTCTGCAGTAGCAGCTGGCTCAAAAGGACGTAGGGTGAGCTTTTCCAACACAAAATTGAGGTCCCATGCAGGAGTTGGTGCTCTCCTGGGAGGTCTTAAATTTTCGGCCCCTCTGAGATACTGCTTTAGCAGGGGGTGAGAAAAGAGGGGAGGCTCTGTGTTGTAATGAACTGAAATGGCAGAGGCATGGATTTTTACAGAAGAGAAAGATAAGCCCTTGTGAAGCATCTCAGTTAAATATTGCAGAATCTGAGGAATATTGGGCAATGCTATGCTTATTCCTTGTGCCTGGTTCCAGGCACAGAATCTTTTCCATTTATCAGCATAAGATTTTCTAGTGCTAGGTCTTCTAGCCTCCAAATGACATCCATCACAGGTTTGCTGAGAGATGCAACTGGTGAAATTAGTTGATTAGCCATGCTGCAAGATTCAGAGTTTGGAGCTGAGTGTGCAGAATTTGACAGTTCTGCTGAGACAGTAGATAAGGAGTCTGAGGCAGGTACCACGGAGGAACGTGGGACATATTACATAGGAGCGTGTACCAGTGTTGGCAAGGCCAGTCTGGAGCAATCAGAGTCATGTTTGGTTTTTCCTGTCTAACTTTTAGTAAGACCGTGGAGAGAAGAGGCAGAGGTGGAGGTGGAGGTGGAAAGGCATAGACTGATAGTTTTTTTCCAGCTGAAGGAGAGAGCATCCATTTTCCAAGCTTTTTTTGTGATGAATTCTTGTGCAGAATTTGTCCAATTGATAGTTTTAGGGTGAGGCAAAAAGATCTATGTCTGGGCTCCCCCATTTGTGTGTCAACATGATGAAGATTTGTGGATCCAATTTCCATTCGTGTGGGTCCATAAGATTTCTGCTTAGTTCGTCTGCCAGAGTATTTTTCTTTCCTGGCAGGAATTGAGTTTGTAGATGTATTTGATAAATCAAGGCCGTGTTCCACAAAGCCATGGCTAGTCTGCAAAGGGGGTAGGAATGGGTACCCCCTGCTTGTTTATGTACCACATGACTGCGGTGTTGTCTGTCTTTATCAGTAGTTGTCCTGAATGAAGATAGTCCTTGAAGGCTGTCAGAGCATTCTGTACAGCTAGCATCTCTTTCTGGTTGATATGTAGGTGCATTTGATTTGGGCTCCATTGGCCCTGAATGCATCTCTCTGCCAGATGTGCCCCCCAAGCATAAACTGATGCATCTGTAGTCAGGGTTTGGGTGGCAGGGGGTGGAATGAATGATAGTCCTTTGTTCTGGTGACAGGCCTCTGCCAACCATAGGAACTCTTGCTGCAGGCAAGGAATGATAGGCATCACTGTTTCCAGGCTGTGACAATGTTGACTCCCATATGCTTTTTAGGTACCATTGAAGTTTCCTCATATGCAGTCTTGCATATGGAATTATTAGAATGCAGGAAGCCATGAACCCCAAGGCCTGCAGAATTTGTCTTGCAGATAGCTGGGTTTTTGTGGCCACTTGTTTTAAGTAAGTCATCAATTGAATTTGTTTTTCTGGCATAAGGTAAGTCATCTGGGCAGTTGTATTCAAGCTTGCACCCAGGAATGTAATTATTTGAGAGGGTACTAATTGGGATTTCTTTTTGTTTATGGTGTACCCTAGACAAGTTAGAAGCCTTTTCACAAACGCCAGATGTTTTAGAAGAGTGTCCTTGTTTTCTGCTTGAATTAGGCAATCGTCCAGGAAAAGATAAATTTGAATGTTTCTTTGTCTGCAAAATGCAATTACTGGTAGAGTGTCCTTGTTTTCTGCTTGAATTAGGCAATCGTCCAGGTAAAGATAAATTTGAATGTTTCTTTGTCTGCAAAATGCAATTACTGGTGCCATACACTTTGTAAAGACCCTGGGCACAGTAGACAAGCCAAAGGGCAGTGCAGAGAACTAGTAATGCAAATAGCCTGCTTTGAAGTGGAGGTATCTTCTGCAAGATTCCCTGATTGGGATATGCAGGTAAGCCTCTTTTAAGTCTAGAGTTACAAGACAGGCATCCTTGCCTAGCATAGGCAGTAACCATAGTAGAGTTAGCATCTTGAATTTTGGAATGTCCAGAAATGTGTCCAGAATTGGACGCCATGATTTGTCTTTTCCGGGTACCAGGAAACGTCTTGAATAAAAACCTTGTCCCTTTTCCGTTTCTGGTACTGGTTGAATAGCCCCCATATTCATGAGGGACATAACTTGTTTCTGGGCCTCTGCCCACTGATTTGGAGGCAAATCTGGCCATCCATTTGGGATTGGCAAAGTGTGGAAATGAAATCTGTACCCCTGGGATACTATATTTAAAACCCACTTGTCCTGGGTAATTAGTTGTCAATTTCTAGCATGAAGTGCCAGTTTTCCCCCAAAAGGGGTGGCCAAAAGATAAATGCTTGGTGATTGCAGAGGAAAGTCATTGAGACTGTTTACCATAGGAAGGTGCCTTGTTACTTCCAGATTTGGAGGTGGAGGTACCCCATTGTTTTGTTCTACAAGTTCCTTGTGACTGAAACCTGGAGCCTTTGGAGTGTTTGGGTTTCACCTGAGCGGCTCTGGTGGGTACTGAAAAGGACCAATTTTTAGTAGGCCAGTGCCTACTGAACCTGGTTGGCTGCACTTGTAAGAAATCTTTTACAGTTTGCATAGATTTAGCTTTAGCTTCCATCTTTTTCAAAACTTCTTCTGCTTTATTACCAAATAGACTGACCTGTTGTAAAGGAGCATCCAGCAATTTTGCTTTAACATGATCAGGCAGATTTTGCTCCTTGAGCCAAGCATGCCTTCTTATCACAAATGCAAGAGGCCTCCAAGGAATCAAAACCACACTGCAAAGTATGCTTTCCAACCTGTTCAGCTGAATGCTATAAATCCTGCAACTCTATTTTCCACACAGTCAGAAATAAACATAATTTTCTGTTTAAGTAAGCCCATAACATGCATACCGGACTCTGAATGGGTCTTGGTAGAGGCCTGCAAATCTAAAGTAGCGGGTATCAGGGGCTGCAAAAGCGCCTCACTGAGTACTGGCGAACCGGCGACTGGCTTAGGAGAAGCTTCGTCGTTGGTTTTGGACCTCGACGGTCTGTCTCTGTCTTTTTCTTTGCATTTTTTGTGTATTCCGGTTGTCAGATTGCTAACCGACGACATTTCTGGATAGTTAAATCTTGAGCCAAAATATTTTGAAGCAAAAACATACTGACACTTAATAGCCCGTTGATTAAATTTAGCACAAAACCGACAGCAAGGCACATTGTGGTCAGGGCCTAGGCAAGGAATACAGTAGAAATGAAAATCCTTATGAGGTATTTGCTTCCCACAAGTAATACAATTATTAACTTTTACTGACATCAGTAAGGAGCAAGAAAAAGTTTCCCCAATGGGGTACTTAGCTTTAGGTTGAAGACTTCGGTTCTGAAACTTGGAAACGAAAATTTCAGGAGTCGGCCGACCGGCACTTGCGAACTACTTCTGCTTCGGGCACCGTGCATAAGAAAGACTGATGAAAATGGCGTCAGCTGCATGTTTTACACCCCTGACAACCTGACGTCATGGAAGAAGGGACAACAACCAACGCAGGACCCAAGACTTTGTTAATCAGGCTGACTGAGGGCAACCTGCCAGCAAATTACCCAAAAGTAATGACTGCAACAGTGAAACACGAAGAACATCTGACCAGGAAGGATAATGGTCATAGGAAAAGTGTCAGTTTTCAGAAGAGTAAGATGATTTTTTTAAATTCTTTTGTTTGTCCACTAGTAGGGGAAGAGGTTATACAGAATGATCAAGGGCATTATATAGGACTGAAAAGATATAGGAATCAACATGTGTTTCAATTTATAGTGTTTAATTGCAGCCAGGCACATTACTTGGATTTATGGACATCTGTTGACATTTGTGGGACAGTAGAATATTGACACCCATGTCAAGGAAGCATGAAACTGACAGAAGGCGTTAATGTTTTCAAGCCTGTGTGGGGGTTTATTCTAAGGTTATGGGTCTCACAGATGTATCTGACATAAAATATGTTACACAATGCATATACTATTGCAGAAAAATTAAATCTGGACCTTAAATACATAAGTTTCATCACAAAGGTGCATGCATTTATGGTTAAATTAACGTGTACCTATGCAATTGTAACTCTGGGCCATGCATACTGAGAATGTTATCTGGGTAATTTGGATGGAATTAAATTTAAGAAGAACTGATGGTTTCCTACTGTTTATATGAAGGAAAAGGATAAGCTGTTGATGCTGTAGGTGGGAGGAAGCTTTTCAGTATTTGAATGGAATAATCTGAAACAAATTTGAAGGAGGGTCAAGTAGTCTAATGATCAAATACATAAAATGGGTTTGTTTGTGTCTTTCAGCTTTTCCCGGTTAGGGGTCGCCACAGTGGAACTCAGGTCCGCTAATGATTGGCAGTAGATTTTTTACGTGCCGAGTTTGCCAGCCCTGATGCACAACCTTCAACGAAGGTACACCCATTTACGCTCGTCTCCACACAGAAGACGCTCTAGCTGAGAATCGAACGGCACAACGTCTTGCTGTGAGGCGACAACGCTACTGCAGCACCACCACCGCAGTTAAATACATAAAAAGGGTACAGATTTAAAAAAAATGTGCAGCACTAGACATTCAAAACAGATTTCTTGAAAGTGAAAAGGACTACTGATAAATCAGGTCACAGAATTATTACTACTAGTTTTTTGGGTAAGCTGTGACAGACAAATGCAATTACTTTCCAGTGTATAAAACAGCCCTAATGATAAGACTGAAGCAATGTAGATCATCAAGAATAGCAACAGACCTACCAAAAGATGATGTCAATAATATGTGCAGGGATCCATTAATTCTACGCTTTTACTCAGGGAAGACCTCATGCTAGAATATGAAGAAACAATACATTACTAATTCTTCTTCTTTCAGCTTTTTCCCGGTTAGGGGTCACCACAGCGGATCAACTGTCCGCTCATGATCGGCTGTGGAGTTTTACGGTGTCCAGTTGCCAGCCCGGCGCACATCCTTCCACAGAAGGCACATACATGCATGCACTCATTCCTAGGTCCAATTTAGAGTATCCAATCCACCTACAGCATGTCTTTGGGATGTGGGAGGAAACCGGAGCACCCGGAGGAAACCCACGCGACCACAGGGAGGACATGCAGACTCCGCACAGAAGGTACCCCAGCCGAGGATTGAACTGGAGAACCTCTTGCTGTGTGGTGACAACGCTAACCACTGCACCACCGCAGCCACCCTAATACATTACTAATTCAAGGGACTAAATTTACCACAAGTGATTTACAGAAAAGGCAAACATGGCAGTTAGCCTGATCATGGTTAAGAAGGTACTCAAGACACTGAGGAGTTGGTCAGCAGGAAATACACTGCCTAGTGACGATACTTCAAATGAGGAAGGTATAGAGAATAACTAAAGCTACATTATTCACCATCCAGTTAGATTGTTTAATCTATTGTTGGAGCACAAAGATATGCCTCCTTTTGGGAAAAGGACATCAGTGGCAGTTATAGCAAAGGGCAAGGATCACAGTATGGCCTCTTTATGTAGACCTATTTCACTGCTTATTTTTGTACTTTCAGAATGCCTGGCATGTTGTGATCTTGACACAAGATGATTAATGTGTTTTTTTTTTTTTTAAAGTAAAACTTTTGATAACATCTTCAAAATGGGAATTTTAATGAAAAAGACTCAAGGGAAGTAGAAGCTTCTGATGACTGAAAGTTAGACACCAAGACATTCATTATGTTAGAGTGGTATTACATGATACAGATTATGCTGCCCATTTTGTTTTAAGCAGCAGTTAGTTGACTGGTTAAAGCAATTAACAAAGGGTGCAAATGAAAGGGGAAAAATCATGTAGACTTGTTAATTTGATTTCCTTTATCTATAGGAGCTAATGAAGGCTGCCTGTGGTTGTGTCTCTTTTTGTTAAACCAAAATTTGCACAACAGATCTATGCTATATTTCACAGCACTCAAATACAATTAACACAACGGATGACTATGCAGACTTCCAAGATGGATGTGCACTGAGCAAAACAGGTGCCTAGTGTAAAAACAATGACATTATTTAGAAAGCACTAAAAGTTATCAATATGGGTAATACTCAGCTGTGGGCTAACAATTAAACTGCATGGATGCCACTGAAGAAGTAACTTGGTGAAAGTAAGACAAAATCAAACTGAAAAGAAAAAGCTCTGTCTGTTTACCAAAAAAGCAGTTCAACTTTCAGCTTTAATACAGAAGAAAGGTTCTAGTACTTGTCAGGAAAAAAGTCAAATGCACTCAAAGGTGTTTAATGTACAGAAGGACTATATAAAGTCAAATAACAAAAAAGACTGGGAAAATAGAAGCTTTAAGTAGCTTTTCAAATGAGCTGATAACATTGCAAAAATTAGAGGAGGCTGAACCTAGGATTTTCTGCTATACCAGAGAAGCTGGAAGGAAGAGACCATATTAATTCTGTGAAGGTAAAAATAAGCGACTGGACTTGGCATTTCACAGCAGCATTTATTCATAGGTTCACAGATAAGTACTAGGCTAGTTGCCCTTATGGAACATTTTAAGCTTGGCCAAATTTCCCCTTTTTCTGTCAAATTAATCCCATTTGGTTAGAGACTGTCCCTACCCATCCCATGGTAAATACTTATACACTACCCCTAATGACAATAACTGGCATAATACCATAGGTAATTTGAGGGGATCCATGCATGGGATACAGCATTTAGGAGCTTAATCTGTTCATTAGTAGTACAGCTGTTACTCCTAGAGTAAATTGTCTATTTCCCATCCCAGCCCCAAGTTGCACTCAAATATGGACAATGATGAACTTTAATTTTTATATTCCATTATGATGTTACTTAGGCTGTTCTTACAGAGTTTTGGGGGAAAAAATCTATAAAAGTTGTACAGGCCATTCAAAATACCACATGGAGTATGTTACCAAAAGCATTTTTTACAGAAGTCTGGAAAAAATCAAAACAACTGGAATCCAAATCCCTTTTATACAAGCCTTGAAAAAAATCAAACCAACTGGAATCCAAGTCTACTGTCTGACAGCATTTTAAGAGAATTCAGTTAAGCTCTTTTGTCAAGGCGTACTGAGTAAAGACATGCCAAGTGTTACTGGCACTGTGAAGACAGAAACTGGCATACAACAATATGTGCAAAGCATTCTCCTATGATGCAAATTCAGACTCCAAGTAAGTGCCTATGCCCAAGCATGAGAACAAAATAGAAGACAGTAATCAAAAAATAAACAGTACCTGCATAAGCAATACAGAGCCAAAGTCATGGACAAAAGTTGTTCCACATAGTTAAAAAAAAAGTGCTTTCAGTGAAATAGCCCAGTCAAAGACACCAAGTGTCATTGCAGTAGTGGTTTCCAAAAATGTCAGGGCCTCCAGGAGGGTAATGAGCATCTTACCTTTACCTAGGATGATGCTACAATATGAACAGAAGATTACTGACTTTAATAACTGGCTTAGTTTTTTTTTGTATCTTTCTAGGGGGATACAATATCTGTCAGCATGGGAGGACATGGTTAACTAACCATATTGCTTTGCCAATTACGGTCTGCACCTGTCCTCTCTAGCCTTTCAAATACTGTCTAAAACATTTTCCTTCCACACAGAGCCTTTTTTTTAGGAAATGCCAAATTGACAAACAGTCCTACATAGCAAAATCTAACCAAGGAAATCTAAAGGTGTTACTGTTCAATGCCAGGGGTCTAAACAAGAAGCTCCACTTCCCCCAAGCTCTTCTCACCTTAGAGAATGCAGACACCTGTGCTGTTACCAAGATGTATTTTAAAAGGCACAGAGTACAATGGAAGGCTTCAATATCTTCCACATATTTAGACCTGCAACTGCACAGAAAGGGACTCAGTCTACATCAACAAGCATACTCTAGGTTAAACAGGATGAAGCACTACAGTTCTTCCACATCCAGATAACAACAGAAAAAAGTCCCACACTTTCAACAAATTATAAGTCACCTTCTATGTTCCATGGAAACCACAGTTCATACTTAGACCCACAATTGTTCAAGAACTACATAACAGACCAATTCAGAACTAAACACATATGCTCTCAATCCTACTCCAAAAAAACACAATACTTCCTCACACTCATCACCAAACTCCAACATCTGTATCACCATTTAACACCAGGCTCACCATAAGTGGGGATATCCACCCCAACTCAGGCCAAAATCCATCCTGTCCAACACAAACTGCTCCAACACAAATATCAGAACATAACACCTCCACTGTCTTCATCTCTGGGCAAATCAACAGCAGCAGCAGCAAAACCAACCATCTTTTAATGCTAAATATTAATATTAGAAGTATCAAAAATAAAATACCTGAACTCCAGGCCACAATTACACACTACTCCCCAGACATAGTTGCTTTAACAGAAACCTGGCTAAATAAAAACATAGCTAACTCAGACGTTCTCCCTACCAGCTACAATATCATTAGACAAGACAGACCACTTCGTAAAAGGGGGTGGAACTGCCTTACTGTACAAGTCCAACTTAACTGTACATCAATTACCAAACTACTACCCCTCCCCCAATAATTGGGACATACTTATCTCACAACTTCAACTTCACTCTAAAAGGTCATCACCAAAATTGTGATCTATATTCCATCTGTCAATACACCAGCTAGCCTTGAAGACTTCTTATCCTGGTGTTCTTCCACATACTCACAAGAAACTCTTATTCTTGAGGATTTCAACCTAGATTGGTTCAGCTGTATATCAAAACCACCAAGTAATCTAATAAATCTCCATGGCTACCAGCAGCTAGTCCAAATTCCAACTAGATGTGATAAAAAAATCTAAAAGGGAATCCATCCTTGACTGGGTCCTAACTAACAACCCCACACTGTACCCCCACACAGGCAGTCTCCCAGACACCTTAAGTGACCACAACATAATGTACCTTATACGCAGTGGAACAAGCATATGCAAAACCACTAACTATAAATCCACTAGAAACACAAAAAAATTATCTCCTGAGGTCCTCAATACTTTACTCTGTAACTGTGACTGGACCCCCCTAAAAACCCTCCCACTTGACCAGGCTGTAGCATATTTCAACAAAACATTTCTACAACACCTAGACACCATCGCTCCATTGCTCAAAATCAAGGTTAGAACCTCTACAAACCCCTGGCTCAGTAAAAAATCCAAACAAATCCTCAAGTCCAGAGCTTTACTATCAAACAAAGAAACACAAAGCCTAACTAAGTACCAAGAACTGCGCAACCATGCAAAAAAATGCATTAGGCTGGACAAAAAAATCCTACTACACGACATTACAAACTAAATACCAATACAACCCCCCAAAATTTTGGAAAAATGTAAACCAGCTACTAAAACCCACCCAAAAGGACACCCCCCAAACCAATCCCCCTAACACTAAAGTTCCCATCGAAACACAATTCAACTCCCACTTGGTGAACTCAATTCTATCTTTAGTATCATAGGACAGTTCCTACCTCACTATACCCCGCAACACAAATATCACTAACACAAGCTTTACCCCCAAAACAGTTTCCACCACTTCAATCAAAAGCATGCTCTCCAGACTAAAAACCTCCTCAACAGCAGCAGACCTACTCCCCAGCTATTTCTTGAAACTCACAGCAGATGCCATTGCTATCCCAATCTCCACTCTCATAAACAGATCAATTGTTGAAAACTATGTGCCCAAACTCTGGAAAATATCCTATGTTACACCCATACATAAAAGCGGGACCTCCACTGAACTTAATAACTACAGACCCATTGCTTTACTCTCCCCCCTGGCCAAAATCCTAGAAACATGCATCCATGCCCAGGTGCTAAAATATCTCCTAGACAGCAACATCCTGTCACCTACTTAGCATGGTTTCAGACCTGCCCATAGTACCACTACAGCCCTCCTCTGCTTCACAGACACAGTAAACTGTCTCAAAAACGAAGGCCTGCAGGTGTCAACTCTTTTTTTTTTGGATATGTC
Source organism: Protopterus annectens (assembly GCF_019279795.1). Classification (NCBI taxonomy): domain Eukaryota; kingdom Metazoa; phylum Chordata; order Ceratodontiformes; family Protopteridae; genus Protopterus; species Protopterus annectens. The sequence goes on from NC_056728.1 coordinate 965,367,870, forward strand.
CAAAGCATATGACACAGTCTCGCACCAAATCCTGCTAAACAAACTAAACCAATATCAATTATCAATTTCCTCTCTTAACCTGGTTCCAACGCTACTTAACTGACAGGTACCAAGCTGTGAAATGGGAAAATTATCTCTCTCCTCAGCTGCCCATAACTATAGGAGTCCCACAGGGTTCTATCTTAGGACCACTACTATTCATAACCTTCACAAATGACCTCCATATCTCCGCACAGCATGCATCTATCATTCAGTATGTAGATGATACTACCTTAATCTGTGGTGCACAAAACATTCCCACCCTCCTGAAAACAACTCAACTAGCATTCTCGGATGTTGAAAACTATCTTACCAAAGCCCAACTTATCCTCAATCCAAAGAAAACTCAGCTTATGATTATAACCAGTTCTAACAAAAACACTGACAACAGTCAATTCACTATCTACTCCACAAGTGCTACTCCAGTGGCACAAGCTAAGCTATTGGGAATAACCATAGACTCCCACCTAAAATGTGATAGTCATCTCAACTTAACTATTAAAGTACATGCCAAACCAGGATCACTTTACCGCATCAAACCATTTCTTACCAACAACACAAGATCAGCCATTGCTCACTCCCAACTTCTATCCACCCCACTCTACGCATCTCCCATTCTGACTAATCTCAACAAAACTGAACTAAGCAACATGGAAGCCTGCTATAACAGAATTGCCCGCTTTGCTGCAAATCGCTCATATAGAACTCATCACTGTACTGCTTTGAGAGAGCTCCACCAGCTTGAACTGCCCAACCTCCTAACCTACAATCAGCTCTGTTTCTGTCATTCTATCTATTACCTCCCCAATAAGTATCCTGCCCTCAAAAACCTAGTACATCATTCAGCCAAAAGGCCTCTTAGATCATCAAGCAAACTACTACTAGAAGTCAAACAGCTACAATAGCTTTGGAGACAAACTATATAGTAGTTCAGTGGCTAAAAAATGGAACTCTCTCCCTATTAGCATACAAAACATATCGCCCAAAGCCTCCTTTAAAAACCTCATTAGGCAACATCTCAAGCAAAGTTGGCAGTGCCATGACTGCTCCCCAGGCTAGTGAAAGCAGATAAGGTACACATACTAAACCTAGAGTACTTAATAGTTTTCACTCTTACTCACAAACACTGGCTAACCTACAATGTATGTACTATACCTGTGTACTATGTATATATTCTACCCATGTTCCAAATTTCAGCTGTACACCAATCTATTAATTACCTTTATTTTTAAATTAATATTTTTTTGTTTGTTCTCTTCACTGTAACTGTTGATGTGCTGCATACCACTGTAAAAACATGGCTATTGTAATTTGTGTGTATACTGATCATGTCTAAATATCTAAATGTATGTGTAATTTTTCTATGTGGAGCTTTTCTCCCCAGGCCACTGCTGAAAAAGGGCCTTTTCGGCTCAGACACCCCCGGTTAACAAATGTAAAATAAATAAAAATATTGCAGACACTTACCAATCAACCAAATACCATACTCATGAGGGACTAATTAATCCCTCTATAAACTGGAAATCCTACACAACCCCAAATTTGCATGTGCAGATATTCCTAGACTTTGTAAACATAAACACTGCCTACTAGAGGTATAAGCATATTAGACCTAGTATCTCTACAGCACAATAAGTCATGGGGTTACATGGCTAGGCTTATAAAGACCCCAGTGGTTGTTGGAAATATTTACATTGATAGGGATATACAAGGTTATCTATCTATCTATATATATATATATATATATATATATATATATATATATATATATATACACACACACACACACACACACACACACACACACATATACATACACACACACCTATGAAGACACACCCTTGGAAACACTACCAAACTCAAAGCAGAAAAGGCCAGTTTGAAGACAGGGCACAAGCAGGTGGTTTTGGTAATGAAACATAGGTGACAAGAGACCAACCCAAAAATCTTGCAGATGATACAATATCATACATAGCAGTGGCAACATGAGCTGAAAAGCAGTCAGACTGAAGACCTCTGCACCAACTGGAATCTATCAAGCTCTGTTCTGGGAAACCTCAGCTATAAGTAGATGAAGTGAAAATCTAGACAAGACCAAAGCATGCTTAATTATTGCTAGGTCCCAAGAACATAGCAGATGTTTAGCACAGGATGTTATTGAGGTGGTAACAAGATGAAAAAAGTTCTGAAACCAGATCCTTAAGTGTAATCTCAAGAGTCAAAATCCAGAATCTTCGAGATGAACCCCAATCCATGCAGAAGTTCAAGGTTAGACAGTTTGAGTCCCTAAGCATTTCCAAAGAAGCCATTTAAACCAAACCATTTTAGAAATGGTAAATGACATTATATTTGATTGACATCTGAAGGAAACAAACAGCCTATTCTGTCTGCCCTTTTAACTGCATCCAACATGTAACCTTCCCTTCATCCTACCTTCCCCTTTACAACTTTGCCACCTTTCCCATGCTCTACTGAATGCCTCTGTAGATTCCCTCTCTACCACCCATTCCCCTTTTCTGTTCTGTGACATGCAGCCCTCTCTTAAAAGGTAATTTCAGAGATCCAGGAAGCAGTTAATCCCACCAACCTGATGCCTATAGCCAAAGTCCAAACTTATTGTTCAAGATGTCTCCCTTCACATCTCCCTGACATGATCTTGTGGACTAGTGCCATATTATATCCTTTTTCTTCTAGTCTATAGTAAGAACATTAACTCCTCTGGCCTATGGTAATATCCCTTCATATCCACTCCACTATTTTTGATGCTTCCCTACAAACTCCTTCCAGCAGCCTGATGTTTCTTTCATTATGTCGTTTACAGAACTACACAGAAAAGTTAAGTTGCAGTCTGTCCAATCCCCAAAAGAAAAGGCATTACCTCCTTGCTTCTGGAATATATCCCCTGAGGATACATTACAGCATTCTGTCTCCTGCTGCCACTGCTCTCTCACTCTACCCCCAAGTGATCTAACTCAGGTGTGCTCAACACAACAGATCCTTTACCTGCTGTTTCCATCAGTTCCACTTCTCCCAGCCCATGCTTCACACCATGGCTGATGTGTCTTAACTGCAGTGCTTTGCATGTGCTTGTACACATCAACTGCCATCTTTCTGCTAAACTGCCGACTCCCCAAATCTTTTACTAAACTCCAACCCCCATCTCCTACTGCTGCACCTATCTTTGGGACATCAGCAAAGAATGACCATCTGAGACATATGTTACAGAAAGGAGAACAAACACAGTGAAGACTACTAGACCCAGGCAGATTCTTCAGCCTTCCACTAGTCACTTTCCTTAATTCCTGACATTTCCCCTCTTACCGCAACCCTTATGTATCCTGCCATTCAACCATGCAGCTAGGTACTTCCTAAGCCTTGGTCCGATCACCGATACCTCCATTATTCCTATCAGCTTCATGAGTGGGGTCACATCAAAGGTCTTGCTAATGCCAAGTACACAGTGTTTCATGGTACTTCTCTGTGAGATTTAACGATAACACAGCCATAAAACTAGGTCAGGTTTGACTGACAACACCTTTTAAAAAAGAAGGCTGATGTGTTCTACAAATGCTACCAGCCTTTCCCTTACCCACTGTTGCTAAACTCAAAAAAGAACGAAGTTGTGTAAAATCTTACTATAACCATAGACGTCCTTCTCTTCTATGTTGCAGTATTCTGCATATGGGTTTACCCTTCCAGTCTTGCTTATGTACGGCCAGAATCCAAAAGCTTTCAGTCCCTCTGTGGTGCGTGAGATGTCTGACATGGGTGAGAGTTTGTGGGCCATAAGTGTGACATCAGCATGCACCAGCCCTCAGAACAGAGGCTCCAGTCGGACCCAGTCCTGGAAGGGCAATGCCATGTCATTACCATCCAGAAAGGGAAGTCATTAGCTGACAGGATGGGAAGGAATACTGCAACATGGAACAAAAGGACATCTATGGTTATGGTAAGATTTTACACAACTTTTCTATGTCTTTCTATTCCCATGTGCAGTATTCTGCATATAGGTGAGTGCCAATGCTCACCGAGATAGGGGTGGTGGTCTAAAAGCAGACTCCAGAAATTCATGGAGGATAGCCCTGGCGAACCCTACCCTGAATCTGGAGATGTTGTCAAGTTTGTAGTGTTTGGTGAAGGTGTAGACCGAAGACCAAGTAGCAGCTTCCAGGATAGTAGAGGTATCCAGGCCCCTGAAGAGGCCATTGCTCTTGTGGAATGAGGTTTAATTGTTCCCTGCAGAGACTTACCACTGAATTAGTAGCAGATGGAGATGGCTTTGGAGATGCAGGTAGAAATAGTCTGCTTGGTCACTGCCTTCCCCAGGGCTCTGGGGTGAAAGGATACGAAAAGTTGGTCAGCCTGTCTGATGGACTTGGTGTTGTGCAGGTAGAATCTAATTTGCCTGTGTACATCCAGGGAATGCAGCACTCTCTCCTTGCGGGTTTGTGAAAAAGACAGGTAAGTGTACGGCCTGATTGAGGGACAGGCTATTAACTACCTTGGACATGAAGGACGGGTTTGTCCTGAGGGTAACCCTGTCCTTGTGAAAAATGAGGAAGGGAGGAATAGCCATAAGGGCTTGGAGTTCAGACACTCTTCTGGCTGAGTTAAGGGCCGCTAACACAACAGTTTTCCAAGTTAAATGCTTTAATGAAGCTTCATCAGCTGGCTCAAAGGGTGTTAAGTATAAGCTTCTCCAGCATGTAGTTAAGGTCCCACAGCGGGGGAGAAGGTTTCCTGGAGGGCCTAAGGTGAAGTACCCACTTGAGATGAGTTTGAAAGGAAGTCTGGATGCTAATGGGGGATCCAGAGGCAGGCATGCAGAAAACCCATAGAGATGGGCTTTGATGGATGAATAAGCCAGTCCAGTCTGTAGCAGCTCACACATAGTACAGCACTAGAGGGGGTTCGCTGAGAAGAGGGTTCAGCTGCCTTTTATGACACCAAATAGTGAATTGGTTCCACTTGGAGAAATATGACTTTCTTGTATTTGGTATTCTTGACCTCCTGCAGGACATTAAGCACATCTTCATTGTAAAGGTGTCTAAATGGGATCAGATTATTATCAGCCACAGGGTTAGGTGCAGAAGCTGCCATTGTGGATGGATTAGTGACCCCTTGTTCTGTGTGAAAAGGTCCACTCAGGGGGGTAACTTGTGGTGATTGCCCTTGCACACGTGTAGGAGTAAGGGGAACCAGTGCTGTCTGGGCCAGTAAGGAGTCACCAGCAAGATTTTTGGATTGCCCTGCTGAATATTTAGCAGGACCTTCTGAATGAGTGGGAAGAGGGGGAATGCATATAAATATTTCCCCTTCCAAGAAATTGAGAAGGCATCTGTTGCCAGTGCCTGTGGTTCTGATGCCCTGGTTCAAAAGCCAAGAAGTTGCCTGTTGATGGTGGAGGCAAACAGGTCTATTTGAGGTATAGCCCGCCTGTGGACCAGATCCAGGAAGACATCTCTGTGAAGCATCCATTTTTGGTTGTTTGTGCTGGTTCTGCTCAAATAATCTGCCTGTTTGTTGTGGAGAGAGGGAATGTAGGTCACCTGCAGGGTGATTTCCTGTGAGATGGCCAATTCCCAAACCAAAAGGACTGGTCTGCAGACCAGATAGAACTTGGTCCCTCCCTGCTTGTTGATATACCACAGTACAGTGGTGTTGTCTGTGTATATCAGAAGTGGCCCCTGTTGTAAGAAAGGGATAAATGCCTGGAGGGCTAGGAGGATTGCCCTCATCTCTCTGGCATTGATGTGTTATGATTTGAGGTGATTTTGCCACAGGCCCTGCACCTGTCAGTGGCCGAGGGTGGCTCCCCACCCTAGGTATGACGCATCTGTGTGCACGACCTGAGTGGGTTGAGGTAGTTGGAGAGGAAGGCCTGGGTTGTGATTTACCTGAGCTAACCACTATAGTATTTCCTTTTTTAGGCATGGTAGAAGTGCACAATGTGCTCCAGAGGCTGGTTGTGTTGCTTCCATATTGACTGAAGATACCATTGTAGCTTTCTCGTAGGCAATCTTGCTAAAGGAAGCATGGGTATTGGTGGCTGCCATGTAGCCCTGAAGCTTGAAGTACTGCCTTGCAGTCAAATCTGTGAAGGACCAGGAGATGATGTTCCATCAAGGAACTCACTTTTGGTGGGGGTAGGTATGCCTCCATGAGATCTGAGCGGATCTTGCACCTGAGGAATACAATGTCTTGTGTTGGCTGAAGATGGGATTTTAGTAGGTTTATCTGAAATCCAAGTGATTGAAGGAGGGTCATCACAAGCTGGATGTGCCCTTGGTGGGTTTCTTGTCTGGCAGCCTGGATCAGCATGTCGTCCAGGTAGGGGAATATCTTTATTCTCTTTGTCCTGTAGTAAGCCACCACAGGTGCCAAACATTTGGTGAAGACTCTGGGTGTGGTGGAGAGTCCAAAGGGCGAGGCAGAGAATTATAAGTGAGAGGAACCCACCAAGAATCTCAAGTATTTCCTGTGGGAGGGTTTGACTGGGATGTGGAGGTAAGCATCCTTTATATCTAATGTAGTCAGTATTCCTTGTGGGATAATGACAGGGAAAAGGGCTGGCAGGGTTAGCATTTTGATGGTAGGGACAGTAAGAAAAAGGTGGTGATGGGAGAGGTCTAGAATGGGTCTCCATGGTCCGATCTTCCTGGGGACCAGGAAGAGCCTTGAATAGGATCCTCTTCCTTTTTCAGTAGAGGGACTGTCTCTATGATACCCTGTACTACTGGTTGCAAGAGGTGCAGTTGCTGACCAACCAGGTGGTCGAGGTATGCCTCGCCCTACGGGAGGGGAGATCCAGGACATAAAGTAACCATTTTGAAGTATGGACAGGACCCACTTGTCTGAGGTGAGATGGGTCCAAATAGGGAGACAGTGACAGAGGCAAGCAGACAGCAGTGCAGAAGGGGGGGGGGGAAGGGTGGAAGGTAGTCAGATACTACCTGCCCTGTCCTGAATGGGAGTCCTCTGGCTAGAGGGAGGGGATGCTCTAGCTGGAGGGGGTTGTTTCCTTGTGGGCTTACGAGGCCTTGAAGGAGGACTAGGGTGGGAGTGCTTCCTAATAAACTGGGTTTTGGCTGGACAGTTTATGTGAAACTTAGGGATAGGTGAAACCAGTAAATGTTTCAAGTCCTGCATTTCTTTTCCTTTCTGTTGCAGAGATTTGAAAAGGTCTGCCACCTTAGAACCAAAAAGTGCAGCATTATCCAGAGGAGTATCCATGAGCTTTGCCCTGAAATCATCTGGCAGGGGTTGTAGGCAAAGCCAAGAGTATCTGTGTAAGGCAGATGCTGATGCTGCTGACCTGGCTGAGAATTCAGCAGCATCGTAACTACACCTGATAAAATGTCTGGTGACCTGGGAGGAGTGAGCCAGGAGAGAGGACAGTGATGCTTTGGCAGGGGAGTCTGGAATATCTGCCAGGTGTTTGGTGGCAGATTCTTAGAGGAACAAGGTATACATGGCCATGTGGGTCTGGTAGTTTGTGGCTCTGAAGGCCAAGATAGCCGAAGAATGTATCTTTTTGCCCAACCTTTCCACTGTCTTGCTGTCTTTGTCAGCCGGGAGAATGAGGGTAGTAGGTAGGATTTTGGAGGCTTTGTCCGTAGTGCCTGATATAGTGGCAGGATCAGCAGGTGAGGACTTAAGCAGATGCTTAGCAGTGTCAAGCACCTGATAAAGTCTATCTGCTCTGCATGGGGCAGGAGGTTGGTAGTCAGGGTTCAGAGATGCAGAAGAAAAGGTATCTAAAAAGGCAGGCAGCATAGGAGGCATAGCAGATGGGCTGGGGTTTTCCATTTGAATGAGGTCATAGTATCTCTTTTGTACTTCAGACATTTCTGAGGATTCCCATTTAAAGTGATCCTCTTCCTCTGGGGATCCGTATCTCAAGTGGGAAGATAATTGTGAGCTGTAAGAAAGCAATTCCTCAGAGGAATCTGAAAAGACTTCCTGTTTCTTAGTAACTGTGTCAGTAGGCTGAGGCTTAGGGTCCAGGAGAGGAGGAGAGGTGGAACCAGTAACAGCAGTGGTAGGCCTCAGTGCCATAAAGGCACTGAAAAGGCTTTGAATGAAAGCCTGCCAATCAGCCATGCTTTTTGTAGAGGGAGAAATATGTTTCCTCTTTATTCTTCTTTTAAGAGGACCTGTGGACATCTGTCTAGAAACTGGAGATTGCAAAGACTCGGAGGCCTCAGACGGTACCTCAGAAAACACAAGCTCCCCCCCGTCATCAGAGACTAGTGGCGGAATAGCCTCTGCAGACATGTTCTTGCCTAAGGATAGCCTGGCCTTCTGTTTTGACGGTTTTGCAGAGATGTCTGAGGAAACCTCCATCCGTAACATAAGCTGCTTTAGACATTGGTTTTCAAGATAAAGATTAAGCGCATGCAAGCGACTGTAATGTTTTAGGCACGAACGCCTGGTAAATCGGGCAGGCCTTAAGGTCATGCAAGCATCCCAAACAGAAAAGCCAGTTATTGTGGGTGTCCTTATGAGGGATCTGGTAGCTGCACTGACACTTACCCTTTCTGGATGACATGAACAAGCAACACTACATTTTTAGAAGGACTGAAAAGGTCCCCAACGGGGTACGAATCTAATATCAGCAGTAGCAGAAACACCTGGTGTACGACTGGCGGCTGAAAAGTTATGAGGGCTGGTGCATGCCGACGTCACATTTATGGCCAGCAAACTCTTTCCTACATTTCCTACATCAGACGTCTCACGCACCGCAGAGGGACTGAAAGGTTATGGATACTGGCCATACGTACGCGAGACTGAAAGGGTAAATCCATATGCAGAATACTGCAACATGGGAATAGAAGGACATCTAGAATTCCCCATTTTCCCCCTGTTGCTTTTCCCCCCACATACAAGGATAGCACACAATTTCTTCCAGTCTTCTACCACTTCTGTGCTAGACAGTCTGCTGAAGGCCTCCTTCGGGGTCTGCCAACACCCTTGAAATTTGAGGATCCTGAGAGAGAAGCCCAATCTGGCCCATTCCTCTGCATCTCCTTCCACTGTATCATGGTGTATTTTCACTCATTTTGCTCAACCTCTCTCCTAGCATGGCATCCCAAGTTTGTTATGGCTGAAGAACAATACTCAATTAGTACCTCAGCTTTTTCCCTGTCCCCTGTTATCTCCTCCCATTTTAAGTCTGAAGAGTTCAGTCCCTCCATTCTTTCTTTCTGCTATACATCTTAAAATGCTTTGTTTCAATTTTGATCACTTCTGTAAACTCCCTTTTAGTTTTTGCATTTGCTCCTTTCCAGCTAGTCTCTTTGTGCTGCCTCTTCCACCCCCCTGCCTTTCAAATCTTGTAAACCGTGTCCACTTACTCTAATTGTTAGCCTAACATTCCTAGCTAGCCACTAGACTTCTTTTCTTGTTATCCTTTCTCCTTTTCTTCATACACTGTGTACTCCACATATGACCCACTTTTATTCTCTTGTTTTGTTCTTATTTTTAACAAACTCATTGCACCTAACAAGATAAACACATAGCATCCTTCTGAACAAAAACAATGCAACAGCTTAACATATGCAATAACAAATTAATACATTCTTATTACTACTGAGTGCTCATTTGCTCTGATACAAGAACGCAGGCATATATAGTTGGACTACTATTATTAAATTTACATATGACTGTCTGAATTACTAATCTTAACACTGTCTGAAATACTAATCTTAACAGCACTGTCTGTACCTTAATGTATATCTGTACAACTATATCCATCTATAAATACATATGCGCACAGACACACACAAACACCCTAATTTACTATTAAAATACAGCAGATCCTTTATTGTTTTCAGAAGTTTGGAGAGAGAAAAAAATCATTCTCCATTTGTGTGCCCACAACTTGCATAATTAATCCCAATCCAGTCAATCTACTTAACAGTAACAACTTTATAATTATAATTCTACTAAATCTCTATGCAACTTTCATGGTAACCACTGCTCACATTCTCTTCTCATTAATAGTTTTTGCAGACAACCTTCCCAATATCCAACTCTTACGCTAATTATAGAAAGCCAAACTCCTTGAACATTGCTCTCAAATAAAACCATCCCACCCAGCCAAAATATTTCTTATAGTCACGACTGTATACAATGGCATTCTTGCCTCTTATCCTATTTTCACCGGTATTCCTGTTTTCAATATGTTATCAAAGTCTGCCTACCTCAGACAATCCCACACTGACTACTATCTACTACCTGACATATCTATCTAGCAAATCTTGTTGCCAACACGCCCATAAATAGTCTGAACATGAAGACAGGGGCAGATCCTTCCTTTCACTATTATTGATACTAGTCCTCTTTAGCTGAAGTAAAGACCTCTTTTGAGTCCAAGAACACATTATAAATTTCTGACAACCTTGGCAATAGACTCTCCTGACTGGGATAACCAAATTTCAATCGGCAGCCCATCACTACCTGCAGTCAGCTCACTCCCTTATTTTCTAATTTTCATTAACTATTCCTGAATATATATATATATATATATATATATATATATATATATATATATATATATATATATCACCATATCCCAGACAGGTGTCCTGCACTCAGCAACCTACTTCAACCCCAATCTAATAAAATACTACTTAGATCTTCAGACAAATTCCTCTTACAAGTCACAAAAGCAAACAAATTTTCTGGTGATTTTCTTTACTCCAACTGCATTGCCAGAAAATGGAACTCAATCCCCCGAAACATACTTACCACACTAAATCACATTCAGTTCAAATTTCTCCTCATATCTCACCTAATTCTTGGCTCTGCTCCTGCCTTACACCTTCCTCTCCTTCCTGCCAACTTTCACTACACTTTAGTGTTGATCTTTACTTGCTCACCTGATAGGAGTCTCTCTTTTCCTTCTAATTTTCCTCCTACACTCTCTTTCTATACCCCCTGTCTGTTCCGCTGTGCCTAATCCTCCTTCTCTTTATTTCTGAACTTTCCTACTATATCCTACTGTAAGTTTACTTCTCTCTTAATTAACCACACCTACCTACCTATCCTTAGCTACTTCCAACCATCCTTCTCTTGTATAGTCAACTGTGTTGTCTATTCTTGAATATCTTTATTTTTACTTTGTTATCCTTGTAGGTACCATGACTGTATGAACTGATGTATTGTATAATTTATTTGTAACCATCTTTATTCTGTTTGGGGCTTCCCCAGGCCTCCTCTGAAAAAGGGCTTGTGCCCAGTCAGACTTTCCCGGTCAACAAACATTAAATAAAAAAATAATAATCCCCAATGCGCATGAGCTTTGCATAGCTCATAATATTTACCAACACTATTACACTATCATTACTGGGTTTCTAGTGTAACACGGTTCATTCCCTTTTTTCAGACCTCCTGCAACTCTCTCCACTTTTTCCTGTCTTGTTTTTGTAGCTAATGACTCCAAATAACCTAGAAAGTTATACAAATTCCCATCTTTCAATAGCCAACAAAAAAATTAAATTATTTCTTGAACAACCACTTTCATGATGGAGAGCAGAGAAATAAGCAGTCTACACAATACAGAAAAAAGGGAGCTATGGAGAGGGCATGACCATAGAAGGACAGCAACAGCATTTTCGAAACGTGAAAGATGGCAATGATTCCCTTTTTAAGGGACACTTCTTGGACTCTATGAACATTAATTTACCTGTTTTTGCACCGACGGATGAATGTTTTTTCTGTTTTAAGTTTAGCTTTAAAGCTTATTTCTACAGTTTTGCCTCGTTTATACGTTTTAAAATGTGAAATGTTTAAAATGGTATGCTGCATCTTGTACATCACCTTAGTCAAACTAATAAGTCTGTGCAAGTACTTAATAGTGAATATGATTATTCTAGTGATGAAAGTTTTTATTCTTGCACTTCTGAGATAGAAGAAATTAATGCCCACTGAATACCTCATGAGTTAAAAGTAAAAGCTGTTTTATTCCACCATTCAGTAATGAAAACAACATTTTTTCTGTTATGCTTAATTTTGCTGCTGAATAACCATTTAATGAACTTGTGGCTCAAGGCTAAGTGGATTGCCTTGAAAGATTTTAAGTAAAAACAATTAAGCTGGCAGATAAAGGTAACAGTATTGCAATTATGCATTATTAACAATACTCATCTGTTATGCACATTTAGAAAATAAAAATACACACATTTGGAAGATAAAATACATATGTAAAGATTACAAGAGATATGTATAAGATAGCAGTTGAAAACTATTTGGAAATATTGAATAAAGTGTGTAGGCTTGGGTATTTTAGTAAAAATGATATTGATAAAAAATACAGTGCACAAAAATGCAACTTACCAATTAAAATTTAAGGGATCCACCTGGACAGCCTATCATAGTGGCATCTAATGGTTTTCCACGTACCAAAGGTTTATTTTTACATGATTATCTTTGTACTTTTGTCATGAAATTACCTTCATATATTACATCTCAGATTATTTAGCCAAGTTGTATAGGTTAAGTTGGACAGAAGAGATGCACTGGTTAACTTTGGATGTTTTAAGTTTATAAGCTAGTATTTTATTTAATTTATCATTTGTTTACTGGGAAAGACCAACTTGGAACAAAGCCAGTTTTCAGTGGAGGACCATGCAGGAAACAGTCCAGATATATGTCTTTAAAATGTAGGAGGAAACCGGAGTACCCAGAGGAAATCAACACGAACACGGAGGACATGCAGACACCACACAAAAGGCACTCCAGTCGAGAATCGAACCGGAGAACCTCTTGCTGTGAGGCAACAATGCTACCAATGCACCATTAATATTACATGCACATGGTATACAAGCCTTAAATTATTTTTTAAGTGACAGTCCTGTTTCTAACTGTACAACTGAGCTGGTACATTTTTGTCACACTAATAATTATTTTATTTTTAATAATGATATTTACCATCAGATTCAAGGGACTGCCATAGGTGCTCTTTTTGAACCCATGTATGCAAATTTAGTTATGGGTTTGTTTGAAATAGAATACTTGCATAGACATCATTTTATGAATAAACATGTTATTAATTATTTTAGATAAGAGACAATTTTATATTTATTTGTAAAGGAGGTAATAGATGTTTTTGTTAATAAATTACAAAATAACAGATTTGGTTTTAAGTTCAATGGCCTACAAAAAGGCCAACAATTTTCCTTTTTGGATATTCAACTGTCAGGCATGTAGAATGGTAAAATTAAAACAAATGTGTGTGTTTGTGTGTGTGTGTGTGTGTGTGTGTGTGTGTGTATATATATATATATATATATATATATATATATATATATATACACACACACACACATATATATATATATGTATATGTATATATATATATATATATATATATATATATATATATATATATATATATATATATATATATGTATATGTATATACACAAAACCTAATGAAAGTGGACTGTATTTAAATGGAAATAGCAGTCACTCCCTTCACATAATTTCTTCTCTATTTTTCAATTTCTCCAAGTCTTTTGGGTTTCTAATAACATGACTGGAATGGACCCTATTCCTAAGTCAAAGTACGATTAAAGTTCATGAAATTAGTATTGTTTCAATCTTTGATGTCAGCCAAAAATGCTCTTTGCAGCACCAGCAATGTTCCCAAGTAATGGCTCCTTCTGCAATTTCCTACAGAGTTACATGTATTGGTAACATATCTAAATACGACTGTAGATTCTTTTTAAGACCCGTTGCTTCTACTACTATTGGAACTGTCTAGGTATCTTTCTTCCACATTGCTCTCATTTCTGCCTGCAAATCGTGATATTTTATGACTGTGTTTCTCTGAATGTAAGACACTGTAGTCACTGGGTATAGCGATTACAATTCTGTTCATGGACCGCGTTTTCTTGCATCTATCTTTTGAACTGTTGGTAATGGGTGATCTCATGTGATGTAGACTTCATTGTTTTCTATGATGCTTTGTGGCTCATGTTTCCAGTATTTTTTAGCTACTTCATTATTATAATGTTTGCACAATCCTGAGTGCAACAGTCTTGCCACATTATTTACAATCCTTCTGCCATTAATATGTCACAGCCAGCAACAAGGTGTGCGACTTGTTTCCACTTCTGTTTTACAAAACCTGCATTTGTCTGTTTTCCCACATGTTCAAAGAATTTTGTGAACCAACGTGTACGTAGCTGACTATCTTGGGCCACCAAAACTGATCTTTCATCTTTTGGTTTCAGTTCACCTCTCCTCAACCATTTCTGCATTCGATCAACATGAGGTTCTTCCAGATGTTTTTTACACTTGCAACTATATTTATGCATTTTCCACATTTCTTGACTTATCATCTGATCCTTCACCTTATATTATTTCTTTTGTTTTTTTGGCATCTTCAGTTGCTGCCTGATTTGTAACTACTTCTGGTTTTATTTCCATTCCTGCTTGACACCGATATGCTTCTGCTAATCTAAGAAGAGAAGTCATGTTAGATTTATTGTCAGGTTTCAAAACGTTCATTATGTTTGGTCTTAAGAGGTCAGCAGATGTATGTGCAGATCTATACATGTAATCAATTTCAGTGAGGCCCATACCTCCTTCGGAATGGGGAATATATAATCCTGGTATGGACTTATTTTTATAAATCATATGGTGAGCATGAAGCATTCTTCTTTTTTCCTGTCTAATCTATCCAGCACATTTTGGACCAGTCAATCACTCCAAAACTGTAAGCTAGGACAGGAAAAGCAAATTGGTTTATAGTTGAATTTTGTTTCTAGATGTCAACTCTGTTTTCACGATTAATTTAAGTCTTCTAAAATATTCCTAAGTTTTATTTGCACTTGTTCATGTTTTATTATTAATCCTTCATCAGTTCCCAAATATTTATACACTCCCTCTTGCTCAAGATCTTATATATCATGTTCTTGTCCAAAACTGATATTTTATTGATGCTGCAGGTTTTTCTGCTTTAAAGACTGCTTTTGCAAATTTATCAAGACCAAATGACATTCTTGTATCATCTGAAAAGGTTTTGATTACTTGCAGTTATGCTTTCAGTTTCTGATCTGATAAGCTGCACAGTTTTAAATCATCAACAAACAAAAAGTACAGTTGTGTACACTTACCACAAATGTAGATGTTCGAGTGTATTCACTGTTGCAGTCATTACATTTGGGTAATCTGCTGGCAGATTGCCCTCAGTCGGCCTGAATTCCAAAGTCTTGGGTCCTGCATCCGTTGCTCTTTTCTCTTCCATGACGTCAGGTCATCAGGGATATAAAACATGCAGCCGACGCCATTTTCTTTAGTTATTCTTGCCCCCGATGTCAGGTGCCCCCAAAACGGTAGCAAAATTATATTACTTTCATCTACAAGCAAATACACCACATAGGTTGTAGAAGATACAGAAGGAAAGATAAACTTCAGAATGACAGGGGCATGGCGGGAGGGTAACCTGGACTGCAACAGTGAATACACTCGAACATCTACATTTATGGTAAGTGTACACATCTGTACTATGTTCTTCGTGTTTCACTGTTGCAGTCATATTTGGGTAGAATCCCAAAGCTATGGTTGGGAGGCTGGAGCTAAACAGCATTAGGTGCGGCTATAAGGCCCTGCAGCACTGCAGTGGCAAAGCCTGCCCTGGACTTGGAGTAGAGAGGCAAATGGTAATGCTTTGTAAAGGTGTGAACAGAACTCCAAGTAGCAGCTTCTAAAATGTCTTTGGTTGGTACTCCTCTGAGAAAGGCTGTAGAAGTAGCTGCAGCTCTGGTGGAATGAGATCTAATGCCCTTGGGCACAGGTTTACCATGGTGTAAGTTGCAGAAACGGATGCAGTGGCTTATCCACTTTGAAAATGTCTGCTTTGAAAGAGACTTTCCTTCTGATCCTGCAGCATATGACACTAGTACTTGCTCAGTTTTTCTTAGAGCTTTTGTCCTGCTCAAGTAGAATCTTAGCTGTCTGTGTACGTCCAAGGAATGCAGAATTCTCTCTCCCTTGTTCTGCGGATTTGGATAAAAAGTTGGCAGATGAACTGTTTGGTTGAGAGCCACACTGGAAACCACCTTAGGCATAAAAGTAGGATTTGTCCTTAGAGACATCCCGTCTGGGTAAAAAATGATAAAAGGCTCTACAGCCATAAGGGCCTGTAGCTCTGAAACTCTTCTTGCTGAAGTAATTACTAGTAGCAGAGCTGTTTTCCATGATAAGAACTTTAGATCACCAGTAGCAGCGGGTTCAAATGGAGGCAGGGTGAGCTTTTCCAACACATAACTGAGGTCCCATGCAGGTAATGGTGATCTTCTAGGAGGCCTTAAATTTTTGGCTCCTCTAAGATACTGCTTTAGTAAAGGATGAGAAAAGATTGGTGGCTCTGTATTGTAATGAGCCGAAATGGCAGAGGCATGGATTTTGATTGATGAGAAAGATGGGCCTTTGTCAAGCATCTCAGTTAAGTATTGTAATATCTAAGGAATATTTGGTTCTGCTGTATCAGTTCCTTGTGCTTGATTCCAAGCACAGAATCTCTTCCATTTATCAGCATAAGATTTTCTAGCACTACGCCTCCTGGCTTCCAAAATGACATCCATCACAGCTTTACTGAGAGGTGTTGTTTGTATGACTACATGATTAGCCATGCTGCCAGGTTCAGAGTCTGTAGTTGATTGTGCAGGATCTGACTGTTTTGCTGGGACAGTGGTTGTGGTCTTTGAGGCAAGGTCCAAGGTGGGTATACAGCCAAGTTCCTTAGGACTGGATACCAGGATTGGCAGGGCCAGCCCGGGGCAATTAATATGATCTTTGGCTTCTCTTGTCTGACTTTTAGGAGGACCTTGGGTAGAAGAGGCAGAGGAGGAAAGGCATAAACTGATGGGTTTTTCCAACTGAAGGATAGGGTGTCCACTTTCCATGCTTGTCTGTGATAAGTCCTTGTGCAGAATCTTTTCAATTGATAATTTTGAGGACAGGCAAATTGATCTATGTCTGGGCTCCCCCATTTCTCTGTTATCATGCTGAAGACTTGTGGATTTAGTTTCCACTTGTGAGGATCCATAAGGTTTCTGCTTAAATCGTCTGCCAGAGTGTTTTGTTTTCCTGGCAGGAATTGAGTTTGAAGATGTATTTGGTAGGTCAAAGCTGTGTCCCACAGTGCCATAGCTAATCTGCAAAGGGGATATATGAGTGTGTGCCCCCTTGCTTGTTTATATACCACATGACTGTGGTGCTGTCCGTCTTTATCAGTAGTTGTCCCAGATGAAGTAAGTCCTTGAAGGCTGTTAAGGCATTTTGAACAGCTATCATCTCTTTCTGGTTGATACGTAGATGCATTTGTTTTGGTGTCCATAAGCCCTGAATGCATCTTCCTCCCATGTGGGCCCCCCAGGCATAATCTGATACATCTGTTGTTAAGGTTTGGCTGGCAGGGGGTAGAGTGAAGGCCCGTCCCATGTTTTGATTACATGCCTTTGCCCACCATAGAAACTCCTGTTGTAGACAGGGAATGAGAGGAATCATTGTTTCCAGACTGTGTGAATGTTGACTCCATAACCTTTTTAGGTACCATTGAAGTTTCCTCATATGCAGTCTTGCATACGGAATTAGTAGAATGCAGGATGCCATAAAGCCCAGAGCCTGCAGAATTTGCCTTACAGAAGACTGGGTTTTTGTTGCCATCAGTTTGAAATAAGCAGTCAGTTGCCTTTGCTTGTCTGGCGTGAGGTAAGCCATCTGGGCAGTTGTATCTAAGCTTGCACCCAGGAATGTTATCTTTTGAGAAGGTACCAGTTGTGATTTCTTTTTGTTTATTGTGTACCCCAGGCAGGTTAGAAGCCTTTTCACAAATGCCAGGTGTCGAAGAAGAGTGTCCTTGTTCACTGCTTGAATGAGACAGTCGTCCAAGTAAGGAATTATTTGTATACTTCTTTGTCTGCAAAATGCAATTATTGGTGCCAGGCACTTTGTAAAGACCCTGGGCGCAGTAGATAAACCAAAGGACAGTGCAGAGAATTGGTAATGCATTAAGCCAGCCTTGAATCTGAGGTATCTTCTGCACGATTGTCTTATTGGGACATGCTGGTATGCCTCTTTTAGGCCTAAAGTCACCAGCCAAGCATTCTTGCCCAGCATGGGCAGAAGCTGCTGCAAAGTCAACATTTTGAATTTTGGAAAGTCCAGGTATGTGTTCAAAATCGATAAATCCAGTATTGACCGCCAGGCCTTGTCCTTTCTGGGTACCAAGAACAGTCGAGTAAAAACCTTGTCCTTTTTCTTGTTCTGGTACAGTCTGAATGGCCCCCATATCCATGAGGGACGTCACTTGTTTCTGTGCCTCTGCCCATTGTTTTTTTGGCAGATCTGGCTAACCATTGGCAGAGTGTGGAAATGGAATCTGTATCCCTGTGATACGATGTTTAGTACTCACTTGTCCTGGGTTATTAACTGCCAATTTTGAGCAAAATGTGCTAATTTTGCCCCTATGGGTGCTGCCAAAAGATAAGTGCTTGGGGTAGGCAGAGAGAAGCCATTGGGATTGCTTTCTGTAGGTCTGCACTTTATCTCCTCCTGATTTGGAGGTGGAAGCACCCCATTGCTTTGACCTGTATGAATCCTGCAGCTGGTATCTGGAACCCTTTGGGCGTCTGGATTTTCCCCTTTGAGCTCTGCCTGACACAGGAAAGGACCAATTTTTTTGTAGGCCAGTGTCTACTGAATCTTGGTGGCTGCACTTGTAAGAAGTCTCTAACAGTTTGCATAGACTTTGCTTTGTCTTCCATTTTCTTTAAAACCTCTTCTGCCTTAATACCAAACAGAGAATCATGCTGTAAAGGTGCATCTAGCAATTTAGATTTAACATGATCAGGCAAATTTTGTTCCTTTAACCAGGCATGCCTCCTAATCACAGATCCAGTAACTGCGGCCCTGCAAGAGGCCTCTAAGGAATCAAAACCACATTGCAAAGTATGCTTTCCAACTTGTTCAGCTGCATGCAATAATTCCTGCAATTCTTTATTTTCTGCACATTCTGAAATCAACATCATTTTCTGTTTCAGCAATCCCATAACATGTTGTTGGTACTTAAGCATATGAAATTGACAGTTTAAGGCCCTGATTGCGAAGGTTGCAGATGTATAAACCTTTTTCCCCCATCTGTCTAGTGCCCTTGAATCTCTGTCAGAGGGAGTAGGATTTTATGCTGTTGAGGCCTTAACTCCCTTTGGACCACCCTGTGAAAAAGTTTCAGGATCAGCAGCAGGGTTTCTAAATAAAAATTTATGAGAGTCAGGGACCCTGTAATATCTTTCAGGCTTACTGGAAGCAGGAGGTAAGGAGTCAGGGGTCAAGCATTACTCTGAAAACACATCATCCACAATGTCTAAAACAGGGGGAATGGCTAAATGCTTGTGCTGAGGGAAAAGAAGGAAATCCCTGAGCCTCTTTTTTGATTCTGAGAAGTCTTGACTCTCCCAGTGAAAATGCTCTCTCGAAGTATGCAAGGTTTCTCCAAATGAATAATCCTCGGGAGAAGAAGCAGATGGAATAGACTCCTCAGCATCAGAATCCTCATAGGGAGGTAAAGATAATTCCTGATCAGAAAAGGAATCAGAAGAAATAAAAACCCGACCTGAAGATTCATAGTCAGTGTCTTGCCTAGGCCTCTTATCTGGAGGAGGATGGGTACCCCTGATCAAGGTAATAAGGTCTTCAGCCATTTTGATCATCTGTTTTTTAGGCATAGAGGACCTGTGCACGTGGCTCATGCGTCAGTTTTTTTAGTTTTAGAAGTTGCTTTTGCCTTTGGTTTTGCAGCTGTCGTCAGTTTGATATACAAATGTTGAGGTATGAATACACCCTCAAAAGCCGGTGCCTGCTTAGCGGCTCCGGACCCATCCAAGGGAGATAATCTGTCGGTCCAATACCTTGAATATCTTGCGACATGCCGTACTCCACATTTGTGACGGTAGAGGCCTGTGACTTGAAGGTAGCGGGTATCAGGGGCTGCAAAAGCACCTCACTGAGTACCGGTGAACCGGTGACTGGCTTAGGAGAAGCTTAGTCGGTTTCGGATCTAGACTGCCTTTCGCTGTCCTTCTCTTTGCGTTTTTTATGTACTCCGGTAGTCGGATTGCTATCCGATGACATTTCTGGGTAGTTAAATCTGTTTCCAAAATACTTTGATGCAAAAATATACAGACGCTTAATAGTGCGTTGGTTAAATCTAGCACAAAACCGACAGCCAGGCACGTTGTGATCAGAGCCTAGGCAAGGAATACAGTATAAATGGAAATCCTTATGAGGTATTTGCTTCCCACAAGTAAAGCAATTATTAACTTTTTCTGCCATCGGTAAAAAGCAAGAAAAAAAGTTTCCCCAACGGGGTACTTAGCTTTAGTGAAGACTTCGGTTCTGAAACTCAAACTTGAATATTTCAGTAGTCTGCTGACCAGCACTTGAGAAATGCTTCTGCTTCGGGCACTGCACGGCAAGAAAGACTAAAGAAAATGGTGTAGGCTGCATGTTTTATACCCCTGATGACCTGACGTCATGGAAGAGAAGACAGCAACCGACACAGGACCCAAAACTTTGGAATTCAGGCCGACTGAGGGCAACCTGCCAGCAGATTACCCAAATGTAATGACTGCAACAGTGAAACACGAAGAGCATCATGAGAAGTCTTTATACTTTCTTGTTTTCTAGGAACCAAATTATAGCCATGGCCTAATCTGTTAAGTACACAGCTTAATGGGTTAAGGGCAAGACAGAATAGCAGCAGTGACAGGGAGTCACCCTGGAACACCCCCTTTGATTTTTTTTATCCCTGGAGTAATAATTTGCCCTTTATCATGGCTTAATTACAAAGTGGTCTACCACTGTTTCATGGTCACTGTCATGTAGTCGATCAGTGTAGGGTGTATCTTGTAGATTTTTAAGCACTGTTTTATTCATGAATGTGGGATACTATCAAATGGTTTTGTAATCAATCCATACTTGGATTCTTTCCCCTTTTACAGGTCTCCATTATGACTTTATTTAGCAACAGATGATCCTTTGTTCTATGTGACTTTCTTTTATTACCCTTTTGTTTTATTGCCATGATTGAATTTTCTTCTGACTATAAACTCTGCCCGCATCAATTCCGGTGTACAGTTTATACATTGTTGAAAGGCAAGTTACTGAGTCTATAATTTTAGGATAACTTGCAGGTTCACTTTTAAGTAGAAGCACTGTTTTTCCTGTTGTTAACCAGGTTGGTGCCTGTTCGGGGTGTGCATATAAATAGTTCTTGCTCATGGCTAAATCTTCATGCAAAAATGTTAATACTTTTAGCCAGAAGTTAGGTAATGCACCTGGGCCTGAGGTTTTCGAATTGGAGGCTTTTCTTAACTTTATCTCAATCTCTCTGGCCGTTATTTATTATTTATTTCCAGTTTGATGACCGGGGAGGTCCACTGGGCTCGGGGAGAAAAGCTACACAATACATAGTATAGTCAAAGATACAACGAAGCACAGTAAAAACAGTTACAAAATACAAATACATTTCAAGTTGGAGACGTACAATAAACATTGGTTACACAACATATAAATCCTGAGGTTGTCAATAATGTGTTCATTTCAAAGGGAAGAAAGAAGAGAAAAAAATATTTACAATATATACACTGTTAGCAGAATCGTTGGATGAGCAAACATTCAGAGTGAGCCAAGGTATTTAGAAATTCAAGATGAAGTGAAATAAAAGTAGTCTAGGTGGGGAGAATGCATTTCCAATTAGAGGAGAGTTAAGAATGGAGCTGAGATTTAAAGTTATCAGCGTTTTCTGAAGTCCTTGGTGAAGGGGGGAGAGAACTCCATTTTTTGGCTAACGAAAATGATAGAAGTTGTCCAGCAGGACTCTTAGGTTTGTAGACAGTGTTTAGGTTTTGGTGTTCAGATCTGAGAGTTCTATATGGGGTGTATGGTGGCAGGATGTTGGACAGTGCAGGGCATTTAGTGGGTTTGAATTTTAGCCTCAGGGGTGTAGTAAGTACCTTTGAATTTCTTACTCTTTCTTTTACTTTTCTATTCATTTATCATCTCTGTTATGTTCCACAGGATCTTCATAGATATTTCTCCAAAATGTATCTATTTCTTCTTTTTTAGGTGGTCTTTTCAATTCCTTTTGTCGTTTCCCAATTGTCTATAGAACTTTTTGAGGTCATCAATAAGTTGCTTATTTTGTACTTTTCCTTTATATGTATCTGTGTGCTTCTAAACTTTTCTGCCTATGCTGAGATTTTTAGTTTATTATTTGCAATAGTGCAAGACAGATCCTGATCCATTATAATACAGCACATTGCTCTTATCACTTCTATCTTTCCAAGTATTTTTGTTCATCTGTTCCTTCTTTTATACGCTAACAGTGACACTTCTTGTCTTAACTGCTTTATAGTTTTTGCTGTTTGAAACTTCCACGATGGTATTCAATTTCTCCCCTTTCTTTCCCTTACTACCTTGTGTTCTTGTTGTAAAATTTTATCTGTTATTAATTTAACTGCACAGTATCCTGTTTACTTCTGTTATATTACATGGATCTCTATGGACAGTCCTAATTACTGTGTTCATTTGTTTTATCAAACTTCTGACTTTTTGGGTTTTATTTGACCTTCTGCATTCTATTTCTTTCATTGATCTTAATATATCTATTTCTATTAAATCAACTCTTCTCTTAGCTCATTTTCTTCTAAACGGGGGCACATTTTTGGTTCTTCATTTTCTGTGGGCATTCTACAGAGAGTTCTATAGTATCTTCCTTTGGCACACTCTCTTCAATTTCATCCTGTTTCATCCATTGTTCTGTCATATGAGAACGCACTGGCCTATCACTCCTCAACATTGACTGCACCAGAGTTGCAATAGTTTCCTGTTCCTTCCCTTGCCATTCAGCTTCAAGTAAGCATTTATACTGGTTTCCTCTGGAAGGCTACAACATATCTTCATATGGCAACTGCCCAGTTGCTTCCCATTCAATTGGTTTCTCCTTAATCTAGAAGTCTACTGCTCTATCCTGCTGTGGTGCTTTCTGAGTTAGATTTTCCTTCACTTCGCAGGTACTGCATAACCTCAGTTTCTATTTCTTTAACTTTTTCAGTATTAATTTTCTTTTCTACATTTCCTCTTTGTCTTACATTTTGTATTTGTAAAGTTTTCTATGTCCAGATTCCTTTGCCTGCATTTCTCTTCAAATATCTCTGGTGCTGCTATTTTTGTATTGATTAATTTTGCTTTCTCCTTTGCATAAATATTAAACCATATTAAATCTCTTTTTCTTTCCCATGTCCATATTTCTTCTTTAGATGTCTCCTGATCTTCCTGTTTCTCCTTACTTTGGGGACTTGTTCCATCATCCTGTGATGCAACCTGTTAGACGTTCTACGCCAAATTGTTCACTTTGCAGGCATTCCATAACTTCAGCTTCAATATTTTTAACATCTACTTTACTAATCTTCTTTTCTACATTCCCCTCTTTGTGATATCTTTTACTGTGGTATTTTCTGTATCTGGATGCCTTTACCTGTATTTCTCTTCGAATATCTTTTGGGCTACCTTTTTTGTACGGATTAATTTGGCTTTCAACTTTACATAAATATTGCACTATATCAAATCTCTCTTTCTTTCCCAAGTCCATATTTCTTTTTTATACTCTTCAAAAATCTCTAGGTTTTGTTGTTTATATTTTTGCACTTCCTCGGATACTTCTTTTTGCAAACAGATCACAGTTTCTTTGTCTATATAATGTTTTTTCACAAATCTGTTGTATTAACACAAATTTTTATTTGAGGTTTCTGACAGTTTTTCTTGTGGAAGTATTTTTCTTTCTTCTAATCTCCATCAATCTTTTTGTACATCTTGTGTCTGGAAATTTTGGGCTTTTTGCATAATAACAATACATAATTTCTTTCTTATCCTCAGTAGTCCACTCTATCGTCTTTATGGCTCTGCTTTGGCCTATCAGTTTTTGTGAATTTTTTGTGGACTGCTACTTCCTTCAACAGGGGGGCCCATCTTCCCCCTGGGCCTGGCCTAGCCCCATTGTAGGAATATTTCATTATTGTGAGGATTCTACACTGTCATTTTTTCCAGTCCTGGCAACAGTGTGCCTACCAGGATTGGACACCTTTTGATCCTAAGTCTTCTGCACCTAGCTTTTTAATTTTTGACCTCCTACTGTCTATGACATATACTACATAAAATACAGCCTATATATCAGTGTCATCTTGGTAAGATTTTGTGAAAAACAGGGTCTACCTTATGAAGGTACTCACCAAGACTAGAAGATTAATTCAATTTCAGCAATGCTACTCTTTTGCTTGTTGATTTGTCTCTCCATTTGGATCCCATGTTCACTTAATTTCTTCTCTACCTTATTGGGAATTTTTATGTCTCCGGAGACTTTGCAATGAAAAATCAGATTTTTTTTAAATTAAGCTAAAAAAACTAAAGCCATGTTTGTTAAGAGCAGTTATAACAGTAAAATAGTTACTGAGGCTTATAGCAAAGTTATGGAAGGTAATATACAGGAGAATATATCTACTACCCCTCATAAAATTGTGAATTTGGTTCATAAAAATAGGGTAGTACATAAATCTAAAGAAATTTATTTTGTTACTGTTTATGTTTTTTCATATATAATGATTTACTTACTTAAATATTAATGGTCTTTCCTGGTAAAACATGGAGAATAGTGCCATTTAATTAATAATAACCCCTTGCTATCTTGATATAAGAGGACTTATAAGACTATATGGGACATGTTAGCTTGTAGTTATTTTGTTCTTCCTGTTTTATGTGTAGAATATTTTCCAAATATTTCTCTGATTCTATGACTAGCTTACCTTAGCTCCCTGTATTTGCCTTTGTGCTGTGCAAGAGCCATTGTTATTCAACTACATTTCATGGCTACTTTGGAATCATTACTTAGGGAATCTACACTGACTTTGTTTTGCAATCTCACTCTGTACTAGGATTTTCAGTGAACTAATTACACTCGAGTGACTCCTCCAGATAGTATTCTCATTCACTCGATCACGTCTTCATATGAACGCTAAGAAGGCTGTAACCCTGACTGAAGCAGAAGACCTTGGATCTACAATAATCCCTCACAGTGCGACCAATACAACCTAGAAAATAACTTATTAACAACTTCTTAAATAACGCTGTAACTCTGCTTAAGAAAATAAGTGAGAATATCCAGAACCACCAATATCATAAGTAATTTATTATGCAAGTAAGCCTTTTCAGAGGCTGCTTCATCAGGCAAAAAAAACCCAGTTAATGAGTAAAAACACTCTGTTTATATACACTCAATTTTTAGAACTTAATTAGGTGACCATAACTACATCAATTCAATTAAAACCTTACAGGACAAGCTTTCTTTTTATTTTACTTTGTCATGCAGGTCCTTTAGGATGGGTTTTAAACTAAAAACATAATTTAACCCTAGTGGAAACTGTGCTTTAAAACATAAAATCCAATTGTATTCCTCTTTCTCTGTTAAATTTCTGACATCCCCTCCCCTTAGATATTCTGGTGCTACTTTTAAGTTTATGATTTTATATGTATGACTGTCATCCATGCTTTGTTTATGTCTATAAAGTGCATTACATTCTATTTTTCTTCTGATCTCGGACATATGACTGCATATTCGCTCTTTGAATCGTTTTTCCTATATAATATGCTGTGCATTTACATCATTTAGCCATGTAGACTTGTTTTAGAGCTACCACTGCTCTCAATGTAAGGGAAGCTTTTGCCACTTAAAGGATGTAGAATTGTTTTATCAGTACATATGAATTTAACGAAATTACAGTGATTGCACATGTAAGTGTCTATTCCAATGAACTTGCAATTTTTCACTTTGACTTGTTCCTTGTAGCATAATCTTCAATGTGATACATTTTTGGACTTATGTCCTAAGCTATCTATGCTTTTAATTACTTTGACTGTTTTGTGTGGATACCTGGGTTGACATGAGTCACGTATATGAATTACCCTGCATCAGTAATGTGCAATATAAGCCGATTAAACATATTCAATAGGCATTAAACAGAATCCTTTATTGCTGGAGTCGTACTGTAACTCAGATGATGATGACTTGGCTAAATCTGATACCAGTACATCAGTATTAGAAAAGAAGGTGAAGCTACACTTATTTGAATCTAAGATGCATCACCTAAAAAGACTGCAATGGCAACGCCTTAGCTTCAATGTATATATTCATATGAGGATTGCCCAATGCGGGCTTTGCATCCTTAAAATGCCTACTTACTGGAATAAATAGCCCAAATTACTGAAACCATAGCAAAATATTAACCTGTTTTTTTGCAATATATGAAATTAATGAATCAGTTCTTTGAACCAAATGAAGCAACCCTGAAATGGTACAGTTCTGTACACTTACCATAAATGTAGATGTATGAGTGTAGTCACTGTTGCAGTCATCACATTTGGGTTATTTGCCTGCAGGTAGCCCTCAGCCGGCCTGAATACCATAGTCTTCGGATTTCTGCGTCGGATGCTGTCGCTTCTTCCCTGACGTCAGTGGTATAAAACATGCAGCTGACGCCATTACATCAGTTTTTCTTGCCCCAGATGTCAGGTGCCCCCACAATAGGAAGCAATTATATGGTGTGGTGCACCCCCAAAAAGCAAATACACATGATATAAGACATGCCAATCAAGAAATAAAGGTAGAGCCAAGAAAAGTCAGGGGGCTGGAGGGAGGGTAACCAGGACTGCAACAGTGAATACACTCGAACATCTACATTGACGGTATACAACTGTACTATGTTCTTCATGTTTCACTGTTGCAGTCATAACATTTGGGTTGATTCCCAAAGCTAAGTAAGGGAGGAGGAAGTTAAAGAGCATTAGGGCCAGCTATTAATCCTTGCAAGATTGCAGTGGCAAATCCAGCTCTGGATTTAGAAAAGATAGGCAAGGTGGTAATGCTTGGTGACAGTATGTACAGAGCTCCAGGTAGCAGCTTCTAGGATGTTCCTGGTAGGGACCCCTCTCAGAAATGCCACAGAGGTAGATGCAGCCCTGGTGGAATGTGATCTTATCCCCTTGTGGGGTAGATTTTCCATGGTGTGTGTAGCAGAAATGAATGCAATGGGCTATCCATTTGGAAATGGTTTGCTTTGAAATAGCCTTCCCCTCTGCCCCTGCAGCAAAGCTAACTAGCAGCTGTTTAGATTTTCTGATAGGCTTAGTCCTGTCCAAATAGAATACAAGTCATCTGTGCAAGTCCAGAGTGTGCAGTATTCGTTCCCCTTTGTTTTGTGGATTAGAGAAAAAAGCAGGCAAATTAATGGACTGATTTAGCGCCATAGAAGACACCACCTTGGGCATAAAGGAAGGATTAGTCCTGAGGGAAACCCTGTCCGCATGGAAGATAATGAAGGGTTCCACTGCCATGAGGGCCTGTAACTCAGACACTACTCTTGCTGAAGTAATGGCTAGAAGGAAGGCGGTTTTCCAAGAAAGGAATTTCAACTCAGCTGTAGCAGCTGGTTCAAAGGGGGGAAGAGTGAGCTTTTCCAATACAAAGTTAAGGTCACAGGCTGGAGTGGGAGCTCTCCTGGGGGGGGGGGGTTAAATGTTTGGCCCTTCTAAGGAATTGCTTTAGCAAGGGGTGAGAGAAGAGGGATGGGCTCAGTATTACAATGTGCTGAAATGGCAGAGGCATGAATTTTGAATAACGAGAAGGATAGGCCCTTGTGGAGCATTTCTGTTAAGTACTGTACAATATGAGGTAAGCTGGGCACCGCTGTGCCCATCCCCCTGAGCTAGGCTCCAGGAACAGTATCTTTTCCACTTTTCAGCATAGGATTTTCTAGTACTAGGCCTCCTTGCCTCCAGAATGACATCCAGTACCTGCTTACTGAGGGATGCTAGGGGAGAGCTCAAGGAATTAGCCAGGCTGCAAGGTTCAGGATTGGAAGTTGAGTGTGCAGAATCTGGCCCGGCTGCTGGGACAGCAGGGAAGGGGTCTGAGACAGGTGCCATGGTTGTAGCAGTGTCATACTGCACAAGAGGGGGTACCAGTGCTGGAGTGGCCAGTCTGGTGCAATCAGTATTGTCCTTGGGTTGTCCTGTTTGATCTTTAGTAGAACCTTCGAGAGGAGAGGCAGAGGGGGAAAGGCATAAACTAAGAGGCTTTCCCAGGTGAAGGACAGGGCATCCACTTTCCAATCTTGGCTGTGGGGAGTTCTTGTGCTGAATTTGTGCAATTGGTAGTTTTGAGGGGAGGCAAACAGGTCTACCTCTGGAGTCCCCTATTGGTTCCTCAAGAGGCTGAATATTTTGGGTTCTAGTTTCCATTCGTGTGGGTCCATGAGATTTCTGCTTAGGTCGTCTGCCAGTGAATTTAGTTTGCCTGGCAGGAATTGAGCTTGTAAGTGTACTTAGTAGCTCAAGGCTGTGTTCCACAGAGCCATGGCTAGTCTGCAGAGAGGGTACGAGTGGATTCACCCCTGCTTGTTTATGTACCACATAGCTGTGGTGTTGTCTGTCTTTACCAATAGTTGTCCTGGAAGAATACTGTCTTTGAAGCCTGTCAGAGCATTCTGTACAGCTAACATTTATTTTTGATTGATATACAGGTGCATCTGTCTCTGGTCCCATTTGCTCTGAATGCACTGCCTTGCCATGTGAGCCCCCCCATGCATTCTGATGCATCTGTTGTTAGGGTTTGGGTGGCAGAGGGTAGAGTGAAAGGGAGTCCCTTGTTGTGGCAGCAGGCCTCTGCCCACAAAAGGAACTCTGTCTTTATACAAGGAATGATAGAAATCATTGTTTCCAGGTCCCGAGAAAGTTGACACCATAGGCTTTTTAGATACCATTGGAGTTTCCTCATATGCAGTCCTGCATATGGGATTAGTAAAAAGCATGAGGCCATGAACCCCAGGGGTTGCAGTATTTTCCTTGCAGATGGCTGGGGTTTTGTGCCCAATAGTTTGAAGTAGGTTGTCAAATAAACTTGTTTCTCTGGAGTGAGGAATGCCATCTGGGAAGCTGTTTTCAAGCTTGCTCCCAGGAATACAATCTGTTGGCAGGGTACAAGGTGAGATTTCTTTTCGTTGATGGTGTACCCCAGTGAGGTTAGAAGTTTCTTTACAAATGCCAGGTGTTGTAATAGCAAGTCCTGGCTTTCTGTCTAAATAAGACAATCGTCCAAGCAAGGGTAAATTTGAATATTTCTCTGCCTTCAAAATGCAATGGCTAGAGCTAGACACTTTGTGAATACCCTGAGCACAGTAGATAAGCCAAAGGGAAATGCAGAGAACTGATAGTGCATGGAGCCATGCCCTGAAGCATAGGTATTTCCTGCAAGATTCCCTTATTGGGACATGCAGGCAAGCTTCCTTTAAGTCTAGGGTTGACAGCCAGGCATCCTTGGCTAGCATGGGAAGAAGCTGTTGCAGAGTTAGCATTTTGAATTTTGGAACTACCAGAAAGGTGTTGAGAATAGAGAGATCCAGGATAGGACGCCAGGAGTTGTTTTTTCTGGGTACCAGAAAAGGTCTTGAATAAAAACCTTGTCCCCTTTGTTCTGCTGGGACAGGATGAATAACCCTGATATTGAAAAGAGAGAAAACCTGCTGTTCGTCCTCCGCCCATTGATTTGGGGGTAGGTCTGGCCAACCATTTGGGGTTGGTAGTGTGTGGAAGTGGAATCTGCATCCTTGGGAAACTATGTTCAAAACCCATTTGCCCTGGGTAATGAGTTTCCAGTTTTTTGCATGCAGGGCAAGCTTTCCTCCTAAGGGAGCAGGTAGTTGAGCTGGGCTAGGAAGGGTTAAGGTTAAGTCATTGTGCCATTTTTCCATAGGGGGGTGGCTTACTACTCCCTGCTTTGGAAGTGGGAGCCCCCCACTGTTTAGGTCTGTGCGTAGCTTGAGACTGTAGCCTAGGTGGTCTGCTGTTCCTGGGTTTGGACTGAGAAGGCCTAGAAGGGACTGGGAAGGATCAGTTCTTTGAAGGCCAATGCCTATTGAATCTGGGAGGCTGCACTTGTAGGAAATCTTTAACAGTTTGCATAGATTTAGCTTTTTCCTCCATCCTTTTGAGGACGTCTTTTGCTTTGTTGCCAAAAAGGCGGTCTTGGTTTAAGGGAGCATCCAGTAATTTACATGATCTGGCAAGTTTTGTCCCTTAAGCCAATCATGCCTTCTAAGTACAGACCTACTGACAGCAGCCCTGCAAGATGCTTCTAAAGCGTCAAAACCACATTGCAAAGTATGTTTAC
Source organism: Protopterus annectens (assembly GCF_019279795.1). Taxonomy (NCBI): domain Eukaryota; kingdom Metazoa; phylum Chordata; order Ceratodontiformes; family Protopteridae; genus Protopterus; species Protopterus annectens. Next base: position 965,398,197 of record NC_056728.1, read on the forward strand.
CAACTTGTTCTGTAGAATGCATTAAATCCTGCAATTCTGTGTGTTCAGTACAGTCAGGAATCAACATCATTTTCTGTTTAAGTAGCCCCATAACATGCTGCTAATACTTTAACATATGAAGCTGGCAATTTAAAGCCCTAATGGCCAAAGTAGCAGAACTGTATACCTTCTTACCCCATCTGTCTAAGGCTCTAGAATCTCTATCAGAAGGGGTAGGATTTTTGGCAGCAGTAGCCTTAATGCCTTTTGGTCCTTGGGAAATGGTCTCTGGATCCGCAGAAGGATTCTTGAAGAGGAACTTGTGAGAGTCAGGTACTCTAATACTTGTCAGGTTTTCTGGGAGCTGGAGGTAAAATGTCAGGGGTAAGGCTAGATTCCAAGAAAGCATCATCTACAATGTCCAGAACAGGAGGGACAGCTAAAGGCCTGTGCTGAGGCAGTAGTAAGAATTCCCTAAGTCTCCTTTTGGACTCAGAGTAATTTTGGCTTTCCCAGCGGAAATGCTCCCCAAGAGTGTGCAAGGTTTCACTGAAAGAAAAAATCTTCTGGAGGGGAAGCAGAGAGAATGGAATCCTCTGCATCAGAATCCTCATAAGTAGATGAGGGCAAATCCTGGTAATCAGAAGGAGCTGAAATATCAGATTCCTGATCAGAAGAATCAGAAAGAAAATCAGTTCTAGGTCTCAGAGAGGGAAGGGTGTCTTCCCCTACTTAAGGTAATAAGATCTTCAGCCATTCTAAGCATTTGTTTTTTTAGGCATATGGGCCTGAGCCTGCGGTTTGGTCGTCGGTTTTCTAGGCATGGTGAGAGTTTTCGGACTGAATGAAAACTATGGCGTCGGTTTAATTAGAATGTCTGTAGGCCTGAATACACCCTCAGAAGCCGGTGTCTATACAGCGGCTTTGGACCCATCCAAGGTAGAGACATCTGCAGGTTCCATAGTTGAAGAAGCATCTCGCGGCATACCAGACTTCGAATGGGTCACAGTTGAGGCCTGCGAATCAGAAGTAGCGGGTATCAGGAGCTGCAAAACTGCCTCACTGTGTACCGGCAGACTGTCGACTAGCTTAACGGAAGCGTCGTCTGCAGTTTTGGACCTATGCGGTCTGTCTCTGTCTTTATCCTTACGTTTTTTCAGAATATCAGTAGTCGGATGGCTTGATGAAGCCATTTCAGAGTACACAGAATGAGTACGAAAGTAACTAGCTGCAAAAATAGCCCAACGACGAATAGTTCGGGCATTGAACAAGGCACAAAACCAACAATGAAGGACGTCGTGGTCTGCGCCTCAACAGGGGATGCAGTAAGAATTAAAATCTCTATGAGGTAATTTGCTTTCCACAGGTAAGACAATTAACTTTTACTGACACTGAATAGAGCAAGAAAAAGGATCCCCAACAGGGTACTTAGCTTCTTTGAAGACTTTGGGTCTGAAACTCGAAAACGAAAATTTCAGGAGTTGGGCGACCAGCACTTGCAAACTGCTAATGCTTCAGGCACCGCACGGCAAGAAAGACTGATGTAATGGCGTTGGCTGCAAGTTTTATACCCCTGACGACCTGACGTCAGGGAAGAAGCGACAGCATCTGACGCAGAAATTCGAAGACTCTGGTATTCAGGCCGGCTGAGGGCTAATTGCAGGCAGATAACCCAAATGTGATAACTGCAACATTGAAACACGAAGAACATCTAAGGTTACGCAAATGTACAATGAGCTTCTTAACAACATCGAAAATAATGCTCAGGGAACACTTTAATAGGACACTTGAAAAAATGTCTGTCTTTGAGCAACGATTAATAGGAATCAAAAAAAGAAAAATTAAATGAGATGCTGATGACTTCAAGACAGGTCAAGTGTTTACATAAACCAATCAGAAAGGAAGAACGGATCTTTAAGCAACGTCTTTACATCAAGTGAATAAGAAGGCATCCAGCACTAAATCAGTTGCCGTCTCTACTTCCTCTTTACTTCAATCAACTAAACATGATAGACCCATAACATCCAACAATTAACACGGAATTTAGTTCAAGAAAGAGCTCCAGTTTCTGTTCCTTCAACTGACACCCATGTTGATGCGGATTTAGTCACAACTTTGGATTTTATGGATTTACCGTTGCAGCAGTGAGAGCCTTTTCCGCTACCCCCGAAACGAGGATGGAAAAGAAGAAATGTTACAGAAACATGGACAGAAGTATGGAATTAGACAAAATGCTAAATAAAAAAAGGATAATTCTATGGTAATGTATTTAACTTATCTAAGTGTTTATTTAATGAATATGAGCTTTCTGCCCTGAACAGGGGACTGACATTCATACCTGCTGATACTGTTGATATATCCAAAGTATTAACAGAGTTTAAACTGTACATTAGTAAACAATTTAAAAATTGCATTTAAAGGTTCAGCTGAAACTGTGAATAATCAGTATTGTAGGAACACTGCTTACATACCAGTGAGTAACAACACTGTATCAGCTTTTGAAAAACTGGTAAAAAAAGAAAAAAAAGTTAAGTACTTACCATAATTTCCATGTGTGTTGTCCATCTCGTCCTTTATTCTCACTGATGGGGTTGGATCCAATCCATCGGATCCATCTCAGCCATTCTAAAAGCTCAAGGTCTTCAGCAAAGCTCGTGGACATCTTTCTTTACCCATAACACAACCCCCCCCCCAGCTTCCTCAGATCTTGTTTGCCCCAGTACTCTTACAAAGGTAAGACAGAAATATTATGTATATATAAAAATATATACCTACAGATACCAAAATATAAATTCTGAGGCTATATGGATCTGTAGCACCCAAGTTATGCCACTCAGTCTCCGAGGAGTATAGGCAGGGGGTATGGAGGGAAGGTTGTAAGAATAAAGGACGAACAACACACATGGAACGCTATGGTAAATACATTTATGTGATGTTGTCAGTCTCACCTTTATTCTCACTGATGGGAACTCATTCCTAGCAACCCGACTCTTGGGTAGCTCATGGGAGAATACTCCTCAGAACTAACAGAGGCTCTACTCCTAGAGGCCAAATCCACTTTGTAATGAGTAATAACGGTATGAGGTTTTGCCCAAGTTGCTGCAGCTCAGATATTATCCAGTGGTAATCTAGCTTGAAAGGCTGCAGACGTGGCTACAGACATTGTGGAATGAGCTTAAACCTGATCTGGAAGTGTTCTATTCTTTGAATTATAAATATAGGCTATACAAAGTGTAAGCCATTTTGATAGGGTAACTTTTGTGACTGGGTGAACTTTTTTAATGTCAGAATAAGAGATGAAGAATTGATCCGATTTTCTAACTTCAGAAGTTCTATGTAAGTAGAAATGTAACTGTCTATGAACATCTAGGAGATGCAGTAAATATTCTCCTTTATTCTGGATGCTAGGAAAGAAAACTGGCAGCTTTACAGATTGACTGAGATTACCTTCTGGCACAACTTTTGGCAGAAATGAGGGGTCAGTACATAAATAAACCATCCTTATGAAAAACTAGGTAAGGGGGCTTAGAAGACAAAGCTTGTAATTCAGACACACTTCTGGCTGAAGTAATAGCCACTAAAAAGTGTGTTTTCCGGGAGAGGTACTTCAACTCACATGTAGCTGATGGTTCAAAGGGGGATAGATAATATCAGTTAAGATAAATTCAAATTCCAAGGTGGTGCTGGATTTTTATATAGGGGTCTTATCATAATGGTTCCTTTCAAAAACGCTTTACAAAGTCTGTGTGACAAGATTGCAGAACCGTTTTCTCCTATATGAAAAGGTACAGTTTTGTACCTACCATAAATGTAGATGTTCGAGTGTAAACGCTGCTGCAGTCATTACACTTCGGTTATCATGCCGTCAGGCGGCTCCCCAGTCGGCCTGAGTTCCAAAGTCTTGGTCCGGCATCGGTTGCTGTCACCTCCTCCCTGCCGTCAGTGCGACACGGGTATATAAAATGCAGCCGACGCTATTTTCTTCGTTTTTTCTTGCCCCAGATGTCAGGTGCCCCCAAATAGGTAGGCAATTCAAATTGCTAGTAAAGTATACAAAAGAAAAGCAAACAACAATTTTCAGTTACCAGCAAATACTCCCCATATGTAGTAAAGGGTAGAAGACCTAGGTACGTAACAGAAAGTAAGAGGGGAAGGACTGCAGCAGTATTTACACTCGAACATCTACATTTATGGTAGGTACAAAACTGTACTATGCTCATCGTGTTACACTGCTGCAGTCATTACACTTGGGTGGAATCCCAAAGCTGAGGTAGGGTGGCTGGTTCTATAAGGCATTAGGGGTGGCTACAAGGCCCTGCAGCACAGCAGTGGTGAAGCCAGCTCTGGATTTGGAGTATAAAGGCAAACTGTAATGCTTGGTGAAGGTATGCACAGAACTCCATGTTGCTGCTTCCAAAATATCCTTGGTAAGTACTCCTCTGAGGTAGGCAGTTGAAGTGGCTGTTGCCCTGGTGGAGTGAGATCTAATGCTGCTAGGTACAGGTTTCCCATGGTGTGTATAGCAGAAACATATACAATGTCCTATCCATTTTGAAATAGTCTGTTTTGAAATGGCTTTTCCCTGTGTTCCTGCAGCATATGCTACCAATAACTGCTCAGATTTTCTGAAAGCTTTGGTTTTGTCCAAGTAGAAGCGTAACTGTCTGTGAATGTCCAAAGAATGTAGTAGTCTCTCCCCTTTGTTCTGTGGTTTTGGATAAAAAGTTGGCAAGTGAATAGTTTAGTTTAGAGCCACACTTGATACCACCTTTGGCATAAACGTAGGGTTAGTTCTTAAAGACACCCTGTCCTGGTGGAAAATGAGGAAAGGTTCCACTGCCATTAGTGCCTGTAATTCTGAAACTCTTTGTGCTGATGCTATTGCCAGTAGCAGAGCAGTTTTCCAAGATATATATTTTAATTCTGCTGTGTCAGCTGGTTCAGAAGGAGGTAAAGTTAATTTTTCCAAAACAAAGTTGAGGTCCCAAGTTGGAGTAGATGCTCTACAGGGTGGTCTTATGTTTTTAGCCCCTCTGAGGTACTGTTTGAGCAAAGGATCAGAGAAAATTGGTGGATCCGTGTTGTAATGAGCAGAAATGGCAGAGGTGTGGATCTTGATGGATGAGAAGGAGAGGCCCTTGTCCAGCATCTCAGTTACATATTGTAGTATCTGAGGAATGTTTGGGACAAGAAGGTCAAGGCTGTGCACCTGGTTCCAGGCACAGAATCTCTTACATTTATCCGAATAGGCTTTCCTGGTGCTAGGCCTTCTGGCCTCCAGAATGACATCCATAACAGCTTTGGAGAGAGGCATTGCTTGCTTGACTAAGGAATTTTCCATGCAGCTAGGTTTAAGGTATTTAGCTGGCTGTGAAGTATTTGATTGTTGTGCTGTGTCAGCAAATGTGGGATTGCAGGCAAAATCCAGGGTGGTTCTTGTGCTAAGTTCTTTAAGATTGGGTACCAGTGCTGGCGTGGCCAGTCTGGTGCAATCAGGATCATCTTTGGCTCTTCTTGCCTGGCTTTTATGAGTACCTTTGGAAGGAGAGGTAAAGGTGGGAAAGCGTACACTTACAGGTTTTTCCAGCTGAATGAGAGGGCATCCACTTTCCATGCTTGTGGATGGTAAACTCCTTGTGCAGAATTTCTGTAGCTGGCAGTTCATTGGGGATGCAAACAGATCTATGTCCGGGCTCCACCATTTTTGTGTTATCATTCTGAATATTTGTGGATTCAATTCCCATTTGTGGGGATCCATGATGTTTCTGCTTAGGTTGTCTGCCAGTGTGTTTTTCTCTCCTGGCAGGAATTGTGCTTGCAGATGAATCTGGTAGTCTAGAGCTGTGTTCCACAAGGTCATGGCTTGTCTGCAGAGGGGACAGGAGTGTGTGCCCCCTTGCTTGTTTATGTACCACATAACTGTGGTGTTGTCTGTCAGTAGTTGTCCTGGATGCAGCAGGTCCTTGAAAGCTATAAGTGCATTTTGTACAGCTAGCATCTCTTTTTGATTGATGTGAAGATGCCTTTGCTCTGCGGGCCACTCGCCCTGAATATATTTTCCTGCCATGTGTGCTCCCCAGGTGTAATCCGATTCATCTGTTGTCAGTGTTTGCCTGGCTGTGGGTTGAGTAAAAGGCTGTTCCTTGTTGAAGTGACAAGCTTGAGCCCACCATCGAAACTCCTGTCGAAGGCAAGGAATTAGTGGTATAACTGTTTCCAAACTTTGACAGTGTTGACCATACACTCTTTAGGTGCCATTGTAGTTTCCTCATATGCAGTCTGGCATATGGAATTAGTAGTATGCAAGATGCCATGTAGCCTAAGGCCTGCAGAATTTTTCTTGCAGGGAGTTGGGTCTTTGTTGCCATCAATTGAAAGTATTGAGTCAGTTGTCCTTGATTGTCTGGCATGAGATAAGCCACCTGGGCCATTGTGTTCAAGCTGGCACCCAGGAATATTCTCTTGTGAGGGCACTAGTTTTGATTTCTTTTCGTTTACTGTGTACCCCAGGCAACTTAATTTTTTACGAACGCCAGATGCTTTAGAAGAATGTCCTTGCTCTCTGCTTGAATCAGGTAGTCGTCCAGGTACGGATAAATTTGAATTCCTTTTTGTCTGCAAAATGGCTCTCCAGTCGTCTGTTTTCTTTCGAACTAAAAAGAATCTTGAGCAAGTTCCGGATACTCTCAGGTCTGCGGGGACTTCTTGGATGACTCTTTTTCTTAGCAACTTTTGGATTTCTAATGTTGCTTGTTCTTCTGACTGGGTGGAATGCCTGGAACTGACTTGTTTATGGGAGTGGGGAAGGAGAAGGGAATGAAATATCCTCTGGATATTATGTCCACCACCCATCTGTTGCTTGTTATCTTTTGCCAGTTTTTGTGATGCAGGGACAATCGACCCCCAGCTGCCTCCAGAGGCGAGCAATAGGGCACTCCTTCAGGAGGGCTGGAAGGGTCTGCCAAAGAAGGATTCTCTGCAGCCCTGATTTTGTGGGCCTCTCCTATCATGAGGGCAGCATCTTCTGTTATTGTTCCACTGCCCCAAGGGGAACTTGCACCTTGTGTGTCCTGGAAAGCCCTTTGTGATTTTCTGAACCACATTTTCCCACTACCTCTCTGACCTTTAGGAAAGGGTCTGGTAGGTGTGGAAAAATGCACTCCAATGGCAGATAAGGTCTTCCCCTCCTGTTCACACCTGGTGAGTGTCTCTAACTTTAGGCCCAAAAAGAGTGGAGCCATTAAAGGAGGCATTCAGAAAGGAAAGAAAGAACACCCTGAAACTGACAAAAAGTTTGTTGGAGCTGAAGGTATCTCCAGTGCAGAAGGCAGAAGCAGAGGTAGGAGCCGAACTCACCAGCGCCAAAGCCCCCAAAGGCAGGGTCAGATCTGAAGAGATCCGAACCGGCTCTGCTTCCCCAACTGTAGAGTGTCAGCTACCAGAGGTTCTCTGTTCCAACTGAGTGGAAACACTCCGGGCAGTTATCGGATGCAAAGAACCTATGGGTTTCAGATCCGATACAGACACTAGCTGGATATCGGAATCTTCTGGCTCCGAAACTAAAGGATGGATCAGATGAGTTGCAGGCGCTGAGGGAGAAGGCTGTGTCATATCACATACCTGTGGGTTCAGACCAAATAGTAATTTGGCCAAGGCTGGTGTCTTCTGTAGCCTTTGCACCACTCTATCCAAATTTTTGTCAGAGAGACACTCCTGGTCAACTGGGTGGACAGGGTAGAAGATCTTGACCTTGTTAAGAAGGGTGAAGGAAGCCAAGAAGGAATTGGCTCCAAGGAAGGCAATCAGCTCTGATATCTAAATTCAGTGGGAAAAGTCTTTTTCAAAGCTTAAGATGCAGATAAGGTAGACTTCGGAGCTGTAGGTTCTGACTACTCTGAAGGAGTCTTGGATCTGATTTGAGCTGTCTGCTCTGATGGTTCAGCTGCTTCGGCTCTGATGATGACTTCGGAGCTGAAGAAGGTAGTTTTAAAGACTTCTCTGATTTTGGTGAAGACTTGGTTGATATAGCCTCAGAAAATGTTTTTTTTAACAACCCCTTCAGAATAAGCTTGTTCTTGCACTCCAAGAGTGTTCTCTGGTTAAAACCATGGCAAAGTGAACAGGACTCTTGCAGATGAAGAGGCTCCAAGCAATACATACACAAAGTGTGCAAATTGCTAAGGGGCATCTTTTTTTTTTCGCATTGCTCACACTTTTTGAAGCCAAGAAGCTTCCCTTCTTTTTTCAGACATATTTAGTGACAGAAAGAAAGGACATACTCGCACTTACAGATGGGAGGACTTCTAAGCTAAAACCGGACAGGTTAGGAGAGTGGAAGTTTTTTTTTTTTTTAATATAATTGTCTTATAAGTTAAATGGATGAATGGATGAAAGGAGGGAAAGGGACAACAAGAACGGATAAAGAAATAATGTCCTCTAACTAAAATGGCTGTTAGACAGCAATAAAGGGTAGGGAGACAATGTTCTCTAACTAAAACAGATGTTAGTGAGATGCCCTCTAACTTAAACAGATGCTAACCACGAAAGTAAGGTGTAAAAGCACTAAAAGGAAAGGCCCATCACTCACACTAAGGGTAAAGATACATAAACTGTTTTAAGAGAAAAACTATTGAGAAAGAACAGTTAAGAGAAACAAATTTAGAGCTTGCTAATAGAACGTCCTTTTTTGCAGAGCAGGAAACAAGATCTGAGGAAGCTAGAGGGTTACATTATGGGTAAAGGAGGATGCCCATGAGCTTTTAGAATGGCTGAGATGGACGTGATGGCTTGGAACCGAACCCATCAGTGAGAATAAGGGTGAGATTGACATCATATTATATGATTTATATGAATTCAAACACAAAATTTCTTTTTACAACTTGAATAGTAATGGATATCAAGCGGTTCAAACATTAACTGATAATGAGGACATAGTCATTAAGCCTACAGATAAATGTGGTGGCGTTATCGTATTGGATAAAACCTATTATGTTAACACTATGTTAACTATGTTGAATTCAGTTGATTACCTACCCCTCACTAGACCTGCAGTAAATAAGATTATTAGTGAAGTTAAGCTAGAAATCCTTCATTTGTTTAAAAAAAAATTAATTTCAAAGGACATTTATGATTACTTATTTATGGATATAGTAACTATAACTATAATCTATGGGATTCTAAAGATACACAAAGCTTTGTATAACTCCCTTACGTCCTACTGTATTAGCAGGAGAGTGGGTTACAGAATCTGTATCAAAATATTTGGATGGGCAGTTAAAAGTTGTAGTGGAAACATCAACTACTGTTGTTAAATATAGCAATGATTTTCTATAACAACTTTTTGACTGAACAATGATGTTACAATATGCTAATTGGTTACTTTAGACATAGATTATTTATGTCCCTCCTGAATCTAGAGGGGATAGATATGGTTAACAAATATGTCTCGAGTCAACAGTCTCTCACAAACATACATTAAGAGCTAGCAAGTAAGCTTTGCATACTGTACTAATAATGTACTCGTGTTTCAAAAACAACTGTTCAAACAATCTAATAGCGTATCCATTGGGTACTCCCATGGCCAATAGTTAACGCCAATATTGTTATGAATATCCAGGAGAATGAATGTGCATTATCTGAATTTCTTAAGAGTTTCTTTAAATATATGACATTTTATAAAAGGTTCGTTGACTACCCTTTCCTCATATGAGATGGCCCTTTACATGAGCTAAAAGGCTTTATAATCTATGTGGTAGTGTGGGTCGGAACTTTGAATGTTGGCAGTATGACTGGTATAGGCAGATAGCTAGCTGATATGATGGACAGAAGGAAGGTTGGTATATTGTGTGTGTAAAAGACCAGATGGAAGGGGAGTAAGGCGAGGTGTATCGGAGGTGGGTTTGAATTGTTTTACCATGGGGTGGACGGCAGGAGAAATGGCGTAGGAGTTATTCTGTAGGAACAGTATTCTAAGAGTGTTTTGGAGGTGAAAAGAGTGTTGGATAGAGTGATGTTTATGAAGCTGGAAATTGATGGTGTAATGATGAATGTTGTTAGTGCATATGCTCCACAAGTTGGGTGTGCAATGGATAAGAAAGAAAAATTTTGGAGTGAATTGGATGAAGTGATGATAACTGTACCCAAGGGTGAGAGAGTGGTGATTGGAGCAGATTTCAATGGGCATGTTGGTGAAGGGAACAGAGGGGATGAGGAAGTGATGGGTAGGTATGGTGTTAAACAAAGGAATGCAGAAGGTCAGATGGTAGTGGATTTTGCGAAAAGGATGGACATGGCTGTGGTGAATACGTATTTTAACAAGAGGGAGGAGCATAGGGTGACATACAAGAGTGGAGGATGATGCACACAGGTGGATTATATCTTATGTAGGAGGGCCAGTTTGAAGGAGATTGGAGACTGTAAAGTGGTGACAGGGGAAAGTGTAGTTAGGCAGCATAGGATGGTGGTTTGTAGGATGACGTTGGTGATCAAGAAGAGGAGGAGGAGTTTGAGGGCAGCACCAAGGATCAAATGGTGGAAACTGAAAAAGGGTAATTGTGAGGTGAAGTTCAGGGATGAGTTAAGACAGGCACTGTGTGGCAGTGAAGAGTTACCAAATAGCTGGGTAACTACAGCAGAGCTAGTAAGAGAGACGGCTAGAAAGGTGCTTGGTATGACATCTGGACAGAGGAAGGACGATAAGGAGACATGGTGGTGGAATGAGGAAGTACAGGAGAGTATACAGAGAAAGAGGTTGGCAAAGAAAAAGTGAGACTGTCAGAGAGATGAAGAAAGTAGACAGGAGTATAAGGAGATGAGGTGCATGGCAAAGAGAGAGGTGGCGAAGGCCAAGGATAAGGCATATGAAGAGTTGTATAAAAGGTTGGACACTAAGGAGGGAGAAAAGGACCTGTACCGACTGGCTAGACAGAGGGACCGAGCTAGGAAAGATGTGCAGCAGGTAAGGGTGATAAAGGATAATGAGGGAAACATACTCACAAGCGAGGAGAGTGTGTTGAGGAGATGGAAAGAGTACTTTGAGGGGTTGATAAATGAAGAGAATGAGAGGGAGAGAAGGTTGGATGATGTAGGGATAGTGAATCATGAAGTACAATCGATTAGTAAGGAGGAAGTAAGGATAGCTATGAAGAGGATGAAGAATGGAAAGGCTGTTGGCCCAGATGACATACCTGTGGAAGCATAGAGGTGTTTAGGTGAAATGACAATGGAGTCTTTAACCAGATTGTTTAATGAAATCTTGGAAAGTGAGAGGATGCCTGAGGAATGGAGAAAAAGTGTTTTGGTACCGATTTTTAAGAATAAGGGTGATGTGCAGAGCTGTAGTAACTACAGAGGGATTAAATTGATCAGTCACAGCATGAAGTTATGGGAAAGAGTAGTGGAAGCTAGGTTAAGAAGGGACGTGATGATTAGTGATCAGCAGTATGGTTTCATGCCGGGAAAGAGGACTACAGATGCGATGTTTGCTCTGAGAGTGTTGATGGAGAAGTACAGAGAATGTCAGAAGGAGATGCATTGTGTTTTTGTAGACTAAGAGAAAGCATATGACAGGGTGCCTAGAGAGGAGTTGTGGTATTGTATGAGGAAGTCAGGAGTGTCAGAGAAGTATGTAAGAGTGGTACAGGATATGTATGAGGGTAGTGTGAAAACGGTTAGGTCTGCTATGAGAGTGACGGATGCGTTTAAGGTGGAGGCGGGGTTACATCAAGGATCTGCTCTGAGCCCTTTATTTGCAATGGTGATGGACAAGTTGACAGACGAGATCAGACAGGAGTCCCCATGGCCTATGATGTTTGCAGATGACATTGTGATCTGTAGTGAGAGCAGGGAACAGGAGGAGGAGACCCTGGAGAGATGGAGATATGCTACAGAGAGAAGAGGAATGAAGGTCAGCAGGACTAAGACAGAATATATGTGTGTGAATGAGAGAGAGGATAGAGGAATGGTGAGGATGCAAGGAGTAGAGCTGGCGAAGGTGGATGAGTTTAAATACTTGGGGTCAATAGTTCAGAGTAACGGTGAGTGTGGAAGAGAGGTGAAGAAGAGAGTACAGGCAGGATGGAGTGGGTGGAGAAGAGTGTCAGGAGTGATTTGTGACAGACGAGTACCTGTAAGAGTGAAAAGGAAGGTCTACAAGAGGGTAGTGAGACCAGCTTTGTTATATGGGTTGGAGACAGTGGCACTGACAAAAAGGCAGGAGTTTGAGCTGGATGTGGCAGAGTTAAAGATGTTAAGATTTGCACTGGGTGTGACGAGGGTGGAGTGGATTAGGAATAAGTATATTAGAGGGTCAGCCCAGGTTGGAAGGTTTGGAGACAAAGCCAGAGAGGCAAGATTACGTTGGTTTGGACATGTGCGGAGGATGAATGCTGAGCATATTGGGAAAAAGATGCTAAGGATGAAGCTACCAGGTAACAGGAAAAGAGGAAGGCCTAAGATGAGGTTTATGGATGTGGTGAGAGAGGACATGCAGGTGGTTGGTGTGACAGAACAAGATGCAGAGGACAGGAATAAATGGAAACAGGTGATCCACTGTGGCGACCCCTAATGGGAACAGCCGAAAGATGATGATGATGATACTACTACCACTTTTTAAGTTTTAAAAAGACAATACACTATAATCAAATAAGAGTTTTTAGATACAGCACTGATTAAGGATGTTACAGGGTGGATTGTAACAACTTTATATAAAAAAGATGTTAAGAGGTGTACATACTTGTCTAGGGATAGCACGCATCCCACGTTTATGTTCGATAACATCATTCAAAACCCGATGGCCAGATTTAGTAGGTTAAATACAAATGATGAGAGCATGAAAGCTCAACTTGATAAGGTAGTGATTTTCATAAGTGAGGATATCAGTTACGTTACACCAGATTAAAACACATGTATTGGAGAATAGGCATAAAACTTTAAAGCCTACTTTCTAAAATAATCAGGATCACTGGAGGCATGACCTGGATGAGTACACTCGGAAAAATAATAAAAATAAGCAGAAAATGATAGAAATAGTGGATGTAGACATGTCTTAACTTATGATCGAAATACTACAGCAATAAAAGTTATTAAGAAATATTGGCTAATGTTATCACAAGTCCCTGAATTAAGAGACATTTATGAGGAAGAGCCAACTTTTCTGCTATAAAAAAATGCACCACACTGAAAAATAAATTATGCTACAAGGAACAAGTCAAAGTGAAAAACTTAAGTCCAATAGAACAGGCACTTATATGTACAATCTTTGGCATTTCTGCAAATTCATTGATACTGATAAAACAATTCTACATCCTTTAAATGGCAAAAGCTTTACGTTGAGAGCTAATGGTAACTGTGAAACAAAAAACATGGGCTACATGGCTAAATGCTGTAAATCCACAGCATATTATATAGGAAAAATAAATCAAAAACTCAGAGAGCGAATCTGCAGTCATATGTCTGACATCAGAAGAAAAATAGAAAGTAATGCACTAAACAGACATGTACAAAGCACGGATGACACTCATACTTTTAAGATTATGATTTTATATGTAACAGCAGAATATTTAAGGGGAGGAGATGTCAGAAATTTAAGAGAGAGACAGAGGAATACAAATGGATTTTATGTTTTTAAAACACAGTTACCACCAGGGTTAAATGATGTTTTTTAGTTTAAAACCTATCCTAAAGGACCTGCATGACAGAATAAAACAAAATGAAAGATTGTCCTTTAAGATTTTAATTGAATTCATGTAATTATGGTCAACTAATTTAACTTTAAAAATTGAGTGTATATAAAGAGTGCTTTTACTCTGTTTTTTGCCTGATGAATCAGCCTCTGAAAAAGTTTACTCGCATAATAAATTACTTACGATACTCCTCGTGGTTCTGGATATTCTCACTTATTTTATTAACTACACTTTGTTGTGTTTAAATCCAGACTTATGACCCAACGCATCTGTGTTTTTAATTACAGTAACCCTGATTAAAAGCAGAAGAATGCTACGTACCACTAACTACTGCGGATTTGCAATAATCCCTCACAGAACGGCCAATACAACTCAGAAAATAACTTCTTAACTAATGCTGTAACCCTTATTAAAGCAGAAGAATGCTACGGTCCACTATCCCCCAAGGATTTGCACTAATCCCTCGCACAGCGGCTGATATGACCCAGAAAATAACTTCTTCTTAACTAATGCTGCAACCCTGATTAAAGCAGAAGAATGCTACGGTCCACTAATCACCTTGGATCTGCAATAATCCCTCACAGAGCGGCTGATACAACCCAGAAAAAAAACTTCTTCTTAACTAATGTATGTTAGATACTTTGAGCAACTGTATATGTTACTTTTGTTACTACTATCTGGCTGCATATCGCCAAGCAGAATCTCCTGTCCTACCCCCTTCCCTATCTATTGTACTTTGATCTGTAATTTTTACCCCATTCAAACTTATTTACAGCTTCCGGCCACAAGCATTTTCTGTTTTTAAATTGCCTTGCCATCTTAAGTACTTTTATTCACCCATTGGTGCTTTCTGTAATTTAAATTCTAATGCATCCTGTATCATCTGTATCCTCCCTACCCCACTTCCCATCATATTACTGGTATAGTACAGTTGTGTACCTACCATAAATGTAGATGTGCGAGTGTATTCACTGTTGCAGTCATTACATTTGGGTTATCCTGCTGGCAGGTGCCCTGCAGTCGGCCCAAGTTCCAAAGTCTTGGTCCGGCGTCGGTTGCTGTCACCTCTTCCCTGACATCAGTGCGCCAGAGGTATAAAAGTTGCAACCGACGCCATTTTTCTTGATGCAAGTTTTTCTTGCCACAGATGTCAGGTGCCCCCAGATATGAAGGCTGAAAAGATAAAAATATGCCAAACAACCATGCATATATTACTATAAACATTTCCTTCTTCTAAAAGCAAATACACCACATAGGTTGTATAGAGTTGAGAAGTACAGAATAGTCCCAGCAAAGAGGGGGATGGTGGGTGGGTAACCAGGACTGCAACAGTGAATACACTCGAACATCTACATTTGTGGTAGGTACACAACTGTACTATGTTCATCGTGTTTCACTGTTGCAGTCATTACACTTGGGTAGAATCCCAAAGCTGAGGTAGGGTGGCTGGGTGTAGAATGGATTTGGCGAGGCTAACAAGCCCTGCAGAACTGCAGTGGCAAAGTCTGCTCTGGATTTGGAGTAGAGAGTTAGGTGGTAGTGCTTGGTAAAAGTGTGCACTGAGCTCCAGGTTGCAGCTTCTAATACGTCTTTGGTTGGTACCCCTCTGAGGAAAGCTGCTGAAGTGGCTGCTGCTCTGGTAGAATGAGGCCTAATGCCCTTAGGCACAGATTTGCCATGTTGTGCATAACAGAAGCGGATGAAGTGTCCTATCCATTTGGAGACTGTCTGCTTTGTAATAGGTTTTCCTTGTGATCCTGCAGCATAAGCTACAAACAGTTGGGCAGTTTTTCCTGAAAGCTTTTGTTTTGTCCAAGTAAAATTGTAGCTGCCTGTGTATATCCAAAGAGTGCAGAAGTCTTTCCACTTTATTCTGGGGATTTGGGTAGAAAGTAGGCAAATGAATAGTTTGGTTTAAGGCCACATTGGAGACCACTTTTGGCATGAATGTTGGGTTCGTCCTTAGAGAAACCCTGTCCTGGTGAAAAATGAGGAAAGGTTCCACAGCCATCAATGCCTGTAACTCTGAAACTCTTCTTGCTGAAGTTAATGCTAGGAGCAGAGCAGTTTTCCATGACAAGAATTTTAGATAAGCTGTGCTGGCTGGTTCAAATGGAGGCAGTGTTAGTTTTTCTAAAACAAAATTGAAGTCCCAAGTAGGTACTGGTGCTCTCCTAGGGGGGGGGGGGTCTTATATTCTTTGCCCCTCTGAGGTACTGGAGTAGTAGAGGATGTGAAAAAATAGGAGGATCCGTATTGTAATGAGCTGAAATGGCAGATTTTAATAGATGAAAAAGATAGGCCTTTGTCCAACATCTCAATCAGGTATTGCAAAATCTGAGGCATATTAAGGACCAGTGGGTTGAGCCCTTGTGCCTGGTTCCAAGCACAAAATCTCTTCCATTTTTCCTGCATAAGATTTCCTAGTGCTGGGTCTCCTGGCTTCCAAAATTACATCCATAACAGCTTTAGAGAGAGGTGCAGTCTGAGTGACTACATTATCTGCCATGCTGCCAGGTTTAGGTTCTGAGTTGACTGTGCAGAATCTGATTGTTTTGCTGTATGTCAGAAGATGAGGGATTTGAGGTAGAGGCCAAGGTGGGCCTTGGGACAAAATCTTTAGGATTGGGTACCAGTGCTGGTGTGGCCAGTCTGGTGCAATCAGGATCATTTTTGGTCTCTCTTGTCTGACTTTTAGGTGAGAAGAGGCATCGGAGGGAAGGCATAGACGGTCAGGTTTTTCCAGCTGAAAGATAGAGCATCCACTTTCCATGCTTGAGAGTGATATCCTTGTGCAAAATTTATGTAATTGGCAATTGTGAGGGGAGGCAAAAAGATCTATGCCTGGGCATCCCCACTCCCTTGTTATCATGTTGAACACTTGTGGATTTAGCCTCCATTCGTGAGGATCCATGAGATTTCTGCTTAGTTCGTCTGCCAGTGTATTTTTTGTTCCTGGCAGGAACTGTGCTTGCAGATGTACCTAGTATGTCAGTGCTGTGTTCCACAAACTCATGGCTTGTCTGCATAGGAGGTAGGAATGTGTGCCCCCTTGCTTATGTACCACATAACTGTGGTATTGCCCGTCTTTATTAATAATTGTCCTGAATGTATTAGGTCCTTGAAGGCTGTCAGGGCATTCTGTACAGCTAGCATCTCTTTTTGATTGATGTGAAGATGCATTTGTTCCTTGGACCACGTGCCCTGAATACATTTTCCTGCCATATGTGCTCCCCAGGCATAATCCGATGCATCCGTTGTTATTGTCTGCCTGGCTGTAGGTAAGGTGAAAGCTGTCCCTTGTTGTGGTGACAGGCCTGGGACCACCATCGAAACTCCTGTTGTAGGCAGGGAATCAAGGTTATGATGGTCTCTAAGCTGTGACAATGCTGAGTCCAGACACCTTTTAGATACCACTGTAGTTTCCTCATATGCAGTTTGGCATATGGAATTAGTAGAATGCAAGATGCCATGAAACCCAGGGCCTGCAGAATTTTTCTTGCAGGGAGCTGGATCTTTGTTACCATCATTTGAAAGTAATGAGTCAGTTGCCTTTGTCTGGCGTGAGATAAGCCATCTGGGCAGTTGTATTTAAGCTTGCACCCAGGAATATTACCTCTTGAGAGGGCACTAGTTTTGATTTATTTTCGTTTACTGTGTACCCTAGGCAAATTAGCAATCTTTTACAAACGCCAGGTGCTTTAGAAGAATGTCCTTGTTCTCTGCTTGAATAAGGCAGTCGTCCAAGTAGGGATATATTTGAATTCCTTTTTGTCTGCAAAATGCAATTACTGGTGCCAGGTATTTTGTGAAGACCCTGGGCGCAGTAGATAAGGCAAAGGGCAGTGCAGAGAATTGATAATGCATGAGGCTGCTATAAATCTGAGGTATCTTCTGCACGATTGTCTGATTGGGACGTGCAGGTATGCTTCCTTGAGATCCAAAGTAACTAGCCAAGCCTCTTTGCCCAGCATGGCCAGGAGTTGTTGTAGTGTTAACATTTTGAATTTTGGAACATCCAGGAAAGAATTTAGGATTGACAGGTCCACTATTGGTCTCCATGCTTTGTCCTTTCTGGGTACTAGGAAAAGTCGTGAGTAAAATCCTTGGCCCTGTTCTTCTTGTGGAACTTTCTGAATAGCTCCCATATCCATAAGAGCAGCAATCTGTTTTTGTGCCTCTACCCATTGGTTTTGTGGCAGGTTTGGCATACCTTTTGGTTTTGGAAGCATGTGGAAGTGGAACCTGTACCCTTGAGAAACTATATTCAACACCCATTGGTCTTGGGTGATCATGTGCCAATTTTTTGAAAAAAGTGCTAGCTTTCCCCCTAGGGGTGCTGTCAACTGGTAAGAGCTTGGCATTTGTAGAGGGAAGTCATTGTGACAGTTTCCTATAAGGTTGCGATTTGTCTTCTCCTCCTTTGGAGGCTGAAGCACCCCATTGTTTAGGTCTGTAGGAGCCTTGGGGCTGAGATCTGCCTCTTGGGAGTCTGTATCTGCCTCTTTGTGGCCTGTCTGACACTGGAAAGGACCAATTTTTTGAAGGCCAGTTTCTGCTAAATCTAAGTGGCTGAACCTGTAAGAAATCTTTCACAGTTTGCATTGACTTTGCTTTATCCTCCATTTTCTTTAACACCTCTTCTGCCTTAACACCAAACAAAGTATCATGCTGTAGTGGAGCATCCAATAATTTTACTTTAACATGGTCAGGTAAACTTTGTTCTTTCAACCAAGCATGTCTTCGAATAACTGAGCCTGTAACTGCGGCTCTACAAGAAGCCTCTAATGAATCAAAACCACATTGCAGAGTATGCTTTCCCACTTGTTCAACTGCATGCAATAAATCCTGCATTTCTTTACTGTCAGGACCTTCTATATTTGTAACCATTTTCTGCTTTAACGATGACATGAGATACTGTTGATATTTAAGCATGTGAAACTGACAGTTTAAAGCTCTTACAGCTAAAGTAGCAGAAGTTTAAACTTTTTTCCCACATCGGTCCAGAGCTCTGGATTCTCTATCTGGGGGGACAGGATTTTTGACAGTGGAAGCTTTAACCCCTTTAGGACCCTGAGAAATAGTTTCTGGGTCTGCAGCGGGGTTTTTGTAAAGAAATTTATGAGAGTCAGGGACCCTGTAGTACCTGTCTGGCTTTACTGGTGCAGGGGGTAAAGAATCTGGAGAGAGACTGGATTCTGAAAAAAATATCTACAATATCAAGCACAGAGGGGATAGCTAGGGGCCTGTGCTGAGGCAAAAGAAGGAAATCTCTCAGCCTTTTCTTGGATTCTGAATAATCCTGGCTCTCCCAATGGAAATGCTCCCTCATGGTGTGCAGGATTTCCCCAAAAGAGTAATCCTCAGGCGGGGAGGCTGAAGGAATTGACTCTTCAGCATCAGAGTCCTCATAGGGAGGGAGAGAATAGCCCTGTTCAGAAGAATCAGAAGAAATGGAAACCTGATCAGAGGAATCATAATCAGTGTCTTGCCTAGGCCTTTTGTCAGGAGGGGGATGGGAGCCCCTGATTAAAGTAATAAGGTCTTCGGCCATTTTAAGCATCTGTTTCTTTGGCATGGATGACTGTTCTGGAGAATGCTGTACTTGTTTCCTTGTCTTTAATGGTATTTTTGACTTTGCCTTTGCTGCTGTAGTAGCTTTAATTGTAAGCTGTGAAGGTCTGAAAACACCCTCAGAAGCCGGTGCCTGCTCAGCGGCTCCAGACCCATATGAGGGTATATTTTCCGTAGGCCCAATACCTTCAGTTTCCACAGGCCTCGGTGTGTCTCCACGTGGCTGTCGGTTACGGCCTGTGGCTCTGAGGTAGCGGGTGTCAGGGGCTGCGAAAGCACCTCACTGAGAAAGTACAGTTGTGTACACCTACCATAAATGTAGATGTTCGAGTGTCTTCACTGTTGCAGACATAACTGTAGGGTGCTCCTGCCGGCAGGCAGCCCGAGGTCGGCCAGAATTCCAAAGTCTGGGTCCGGCATCGGCTGTACCAGCAAGTACCCTGACGTCAGAATGCAGAGGTATAAAGCTGACAGCCGACGCCATCTTCTCCAGCCTTTCTTGCCCCAGATGTCAGAATCCCCCAATAAACCAATAGGTGTCCAAAAGGAAACACAAATACACCACAAAAGAAGTGGAAGAGAGAACAAACAAGAATAAGAGGGGATTGGTGGGAGGGAAACACCGACTGCAACAGTGAAGACACTCGAACATCTACATTTATGGTAGGTGTACACAACTGTACTATGTTCTTCGTGTTTCACTGTTGCAGTCATAACTGTAGGGTAGAATCCCAAAGCTGTGAAAGAGAGAGGAGGTTATGCAGAAAAGGGGCAGCTAGAAGACCCTGCAAAACAGCAGAGGCAAAGCCTGCCCTAGATTTAGAATACAGAGGGAGATTATAGTGCTTAGAAAAAGTATGCACTGAACTCCAAGTGGCAGCTTCCAAAATGTCTTTGGTAGGAACTCCTCTGAGAAAAGCTGCTGAAGTGGCAGCTGCTCTAGTTGAATGACTTCTAACAGTACCTGGAATCTGTTTTCCATAGTGAGAGTAACAAAACCTTATTCCATGAGCAATCCATTTGGAAATAGTTTGTCTAGAAATAGCCTTGCCTAGAGAACTGGAGGCATAAGAGATAAGCAATTGATCAGATTTTCTGAAATCTTTAGTTTTGTCCAGGTAAAATCGTAGTTGTCTGTGTACGTCCAATGAATGTAAAATCCTTTCCCCTTTATTTTGAGGATTAGGAAAGAAGGTAGGAAGGTGAATAGTCTGATTTAGAGCCACTTTCGAAATCACCTTAGGCATAAATGTAGTATTGGTCCTCAAGGAAACGCTGTCTTGGTGGAAGATAATATAAGATTCCACAGCCATGAGAGCTTGCAACTCTGAAACCCTTCTGGCAGAAGTCAATGCTAACAAAATAGCTGTCTTCCAGGATAAGAACTTGATATCCGAAGTCACAGCAGGCTCAAAAGGAGGCAAAGTAAGTTTCTCCAAGACATAATTAAGATCCCAAGCAGGAACAGGAGGAGTTCTGGGAGGTCTTAAATTCTTAGCCCCTCTCAAAAATCGTCTCACCAGTTGGTGAGAAAAGATGGGAGGATCAGTGTTGAAATGAGCTGAGATAGCAGAAGCATGAATTTTGATGGATGAAAAAGAGAGGCCTTTAAGCAAAAGGTCTGAGAGGTAAAGCAAAATGGAGGAAATATCAGGCAAAAGAGGGTTAGAACCTCGGTCCTGCATCCAAATACAAAATCTTTTCCATTTAGAAGCATAAGATTTTCTAGTGCTAGGCCGTCTAGCTTCTAAAAGAACATCCAAAACTTGTTTGGGAAGTGCAGAAGGAATCAAAGGCCCTTGAAGAGCCAAGCTGCCAGGCATAGGGTCTTGATTTGAGAGTGTAGCATCTGACCCTGATGCTGGGACAGAAGAGAAGGGATCAGAGGTAGAATCCAAGGAGGTTCCAAGAATAGGTGTTTTAATGTTGGATACCAAAACTGCCGAGGCCAATTTGGAGCTATCAGAATGATAATCTTGGGTTTGTCCTGTTTTATTTTCAGTAATACTCGAGGCAGAAGAGGAAGAGGAGGGAAGGCATATCCCGAAAGATTCCTCCAGCTGAATGACAGGGCATCCACTTTCCAAGCTGTTTTGTGGAAGGACCTGGTGCAAAAGAGAGGCAACTGATGATTGAGATGGGATGCAAACAGATCTGAGGACAACCCTAAACTGCAGTAATCTTGCTGAATAAGCTGGGGTCCAGCATCCATTCGTGAGAATCCAAAAGGTTTCTGCTTAGGCTGTCTGCTAAGAGATTCTGTTTTCCTGGAATGAATTGAGCTTGAAGATGCAGATTCAGATTTAGAGCCGTGTCCCATAAATTCATGGCTAGTCTGCAAAGGAGGTAAGAGTGAGAGCCCCTTTGCTTGTTTATGTACCACATGACTGTGGTATTGTCTGTACGAATCAGAAGAGGCCCCGGATTCAAAAGATTCTGGAAGGCTAGAAGAGCATTTTGAACTGCCAACATTTCCTTCAAGTTGATGTGCCAGAGAAGATGCTTCTTTGTCCAAGAACCCTGCTGGCAAATATTTAGAAAATGAGCTCCCCAAGCATAATCCGAAGCGTCCGTGGTTATGATCTGAGAAGGTTGAGGCAGACGAAAGGGATTCCCTTCGTTTAGTGCACAAGCCCTGGACCACCAAAGGAACTCCTTCTGGAGGCAGAGAATCAGTGGAATCATTGTGTCCAGACTGTGGCAATGCTGTGACCATACACTCTTTAGGTACCATTGAAGTTTTCTCATGTGAAGCCTTGCATTTGGAATCAACAGGATGCAAGAAGCCATGTAGCCCAATGCCTGCAGGAATTTCCTTGCAGTGAGCTGAGTTAAAGTAGCCAAGGTTTTGAAAATTGAGGCCAGCTGTAATTGTTTTTCTGGAGTGAGGAAGGGCCCTTGCAAGCTTGTGTCTAGAAGAGCTCCCAAAAAGATCATTTGCTGAGAGGGGATCAAATGTGACTTTGTGTTCACTGAAAATCCCAGTAGAAGGAGAACACGTTGAACAAAATGCAGATGCTGAAGTAGAAGGTCTTTGCTGTCTGCCTGAATAAGGCAGTCGTCCAGATAGGGGTAAATGTGAATTCCTTGGAGTCTGAAATAAGCTACTACTGGAGCCAGGCACTTGGTAAAGACTCTGGGCGCAGTAGATAAGCCAAAGGGCAGTACAGAGAATTGAAAGTGCCTCGAACCTGCCTTGAATCTGAGGTATTTTCTGCATTCCTGCCTGATGGGAATGTGGAGGTAGGCTTCCTTTAAGTCCAATGTCACCATCCAAGCATCCTGGGAGAGCATTGGAAGAAGTTGTTGTAGAGTAAGCATCTTGAATTTTGGAATTTCCAGAAAGGTGTTTAATACTGAAAGGTCCAGAATAGGTC
The DNA here is from genome assembly GCF_019279795.1 of Protopterus annectens. Classification (NCBI taxonomy): domain Eukaryota; kingdom Metazoa; phylum Chordata; order Ceratodontiformes; family Protopteridae; genus Protopterus; species Protopterus annectens. Next base: position 965,420,809 of record NC_056728.1, read on the forward strand.
TCCATGTGTTTTGCTTTCTTGGGACCAGAAATAGCCTTGAGTAAAAACCTTTTCCCATATCTGAAAGTGGAACAGGTTCTATGGCTCTCATGGCCAATAAGGCGTCCACTTGATGTAAGGCCTCTGACCATTGATGTCTTGGCAGATCTGGCCAACCGATAGACCTTGGCAGAGTATGAAAGTGGAACTTGTAACCTCTTAAAATCACGTCTAAAACCCATTTGTCCTGGGTAATATGAGTCCAATTTTGGTAAAAAAGAGAAATTTTTCCTCCGAGAGGGGCTTCCAGGCAAAGAGAACCTGTAGCCCAGCAGAGGGAGTCATTGGGTCTGTTTTCTTTGTGATTGAGATCTGTCTTCACCCCTTCTAGGTGATGAAGCAGTCCATTGTCTGGACCTGTAAGAGGCCTGAGCCCGACCTCTGGAGCATCTATATCTTCCCCTTTGAGGCCTGTCAGACGTGGGAAAGGACCAATTTTTGGAGGGCCAATTCCTAGAAAATCTAGGGGACTGAACTTGTAAGAAATCTTTAACAGTCTGCATAGATTTCGCTTTATCCTCCATCTTTTTAATAACCTCCTCAGCTTTAGAGCCAAACAAAACATCATGCTGAACAGGGGCAAATAACAATATAGCCTTAACTTGTTCAGGTAAATTCTGCTCTCGAAGCCAAGCATGTCTCCTGATAACAGTACCCGAGGCTGCGGCCCTACAAGAAGCCTCCAAGGCATCAAAACCACAATGTAAACTAAGTTTGCTAACTTGTTCAGTTGCATGCAGTACATCTTGTAATTCCTTGTCCTCAGCACATGCAGGAAAGGAAGAAAGTTTTTGTTTTAAAACAGACAAAAGAAATTGCTGATATTTGAACATATGAAACTGGCAATTTAAAGCTCTAATAGAAAGAGTAGCCGAAGTATACACCTTTTTGCCCCATCTGTCCAAGGCCCGAGAATCCTTTTCAGAGGGAATAGGATTTTTAGAAGAAGCGGCCTTAGCAGCCTTGAAACCCTGAGAAATAGTTTCAGGATCTGCAGAAGGGTTCTTGAACAAAAATTGATGGGAATCAGGAACTCTATAAAATCTATCCGGCTTAGAAGGAGCAGGCGGAAAAGAATCAGGATTCAGGGTAGCTTCAGAGAAAGCATCATCCACAATATCCAGAACAGGAGGAATAGCCAAAGGCCTGTGTTGTGGGAGAAGGAGAAATTCCCTAAGTCTCTTCTTGGAAGCGGAATAATCCTGACCTTCCCAATGAAAATGCTCTCTCATCTCATGCAGGGTTTCCCCAAAAGAGAAATCTTCAGGTGGAGAAGCAGAGGGAATGGAGTCCTCTGCATCAGAATCCTCATAAGGAGGAAAAGAGTAATCCTGGTCAGAGGAAGAGACTGAAGACACAGAAGCCTGATCAGAGGAATCATAAGGAGTATCCTGTCTAGGCCTTTTTTCAGGAGGAGGGTGAGAACCCCTAATCATAGTAAGCAAATCTTCAGCCATCCTTAATAATTGCTTCTGGGACTTGGGAGCTGAATCTGAAGAAGCCTGAGAAGGAACCCTTGGCTTAACAGGAGTCTTTGACTTTGCCTTTGTCTTTGTAGAAATAGTAATATGAGAAGGCCTGAAGACCCCTTCAGAAGCCGGTACCTGCACAGCGGTTCCGGACCCATCTGAAGGAGCGATGTTCGAAGGTCCTGCAGCAGATAAAATACTGGGCCTAGTTGGCTCTCCATGGGAGTCCGTGTCGGCCATCGGTTCCGAAGTGGCTGACGACAGGGGCTGCAAAAGCGCCTCACTGACGACAGCTGAACACGAAGCTGGCTCCGGCTGCAAAGTATCCTGTTTGGACCTCGGAGGCCTATCCTTGTCCTTGCGTTTCTTGTGAATTCTGGTTGTCGGTAAAGTATCCGACAACGTCCTATAATTGGACCGTCTACCAAAATAATTCAAGGCCCAATCGTACCTACGCTTAATCGTACGAGAATTAAACCTGGCACAAAACCGACAACAAGAGACGTCGTGATCAGGGCCCAAGCAAGGAAGACAGTAAGAGTGGAAATCTTTATGAGGTATTTGTTTTCCACACGATATGCAATTATTAACTTTTTCTGACATCGGAGGAACAAGAAAAAAGTTTCCCCAACGGGGTACTTAGCTTGAGAAGAGAAGAAGAAAGTCTTCGGACTGACGACAAGCAAACCACGCTGTCAAGAATTCGCCAACCAACAATTTGCGAGCTGCTTTCCACCGCACGTCAAGAACGACTTGAGAGGATGGCGTCGGCTGTCGGCTTTATACCTCTGCGTTCTGACATCAGGGTACTTGCTGGTACAGCCGACGCCGGACCCAGACTTTGGAATTCTGGCCGACCTCGGGCTGCCTGCTGGCAGGAGCACCCTACAGTTATGACTGCAACAGTGAAACACGAAGAACATCCGGGGAACCTGCAACTGGCCTAGAAGAGGCTTCGTCATCGGTTTTGGACCTCGGATGCCTGTCTTTTTTTTTGTCTTTGCGTTTTTTATACATTCCGGTCGTCGGTATTTCCGATCATTATGTAATTAAATCTTCGTCCAAAATAATGTAAAGCAAAATCAAACTGACGTTTAATAGTGCGTTTATTGAATCTAGCACAAAACCAACAACTAGTAACGTCGTGGTCAGGGCCTAGGCAAGGAATGCACTAAGAGTGAAAGTCCTTATGAGGTATTTGCTTCCCACAAGAAATATAATTATTAACTTTTACTGACATCAGTCTGGAGCAAGAAAAAGTTTCCCCAACGGGGTACTTAACTTTATTGAAGACTTCGGTTTCTGAAATTCAATTTTGAAAATCTCAGGAGACTGCCGACCAGCACTTGCGAACTGCTTTTGCTTTGGGCACCGTGCGGCAAGAAAGACTGAAGAAAATGGCATCGGTTGCAAATTTTATACCCCCTGGTGCACTGACGTCAGGGATGAGGCGATAGCAACCGACGCCGGACCAAGACTTTGGAATTCGGGCCGACTGTGGGTCACCTGCCAGCAGGATAACCCAAGTGTAACGACTGCAACAGTGAAACACTATGAACATCTTTAAGATTCTCCACTTTTTTACTTGACATAAATGGTATCTTAACTGAGTTTCTGTTGTTTTCATCTCTCTCATGTCCTACCAGCTCTTGTACATTTAAAAAAAAAGTTAAGAGAAGACAGAGAAAAATATTACAGGAATCTTCTTTACTGTATTGGCCACTACGTACAGAATAGTTGATTGTGATTTGGGCCATAAATAAAAGTGTTAAAATCATGCACCACTACATGCTCACACTAGTAGAGCATTACCTACTGCTCCACAATCCCAACAATCCTTTGCAGCATTCTAATTACCGCACTGGCATTCTGTGCCATCTTTTCCAGACTAGCTCACCTTAGCTCTCTGCATTCTCCTTGGTGCTGTGCAAGAGCCATCGTTACTTAACTACACTTCATTGCTGCTTTGGACTCTTTATTTAGGGAATCTGCACTGACTTTGTTGGTTATAACATTTGCCTCATGCAATCTCACTCTATACAAGGATTTTCAGTGAACTAATTACACTCAAGTGACTTCTCCATATAGTATTCTCATTCACTCAACCACTTCTTCATATGAACACTAAAAGTATTCACTGTGTGTGTGAGATTCTCAAGCATGTAACATTATAACCTTTAGCAAACACTGTTTTTATTTGGCGTACCTTCTGATAAGCAAAACTGTCTTAAACCGCTAACTTACTATTACTGAAGTTGACTATGTAATGAAACTCTCAGCAATACTTAGCATCTATTCTTTGCCATTTAAAATACTGTCTCAGCGATACCTTTCCACTGTTGTCTAATGCGCTTATTGTTTTCTGTGCTATGTACACAGTATCTACACAATTAGGTATAACTACGCAATGTTTAGAGCTGCAAATATGGATATCTTCCTGTTGTTATATATTTTGTATAACATCTGCACTGCATGAATGTTACCTGCTACACATGATGTACAAGTTCAACTATATATTGTTTATGCTTAAGCACTATTTAGAGTTCAGCCCCCTCTCTCACTCTGGCTTTCCTTACCTTCCATTCTCCCCTTTCTCCTAGGTTGTAACCCTGATTAAAGCATAACAACACTATGTTCCACTAACCACCTTGGATCTGCAATAATCCCTCACACAGCAAACGATTCAACCCAAAAAAGAACTTCTTAACTGATGTAGTTTAGATCCCTGAGCAACTGCGTATGTTGTGTGTTACTACTGACTGGCTGCACATCAAGGAGCCAAATCTCCTGTCCTACCCCTCCCTAACTATTCTAACTTGATCTGTAATTCATTCAACCTTATTTAAGGCTTCTGACCACAGGCGTTTTCGGTTTTTAAACAGCCTTATCATCACAAGTACTTTTACTCATGCATTGGTGCTTTCACTATCTTAAATTCTAATACATCCTACACCATATGTATCCCCCCTACCCCACATCCCACCATATTACAGGTGTCTAAGATTCTCCACTTATCTACTTGGCATAAATGGCACCTTAATTGAGTTTCTATTCTATACATCTCCCTCACATCCTACCAGCGCTTTTACATTTAAAAGTTAAGAGAAGAGAGAGAAGAATATTACAAGAATCTGTTTACTGTACTGGCCACTGCATACAAATTAGTTGATTGTTTTTTCCTCTCCTTGCAGTCCGCTGTGATTTGGGCCAGCCCACTCCATTCCTCCTAGCTATGCTTGGGCTCACTCGGCTCCTCTACATTGCCCCCAAATCCCACCCACCCCACTACTTCTACACTTATACAAAATTGCTGGAACCTGTGTTCTGAGAGACTGCCTTACAGATTATCTGCAAATCTACAGAGCTGAGTATATTTTTTGGTTATAGAGCTTGTTAATTGTTGCTTAGATCTCTGTTGAAACTGTCGTCTCACTGTTCTGAGAGACTGGTTGGCAAATATACAGAGCTGATAATATTTTTTTTGGTTTTAAAGTTTGCACTGTTAGTTGTTGCTTAGATCTCTGTTGAAACTGTTTTCCCCATCCCACCCTAAATTTCTGCATGTTTTCAGTTGGTATAGTAACAGCTGCATTCAAATTGCTGGAACCTGTGTTCTGAGAGACTGCCTTACAGAATATCTGCAAATATACAGAGCTGAGTATATTTTTTTTGGTTATAAAGTTTGTTAAATGTTGCTTAGATCTCTGTTGAAACTGTTGTCTCACTGTTCTGAGAGACTGATCATCAAATATACAGAGCTGAGAATATATTTTTGGTTTTAAAGTTTGTACTGTTAGTTGTTGCTTAGATCTCTGTTGAAACTGTTTTGTTCCACCCACCCTCCCTATTTTTGGTTTGTAGTTAAAATTTGGTGGCTTTTGCAGTTGCCCGCCCCACTGCAGATTTGATCTGGGACACTCCCTCAGTCCCATCTCTTTACCACATTCTACATAATAAACTCTTTCTGCACTTGCGTTTAGTCCATTTTAATTTAATTGCATTTTTTAAACTGTGTTTGGTCTAATATTGCTGCATACTCAAGTGTGCTAGCTTGCACTGCATGTGAATTGTTTTTACTACTTTTCTGTAAAAAAAATGTAGCCTGTTTCCTACCTTTCCTGTAACTAGTGTTCCAGTTACAGATTTGCTGTATCCAGGACTGTATGTAAGCTTCTGAGCCCCCCCAAGCCTTTCTGTGCTGGAGGGAAGCCTTCTAGCTTATCAGTGGGAGTGGTAAGCACTAGGTAACCTGCCTACCACACAAGGAGTGGTTCTGCATTTGCACTTGTTTCTGTTTTGTAACTCATCTAGTGCAGATACAGATTATTAGTTTTAGCACTTAAATTTGCTTGTTCATGCTCAGCACTTGTTCAGAACTTGTAAGCACTAAATAAGGTACTAATTACTATAGCACTCAATCTTCTCCATTACCTAGAGGAAAACAGTTTTTGTACTTACTTTTATCACTTGCTTAGAGAAAAACAGCTTTTGTACTCACTTTCCTCACTTATCTAGAGGAAAATAGTGTTTTATTCAGGCATGTCCAAGGGTCAGCTCCCAGTGTTCTCTCCTGTCTATCTGATGAATATGGGCATCCTGAGGCAATGTAGAAATTGCCTTATGTACACAGACAACCCTCTCCTCCTACCACCCAACACTACAACCTGTGAGAGATGCACTTATCTAGCCAAACTGGAGGTAAAGCTCTCTCTAACAAAGACTGAACTTGACAGTCATGAGAAGGTAAACATTTGCACCACACCACACTCATCACATAGTCTCACTAAATCTACACCACCAATATCCACACACAGTAACACAAAAACATTCGCAGAGGCTCTCAATAATAATCTAATCAACAGAGACCTCCAAAGCAGAAATGCAAGCAACCTCCATCCTCCAACACAACCCAAATGACCCATAGCCCACAAAACCAGTGTGCCACTCAACCACAGCCAATAAGACAAAACAACGTACACAACACACTAGTCATAGGTGACTCTATAGATGGACACTGATGTCCCACTCACCAGGCTAGACAAGGAGAAGGTTACTGTCAAGCTGCCTGTCGGGTGCCAGGATCTGCCACATAACCCACGCACTCAGGTCACTCCACAAGTACAAATATGACTCTCTCATTGTCCAAGTCAGTGTGAATGACCGAGACGTACCTCCCTGGACTACATGAAAAGAGACCTCTCTGATCTTGTAGCCCAGACAAGTATGACCCCAGCCCTGAGTAGCATTCTGCCATCGCCCAGAATGATACCGCAGTACAAGGACAAAATGACTGACTTCAACAATTCGCTAAGCTTCTGGTGTCATTCTAAGGGGATCCAGTATCTGTCTGCTTGGGATGACATGGTCGACAGACCACGATGCTTTGCCACATATGGCCTGCACCTGTCGCCCCTGGGATTCGGGATACTGGCTAAGGCTCTTGCTGCCCCTATAGCACCTTTTTTAGGCAGGGTTCAAATAAATTCACCACCATAACAGGAACAGGCAAACAGGCTAATGCTACTCAATGTTAGAAGTCTAAATCTCAAAATGCATTCACTCGAGGCACTCCTTAAAATGGAGAACATCGATATCTGTGCAGTGACGGAGACCTGGTTCAAGGCTCCAGAGAGCACCCCTGCACTACCAGACTATCACTCATACCACACTTTTCGGCCATGTAACCTGGACCGAAACACCAAAGGCGGAGGTGTGTCCATATTCATTAAGGATATCCACACCTCCAGGCTAGTTGCTCAGCATAATGCATCTGAGGTTATCCAAGTGCAACTAACTCTGGGCAAAACTGCAATCCAAATTGTAGCTTGCTACAGATCTCCCACCATGCCCCAGGATTCCCAATCCTCTTTTCTTGATGCACTGGAAAATATTAGGGTTCAACCAAACACCCTAATAATGGGCGACTTCAACTACCCAACCATTAACTGGAAAAACTACTTGTGTACCAACTCCTTAGCTCAACGCTTTCTGGAATCATAAACTCCAATGCCCTAGATCAACTTATCCACAACCCCCACCAGGGCAACAATATCCCAGACCTAGTCATTACCAGCATGAGTGAACGGTGTTCCACACCTGAAGTCAACTCCTCGTTGGTCCGATCCGACCATAAGCTTATCACCCTTGATATCCACATCCCGCCCCCACCCCCCATTAAGGAAACCACAATAAAAAATTTCTCCAAAGCCAACTTCATGCTTCGTAAGACAGAAGTGGTGAACTTAATGACACCCATGCAGATGGACAATACAGTTACAACTGCTGAATCCTACACAAATGCACTCTATAAGCACTTACACGAGTGCATGGATTGTGCTACCCCAAACAGAACCAAGACGCTTTCCTCCAAAAAAAAGAAGCCAATCTGGTGGTCCCCTGCCATAAACAAACTGTACAACAGAAGGAAGAAACTGTTGCAAAAGAGAGTAAAATCCCATGAGTGGAGGAGCTCCCAGGTCAGCCTCAGTAAGAAGCTGAGATCCCTTATAAGGTACTCCAAAGCTAGCTACGAAAACAAAATCGCCACTAAATCCAAGGACAACCACAAAGCATTCTATAGCTATGTCCAGAATCTAGATGGTAACACCCAGATCTGCCCTGAGTTACAGCACAAAGGCACGAAAATTACAGAAACAACTGATACTGCCAACATCCTGGCAGATCAGTTCAGTGCTAACTTTACCCCCCCCCCTCTCACCCCCTAAAGGGCCCATATCTATACAGGAAGAATGCAGAGTCCCTGTAATCACAATTACGTGGGTAAAAGCTGCACTCTCTGAAGCCAAAAACACAGCATCCATGGGACCGGACAACATCCCAGGCTGTGTTTTACATGAACTTCAGAACGAACTGGCTCCCCACTTAAGCACCATGTTCAATATCAGCCTTGCATCAGGCTTTGTGCCCACTGAATGGCGCACAGCAACAGTTATCCCACTCCACAAAGGGGGAGCCACCAGTGATCCCGGGAACTATCGACCTACTAGCCTGACGAGCCTGGTCTGAAAAGCCATGGAATGTATCACCATGGAACTCATAAACAAAGACATTGGTAACCTCCAAACTCTGGATCCCACCCATTTCGGGTTTGTGAATGGCAGATCATGCCTCCTGAACCTGCTCGACTTCTTTGAGGCAGTCATCAAAGCTGTGGATGAGGGTAAGGTGGTTCACACAGCCTATCGTGACCTCGCCAAGGCTTTCGACACCATCCCCCATTCTGGAATTATAGCTAAACACGCCAAACTAGTTATAAATCCCTACGTCACAAGATGGGTAGCCAACTGGCTCACTGAAAGAACCCACACTGTAAAAGTTGCAGACTCCAAATCTGAGCTCAAAGCAGTGACAAGTGGAGTACCACAGGGTTCCGTCCTGGGACCTCTCCCGTTTGGTATCTACTTTTCTGAAGTACAGACTAACACAGGAGGCCTCTGGCTAACGAAGTTTGCAGATGACTGCAAACTAGGAGCCATAGTCAAGTCCCCAAATGATGTGGACATCCTACAGAAGGGCCTCACTGAGGCAGATGCCTGGTAAAGTACAGTTTTGTACCTACCATAAATGTAGATGTTCGAGGATCCACATTGCTGCAGTCCTAACTATTGGGTAGTCCGCTGTCCAGTCGGCCCGAATACCAAAGTATATGGCTGACGTCGGTCAGGGCGCATTAGACTGACGTCAGTACGTCAGGGTACTAATGCGCATGACCGACGTCATATCCTCAGTCTTTTCTTGCCCCAGATGTCAGAAGACCCTGAAAAGATAAGGCCAAAAACAAAAACTCCCAAAATACCTGCACCAAAAAATATATATACAAAATATACACAATTAGCAGAATATAACCTCACCTACACAACCACCCCTAAACACAGAGGGAAGGAGGGAGAAATTGGACTGCAGCAATGTGGATCCTCGAACATCTACATTTATTGTAGGTACAAAACTGTACTATGTTCTTCATTCCACATTGCTGCAGTCCTAACTATTGGGTAGAATCCCAAAGCAGAGGTAAGGGAGGCTGGCAAATCATAAGGAAGCAGGAACTGACAACATGCCTTGCAAAATAGCTGTGGCAAAACCAGCCCTAGACTTAGAGTAGAGAGGAAGGTGATAATGCTTAGAGAAAGTATGCACTGAACTCCAAGTAGCTGCCTCCAAAATATCCTTAGTTGCCACCCCTTAGAAATGCTGTGGAAGTGGCAGTAGCCCTAGTGGAATGAGGCCTAATCCCAGCTGGAATCTCCTTGCCATGATGGGAATAACAAAATGTAATGCAACACCCAATCCACCTAGAAATAGTTTGTTTTGACACAGGCTTGCCCTTTGAAGTCAAAGCAAAAGAAACAAACAACTGCTGAGACTGCCTAAAATCCTTAGTCCTGCTCAAATAATAACGCAATAGCCTGTGTACATCTAAAGTGTGCAAAATCTTTTCCCCTTTATTTTGGGGATCTGCATAAAAGGTAGGCAAATGAATAGTTTGGTTTAAAGCCACACTAGAAACCACCTTAGGCATAAAGGAAGGATTAGTGCGTAAAGATACCCTATCCTTATGAAAAATCAAAAAGGCTCCACTGCCATAAGGGCCTGCAACTCAGAAACCCTTCTTGCAGAAGTAATGGCCAACAAAAAGCAGTCTTCCATGACAAGTATTTCAATTCAGCAGTAGCCTTGAGGCTCAAAAGGTTGTAGAGTAAGTTTCTCCAACACAAAATTGAGATCCCAAGCAGGAGTAGGAGCTCACGTGGGGTCTTATATTCTTTGCCCCTCTAAGAAATTGCTTGAACAAAGGATGCGAAAACAATGGTGGGTCACAATCATAGTGAGCTGAAATTGCTGCAGCATGAATCTTAATGGAAGAGAAAGACAAACCTTTGTCCAGTAACTCAGTAAGATATTGAAGAGCCACACTCAAATTTGGCTCAGTAATCTCCAAATTGTTTGCTGCACTCCAAAACAAAAATCTCTTCCATTTTTCTGCGTACACTTTCCTTGTACTAGGTCTTCTGGCTTCCATAATCACATTTAAAACTTGTTGAGGAAGCTGAGACCTGCTGTCTTTCAAAACAGAATATGCCAGGCTGTTAGATGTAGAGAGTGAAGCTTGACATTGAGCAGATGACCGTCCCTCTGAGACAACAGGTGTGGAATCAAGGGTAAAGGCCATGGAGGCTTCCTTACCAGACTCCTCAGTAATGGGTACCAGTGCTGCGAGGCCAATCTGGAGCTATTAAAATCATCCTTGGCTTGTCTTGTCTGACCTTTAGAAGCACCTTTGGAAGAAGAGGCAGAGGTGGAAAGGCATACACATGAAGATTTTTCCAACTGAAAGAAAGAGCATCCACTTTCCAAGCTGTGTGATGAAATCCTTTGTGCATAACTTTGTCTGCTGGTGGTTTAGTGGCGAAGCGAACAGATCTATGTCTGGAGTTCCCCATGACACTGTCAATTTTGAAATACATGAAGATCCAGTTTCCACTCGTGGGGATCCATGATTTGTCTGCTCAATACATCTGCTAAGGAGTTCTGTGCTCGGCAGAAACCTTGCCTGAAGAGTTAGTTGCAGACTGAGCAGTCTCCCATAAAATCATTGCTTGTCTGCACAATGGGTAAGAATGTGTTCCCCTTGTTTGTTGATGTACCACATGACAGTTGTGTTGTCTGTTAGAATCAACACCTGCCCTGGAAGAAGTAACTCCTTGAAAGCAATTAATGCAAACTGAACTGCTAACATCTCTTTCATGTTGATATGTAGATGCTGTAGTCTGGCAGGCCACTTGTCTTGTATCCACTTTCCATTTAGATGAGCTCCCCAAGCAACATCTGAGGCATCTGTCGTTAGAATCTGACTTGCCTCTGGCGGGGCACAGAGAGTCCCTTGTTTAGGTGACATTCCTGAGCCCACCACAAAAATTCCTTTTGAATGCAAGGTATTATTTGAATGACAGTGTCCAAATCCTGGCAGTGCTGTGTCCACAGATTTTTGAGATACCATTGTAGCTTCCTCATATGCAGTTTGGCATTGGGAAGCACCAGAATACAAGATGCCATGAACCCTAAGGCTTGAAGGACTGTCCTTGCAGTCAGCCCGGACTGAAGAGATAGATGATGGAAGTAACTGGAAAGATTCTTTTGTTTGTCCGGGGTTAAAAAGGCCATCTGGGCTGCTGTATTCAGTCTCACACCCAGAAAGCACATGTCTTGAGAGGGTACTAGACTGGACTTTATTTCGTTCACAGAATACCCTAGGCATCTTAGCACTGCTATGACATATTCCAGATGCTGTAGAAGATCTTCTTTTCTTGAGCCAGAATCAGGCAGTCGTCCAAGTAAGGATAGATTTGGATTCCTTTTAGCCTGAAGTAAGCTATCACTGGAGCCAGAACCTTTGTGAATACTCTGGGCAGTAGATAAGCCAAAGGGCAATGCAGAGAACTGATAATGAGAATTTCCAGCTTCAGCGCAGATACTTCCTGCAACTTAGTCTGATTGGCACATGAAGGTAAGCTTCCTTGAGATCTAAAGTTACCATCCAGTGATCTTTGCCCAGCAGAGGTAAAAGCTGTTGTAACGTCAACATTTTGAACTTGGGAATGTCCAGATAAGTGTTGAGGATAGATAAATCCAGAATTGGTCTCCACGTGTTCCCCTTCTTTGGTACTAGGAACAGGCGAGAATAAAATCCTAGGCCCCTTTCGGCACAGGAACTGACTGAATGGCCCCTATTTGGAGCAACAGAGAAATTTGCTTGTGAGCCTCTGTCCTTTGAAGAGGAGGAATGTCCGGCATGCCTTTGAAAGGAGGCAAGGTATGGAAATAAAACCTGTAACCGTGGTGAATAATATCCAGAACCCATCTGTCTTGAGTAATTAAATCCCAATTTTCTTTGAAAAGAGACAGCCTTCCTCCCAAAGGTGCTGCCAGGCGAGAATGTACTGGCAGCTGTAAAGGTAGGTCATTGGGTCTGCTTACGAAAGGACTGACCCCTGCCCTCACCAGAAGTCTGAGCAGGAGAACTCCCTGTCCTAGGCCTGAAAGAACCCTGAGCTCTGCCCCTACCACGTCTAGGCCTACCCCTAGACTGGGAATCATAAGCAGGATAAGTCCATCCCTTAGTAGGCCAATTTCTACTAAACTTCGGAGGCTGCACCTGCAAAAAATCTTTAACAGTTTGCATAGACTTAGCCTTGTCCTCCATTTTCTTCAAAACTGCTTCCACAGGCGAACCAAACAACACATCAGACTGTAAAGGAGCATCCAAAATCCTTGTCTTAACATGCTCAGCTAAATTCTGATCTCTCAGCCAGGCATGCCTACGAAGAACAGAACCAGTGGCAGCCACCCTGGAGGAGGCCTGCACAGCATCAAAACCACACTGCAAGGAATGTTTACCTACCTGTTCAGACACATGAACTAAATCCTGCAACTCTTTACACTCAATACCTTCAGCCAGAGCATCCACCTTAGATTTCAACTGTGAAAGAAGATAATTCTGATATTTTAACATGTGAAACTGACAATTCAACGCCCTCATGGCTAAAGTGGAAGAAGTATACACTTTCTTTCCCCATCTATCCAAAGCCCTTGCCTCTTTATCAGGAGGGACAGGATTTTTAACAACTGAGGCCTTCACACCTTTAGGCCCCTGAGAGACAGTTTCTGGGTCTGCCCTAGGACTCTTAAAAAGATAGTTATGAGCTTCAGGCACCCTATAATACCTATCCGGTTTAACTGGGGCAGGAGGCAAAGAATCAGGATTCAGGGAAGCCTCTGCAAACACATCTTCCACCACATTCAAAACAGGAGGTATAGCTAAAGGCCTATGCTGGGGTAAAAACAAGAATTCCCTAAGCCTTTTCCTGGAATCAGAGAAATCTTGACCTTCCCATTTGAAATGCTCCCTCATGGAATGCAGAGTCTCTGAAAATGAAAAATCCTCAGGAGGAGAAGCAGAAGGAGTAGAATCATCCACATCAGAATCAGAATAAGGAGGGTACTCCTGCAAGTCTTCAGCCGAAGACTCAAGCCACCGAGCATTGCTCAAAACTCTCAAACTCAGGTTCCACCCTAGGCCTCTTATCAGGAGGGGGCATAGAACCTCTAATCATAGTAATCAAATCCTCTGCCATTTTAAGCATATGTTTCTTAGGCAAAGATCCTGAAGTACTAGGAGAAACCCCCACAGAAGCTAAACTTGGCCTGCCCTCAAAGAAGCCTTGGAAACTGAAGGAGAGGCTCTAACCACCTTAGGAAGAGAGGGAAGAACAGCCACCTGAGAAGCCCCTCAGCCTGGCCTACTTCCTGAGAGGATACATCCTGTAACAGTAAAGTCTCTTCCTGAGACTCCAAAGAGACACCTGGCAAAACCTCCAGCTCCACTGAGCCTTCCAAAGAACCGACGTCTGGGACTGTCGGTTCCTCCACCCTAGGCTTTGCTGCTTTATCTTTGCGTTTTAGCGAAGCGGCGCGGAGCATCCGACGGCATTTTATAATTACAACGCTTCCCAAACACTAACCTGGCACAGTCTAACCTTCTCTTAATAGTGCGTTTGTTAAATCTAGCACAAGAGCGGCATCCAACAACGTCGTGCTCAGGCCCTAAACAAGGTATACACAAAGTATGGTAATCCCTATGAGGTATCTGTTTCCCACAAGAAATACAGTTATTCACTTTTTCTGACATCCGGTTAAATACTGAGGCAAGAAAAAAACAAAATATTGCCCAACGGGGTACTTAGCCAACTTTGATTCGGTCTGAAACTCTGACTTCAGAAACTTTCAGAACGCCAACCTGCACTCGCAAAATTGCTTCTGCATCGGACCATGCGGCAAAAAAGACTGAGGATATGACGTCGGTCATGCGCATTAGTACCCTGGCGTACTGGCGTCAGTCTAATGCGCCCTGACCGACGTCAGCCATATACTTTGGTATTCGGGCCGACTGGACAGCGGACTACCCAATAGTTAGGACTGCAGCAATGTGGAATGAAGAACATCAGAGCCATGGCCTCAAACTCAACGCCAAAAAGTGCGGTGTCATCCCCTTTGGTAAAAACTCTGTACCCATGAACTACCACATAGGCAGCAATCTACTTAACACCAAATGCGTGATAAGAGCCCTTGGGACCCAGGTGGACAGTAGTCTCTCCCTTTGATAGTCACATCGCCACAGTAGTCAGGAAGTCCTTCTACATGGCACACCTCAACATAAAAGGGTTCTCATCCAGGAAAAAAGAGGTCATTGTTCCTCCCTACTTGTCACTCATTAGACTCATTACAGAGTACAATGCCCCTTTTGGAATGTACCTCACAAGACATCTGCAGCAGCTGGAAAGGCCACAGAAGTACCTCACAAAGAGGATTACTGGCCTCAAACAAATGCCATACACTGACTGCCTCAAAAAACTCCAGCTTTACTCTAGCATATCGCATACTCCGAGGTGATCTCTGCCTAACATATAAAGCCCAAATATTTCAACACAAAGCTATAGTTTTAGGAGAGACCAATACAGAACGGCAAACTATCACATCCCAAGTACCCACTAACAGCATCAACCTATATGTTTTTTCTCAACAAATCTCCACCCCTAGTAGGTACAACAAACTGTACACTCAACATTCCACCTTAGACTGGATCATGGTATCACACCCTTCTAACTTTACAATTGCTGGTACACATCTAAACACTGTTACAGACCATCTACCTGCCTTCGCTACATGAGTTAACACACTCACCCTCCAAAAACTCGCACCGTAAAATCAGTTTGTAATCTCTCTAACTTTTCTAACCACAGGTTTAGTGACCTTCAAAGCAAAATAAATTGGTGTCCACTAAAGATATTGCCACTAGTCGAGGCAGTACACTACTTTAATAACTCCTTCTTAAATCTACTAGATACCCTAGCTCCAGTTTGAACCAAAAGAATAAAAAAACAATCACATGGTCTGGATAACTAAGGAATATAAAAATCTAATGAAAAAGAGGGGATGCAGCCTGGGCTCTATGGAAACAAAATAATAAAGAGATAAAAATAAAGGGATAAGAAACTAAGAGTAATACTACTCAACGCCAGAAGTCTAAACCTCAAGATGCACGCACTCGAAACTCTCCTTAGCATGGAGAACATTGATATCTGTGCAGTAACAGAAAAGTACAGTTTTGTACCTACCATAAATGTAGATGTCTGAACTGGATAGCATCTGCAGTCATAACAACTGGGTTGTCCTGTCGTCAGGCAGCCCTTCAGTCGGCCGGATTCCAAAGTCCGGGTCCGGCTTCGGCTGATGTCGCACTTCACCCGACGTCATCTCTGTTGGTCTTCGGGTATAAAGGCATCAGCCAACGCCATTTTCCTCAGTGTTTCTTGCCCCAGATGCCAGTAGCCCTCTTGAAGGCTAAAATTTAGATAGATGCCAATGTTTCCAAAAAGATAGAGGTAAACACAAAAATAAGCTTGTATGCACATATATACAAACAAATACACCATAAAGACTCCCCACCAGCTAGCTATTAGGAGGGTAAACACCCTTGGAGTACCACAGAGGGAAGGAGGGAGGGTAATCCTGACTGCAGATGCTATCCAGTTCGGACATCTACATTTATGGTAGGTACAAAACTGTACTATGTCCTTCATGGATGCATCTGCAGTCATAACAACTGGGTAGAATACCATAGCCAACAAGGGAGGAGGATAAAACTAGATTATGGTGTGTTTAGGATCCCTTGCAGTACAGCAGTGGCAAACCCTGCTCGGGATCTGGAATATAGAGGCAAATTATAATGCTTGGCAAATGTATGCACGGACGTCCAAGTAGCCGCCTCAATAATGTCTTTGGTTGCCACTCCTCGTAAGAAGGCTGTGGTAGTGGCTGTTGCCCTTGTAGAATGAGGTCTTATGTTCTGTGGAATTGGTTTTCCATGGAAGGAGTAACAGAATCATATGCAATTTCCTATCCATTTGGAGATTGTCTGTTTGGAAATAGCTTTTCCTTCCCTTCCTGTTGCATAGGCTACAAAAGTTGGTCAGTCTTTCTGCTACTTTTGTTCTGTCCAAGTAGTAGCGTAGCTGTCTATGTACATCCAAGGTATGCAATATTCTTTCCCTCTGTTTTGTGGGTTGGGAAAGAAGGTAGGTAGGTGGATTGCCTGGTTTAAAGACACTCTGGATACCACCTTAGGCATAAATGTAGGATTAGTCCTCATGGACACTATCTTGGTGGAAGATTAGGAAGGGTTGCACTGCCATTAAGGCCTGTAGTTCTGAAACCCTCCTTGCTGAAGTAATTGCCAGTAGGAAAGCAGTTTTCCATGACAGGTGTTGTAGGTCTGCTGTTGCTGCTGGTTCAAAGGGTGATAGTGTCAATTTTTCTAGCACAAAGTTTAAGTCCCAAGCTGGTAATGGTGGTTTCCTTGGAGGTTTTACATTCTTGATTCCTCTGAGGAACTGCCTGAGCAAAGGGTGAGAAAAACAGGTGGATCAAAGCTGTATTCTGCTGAAATAGCTGATGCATGTATCTTGATGGAGGAGTAGGACAGGCCTGAATGAAGAAGTTCAGCTAGGTACTCCAGAATGTTAGGCATATCTATGTTTGACACATCTTTTCCTCTTTCAGTACTCCAAATGACAAACCTTTTCCATTTTCCAGCATAGTTTCTTCTTGTTGCAGGTCTGCGTGCTTCAAGAATAATGTCTCTAACTCTTTGGGAAAGTTCTGGATTAGCTGCTGCTATGTGATGTTCCATGCAGTCAGTTGCAACGTTCTTAGGTTTGGATGTATGATGCTGTAGTTCTGAGTTAACATCAAAGGCATCAGGGGTATTGGCCACATATTGTTCTGAGACATGCTCCTCAGCAGTGGGTACCAGTGTTGTCTTGGCCAGTTTGGAGCTATCAGGATTATCCTTGGACGTTCTTCCTTGATTTTTAGTAATACCTTGTGTATCAAGGGAAGAGGTGGGAATGCATATGCTGTTAGGCCTTTCCAGCTGAAGGAGAGCGAATCCACTTTCCATGCTAGTGGGTGGAATGTCCTTGTGCAGAATTTTTTGAGCTGGTGATTGGTAGGTGATGCAAATAGATCTATCTGAGGCATTCCCCATTTCTTTGAGATGGTCTTGAAGATGTCCGGGTGCAGCTTCCATTCGTGGGCATCCGATGTGGTTCTGCTTAATATGTCTGCTAGAGTATTCTCTTTTCCGGTACAAATATTGCCTGTAACTGGATGTTGTAGCTGAGTGCCAGGGTCCACAGCTCCAAAGTCATTCTGCATAGGGGTATGAATGAGTGCCTCCCTGTTTGTTGATGTACCACATGACTGTGGTGTTGTCTGTCCTTATCATCAACTGGCCCTCTTTGAGAAATGGTCTGAACTTTTGGATTGCCAGTTTTACTGCCAGCATTTCTTTTAGGTTGATGTGCAGGTGAAGTTGATCCTGTGTCCACAATCCTTGCACGCATTTGTCCAGCATGTGGGCCCCCATCCTAGGTCTGAAGCGTCTGTTGTGATGGTCTGGCTTGCTTGACATCTGCGAAAGGGTAGCCCTGGGTTTGACTGGCATGCCTGAGCCCACCATAGGAACTCCTGTTTTAAGCATGGAATTAGTGGGATTTCTGTTTCTAGGCTGTGTCTGTGTTGGGACCATAAATTCTTTAGGTACCACTGTAGTTTTCTCATATGTAGTCTGGCAAGTGGAACCAAGATTATGCATGATGCCATGAAGCCCAACGCCTGCAGTACTTTTCTTGCTGTTAACTTGTTCAGTTTTGTTAGTGCCAAGAAGTAAAGAGCGAGTTCTTTTTGTTTTTCCTTTGTTAGGAATGCCATCTGTTTTACTGTGTCCAATTCCGCACCCAAGAATGTCCTTGTTTGGGATGGTATCAGCCTTGACTTTTGTAGATTGACTGTGTATCCCAGTGCTTGCAGCAAGTAAATGACCCTTTGTAAATCTGTTGTCAGCTTGCTTTTGTTGTCCCCTTGTAGCAGGCAGTCGTCTAGGTATGGGTAAATTTGAATTCCCTGTAGTCTGCAATGGGCGATTACTGATGCCAGGCATTTTGTGAATACTCTGGGCAGTAGATAAGCCAAAGGGCAATGCTGAGAATTGATAGTGCTCTGATCCTGCAAGAAATCTGAGGTATCTTCTGCAGATTGGTCGAATGGGGACATGCAGGTATGCCTCCTTGAGATCTAGAGTTACCAGCCAACACTCCTTGCCCAGCATGGGAAGAAGTTGCTGTAGGGTCAGCATTTTGAATTTTGGGACAATGATGTATGTATTTAAGGCGGACAGGTCGAGAATTGGTCTCCAACTTTTTCCTTTCTTGGAACTAGGAATAGTCTGGAGTAGAACCCCTTTCCTTGCTCTGCTGTTGGCACTCTTTCCACAGCTCTCATGTTTGCTAACTGCATTATCTGTTGTAGAGCCTCTGTTTTTTTGATTTGGAGGTAGATTTGGCATTCCTCTTTTGACTGGTAAAGTGTGGAAGTGGAACCGGTAACCTTGATCTATGGTTTGTAAAATCCACTTGTCTTTTGTTATATAGTGCCAGTTCTTTGAAAATAAGGTTAATTTTCCGCCTAGAGGAGCTGCTATTTGTTCCCTGGTAGGCGGATTTAGGGTTAAGTCACTGTGGTTGAGTTGATGTAGTGGCAGAGGTTGTGTCTGTGCCTCTGTTGTTACCTTGCCACTGTCGTCCTCTGTAGGCACCTCCCTGGATTGGTTTCTGCCTCTGGAACGTCTATTCCTGCCCCTTTGAGGTCTTGTGGAGTCAGGAAAGGACCAATTTTGGCAGGCCAGTTCCTGCTAAACCTTGGGGTTGAACCTGCAAGAAATCTTTAACCGTTTGAACAGATTTTGCCTTTTCTTCCATTTTCTTCATAACCTGCTGGGCAGGTGTACCAAACAAACTTGTCTTATCCATAGGAGCATCTAGCAACTTAGCTTTAACATGATCCGGTAGAGCTTGCTCCTTTAGCCATGCATGCCTTCTTATCACTGTGCCAGTCATGGCTGATCTAAATGAAGCCTCCAGTGCATCATAGCCACATTTTAAGGAATGGTTACTAACCTGTTGTATGTTATTTACCATTTCTAATACATATTTCTTATCAAGAGATTCATCAGTGGTTAGCTTTTTAGTTAACTGATCAAGCATAAACTCTTGGTATTGTATCATGTGAAACTGACAATTTAAAGCTCTAGCTGAGAGAGTAGCTGAAGTGTAGACCTTTTTGCCCCATCTGTCTAATGACCTTGCTTCCCTTTCTGAAGGAATAGGGTTTTTTGCTATGGTCGCGGCTACTGCCTTGGGACCCTGGGATATAGTTTCGGGGTCTGCAAGTGGGGCCTTGTAAAGGTGGTGATGAGTGTCTGGCACCCTGTAAAATCTGTCTGGTTTGGCAGGGGCTGGAGGTAAAGAATCTGGTGCGGAGCAGACATCATTGAAAGCATCATCCACCACAGAGAGAACAGGAGGTATAGCTAAGGGCCTGTGCTGTGGAAGGTGCAGAAAGGTCCTAAGTCTTTTTCTGGAGTCTGAAAAATCCTGTTGCTGCCATTGGAACTGCTCTCGCATGGCATGTAAGGTTTCCCCAAAGGAGAATTCTTCTGGTGGGGAAGCAGCTGGAATGGATTCTTCAGCATCAGAGTCTTCAAAATTGGAGAAAGGAGCCTCTGGCTGATCAGTTATGTCTGATTCATCGGCAGACTCATCAGAGGACACTGGCTCAGGGGCTCTGCCCTAGGTCTCTTCTCTGGGGCTGAGAGGCCCTGTCTGGGTGAGATTGAGATCCTCTAATTAATGAAATTAAATCTTCTGCCAGAGTAAGCATTTGAGAACTAGAGGAGGGCCTGGTTGTAGGGGGTTTAACAGGCACTGTTTTAGTAGTCTTTGCTGCTTTAGCCCTGGCGAAGGCCTTAATGGACATGGCTGCTGGAGGCCTAGCAGCACCACGTGCTGGGGTAGAGACATCCAAGGGAATGGTGTCTGATAAGTCAGTGGCAACCACCGTAGTGGATAAAATTTCTGAGGCCGTTTCAAGAGTGGTAGCAGGGGCCTCAGTTGTAGAGATAGATTCAGCTGTACTTTGATCAGTTTTCTCGGTTTCGGCCGAAACCGAGACACTCATGTTTGCTTAACCATGGTTTCGGCGAAACCGCGGACCGCGAGTGTCGGTCTTTATCTTTGCGGTTTTGGCAGATTGGGTAGTCGGAGGATCCGACGGCATAATGTACGCAAAATCAGAACCGAAAAACTGTTCAGCAAACTCCGACCAACGCCTAAGCGTTGTCGGTTGAGCAAGCACAGGCGAACAGGCTGCTACGTCGTGGGCTGGGCCTAAACAAGGCAGACAATAAGAGTGGAAATCTTTATGAGGTATTTGTTTCCCACAGGTTAAACAATTATTAACTTTTTCTGACATCGGCTGAGGCAAGAAAGAGTCCCCAGCGGGTACTTAGCTTTAGAAGTCTTGAAGTAGTATTCGGTAGAAGTAATCTCTGGATCCGACCGACCGGCACTTGCGAACAGCTTCTGCTTGGCCACGCCGCAAGAAAGACTGAGGAAAATGGCGTCGGCTGATGCCTTTATACCCGAAGACCAACAGAGATGACGTCGGGTGAAGTGCGACATCAGCCGAAGCCGGACCCGGACTTTGGAATCCGGCCGACTGAAGGGCTGCCTGACGACAGGACAACCCAGTTGTTATGACTGCAGATGCATCCATGAAGGACATCCTGGTTCAAGGCTCCTGAGAGCACCCCAGCACTACCAGGTTATACCGCATACCATGCTTTTCGGCCCCAAAACTTGGACCGAACCACAAAAGGAGGGGGAGTATCAATATTCGTCAAAGATACCCACACCTCCAGGTTGGTGACACAGCACAAAGCATCAGATACTATCCATGTGCAACTAACAGTGGTAAAACTGCCTTCCAGTTTATAGCCTGCTACAGACCACCCTCCCAAACCCAGGAACCCCACTCAGCCTTCCTGAGAACACTGGAAAATATGAAGGTCTCTCCAAACACCATTATATTGGGTGACTTCAACTACCCAAACATAGACTGGGAGCATTACTCTAGCTCCAACACCCTAGCCCAAAGGTTCCTAAAATTTATAAACTCAAATGCTATGGAACAACTTGTTACCACTCCCACAAGAGGGGAAAACATACTGGACCTGATAATCACCGACATGGGGGCTCTATGCTCCAGACCAGAAGTGTATCCCTCACTGGTAAGATCAGACCATAAACTAATCTCACTGGATATTCACATCCCGACCCCACCCCCTGCCCAGAAAACCACAGAGAAAAATTTCTCTAAAGCAAATTTCACACTCATCAAAACCAAGGTGGAATCCTTCAAAGCCCCCGGGCCTGTGGAAAATACGGCCCAGACCGCATAATCCTTTATAAACGCATTCTATGAACACCTTCAGGAATGCATGGATCATGCAATCCAAATAAAACCAAGACCCAATCCTCCAAAGGCAGGCATCCTGTCTGGTGGACCCCAACCATAAACAAACTATACAATAGAAGGAAGAAGCTACTACATGATAGAGCAAAATCCCAAAAAGGGAAGGCATCTCTGATCAGTATTAGCAAAAAAACTACGGGCACTCATAAAATAGTCTAAGGCCAGCTTCGAGAGAAAAATTGCACAGGACACTAAGGATAATCACAAGGCTTTCTTTAGTTATGTTAGGAACCTGGGTGGGAATTCCCAGATATGCTCAGAATTAGTCCAAAATGACAAAAAATACACCGAACCCACAGACATTGCCAACATCCTAGGTTCAGTGCAAACCCCCCCCCCCCCAAAAGGGCAAATATCTATCGCAGCAGAGTGCTTGCTCCCTGACATCTCAGATGCTCAGGTAAGAGCCGCCCTCTCTAAAGCAAAAAAACACAGCATCAATGGGACCAGAAGGTGTCCTGGGCTGCGTCCTACATGAAATCCAAGAAGAGCTAACCCAAACATAAAACTACTGTTCAGTCTCAGCCTTACTACAGGATATGTACCCAAAGAGTGGCGTACAGCAACAGTGGTCCCTCTCCACAAAGGTGGTGCCTCAACGGATCCTGGAAACTATCGCCCCATAAGCCTGACTAGCTTGGTCTGCAAAGCTATGGAAAGGATCATCATGGACCTCATAAATAAAGATATTGAGGACCTACAGACACTGGATCCTACCCAGTTCGGCTTTGTTAAGGGCAGATCCTGCCTCTTAAACCTGGTCGATTTCTTTGAAACGGTCACCAAGGCCATTGGCGAGGGGAAGGTGGTCCACACAGCCTACCTGGAGCTCACAAAAGCCTTTGTTACAATACCCCACTCGGGCATTATAGATAAGCTCACCAGCTTAAATATAACCCCCTATGTCACTAGATGGGTTGCAAACTGGCTCAAGGACAGAACCCACATGGTTAGAATTGCTGGAGCCATGTCAGACTCCAAATCAGTTACAAGTGGCATCCCACAAGGCTCAGTCCTGGGACCTCTCCTGTTCAGTATATATTTCTCGGAGATACAGGCCAACATGGAAGGACTGTGGCTGACTAAGTTCGCAGATGACTGCAAACTAGGCGCCATAATTGACTCTCCAGCCGTCACAAGCATCCTACAAAAGGGCCTCACAGAAACAGACAACTGGTGCCAGAGCCATGGCCTCAAGCTAAATGCCAAAAAGTGTATAGTCATCCCCTTTGGCAAAAACAAAGTGCCCACAAATTACCACATAGGTGGTAATCCATTAAGTACGGAAGAAATAATTAGGGACCTGGGGACAAAAGTTGATAGCAATCTCTCATTTGAAAACCATGTGGCCAAAGTGGTTAGAAAAACATTTTATATAGCAAACCTAATCATGAAGGGATTCACATCTAGATCAGGGGAGGTCATCGTGCCTCTTTACTCATCCCTCATCAGGCCCATAATTGAGTACAATACCCCTTTTGGGATGTACCTTACCAGACAACTGCAGCAACTGGAAAGACCCCAAAAGTACCTCACCAAGAGGATCAAAGGGCTCAAACAGATGCCATATGCTGCCCAGTTAAAGAAACTCCAGCTCTACTCAGTGGCATACCGCCTGCTCAGAGGAGATCTGTGTATAAAGCCATGTCCAACCATGACATATAAAGCCATGTCCAACCCAGAATTAATGGACATGCTGCACCTCAGAAAATCCAAATCCCATCAAGCTACGCGCTCCAGAGACTTGAACCTCAGCACTGAAATAAATAGGACATGCTGGAGGGACAGATTCATAACCCAGAGGCTCCCTTCACTCTGGAATAAAATCCCAGTCCAAGTTAGGCAGAGTCCCTCAATGACTCTCTTCAAGAGGAATCTTGATGAGTGGATGGGAGATCGTAGGTTTACCCCAGGTATCACTTCTGTGTCACTGTTAGACAGAGGCACAGTATACTAACCTTGAAAAAAGGCATAGCAAAATTAATTTAAAATGGGTGGCGATAGCCAAACACACTCTGGCTAGGCTTATAAATGCCCTAGGGTAGATAGCCTAGTATAAACCTATGAACCTAAGAACAAGATCTAATTTCTTTTAAGCAACTATGTAACCAAGCTAAAAAAAATAGTTATTAAAGACAAACAGTCATACTACAGCCAGCTACAAGAGAAAAACAAAACAAATCCAAAAGAAATTATGGTCTACCAGGTCTACTATCACAAGTTTACTCTACCCCAGAACAAAAAAGGACTCCAAGGTTACATTAAATGCCCCTCCTTCCCTCATATTGCTGAAGACTTTTAACATCCACTTCATAAAATCAATCACTAATCTTATCACTAAAACCTCCAATACCTGCCAATTTTCCTCTTTATCTACCCCTAATACTCCCCATTCAACTGACCCAGACCCTTCTCACCCTCCTTACCTCCTTGCACAGCACCATCTTCTGAGAACCATCCCACCTTCACCCTTCAATCAATACCTACAAGCCTCATAAAAAGATTACTGTGCAAAGGCAAACCGTGCTCTACCCTCTGCTGACAACCTTCCACTACCATACCTAAAACTAACAGCTGACTCCTGTTATGGGATAAGATCAGCTTATTAAAATATATATTAATTTCAGTTTCATTAATGATTCTGTAATATGATTGTTAAAAAGCAAATATAATTTGTATGCAGGGCTGTGGAAAATACAACTTCATAAGCTGAAGTTACTGCTGTGCCCCAACTGCATTTTTTTTAATATGCAACAAGGCAAAGTAAATGTTGTAGGAGCAGAGGCATGTTAACTAATATAAAAGGAATATGTTAGCCTGACTCCTCCAGGCTAGAAGTGTGTTGTTGCTAAGGAAAGTCTGAAATATCCAAGGTCAAAAAACAAGACCCTTGAAGCAGGTGGGTCATGTAAAGTTAGGTGTTCACATGAAGTCCAAGGTGAGAATCACGAGGGATGAGAACATTTTTTAAGTGACTGATTAGTCAGAACTCTTTTTGCATCATTTTTTTACATGGATGAATTGATAAAGTGTAATAAAAGATGCATTGTTATTTTCTTCAGAGAGACTGATTTACCAACTACTATGTAGATTGTCTCCCAGTACTGTAAATAAGAATTTCTGTTTGCACATCCTAAAGTGTTGTTCCTGACTGAAGGCATATAAGGTAAATTCTTAATGTTATTTATGACTAAAACATTTTGGTGCCATGACTCGGATCTGAACTTTGGTACTGCTGCAAGGCAGTTCTGGAATAGGGCCCAACACAGATTTTCTATGAATTCCACACTGCTTTGTATGGAATAGTCAGAGACTCAAATGTGCAGCGATTCAAGGTGTGCAAACATACTAGCATTGGCAGGGAGATTGTTTTGTAAGGAGAAAAGGGTTGGTTTGTGTTTCTTTTTCTCTCTTAGACTACTTTAGAAAATGTAAAATAAGTGAATGACTGTTTTTTTTGACCGAGTTGTTTGTAACGTATACAAAGTAATAGTGGGAGGACCCCAAGCAAATGAGAATAGTAAATGCATGTGCACATAGAGTAAACGACAAATTAACACAAGGAGGAGCCTTGTGTCAAGGGCGGTACACTCAGGATTGAAAAGTAGTAGGTATAGAAATGTTTTATTCTGTCAATGTATGAATGAATGAGAAAAAAAAAAGTTAAACAAGTTCATGAGCCCACAGCATGTTGGCACATAGACTGTAAACTGTTAAAACAAATTCATGAGCCCACAGCATGAATGGGATGTAGACTATTAACTATTAGAAAAAAAACAAGGTCATGAGCCTACAGCATGTTGGAATGTAGAAGTATGCACTGTTAAAACAAATTCATGAGCCCACGGCACACTGGGACGTAGATGTGACTATGTGGAAGTACGCTCAGAGGGTCCGAAAGAATGGTTAGTTCTGGACACAGTACCTATCCACCCCGTTATCTCAATTGCAATGCTGCAGCTGTAACCTTTGTGCTCACGCCAGGATGAAAACAAGGGGTGCTGTGGAAAAAAGCTAATCGAAACCTCTCCTCTGTCATTACATGCCGAAAGACTTCCTAACCTTCCCTCCCTGGTGTGTGAATTACTACAGTTATTTTCTGTCATCGGAACTGCCAGGATGCAGGATTTGTAAAGTAAGCTTAACATTTTCTTTATTTATAAAATAAGAAAAATGGGAGTAAAATAAGCAAGCAAGATCAAATCCCTAAAAAGGGTACACCTGCATATTTTATGTATTTCAACTATGGGAAGGAAAGTTGTAAGTATTTGCATGACTGGTTTCTGGTTACTAAGAAATGTTCTGATGGGGTATTTCCATTAAATGGAACTTGTAACACTAAATTGATGACATTAAAAGGTATTCTGGAAGAAAAGCAAAGTAAGTGGAGAACAAAAGTGTAGCACTTAAAAGGAAAAAGTCAGCATTAAGAGAGTTGCAGAATGCTAAGAAACTGTTGCAACAGGTAAAAGAGGTTAAAAAGGCAGTACAGACCAGTAAAAAGGGTTCTTTGCCTTAGTTTAAAACAAACTGAAAATGGCCAAAAAGCAGAAACTTCTGAAGAGGATAATAATCCTCCAGCAGCTACTGCACCTCCACCACCCCATATGCGCACGTATGGGTACTTCCTGTATAAGAATCTTTTAGTTATGTACTTACCATAACTTTAGATGTTTGGGATCCATCTCACCTACATTCTGTACTGATGGGTTCGGAGCCGATCCTCGGCTCTGACTCGGCACGCTATACTATAGAGTAAAGTCTCTTATTGGCTGAGCTATTCGATATCCCAGGATGCACCACCACCAATTCCCCAGATCTTGTTTGTCCGCACACATGCACACACACATGTACTGCTAAAATAACATTGCCAGATGTTTCAAGATGAAACGGTCGAACTCGAACCATCCGGTCTCTTCTGATCTCCAAGGCAGGGGGAAGGAGGGTGGGTTATTAAGAATGTAGGCGAGATGGATCCCAAACATCTAAAGTTATGGTAAGTACATAACTAAAAGATGTTATGTGATCCTATCTCGCCTACATTCTGTACTGATGGGACAGCGTCCCTAGCACCTAATTCCTGGGTGGCTCACTGGAAAACACTCCTGGGAACTGTGGAACCGAAGGAAGCTCGCCCCCGAGATGCCACATCCAATTTGTAATGAGAAATAAAGGTGTGAGGAGAGGACCAGGTAGCCGCAGCACAAATGTCACTAATTGCAAGCTTGGAATGAAAGGCTGTTGAAGTAGCTATAGCCCTTGTAGAATGAGCTTTCACAGTGGTTGTAAGCTCTCTATTAGAAAGAAAATAAATATGACAGATGCAGTCTCTGATCCACTTGGCAATAGTGACCTTCGTGACGGCTTTGCCCAATTTATTGTCTGAAAAGGACACAAACAACTGATCTGTTTTCCGTGTTTGGTGCGTCCTATCTAAGTAGAAATGCAATTGTCTGTGAACATCCAATGAGTGGAAGATATATTCTGCTCTGTCTGAGTAGTTGGGGAAGAAATCTGGAAATTCCAAAGACTGTTGAAGACAAAAACTAGAACAAACTTTGGGAACAAAAGATGGATTAGGCCTAAGGGATACTCTATCCTTGTGAAAAACCAGGTACGGCGGTTTGACACATAGGGCTTGAAGTTCCGAAACTCTTCTGGCTGATGTAATTGCCACCAAAAAGGCAGTCTTCCAGGAAAGAAATTTCAAGTCAGAAGTTGCTGCCGGTTCGAAGGGGGAAGAGGTCAAAGCACCTAATATGAAATTAAGATCCCATGGTGGAGCAGGATGAGAAACTGGAGGACGTAGCAGCCCAGCACCTTTCATGAAGGCTTTACACAACTTATTGCTCATCAAAGGTGGATCTATACTTTCATGAAAATTAGAAATAGCTGCTAATTGAACCTTAATGGTGGAGACCGAAGAACCTTGATTGAATAAGAAAGCTAAAAATTTCAAAACTTCAGCCACCGGGGTAGTAATGGGATCTAATCCCCAGAGTTGGGCCCAAATGGCGAATCTCTTCCATTTACTATTCTACATCTTCTTAGTCGAATTCTTGTGGGCCGAGGACAAGATATGTATAACTTCTGAGTCCAAAACCTGGTTCCTGACTATAGTCGGAAGTGGAGGAGCCAAGCTGTTAACCTCAGTGAGTGAAGGGACTGGTGAAGCTGTCCGGACTGGTGGATCAAGAGATCTGGAACCTGGTCCAGGAACCATGGACCGTCCAGTGCGTATTTCCGAAGAAATGGCAGCCAGACTTGACGAGGCCAGTATGGGGCAACTAAAATCATCTTGCACTGCAAGTGAATCGCTTTCTGGATCACCCTGGGAAGAAGGGGAACCGGTGGAAAGGCGTACAGTAAGCCGGTGGGCCAAGTTTGGACTAGGGCGTCCTTGGGAAACCCCGAACCGGGTGAGAGAGAAGAACTGTAGACATTTCGTGTTGAGGGGAGTTGCAAAGAGGTTGCAACAAGGAGTTCCCCATCTTCTGAAGATCTGAGATGCTACTCTGTCGTTCAGAGACCACTCGTGCAGGGAGAGAATGGTTCTGCTCAGTCTGTCGGCTATCACATTGGATCTCCCCGGAATGTGTGTTGCTACCAAGAAACGGTTGGTTGCAACAGCCCAATTCCATACTTTCATGGTCTCTCTGCAAAGAGGGTAGGACCTGGTCCCTCCCTGCTTGTTCAGGTACCAGACTACTGACATGTTGTCGGACTGAACGGCAATCATACCCTGGGGGAGGTAGCTGTGTAGTGCTTGAAGCGATAGAAGCACCGCCCTCATTTCCAGTATGTTGATGTGTAGGGAACTCTCGTCGGGGTGACACTTGCCTTGGACTGACCTGCCCCAGGTAATGTCCCCCCCCCACCCCATCTGGGAGGCATCCGTAGTCAAAGTGGCCACTGGAGGAGGAGGAACGAAGGGTTGCCCCTGATCCAGGTTGGAGGAGATAAGCCACCAACGGAGGTCCTGTTTGCACGTCTCTGTGATTATAATGTGGTGACTGAGAGGAAGTTCCTGATACGACCACTGGACCGACAGGAGCCACTGGAGAATCCTCATGTGTAATCTTGCTAAGGGGACCAGGAGAACGGTAGCCGACATGGAACCCAACAGTTGTAGGACCATCCTTGCTGGGGCACGGCGTTTGAGGAGCAACGCTCGGACTTGTGATTGTAATGTTTCTATTCTCTCTGTAGGAAGATAGACCCGCATTTGCCTTGAGTCTATCTCTACCCTGATAAACCGTATGTGCTGAGATGGCAGCAACACAGACTTTGCCCAACTGAAGGTGATTCCTAGGGAGGTGCCTAGAGATATAGTGGCTGCTAGGTTCTGTAATAGTAGATGCCTGGAGGTGGCAGTTTGGAGCCAGTCGTCTAGATACGGAAACACCTGGAATCCTAGACTCCTCAGGTGAGCAGTCACCACCGCCAAACATTTGGTGAACACCCTGGGGGCTGTGGTGAGACCAAAGGGCAGTGCGCAGAACTGGAAATGACTGTCTCCCAGGCTGAAGCGCAGATGTCTCCTGGACGCCTGATCTACCAGAATGTGATAATAGGCGTCCTTGAGATCTATGGAGCACATCCAAACACCTTTCTCCAGTAGCGGGAGAATGGATTGCAAGGTGACCATCCGAAACTTGGACTTCTTGACTGATCGATTCAGGTTGCTGATATCCAAAATGGGCCTCAAGTCCCCGGTCTTTTTTGGCACCAAAAAGAATTTTGAGTAAGTCCCTAATCTGGTCTGGTCTACGGGGACCGGTTGGATGACTCCTTTTTGAAGCAGCTTTGAAATTTCGATGGCTGCAATATCCCGTTGACTGGGTGGCGGGTCCGGGATTTTCCTGGATGGCGGGGGGGTGTGAAAAGGGGATGACGTAACCTCCGGCGATGATTCGGAGCACCCATCGGTCCCGAGTGATACTCTCCCAGGCCTTTAGGTGCCTCGAAAAATGACCCCCGACTGGCTCCGGAGCTGCGCAGTTGGGCAATCCTTCAGGGATGCTGAAAGGTTGAAAAGCCACGAAAGGACTCACGGTCTCCAGTGTTGCGGGGGCCTCTGCCACCTCTGGGACGGCGTCTTCCTGAAAAATTTCCCCCTCCTCTGCCTCTAGAAGGGGGATCGTCCTGCTGTGAGGGGTAATTCTTCTGAGATTTACAGAACCACATTTTCCCTCCTCTTTTAGCCTTGGGATAAGGCCGAAAGGGAGAGGAAAACCGTGCCCCTATGGCAGTCAAGTCTTACCCTCTTGTTCACAGCGGGTCAAGGTGTCCTTTACCTTGGGTCCAAACAAAGAGGACCCATCAAAGGGAGCGTCGGCAAAGGAAGACTTGAAGGCCTCCGCAAAATGACACAGGCGGAGCCAGGCTTGTCTCCGTAGAGCAACACCCGTACCCACCGCTCTACTCGCCCCCTCGGCTGCATACGAAATGAGCCTCATGGACGAGTTCGATATCGACGATAGAGTAGCCAACTGAGAGCTAACAGTCTGGGCCAACTGCTCAGGTAGGTTACCAGAGAGGGTATCTGAGAGTTCCTTGATCAGGTCCCTCTGAAGTCTAGTGAAATGCGTCAGGTAATTCAGAGACCTTAAGTTAAAGGCTGCTGAAGTAAGGGTGCGCTTCCCGTACCGGTCCATGCTCCTAGACTCCTTATTAGGAGGATGGACGAACGTCGAAGCCTCTGCCACATCTTGTTGGGTAGCAGATGCCACCACCATAGCATCTACAGCCACACCCTTGGTGAGAAATTCCTTTTCCGGGGGCGCTGACAAAAATTTGTTAGGGCGAGCAGGCACCGGTTCCACAGAATCTGGATGTTCCCACGCCCTTCGAGAGATCAAATCCAGGAGCTCATCGAAGGGCGGAAACACCCAGGAGGCGGAGGGCTGAGCCCCAAAGGCCTTGAGGAACACCGACTCGTCAGAGGAAGGGGGTTTGGTCTGCCAGCCACCTCGTTGTTTGAGAACTTCCAGGATGTCCACAAAGGAGACATCATCCGACGACGACTTGGGGGACCCTTCCGCATCATCAAGATCGGTGTCCGAGGTGAGAGACTCGTCAGGGGAGTCTACGTGCTTCCTCTTGCACTGTTTTTTTCTTGGGGGTTCCTCCGAAGACTCTTCAGAGGGACCTCCAGGAAGAGGGGGACCCCCCAATGGGGGTGACCTCAGGCCCTAGGGCTCCGGTGTCTTGAGACAGGGGGACTACAAAGGAACCAGTCTCCGTGCCTAGGGAAGGTGCCGGGGAGACGGTGGAGGTACCCAAAGAAGATTTGGCCAAAGCACTCCTCATGGCTCTAAAGGCCGGACCCCCAGAATCCTGGGAAGGTCCGACCCCCAAAGCCATAACAACAGACGGCACTCCCACAGCAGACGCACCGAGAGAGAGGCTCGGAACCGAAAACATCGGTCCCGAAGCGTCACCCGGGCCGAAGAGGTCCGTGTACCGAACTCCGACCCGAAGGCCGGGATAGGAGTAAGGGTCGGAGCCGTCCCGGAAACCTCCATCGGCTCCACCAGCACCGACTCCAACGGTGCCAAGGCTGTTGGAGGAGGAACAAAGGCTAAAGGGTGGACCATCGGCTCCGATGCCGACTGGGCTGGAGCCGAAACTAACTTTTGGAAGACTGGAGACTGAAACAGCCTTTGGAGCACCCTGTCAATGTCCGAATCCGACATCTTGGAAGACCGGGAGGAGATCGAACGGGTCCGAGTAAACTTCTCCACCGGCTCCGAAGGACTGGGAGACCGGCTCCGAATTGTCTCGATCAAAATCGGTGCCGAAGGAGACTCCATTGTAATTTCCCTCGGTGCCGAAGAGGTCTTCGGTGCCGAAGGGGAAGAGTCTGAGCGGGCAACTCTCATCGGCTCCGAAATCAGTGGAGCCGATGAAGGTGACCCGCCTCTCGAAGCTCCAGCCATCGGCTCCGGAGCCAGAGGAGTCGAGGCTGGAGGCATCAAGGCAGACCGTTCCGCCCTCGGCTCCGAAGTCCATGGAGCCGATGGAGAAGCCTGCCGAGATTTCTTTGTGGTCGGTTCAGACGGACTGGTCGGAGCAGACGATTTCTTTTTCTTTGAGGGAGAAGAAGAGGAAGATAAGGCCTCTTCAAAAGTAGGTTTGATAAGCCCTTTTAGAATCAATTTGTTTTTCCTCTCTTGGAGGACTCGAGAGGAAAAAGCGTGACACACGCTACAAGACTCCTGAAGATGTTTGGGGCCTAAACAGTACACGCATAGGGAGTGATCGTCCGTTATGGACATCTTGTAATTGCATCGGGTACATTTTTTAAACCCTGAGGGTCTGTGCTCTTTAGACATAATTGCCAACAGTTAGTAGTCACAGGAAAAAAATGTATATAGCAATGTATCTAACCCAGTACAATGGGTTTCAAAAATTTCAATTCACAGTTAAACAAGAGAAAGCCAACAAATAAATCACACAACAGGAGGGCCAAGAACCCTCCAACTAAAAACGGATACTTGACTACCTCACAAAACTCACACAAGAAGGCTCACTCACGCGCGAGGGGAAGGCCCCTCTAACTTAAACGGAAACCTTACCCTGAAAGACAAATTTACCACAAAAAAATAATCAGTAAAAGTCAATCATACACAACGATAGCTGTTAAAACAGCTTTTGGGTTAAATTTAAGAAAATTCCTGACAGAAAATTCTTAGAAAGAAAGCACTTAGCTCAGCCAAGTTCGAGACCACATCTTTGCTTGTAAAGCGGCAAACGAGATCTGGGGAATTGGTGGTGGTGCATCCTGGGATATTGAATAGCTCAGCCAATAAGAGACTTCGCTCTATAGTATAGCGTGCAGAGTCGGAGCCGAGGATCGGCTCCAAACCCATCAGTACAGAATGTAGGCGAGATAGGATCACATAACATCTATTGTTTCTCAGACCCCTACCTTTCGGTCCACAATCCGTTGGTCACCCAGACCGCTTGATATGGTTACATCTCAAACTAATTCCCCTGTTCAAGGGGGGGGGGGTTCTTCCTATCCTTCTCAAACAGCTTCTACTTCACTAACAGGGGCATTAGTATTTGAAACTCCTGTATTTCATCATACACGCTCACAAGATAGGGTACAACAGGAAATCGAGGCCTCTGGAGGGAATCTTTTGACACCTCTCAGGGAAATTTGGGGGACTAACAATAGAGAACTTGTTCATTGTCCTTGGACCCCTGCTGATTTGCATACTATGTATAAAGGTTTTCCAAATATTAGGAAAGATCCATTAAAATTTAAAGAAAAATTAAAAACTATAACAGAATGTTACAATTCTACTTTGACAGATTTAAATCAGCACTTAGGGTAGTTACTTCAGATGAAATAAAGAAGCAGTTACTGGAGAAGGTTGAAATAACGAATTTTACTCTTACAGGGAATGTATTGACAGATAAATGGACAGCATTGTTTAACAAAATTATGGACGTGTGTCAGGTTAGGACTAACTGGTCTAAAATACAGGCATGTAAACAAAATAAAGGGGAAGCCCCCTCTAGACTGTTTGTGTTCCCTTAAAACAGTATTTGCTAGACATTCAGGAATACCAGACCACGAAAAGCAAGGTAAGCCAGCTATTGTAGCAGCCTTTCTGCAGGGTCTCCAAGCCCCTGCACAAAATCAAATAAAGCAAGTGCTCATAGACCGGCAAGGGAAGGATTTAGAGTTTTTAAGTGCTGTAAATCACTGCATAGAGTATCAGGAAAAAAGGAGAAAGAATACTGAGAATAAGCTATTAACTTTACAAATCAGGCAGCTGGAAAACCCGAGGAGTCAAGGCAGAAGCAGAGGAAGGGGTAGAGAAATTGCTAAAGAATTTAATGAAAGTGCTGGCCGAGGGAAACTAGGTGCATCTGGTTGG
This sequence comes from Protopterus annectens, assembly GCF_019279795.1. Lineage (NCBI taxonomy): Eukaryota > Metazoa > Chordata > Ceratodontiformes > Protopteridae > Protopterus > Protopterus annectens. The sequence goes on from NC_056728.1 coordinate 965,454,719, forward strand.
CAACAACGAGCTGAAAGTGCTCCTCTGGCTTCATCTAACACATCTTGCTTCAATTGTGGAGAAACAGGACATTGGTGAGAAAATGTCCACAAAGGCAAGTGCAGAGATTTCAAGATACTTGGACTAAATGGCAACCAAATTACAATAATGCAGTCCCCCCCCCCACCTCCTCACATTGAAAGGAGTCAGGAAGCCCCATACTGACTAGGCCAAGGAAATAACGCACAAATAAATCATAATCCTCTACTGCCAATAGATCAAAACAGACCCTACATTAGAATGAAAATAGATTCAAAGTAAATCCCATTTCTGGTGAACACTGGAGCCACTAGGTCAGTGTTAAAAATTACTTCAAACAGTCAAATACCAGTATCAAAGCACAGTGGCGGCTGGTGACTTCAAATCAAAGGGGGGCTGCAAGAGACAGCTGAATGGGTGTGGCCAATGGGAGGGTGTGGCCAACTAAGAAAGGGGGGGGGCTATGCTCAAACCAAAAAACTAGCTAAATACACTGCCGTGGGTGCCAAACTGTCATTATGAGAGTCCAATAAAGACAAAATGAAGTGTAGAAGAATAAAAATATTTCAATGCATTGGCTGCAAATATCTAGATGGAAACAAGGGTTGTGAGGTATGAAAAATAAATTACTTTTTAAATACATTAATGGAATGCCAGTCAAAATCAAGTACAAGAAAAACAAGCAGCACTCAACTCAAACCACTCAGTTCTAATTATAATTTATATTCAGCTTTATTAAAGTACCAAGTAACATGCTGAAAGTAGAAATCTCTGATGCCCCCACTTGTAAACATGTTCCTTATCCAAGAAATGACCTGCTGCCTGACAACTACCTACTTGTTTCATGAGGAAAACATGATCAAAGTAAAAAATGAAAAGCAAACAAGAAATAAGCTCAAGATACATTGCTTAAAAGGATTACTGTACAGGTTATGGACCACACGACTGGCATTCTGTTTAGTTTACAGGTAAAGCCTGCAGAAATGACTGGAAGTCTCCAAGTGTAATGAGCTTCTTAAATAATGTAATCCTGTCCTTTATTACAAATACCGTCATATGCATTTCAATACCCAAGGCTTATACATTATCTAGTTAAGTATTCTCTACATGGCAACAACAAAAAGGCTTTCAATGTCGGCAATTCTTTAACAGTATGCTTATTAAAGCTTACTTGCATCTTACAATCTCAGCCAAGCTTACCTGATGGTCATTAAGTATTGCTACTTAAACACAGAGCAACAGACACTTTGAGTAATAAGCATAAATCAACAGTAAAAAAAAATATGACAGAAACCAGACCATTCTGCAAAAATCAAGGACAGATAAAAAGCCACTCTAGTACTTGTGTCTACCTTGGATGGGGGATACTCTGCACATTTATACTGCATAACTCCTTGCCTTGCTTCAACACATCCAGAGTCACTACATGGGCAACAAGTATGGCACAATTTGAAATGTCTCTGGCTGACTGTGATGACCCTGACACATTTGTCATACCTCTCAACCTCAGAGCAAGAAATCTGGACAAAGCCATACAAAGAAGTGGGACAAAGACCCAAAAATAAGGACAATTTTTAAATATTGCTCTTATAAACTTAGAAAGATAATAGAATAGATCTTGCATTAGTATGAATTTTCTGAATGGTATGAAATCTGAAACTCAAATGTCTGTCATTATTTTCTAACTTCAGTCTTTAATGATTTGTCACTAATTTGTCAAAAAAAAAAAACACAATTTTATGAAAAATGGACTAAAAATGTGATGTAAAAATATAAAATAGCCACACAATACAGCTGGGAACCTATCAAAGAAGGGACACTTTAATATTAGTACTGCTAACTTGAGCAGCTGACAAAATAAAAGGATCTACATGCATTTCTGAAATAAAAGTAATCTATAACTCTAATTATTAGTTATTTCTTAATTGTAAACCCCCCATGTTTTCTTCCAAAATTGCTATTTTGCGGAGGGATTATTATTTGAGCCAAAATCACAGACAGTTGAGAGGTTTGGCTATGCCTAATTCTATAAAGCAATTTATTTGCATGTACCTCTCAACCTGTTAATGCAATAAATCTGGACAAGGCCAAATATATTGGGGGAACATATAAACAGTACTAACAATTGCTCTAGTATAAACAGAGATAAATGATAGAACAACAGGTCTTACTTTAGCATGCATTTTTCTGAAGGTTATGAAGTCTGAAACTCAGTGTGTCATTAGTGACTTAATTCCTAAATGATTTGCCAGAAAACCACACATTTTATGAGGAACAAACCAAAAATAAGAAGTAAAAATCTATTCATTCTTTGAAAATCTGGACAGTTGAGAGGTATAGTTCAGCTGGGGCTGTCTAAGTTTGCTTTCCCACTCACAAAATCATGGTCGAATGGAGCCTCCCCCTGCAGCCATTCCAATGATCCATTACTTGGCTATTTCACTCCATTTACCATAAACACTAATGTGCATACTGATTTACTTCTATGATGATTTGGACTTCATTTGAAAGTTTTATTTTGCATTTTACAGCACAAAACACTAAGACATCTGCTAAACAAACTTAGCATTAAAACTTCTCTGCCCTTGAAACTCACATTCATCGAAACAGCATTGAAACCCACATTCCCCACATTCAAAGAAAATACATTTTACCAGTGGCAGATAAAGATTAATTCTGGGCTGTTTTCAAATCATAGGCCCCTTGCATATGAAACATACATGTGCTCTTTGATGCACCTTCCTATTGTTTTGAACATTTTTCCAGTAAACAATGAAACAAAACGCATGCACCAATAATGACAAAACTGCCCAATTCAGAACATTTCCATCATAGAAGTCTACTCAAACTTCTACAGTCCACCATTATCAGTAAATATGCACAATTCTACAGTCCACCATTATCAGTAAATATGCACAATCTCTGAAGTAAAAAAAAGTCATCTAAATAATTCCACATTAAATAAATCTGTAACTAATGAAGAGGTTGCTGCTAGTGAGCACCTTTATATTTCATGGTTTCATCGAAAAATAAAGTGTCTGATGCCCCTGAGGAATAAATTGCCTACATTACATTAAAAAGGATAAGCTAGTAATATTGCAATAGGAAATGGATGGCAAACTGATAACAGGCTCATAGTTAGTATCTTAACTTTTTCGGCAGCATTCACCCTTGTGGGAGTAGAACCAACAACCTTCTGCATCAAAAGCAAGTACAAAAGTTGGCATAGTGGTATTGCTGACTTAGCATAAGCATCACTAAACTTCTCTTCACCTGCAGCTCTCAGCTCCTTGTAAAATCTACTCAATACTCAACTGCATCTCGCACAAGAAATCTGGAAAAAGACAAATTTATGGCCAAACACCAGGGACACATTAAACATTGCTTGTATAATCTTGGAAAGTTGCTAAATAAAATGCTGTGTTACCACCATACATTGTACTGCCAAGGTCCCTGTGCAAAACAGTCAGAGCAACATACCACTACGCCAAATCAGCTGCTTTGTGAAAGAGAGGAAGACTGAAACTTAAATAGCTATCATTTAATGAATTCAGTTCTCACCATAGCTGTCAACCTCTTAGCACAAAACACCTGGACAAACCCAGTAATGAGGGAATACAGCCCTCAGACATATTCAGTGAATTCAGTTCTTGACACAGTCGTCAACCTTAGCACAAAAAACCTGGACAAAGCCAATAATGGGGTAATACAGTCCAAAAATAAGGACAAATTTCAAATATTCATCTTATAAACTTAGAAAATTGCTAGAATAAAAGGTTGTGTTACTATGTATTTTCTGAAGAATATGAAGTCTGAAATTCAAATGCCTGTCAATTTTACTTCTGACGGAACAAAAACAATTTTCAGCAGAGGCCCAGGGAGAAATACTGCAGACACATGTCTTTGTAAAATGGCAGGACACCAGAGCAAATCCACACAAACACAGGGATGAGATGCAGACTCCACACAGAAGGCACCCCAGCCAAGAATCAAATCAGAAAACCTATAGCTGTGAGGCAACAATGCTACCACTGCACCATCAAATATGTAAGGAATTAAACATTCAGAAACCTGAAGTCTGAAATTCAAATGCCTGTCAATTTTATTTAACATCTGTTAATCAGGACAATCTGACTTGGAACAAAAAAACAATTTTCAGCAGAGGCCCAGGAAGAAATAATGCAGACATGTCTTTGTAACATGGGAGGACACAAAAGCAAATCCACACAAACACAGGGAGAAGATGCAGACCCCACACAGAGGGCACCCCAGCAAAGAATCAAACCTGAGAACCTGCAGCTGTGAGGCAACAATGCTACCACTGCCCCATCAAATATCAAGCATTGCAACATTTAGAAACCACAGATATTATGAGGAACAGATCAGATCAAATATGAGGCAAAAATCTGCAATTTATTTTTATAAATGGTGGTGGGTAGGAAATTCAGGTCCTTAACACCTGCATACAAGGTACAGGGTTCAAGCCTGGGTATCTATACCCACCACCATTTGTTCTCTCTAGCCACCAGTATATAGTAACTGGGGCATTACACACACACTCTCTCTCACACACACACACACACACACACACACACACACACACACACACACACACACTCCTACCAGCCAAACTAAACCAGCGATCAGCTCCTTCACACACTCCTACCAGCCAAAGTAAACAACTAGATCAGCGACCTCCAACCAGCGATCAGCCCAAACGAGAACCAGTGATCAGCTCAGCCCAAACGAGAACACCAGTGATCAGCTCCTTCAGTGACCTGATATGCTGTTGAAAAAGGCGGATGTAAGTAGGCCCTCTTTCTTTTAATTAGTGGTGCCATTAGTATATCGATCATGTTGTTGGGTTTTCTGAGTACTAGACAGCTTCAGAAATCAAATGTCATGGGGGAGGGGTTGTGTGGGACATACTTTCAAAAACAGGTACATATTACACAGGTGTAAATTGGGCTGAAAATAAGGCCAGTTGAGAGGTCTGGTAGAAGGAAACAGATACTGTACAATGAGTCACAAATGTTAAGTATTAATAATTAAACTAAACTAGTTCCTTCAAGTTCTAACGCACTGAAGACAGAATTTTCCTGAATCAACTTGTCAGAATCCCAGTGCAATGAAAAGCCTAAAACTAGTTGTTTCTTACATGGGGAAAACCAAAACTGTACTCTCTCATAGAGGGCCAAGTCTTGCACATCCAGAAAACCTAAATATACCAACTCCAATGTTTCAAAAATGTGAGGAAAATGGGAATTCTTAAAACAAAGGAATTACTTCCAGCCAGTGAACACTTAGAAACTGCCTTTATAGTGCTTCCCTGTGGAAAAGATATACACGTTCTCCTTAGTTTAATAAAAAAAAATCCCATCTGGTCAGGACCGAGGGGGATATTTTCACTGCTTTCTCCCCTCAAATCCTTATTTTCACATCATTCAAAATATGTTTACATTTTTCCTTTAGTTGTTTTTTTTTTCTTAAACTATAAATAAAGTTCTCAAAGCTTAAGAGTTTCAGCAAGTGTTTTAATAATTTGTGCATAAAAATCTCTATTCTTCACACACTTGGCCTTCACTTTATTTTTCATACTAGCTTTCCCCCCTTGATTAACTGTTAACACTGTTTTGTCACTTAATACATTTTCACAGCATTCTCTAGTATTACCTTAGTGAACCGGACCCTATATAGGTAAATCCTTCCTTCCCTTGAGTTGAGATTGACTCTCACTCAGTCACGAATCAGTCCACAACTGAAACTGTTTGATTTTTCCCAGCACATAAAGCCGGGAAGAGCGACAACCAATAGCAGTATTTAGCAGCACCATGTACGTGCATGCGTGACGGACGGCAGTCCCAACCCCTTGCAATTCTATGCAGTTTGGAACCACAGACTGCTGGGCATCACACTGATGCCTTTATTCCCTCACCGGGCTGCAACAAAAACAAACAAAAAAAAAGTGTCTTTATTTAAAACTGCCGCAACCCGCCTTAAAAAGTGGTACGCAAGATACTTTGCCGAGGCAGGAAGGAACCGCCGTCGCGCGGAGCGGAGGCACAGTAAACAAAAAATAAATAATACACTGTGTCACTAGTTCACTACGGTACTTTTCTGTTTTTGCTGAGGGGGCTGCAGTCCGGCAGTCCGATGCCACGAGCCGCCCCTGTCAAAGCATAAAATAAAGGCTGTCGGAGTGACAAATGCTACTGTTATGTATCCTGTTTCAGAACCTATCCCCATTTATTTTTCTGATCAAAGAAAGGCATTCTTTCCTTTTGAGTACTACTGCACCAGTAAATCTACTAGGAAGAGATTTGTTATGCAAGCTGGAATATACTATTTATTACACACCAGAAGGGGTGTATCTGGATGTTCCAACAAAAGCACAGGAGAAAGTATTGGCAGTTGAATAGCCTGTTAAAAGCATACAGGCAAATGAAAAGTTAGTACAGCAAGTACCTGCCAACTTGTGGGCTAAACATGCAAATAAAGTAGGTATACTGAAATTAGCAAAACCAGTAAAAGTAAAATGAAACCCATCAAAACGTCTCTCTAGAGTTCCACAATATCCACTAAAACTGGAAGCACAGCAGGAAATCAAACCTGCAGTTCAGTCTCTGATACAGCAAGGAATAATAACACCAGCTAAAAGCCCTTGTAATACTCCTATTTTCCCAGTGAAAAAGCCAGGGAAGGATACTTAAAAAATCTGTACAAGATTAAAGGGCTGTAAATAATGCAGTATTGCCTACCTTTCCTGTTGTTCCAAATCCAGCAATAATATTGAGTTGCATATCACCTACAGCTAGGTAATTTTCCATAATGGATTTATGTTCAGCATTCTTATTATACCCATTCCCCCTGAGAGTCAATTTCTGTTTACTTTTACTTATCAGGGACAGCAATTCTACACAGTTGCCACAAGGATATACTGAATCTCCTTTATTATTTTCTCAAATTCTGAAAAAAACATTTGGAGAATGTGACATTTCTGGTTGGGTCTGTGTTAATACAATACGTAGATGATTTACTAATAGCCTCAAATTCCTTTCAGCAATGTCAGCAGGATACCCTGGATCTTCTGACTATCCTTGCAGAAAAGGAACACAAAGCGTCTACAAAAAAACTACAACTGTGGTCAACTCAGGTACATTATCCAAGACATTTAATATCTCAGGGTAGCAGGCAGGAGTTAACATCTCATACTGATGCAATATCTAAGGCCCCACATCCGAATACTAAGTGGCAGCTTAGATCTTTCCTAGGTATGACAGGATACTGCAGACAGTGGATCCCTAACTACTCAAAAATTGCCAAACCTTTGACAAATCTCTTAAAGCAGGATACACCAGAGCCTCTCCTTTGAAATAGTAAAGAGGAAAATTAGTTTCAAAACTTGAAACAAGCTTCAGCTACTGCCCCAGCTTTAGGGTTACCAGACTATAATAAGACTTTTATTTTATTCTGTCATGAAATAAATGGATTTGCTCAAGAAGTACTTGCACAGAAACATGGGGACAGCTATCACTCATTAGCTTACTACAGCATGGCACTTGATTCTGTTGCAAAAGGTTTTCCACCCTGTTTAAGGGCAGCTGTCGCTGCTGCCATTCTAGTTAATCTTGCACAGATGCTGGTGCTTGGGCATGATCTCACAGAAACTGTCCCCTCATTCTGTATAATCTCTTTTGCTTAAAATGAAACCTCAACCACTCTCGACTGCAGGTCTAATTAAATATGAACTTACGCTTCTTTCTGATCCATCTAGTTCTCTGATCAGCTGTCATGTTCTAAATCCTGCATCTCTGTTGCCTACTGCTGAGGATGGTGAAAAGCATGGTTGTGTGTGTAACCATTTCCTTTTTCCTAGAAAGGACTTAAAAGTACACTCCTATGCCCAATGCTGACGTGAACTTGTTTGTGGATGGGTCCTGTGGAAAAAAAATCAAAGAAGGCAGTTGACTGCAGAAATAGCTGTCTGCACCGAAGAGACAATATTGTTGAAACAAAAATTAGAGGGTGTTCACTCTGCTCAAATAGCTGAATTAGTGGCACTGCAAAAAGCCTGTGAGTTAGCCAAAGACAAAGTGGCCAATATTTTTACAGACAGCCGTTATGTTTTTGGGGTGGTACATGATTTTGGGCAACTTTGTAAAGAAAAAGAGAGGGTTTTTGACCTCTTCAGGAAATCAAATAAAAAATTAAGGGTACATAAAATCATTGTTAAATGCACTTTTGTTACCTAAGAGGCTGTCTGTAATCAAATGTTGTGCACATCAAAAAGGCATAAATGTTGTAACAAAGGACAATAATTTGGCAGATCAAGCTGCTAAACAAGCAGTAGTAGATTGTTGTACAAATCTGTGTATGTTAACTATAACAAACTACAACACTAATGATGTGTTTGATTTTGAAAAGTTGTCAGCCTTTCAAGCTGAAGCATCACAGGGATAAGTTCTGAGGTGGCTCAAGGATGGATGTACAAAATCTTCTGATGGCATATGGTGACATCCAGATGGCTGACTACTGGCGCCTGCCTCTTTGCTACCTTACCTGGTAAGGGCATATCATCTACCGTCCTGTGCAGGTAAGACGGTTTTATTTAAATTACCCAAAGTTGGTATGTCCCTCGTGTCTCCTCTTTAATAGTTCAGTTTGTAAACCGTTGTAGTGTATGTCAACAGTACAATGTCAGAAAAAATGCAAACATTAAGACTGCTTATTTACCACCAACCTGGGGACCTTTTGTTAATGTGCAGCTGGACTTCATCCAAATGCCTAGGACTAATAATCTACAATTTATTTTGGTGGTGGTGTGTATGTTCTCAGCATGGGTGGAAGCTTACCCATGTCACAAAGCTCATACAATCACAGTTGTCAAGAAACTTATGTATGAATATATGCCATGATTTGGTATACCATGTACTATCACTAGTGATCAGGGAATACGTTTTAATAATTCTTAAGTAAAAAAATTGTGTAAAATGTTTAATACTACGTTAAGTCTTCAATGTCCCAACCATCCACAGTCATCTGAAGTAGTGGAAAGGGTAAATAGGACTCTTAAAAATAAAATTTCAAAGCTTTGTGCTAAAACCTACTTAAAAGTGGCCCAAAGCCCTCCCCTTAGCATTAATGAGTATGATGGCCTCACTGAATGACACCAAAAAGTTGAGTCCTTATGAAATATTAATGGGGAGACCCATGGCCAGCTACCCCTTCTGTGAAAAATGCCGATTTAACCTTGTCAAATGATGCCATGACTTCCTACTGTAAAAACCTGATTTGTGTTTTGCAGCAACATCATCGAACAGTAAGAGCAGCGCTACCCAAATCTCTGGGCCAGCCCTGTCATCAACTGCAACTGGCTGATTGGGTTTATGTCAAAACTTTCCAGAGAAAAAAATTGCCTCAGCCCGAGGTGAAAGGTTCCTTTTCAGGTGCTACTAACAACTCTGACTGCTGTTCACTGTTCAGGACTACCAAAGTGAATCCAGTAGTCTCATTGCAAGAAGATCTGCCATGTGGGGACCTCAGACAAACCACTGCAGCCAACAAAGGGAGATCGAACTGTGACAAATAAATCATCTGCCCAGTGAGGAAGTCATTAGCAGACCATGATGAATCCAGTGACAACAGGTACCCTGGCTTTGTTTTTGCTGCAGTTTCCTTCTATAAACTGGTAGAGAGAAAACAGTTTCTTGCTGGTTCTTCAGCAATATGCCAGAGACTTGAATATAACAAACTGTTGAATATGTTTGCATATACTTCATCATTCCTAAGGCAGGAATTTCTATGACTCCCATCCCTGCATCACAGGTGTCATTTGAAAAGGACCTTAGTAACATCAGTCTAACCTGGCATAATGTAACTGATTTTTCAAAGGTTGTCTCTCTACAACTTGCAACCACACATCATGGAGATGCATGTTATTCCACAGGTGGGGCTGTACCAGTAGGAATCAGCAAATGTAATGACACCAGGCATGAAAGTGTGTTACTTTGCACTTAAAAAGCTATGACTGGGGGCATGGCATGGGCACAATAAGTAACAGTTACAACTGTGGTGATCGTACCTACCCTGGTTGCCTACAAACTGGTCTGAATGTTGCTTTGTGGGCTATACTACTGCAGCTACTCAGCATTTCAAAAGCCCACCAGTAGGTAGACCGAGAAATAAGTGAGCAATCCAGTGGGGACAGCAAGTATTTTTGGTCTTTAATCCTGGGTATGGAGTGGAAAGGACAATGCTTGAAATAACCATGTTTGCTCAAATTCTACAGGAGGTAGCCGACGAAACTTCACATCACATCAGTATGGCAAATTGAAAAATAACTGAAATGCAAACTGTCATGTTACAGAATCGACTGACACTTGATATAATGCTTGCTGCAAAAGGGGGGTTATGTGCCCTCATAGAAAGTAATAATAAACAGGAAAAACTGGCAAATGTCATGTAGCAAAGGGCCAAGAATTTGGACTGCACATCAGAACAATGGACACTTTCTGAATGGTTGGGCAGTATTTTCGGTAACCTGGGAACTAGCATAATTCAGGGTACTGTCATTGTACTTTTTATTATATTTGTGATCATTTTAGTATTTTCTGTTTTGAAAGCTGCTATTACAAGATGTTTAACCTCACCTGCACATACCAGCAAATCAAGGCTCTATTTTAGTAAATGATGATTACTATGATGCTAAAGCTTATTTTATCAAGTTAAGAAAAATAAAAATATAATTACAAATATTGTATGACGCTAATGGTGTCAAAGGGGAGAAACTTTATGGGACAAGATCAACTTATTGAAATGTATATTAATTTCAGTTTCATTAATGATTCTATAATATGATTGTTAAAAAGCAAATATAATTTGTATGCAGGGGTGTGGCAAAATACAGCTTCATAAGCTGAAGTTACTGCTCTGTCCCAACTGCATTCTTTTAATATGTAACAAGGAAAAGTAATTTTTGTAGGAACAGAGGCATGTTACAGGCATGTCAACTAATATAAAAGGAATTTGTTAGTCTGAGTCCTCCAGGCTAGGAGTGTGTTGTTGCTAGGGAAAGTCTGAAATATCCAAGGTCAGAAAACAAGACCTTTGAAGCAGGTGGGTCATGTAAAGGAAAGTGTTCACGTGAAGTCCGAGGCGAGAAGCACGAGGGATGAGAACATTTTTAAAGTCATTGATTACTCAGAATTCTTTTTGCATCTTTATTTTGCATGGATGAACTCGGAACCGTAAAAATCCACTGCCAATCATTAGCGGACCGGAGTTCCACTGTGGCGACCCCTAATTGGGAAAAGCAAAAGACTTTTATTTTGCATGGATGAATTGATAAGAAAGTGTATAAAATATGCAGTTTTATTTTGTTCAGAGAGACTGATTTACCAACTGCTATGAAGATGGTCTCCCAGTGCTGTAAATAAAAATTTCTGTTTGCACATCCTGAAGTGTTGTTCCTGACTGAAGGCATACAAGATAAATTCTTAATGTTATTTATGACTATAACACTCCATAGCATACACAGTCAGCATCCTGATCAATCGATCCATATCAGAGTCCAAAGTACCTAGCATCTGGAAAAAGTCCCATATCATCCCCATTCATAAAGGAGGTAACTTCAGAGAACTTGCAAACTTTTGACCCATAACCATAATTTCCCTCATCTCTAAAATACTGGGAAAATGCATTCATCTTCAACTCATGAATTACTTACTGCATAACAACCTCCTTGCAAACACACAACATAGTTTTCGTCCCAGCCAAAGCACAACTACAGCCCTCCTAACCTTCAATGACTTTGTAAACAGAGCTAGAGACTCAAGGTTGCTATGTGTCAGCACTATTCCTTGATGTCTCAAACGCATTCAATACTGTATCGCACTCCTTACTCTTGAACAAGCTCTCTAACCTAGGATTTATCCCTCCTACACTGAATTTGTTCTACAGTTACACAATTGAAAATCTGTAAAATGGTTAAATGCTATCTCCCCATTTATAGCAAATGCCACTGGAGTCCCACAGGGATCCATCCTAGGACCCCTACTTTTTAATATTTTTACTAACGACCTTCGTTACAGCATGTACTACTGGAACATTAATACAATATGCTGACGATTCCACAATAATCTGTACCTCTCACACACTGCCCCAGCTTCTCTCTTTGCTGTTGAATTCTGGCTTACCCACTGCTAGCTATTCTTCAACCCAAAGAGAAGTAAACTGCTTGATTTTCCACCAAAGATCCGTACTACTAATCTAAACAGCTTCAAAATTCTCTCCACTCATAACACCACCACTGAAATTGCCCACCACACCAAGTTACTGGGTGTAGTCATAGACAACCACCTTTGTTTGATCTTCACATGCAACAAAACATAAAGAAAACCCACCAGAAACTTGGCACATTATACAAAAACAAATATACTAACCTCTTCTTCCACCACTCTTGCCAAAACATTCCTTCTATCCTCCCTGCTTTGTGGTGCTCCAATACTTACCAATTTACACAGCTCTTCTAGATCCAAAATGGAACAGTGCTATAATAAAGTGGCCATGTTCTCCACCAACTGAAAAACTAGAACCCATCACTGCTTGTCACAAAAAAAAAAAAAAAACGAACTGGCTAGAATTCCCCAACTACCTACTATATACCCAGCTTCTAACACTCCACAACATAGGTACAAAACTTTCTTACACTGTGAAGGACACCAATGAGGAAGAGAAAAGGCAAACACTACTAAAAACTCCTGATGTCCACCACGGCAGTAAAACTTAATAGTAAAATCAAAACTTTAATAAAAAGAATATAACATAAAATAAGCAGTCATCAGTCTTCCGATAAGCACTTTCGGCAAATAAGCCTTCCTCAGATTGTATAAAAAAGGACTGTTCAGCTCTTGTATTTATAAGGCATCACAGCCATTCCTCATTTAGTTCTCTGACACGCCCTTGTTGCAAACCAAAAGGAGGCCAGCTAGCAGAGAGGTACCATTTCCTTCATTGTAATTAAAGGGGCAGTGCTTCTCTTTATTATAGGATTGTATATGAGAAAACTAATAGCTATGGATGTGAATACATTATATGAATGAAACGACATTCAAGTAAACTTGCTAATCATATTCCTTTTATTCTTAAGTGCAGGTTTTAATGGCACAATAGTATTCAAGCCTGGTGATCTGTTTGCTCTTAAATTAATTATCCAGCATGTTTCCCCGTAGTTCTGTGCGATTATGAACATCACTTCCTCTTGTGGTCTGACAGACTGCCTCTATGGCCTTAAATACAAAGTAAAGAGAAGGATACTGTGCTACGTGGGCTGCCAAGGCATTATTGGGATCTTTCTGTTTGATGTCCCTCAAATGTCTGACGATACGTTCCTTAAGACGTTGATCTGTTTTGCCAACATAGAAAGCACTACATTGGCAGCAAGTCACTAAGTATATGGTGTGGGAACTAGTACAATCAGCATAAATATTAAAATTGTACTGTTGCCTGGAGTATGGATGTACAAAAACATTGGAGCTGTCAATGGAGTTGCAAGCTTTGCATCTTAAGCACTTGAAAGTGCCCTTTCTATTAGAATTGGGCCTATTTCTTTCAAATACATCTTTGTTGCAAATGAGACGTTTCAAATTCTTCTTATTCTTGTATAGGAATTTGGGCTGTTCACTTACAATGTCTCTTATTTTGTCATCAGTTGTCAATACCAGCAAAAACTTCCTAATAACTTCACATACTTGCTTATTGTCACCAGTGTATGTTAACAAACATTTAAGTTGCTGTGATTGAGTTTTAAGATCCAGGCTCTCATGATGACTCGATGTGGGTACAGAGAAGTAGGGATGTCCCTTTCCTCTCCTTAATTCCTGTGGATCATGCTTCAATCTTAGATTCTTTCTTTTATAGGACCTTTTACTTAAATGTGTCTCAATATTTCTCTGTTCTGCTACAAAGGCTTCATTCTCAGTACATAATCTTGAGGTTCTTAAGATCTGATTCTCAAAGATGTTATCAAAAATATGTCCCGGGTGCATACTCCCCCTATGCAGATAATGATTTCTCCAGGTTTCTTTTTTATTTGGCAAAACAGATCAACGTCTTAAGGAACGTATCATCAGACATTTGAGGGACATCAAACAGAAAGATCCCAATAATGCCTTAGCAGCCCACGTAGCACAGTATACTTCTCATTACTTTGTATTTAAGGCCATAGAGGCAGTCTGTCAGACCACAAGAGGAGGTGATGTTCATAATCGCACAGAGCTAAGGGAAACATGCTGGATAATTAATTTAAGAGCAAACAGATCACCAGGCTTGAATACTATTGTGCCATTAAAACCTGCACTTAAGAATAGAAGGAATATGATTAGCAAGTTTACTTGAATGTCGTTTCATTCATATAATGTATTCACATCCATAGCTATTAGTTTTCTCATATACAATCCATATACAGCTATCAGGGAGTTGAAATGGATCTTGACCTTAAAAGCACATATATCTCCTGGAATTAATCAATCTGTATCTGTAAAACCAGTTTTGGACAATAGAAAGAAATATTAATATAAGAAATATTTTTTTATAGTATTATATTTATATTTGATCAACTAATAGTTAGGTCAGTTTATATAAATAAATAACATATTATTATGGAGAGCAAAGTTAATATGGTTCTTTGTCCAGCACCAATTTATTATATTCTTTGAACTTGACTGAATCCTTGGATTGTGGGAAGTCTGAAATTAATTTTTGATTCACGAGGATATTTATTAAACACCATGCTTCAGCTATATTTGTAGAAATGATACACATGTCTAGTGAAGGTTGTGATGGGCTAGTGTTTATCAGTCATTCCCACCTTATTTTGACACGGCAGAATTGAGTGAATAAATGCAATTTTTTAAGCCGCTTTATATAGCTGACTTAGAATCTGTCAACTTGGAAACTTTAGCGAGCGCTTAAATGTAAATGTGTTACCGCTTAGCCATTGCTTTTGAAATATTCTTTTTAGCAATGTCCAGACATAATAGTGGATGTTATTTGAGGTTTCTCTAAGGAATATGTAAATATCCCTAGATGCTGGAAGATAAGAGTTAAAGAAGTCTGATCATTTATAAGTCAGCCGGGATTTGGAATGTATTCTCCTATTTTAATAGTTATACATATAGCTTTCCACACGGTGGATTTTTTATCGCAACCCTTTAGTTGCTGATCTTTTTGAAACATTGCAATGGGGCATTGTAAGTAATTTAATGTAACATTTGATCAAGCACTTTAGTAGAGTAAACCGATATATTCTATTATATTAAATATAGAATATTTTAAATTCAGAATTTTTACTTGGTCTCTCTTTATCAGGTTAAATTTGGGTTAGTTGCACAGTTAATGAAACATCGGTTATTTTCTAATACAAGCCAGGCTTGTATTTTTATATTGTGTTCTTGATTTTTTATTTTAGTATTACACATATAGGTATTACTTGTCTTAGAAGAGAAAAGATGGGGAGGACAACCCTAGCATTACCAGGCTCGAGTATTCATATGATGTGTTTATATTTTTAGTTTACTGTTTCCATGGAGCTTGATGTAGTGTTCTCCGAGCTCCTCATAGTTCATTAGTTAATGAAAATAACCTAAATTGATCACTGATGCACAGAATACACAGACCCTAAAGCGGCAATATACCAGTATGTTTCAAACTTTATTTAATTTTGAATTCAATGACATTTAATATACTTTTAGAAATGTCTAATGTCGGTGCTTCAAATTTGTGAATGTTTACTACTAGGTTGATACAGTAAAGAAAGACTCAGTGCAATTTGTTAGGAAGTTTGATATACTGTGAGTTAGATGCTATTTTCTTTGTGCTAATTGGGCTCGCAGCGGTTCAGAGCTGCGGTGTTTTTAATGGAATCCAGAGATGTACGTTTAACCTGCAGCATTGCAATTTAAGATTTTTTATATGTCTGTTGTTTAAAGAATGTTTAGTTATATTATATTATATTTTTTTACTTTTGAATATTGACCATTGCCGATTTAACTGCAACAACAGCTAATTTAACCATTGGTTAATTGATGCCTTGTATTTTGATTTTCGCGCCTAAAGGCTATGTATAAAAACAGCTTTTTTGTTTATTGTTATTTACACCTGAAGAAGCGTAGTATACCTACGTGAAAGCGCTTGTGTTTTTATGGGATAATAAAAGACGTTTTTTCTTTTACTTGGCTTCTCCATGTGGTGACTCCTGTTGGGATTTATTGCTTACATCTGTTTTTTATTTTTCCTAAACGGAGTCTTTGTTTCGTTGCTGCAGTTCGGTATATATTCTTCATATACAATCCTATAATAAAGAGAAGCACTGACCCTTTAATTACAATGAAGGAAATGATACCTCTCTGCTAGCTGGCCTCCTTTTGGTTTGCAACAAGAGCATGTCAGAGAACTAAATGACGAATGGCTGTGATGCCTTATAAATACAAAAGCTGAACAGTCCTTTTTATACGATCTGAGGAAGGCTTATTTGCCGAAAGTGCTTATCGGAAGACTGAGGACTGCTTATTTTATGTTATATTCTTTTTATTAAAGTTTTGATTTTACTATTAAGTTTTACTGTCGTGGTGGACATCAGGAGTTTTTAGTAGTGTTTGCCAACACTCCACAACATGGTCTACAAAACTCTAGCCTGCCCAGCACTAAACAACATCATTACACCTTATAACCCTAACAGAACTCTTAGGTGTGCAGATAAAGAGAGTCTCTCTACATACAAACCCTCTAAGACAGCAGGACAGAGAGTCTGCACTCCCACTATGTTGCAAAAGCATGCAGAACTATCTTCCACTTACAGTAAGAACGTCTAATAACTTACTTGCCTTTAAAACAGTACTGAAACAACACATGTTCAACTCCTGGCTGTGCCCTTGCACTGATGCAGGCTAATCTCTTCCCCAGATTAGTCTAGACTGCTACTCTCATTCACTCCCTACCTGTATCAGTTACTTGTGTAGTTACCATTTGCCTCATACTACTGTAGCTGCTTACTTGCAACTCAGGTAATATTGTATAAAGACTTATTTTTTTTATCTGTATATGTAATTGCAAATCATGCAATTTTTATTTAATCTTTATAAATGTTTGCACGTGTCTGTATGCTTTTCTCCCTGGGCTTCCACTGAAAATGGGCTCTTTTCGACCCAGTTGGACATTTCCACTTAACAAATGCCAGATAAATAAATACATAATAGGGATGTTCCCATGCAGTAAGTGTTGTAGATGCAGTAATGTAGTTCAATCTTTTGACAGAATCAATTATCTCCCCTTTTTTTGCTACTAAAACTTTTATTTGTAACACTGAAGGCATTATATATGCCCTCATATGTACATGCAATTTATTTTATATTGGAGAAGTAAAAGACCTTTTAAATGTGGGTTACAAAAGCATATAAGGGATATAAAAATAAAAAAAAATAGAAAATACAGTTCAGCACAAACAATATCATGACAGTAATGCTTGTTTACTGCAGGGTACTATTTTAGAATAGGTGGCTGTAAAATTTGGGCAAGAAAATTTATTGAAAGATTAAGTTGTTATATAAGGAAAATGTGTACATTTTAAAATATGAAACTCTTATAGCTTAGAGGCTTGAACACAATGTAATCGGAAATATATACTATACATATTTTTAAATTTATAGCTGGCAGTTTAAAATATAATTACTATTTGGTGAATGTAATTAAACTATTTACAACTATTTAATTTCACAATTACCACAGTCTTTAAACATAACCTACTCAACAATGCATGCAAATGTGCATTACCCTTCCCAGCAGACAAAACTGACTGTTCATGAGTGTCTACAAACCAAAGTTGTTAGGTGCCTGACTAACTCCTCTCCTCCCCAGTTACCCCAGTCAGTTCACCTGAAGGTATTTGTAAGATCATATCAGCACAATAATCTAACATTCTTTTCTACTTCTCCCGGTCTTCATTTATTTAGATGATAAAAAAGCGAATGCAGTACCAGATTGCACAACTGTTTTTATTAGTAAAACAAGTAAGCGCTTTCATCCCAAGCTTAATGTATTACGAACTTCATCAGATTTACAGTGTTTCCTGTCACAGTAGTTTAAATCACTTCAAAGCCATGACATCACATCCTACTGCTCTTAAAGTGCAACAGTACATCTAATGTAAATCTTACGTACTAGCTTGTTTCAACCTTATAAGTATACATTCAACAATAAATTTCATAAATCATAAAGTTAAAAATTAAAAATATACAAAATTTACAGGAAATGTTAATATAGAAGAAGTGGTGGAAATAGGAAGACAAAATAACATAGAACGAACCACACATCTAAGTGTAGAGCGACAAACTGTTACTACCAACACCAAACAAATAATGGCACCCTACCTGTCCAGTTTTTAACAACTTTTTCTAGGGATACAGTTGTAATTAAAAATATTTTAATGAAAAACTGGAACCTGTTAAGTAATGAAAAACATATGAGGTAATTGTTAGGTGAGAAACCTATCTGTGTATACAGGAAGGGAGCTACAATAAAAAATCTACTAGAACAAATGGAAAATAACAAGAGGGAAGGGCAAATGTTTAAATGTGGTACACAAGTTTTGCCCTTGCATTCTGGAGACTAGTAGGTTAGAAATAAATGGGGTCTGAATAAATATCAAGGAGAGATCTAATTGTAGTAGTGAAAGGGTGGTTTATTGTGCTATATTTGAAAATTGCCCATGTTTTTACGTGGGCAAAATGAAACGGAAATTGAAGAACAGGATAGGCAAACACCTAAGAAATATAAGGGATGGGTGTGAATTTAATGCCCTAGCTAAACATAATTCTGGAAATCCTGGACACGGGTTCAAATTTATAGTCCTGGAATCCTTAAACATATCTGGAAGAGGGGGCACTTGGCCATACTTGTTGGAAAAACTAGAACATGCATGGTAGTTAAGTTTAAATGCTCTAAATTGGCCAGGACTAGACAGTGTGTCCATTAGTAGCCTTCTTAAACTAAAGGCATTAAGAAGATGATGCCATTTACTAACAAAGGAACTTCTATGTCATCAGAATTGTTAACATTTTAAGTTGTTTAGGGGGAGAAACATGATTTTAAAAGTGTATTATGGAAATGCTTGTATAGGAGTATGTTAGAAGAACTTGTTTTGGAGGTTTTATAAGCATGGGTAATTTAGGTTAGTTTTAATGTTGTAAATAACTTGAACATTGGGTTATAAATATGTAAGTAATTGTATGTCAATTTTGTATTTTTTTAATTTTTAACTTTATGATTTATGAAATTTATTGTCAAATGTATACTTATAAGGTTGAAACAAGCTAGTACAGAAAATTTACATTAGATGTACTGTTGCACTGTAAAAGCAGTAGGATGTGATGTCATGGCTTTGAAGTGATTTAAACTGATAGGAAACGCTGTAAATCTGATGAAGTTCGTAATACAAGCACTTATTTCTTTTACTAATAAAAATAGTTGCGCGATCTGGTACTGCATTCGCTTTTTTAATTTTTTGAGTTTGGAACTGTTTTTCTTTTTTTGGTGGATTTATTTAGATGAGACTCATTCATTTGTGACAGCCAGTAACAGTCACTGAGAATGAGGGGAAGATCCCCAAGTCTACACAAGTAGTCACAATTTAAAAACTTTCTCTTTCAAATAATTATGTTATGTACTTACCATACCATGGAATTTGTTTTGTCCACTTTTTATTCTTCCTCACTATTGGGTCTAGGATCCAACCATCGTAACCGCTACGGCCACTTTTCAACAGACTTCAAATCCAAGCCTCAAGCTCCTCCCTTAGCCCATAAGCCCTCATATCGAGTTTGCTGCCTTCTATATGTATACATCTGTATGAATCTGCCATAATCTGGTAATAAACATAAACCACCAAAAAAGTTTAATATGCTGAGCAGGCTCAAACTAAGAATCTGTGAGTTCTGAACAGAGCCGGCCTTAGCTGAAATAGCACCCTCGGCAAAGTAGTGTTTCGGTGCCCCTTAAGTCCCATCCACAGCCCCACCCACACCATACTCATGATATGTCCATGATTTTGTACCTTCATCCTTCCATTACTTTTAGTACTGTCCAGAATTCATGCACAAAAAGGTATGCTGCACAGTAACCCATTCATGGTTTTATGGTTTGTATCAGGAGTGTGAAACAGGCAGCCTGGGGTCCACAGTCCAGCACACCAAACCAGTTTATCTGGCATACTGCATGCCCCCAAAACTGCTTTGACTAGGTAGGTTCATGCTGGACATGATAATGATGCCATCCACACATGCTGAACATGGTTACTTGACCATCTCATACATTGCAAAATAGGCTAAGTGGGCCCCTGAACCAACAATGTTGGAAATGCACGGTTTATAAACACTGTTGGGTAGAATGCATTTTATTGAACCCAGCTACATCTCATGTTTTAAATAACTCAGGTTTCTGGAATGTTGAATGCTAGTTACACAGACAAATGAGAAATGGGCCACCTCTCCCCCCATCAGCTCATTTCCATGGTCACAAAAGTTTAACATCTTTGAAGTACAGTACAGTTATAAGCTCATCCAGAATTCCCACATCAAAACTACTGAAAAGCCTGACTACGAAGTTTGGTGCATATAATACATAGTTACACTAACAAGAAAGACACATGGTGATAAGAGAAATTTTTTCATAGCAACCCTCCCTCTCATACCTCTTGGTGCAACAAATCTCAACAATGCCAAAAATAAGGGGGGGGAGGGTCAAAGGCCCAAAACTAGAGACAGATTTTACATATTGCTCCTATAAACTTAAAAAAAGTTAGAATAGATTTTGCATTATTATGTATTTTCTGAAGGATATGAAGTCTGAAACTCAAGTATCTGCCATTATTTAATGACTTCAATCCTCAATGATTTGCCAGGAAACCGCAAATATTATGAGAACAGACCAAAACTCTGGACATTCTGCAAAAATATGGAGTTCAGAGCAGTGCTCTTTCCCACAACAGGTCTAACAACCCCCACTGTATGTCTTGCGATTGGAAATGGACATTTCTAAGGCTAGCAGTCAAAAGAGGAATTAGCAGAGCTCCGACTCTTCAAAGAGTTTGGACTTTTACATACTTCAATAATGGCAGTTTGCCGTGACAAAAAAAATGGGGGGGAAAAAAAGTAACCTTTATTATGAGAAGCTGCCTCTGCAGCATAGCAACAGAAAACAGTCATATGCTCCTCCTCCTCCAGCTTCCCAACCCCACCCCTTTCCTTAGAATGTAGCTTTCAAGGGTCAGCAAAGACCCTCCTACTGCACTAGGATAAAAAGAAGTTATGTCTTACCATAACGTTCCATCTGTGCTGTAGGTCTTTGTTCATTCATTACCATTAGGACCTTAGTTCCATCATTGGAACCGATACAGCCGTTTCCAAGTTCGCGTCCCAGCCAAAAACTCTCAGCTAAGACCTACCCATAATGCCCCTCTCCTAGTTACTTCAGATCGAGTTTGCCCACCCTTAGATAATAGATGTAGTAATAGAAAAAAAAAATAGGAGGCTCTGTCTGAGCAAATACCCTAACTAGGAGTTCCTAAAGTCCACCAGTAGTCCAGGCAGGGGGAAGGAGGGCAGGAAGTAATGAATGAACAAATATCTACAACACAGATGGAATGTTATGGTAAGACAACTTCTGTATCTGATGTTGTAAATCTGAGTCCCCAGCTACTTGAGTCCTGGGTGGCCCTAAGGAAGGATATTCCTGAGCACCATAGAACCAAAAGATGCTCGTCTTCTGGAGGCCAAATCCAATTTGTAATGACATATAAAGGTATGAGGTCTTGCCCAAGTGGCTGCTGTGCAGATATCATCCATAGAGGCTCTGGAATAAAATGCTATAGAAATAGCCATAGATCTGGTAGAATGAGCCTTTATTCTGGAAGGTAAGGATAGCTTATTCTGTTGGTAGATAAAGGTAATGATGTTTCTAAGCCAGAAGGATAAAGTCACTTTGGAAACGGGTTTACCCAATCTGGGTCCTGCAAAGGTCACAAACAATTTGTTTTCCTGAAAGATTTAGTCCTGTCTAAATAACAATGAAGCTGCCAATGCACATCAAGGGTGTGCAAAAGGTACTCCCCTCTATTAGAATGTTGAAGGAAGAAACAGGTCAATTGATTGGTTAATGGAAAAGCCAGAAATGACCTTGGGCAAGAAAGAAGGATCAGTATAAAGGGACATCCTATCCGTGTGGAAGATCAAGTAAGGACTCTTGACACTCAAAGCCTGCAGCTCAGATACTCTTCCTGCTGAGGTAAGTGCTACTAGAAGTAAGGTTTTCCATGACAAAAATTGCAAATCACATGAATCAAAAGGCTTGAAACGAGAACCTGTGAGAGACTGAAGTAACAAAGTCAAGTCCCAGGGTTCTAAGGGAGGCTTGACCTGAGGTTTAACATGTAATACTCCTTTCAAAAAGGTCTTGCATAGGCGTTGTGACATAACTGAAGAATATCAAGATCATTATGAAAACTGGCGATGGCTGCTAAATGTACAGTGACTGTTGAAGTTAAGGCTCCTGCATGCAAAACAGTAGTCAGGTACTGTAGGATCTTTTGAATAGGCATAGAGAAAGTTTTGATCTTTGGCCCAAATAGAGAACCTAGTCCATTTACTAGAATAAACTTTCCTAGTGGAAGGTTTGTGTGAAGCCAGAATAATTTCATGAACAGGAGATGGGATGTCAGGCAGCCTGGCAATCATTGAAAGTGAAGAAACCAAACTGTGAGCTTGAGACTGTGCAGGTTCGGATGAATCAGTCCTCGAGGATGAGATAACAGGTCTTGGGAATGATCCAGGATCCGCGAACTGCAAATCTGATGAGGCCATAGGGAAGACCCAGTGGCCAATCATGCGTTAGAGCGTCCCTCAGCAGTTCCCCTCTGAGGGGGGATCAGGGCAAATTAACTTCTGCATTTGTAGTTTAGGGGGGATGCAAACAGGTCGCAGCAAGGCTTGCCCCAGCGTTGGAAGATCCGATCTGCTCTTACAGGGTTGAGAGACCACTCATGAGGCATCAGGATGTTCCTGCTCAGATTGTCCCCAATAAGGTTAGAACTCATAGGAATGTGTGCTGCTATAAGGAAGCGGTTGGAAGCTATTGCCCAGTGCCAAATCCTGACTTCCCCGTCACAGGAGGTAAGACCTAGTTCCACCTTGTTTACTGATATACCAGACGACTGACATGTTGTCTGACTGAATTGCAATGGTCCCAGAGGGTAGGGACGCATGGAACACTTGCAATGCTAGGAGAACTGCCCTCAGTTCCAGGACATTTATGTGCAAATTGGATGGGGGACCAGGTGTCTTGGACAGTCATTCCCTGGAAATGCCCTCCCCCCAACAGGGAAGCATCTGTGGTCACCGTGGCCATGGGCTGGGGAAGACAGAACGGTCGACACCAAAGATTCGTTTGTGGGTTCATCCACCATATTTCTTCCTTGCAACGGTTTGAAAGACATAACATGTGGTCGAGTGGGTAAACTAGCAATGACCATTGTGCGGAAAGGAGCCACTGTAGGATTCTCATGTGCAGTCTCGCCAGTGGTACCAATGTAATGGCAGCCACCATGGAGCCGAAAAGTTACAGTACAAGATGTGCTGGTACATAGGTCTGAGGAAGAAGATCTTGGATTTGGTCTGTTATGTTTGAAAACCTGTGACGGGGGAGAGAAGCTTGACAGGATGTTGTGTTGAAGACCGCTACAATGAATTCCGGTGTCTTCATTGGAGACATTGAAATTTGTTCTTGTTGATTGTAATCCCCAAGCAGACAGCAAGACCTTGAGTATAAGAAGATTCCTGGTCGGTGCGGTAAGAAGCCAATCATCTAGATAGGGAAACACCTGAAATCCTTGCAGTCGAAGATGAGCTACCACAACTGCCATATATTTGGTGAACACTCGAGGGGCTGTCGAGGGACCGAATGGCAGTGCCCTGAACTGGTAGTGATTGGCTCCCAGCCAGGAGCGGTGATCCATCTTTATGTGGTAGTACAAGTCCTGGAGGTCTACAGAGCACATCCAGTTATCCCTCCCTAGGAAGGGAAGAATGGACTGTATCATGACCATCTGGAAATGTTGAAGTTTGATAAATTTGTTCAATAAGTTGAGATCCAGGACTGGTCTCCAGTCCCCTGTCTTTTTTGGCAATAAAAAGAACTTCGAGTAAAACCTAAATCCTTGTCTGGTCTGGTGGTACTGGTTGGATGACTCTCTTCCTTAGCAGCTTTTCTATTTCTAAGGCTGTTAATTCCCCTCTGACTGGGTGGTACATCGGGGATGGGAGTTAAATCAAATGGTATTTGGTAGCCTCTGGATATTATTCTCTGCACCCAAACATCGGTAGTAATAAGATGCCAGGCTGGTAGATGCAGAGAAAAACGACCCCCGACTGCATCCAGAGGAAAGCAATTGGGCTGCTGCTCAGGAGCGCTGGAAGGGCCTGCCAGAGAAAGAATCTCTAGTACCCTGGTTACCCGGACCCCCTCTACCCCGAAAAGGACATCTTCCATATGAGTTGCCCCCTCTGCCCCAGGGGGATTGTTCATCACGAGTGTCACGAAAAGGTCCTTGGGATTTCTTGAACCAAATTTTTCCTCCCTTTTGGTTCCTGGAGTAGGACCTCTGGGGGTTGGAAAGGCGTATGCCCACAGCAGACAAGGTCATTCCATTTTTCTCACTACGTGTAAGTGTGTCTCGTACTTTGGGTACAAAAAGTGAAGATTTGTCAACAGGTGCATTGACGAAGGAAGACTTAAGGGGGTCTGCGAAGTCATACAACCATATCTAAGCATTACGTCTCATGACCATGCCTGATGCGGCAGCTCGAGCTGCCCCTTAGTGGAGTGAGATATCAAACACATCGAGGAGTTTGAGATGGATTCAAGGGTAGCTAGCTGCAGGGTGACAGTATCACGCACCTCATCAAGTAGTATCCCACCAAAGAGGGAGACATTTTGGAAATTAGGTCTCTTTGGAGGCAAGTAAAGTGTGCCAGATAGTACAGTGACCAAATGGCAAATGTCACTGAAGCATAGGTTCGTTTCCCTAGTCTGTCCATGGTCCAGGACACTCTGTTTGGAGGATGGACAGTGGAACTATCTTCTGCCAGTTCCTTCTTGGTGGCTGCTGCCATGACCATAGAATCAATGGTCAACTGCTTGGACCAGTGGTGCTGGTCTTCAGGTGTAGATAAATTTTTTTGTCTGGCCTCTGAGGGACAGGTTCTACATTCTCCGGGGCCTTCCAGGCACGCTGCACAATGATTTTAACAAGGTCACATGCTGGTGGAGTCACCCAGGAAGTAGATGGGTGGGCACGGAAGGCCTGCAAGAACACCAATTCCTCAGAAGATGTGTTATAGGACTTTCAGTCTCACCGCTGCTTGAGGATTTCGAGAATGTCTCCGATTGAGATGTCGTCTGGGGAAGATCGTGAGGACCTTTCCACCTCATCAAAATCAGTGTCTTCGGTGATAGATTCCTCCGGTGAACCAAGGTGCTTCCTCTTGCACCGTTTCTTCCAGGGTGGCTCCCCAGGGGGATCTTCTGAGGAGGACTCCGGAGAAGGGGTTCCCCTTCAAAGAGGGTTCTTGCGACTCCCGTGCCCGGGGTCCAGAAATAAAGGGTTGGGAGAGGTGCATGCTAGGGGAGGGTTCTGATACAGATGCCATTGGTGCTGACTGCGAGTCCACTATCTATACAGCAGGCCCACCTGAAGAGGGATGGGAGTCCAGAACCGGGAAGGACAACCATGGAACTGGGGTCACACCTCACAGTGAGGAGCCCACCTCCAGGTGAGGACCTCTGAGAGAACTGGAAGTCGGAGCCGTGGATATAGATGGCACCAGAGAGAAAATAGGCGCCGGGCTAGGTACCAAGGTACAGAGCCAATGCAGCAAAGGTGGACGGTGCCTACAGGGAAAACACTGCTGTGCGAACCAAGACAGTATGCACTGGAGTGGAAGTACCTTGTCCTTGGCAGGTATTAGAGTTTTGGAGCTGAAGAAATTGTCGGCACCGTGGCTGGGAATGGTGCCGAAGCAGGTACAGTCATCGGAGCTGATGTTGGATCCAAGGACGGCACCAAAGTCAGTGATGCCGAGGTCGGAACTGAAATAGGGGTGAATATCATGGATGGCACCGAGGAAGAAGACACAGAGCCTGGTGCCGAAGAGGTCTGCGCCGAGGGCGCCGGCGAAGCACAGAACCGACTCGGTTCCATAACTGACAGAGATGCAGGTGACTCTATTTGTCCTCATGATTTTTGGTTTTTGGAGGGGGTGAGACCTCCAACACACAGAGTCTCTGAAAAGGTGTCTTGAGTAATCTACTTTTCCTTATGTTTTTTGGTCTTTGGAGGGGGTGAGACCTCCGACCCAGATAGAGCCTCTGAAAAAGGTGTCTTGAGTAATCTGTTTAAGATAAGTTTATATTTACGTTCTGCTAGTGTACAATTACTAAAGCTTGCACAAATGTCACAGTCAGCTTTAATATGATCCACGCCCAAACAGTAGACACAACGAACATGTGTATCTGAGTTAGGCGTCTTACATCCATACTTGTCACACTGTTTAAATCACAACTTAGCTTTGTCTGATATAGTAAGGCAACCTATAGAAAAATTAAGGGAGAAAATACCAATGTCGTCATTTAAAAAAAATATATCACTAGTAGAAACGAAAGGCCTGTCAAAGACAGGAAAGAGGGACAGTACCAATAAAGGTAAAAAATTAAATTATCAAGAAAAAGGGTAGGAAATGGACTTAGGTTATAGGCAACAGTGAGAAAAGGCTAACTTGACTAAAAATTAAAATTAGCAGAGTCACAAAATGCACACAGAAAAACATTCAAACAGTCTGCCTCAACCTCATTAATGAAGCATGGGATGAGAGGCAAGTGTGAACAGAATTTTATGCCAGCAGGCAGCAGCTCAGACTGGAGGAGTCACAGGGGACATCAGCACAGCAGAAGCATCACTGATTGGGTGCTATAACAATGCTCAGTTATCCCAGCCACTAACTGATTGTGTATTGCTGTAGATTGGGGGGGGGGCACAGCAGGAATAATACGGCTCTGGGATATGCCTATTGGATGGACTAAGGAATTGGGTGGAAGGCACAAACATCGCAGTACAGTTAGGATGGACTTGGAGACAGCACTGAGATGAACATAAACTTTACGTAGTGGAAAAATAAATTAATTCAAACAAATAAGTAAATAAAAATTGCGTCCTTTATGAGGCTGTCCTGTATGGCGCCCTAGGCGATCACCTAGTTTGCCTACGCCTAAAGCCAGCCATGGTTCTGAAAAATTATCCAGGAAACTTCCAGGAACAAAGGCAAAGGGATGGATGGGGGAAGTGAGAAAGAAAAGTGGACAACACAGATACCAAGTTATGGTAAATACATAACGTATAAATCTGATGTTGTCCCTTTCATTCTTCCTCACTACTGAGCCAGAGTCACATAACTACTGGGTGGCCTTCAATGAAGTCTATGACGGAGCACTGTTGAACAAAAAGCAGCTCTGCTTCTGGAGATAATGTTCAGCTTGTAATGGGTAACAAAGATATGTATAGCAGACCAAATGGCTGCTGCACAAATTACAATAGAAGATCTGGAGGAAAAGTCAGCTGAAGTAGACATGGACCTAGTTGAATGGGCTTTAGGTGGATGAGTCAGACTTAGACCTTTGGCATGCTAAATGAATGAAATGCAGTCAGTAATCCATTTAGCTAAAGTAACCTTTGCTTACAGGTAGGTAAGTAGGCTATCGGCCTAAGGGCCTAAGTAAGCCTAACCAACAAGGTTCCCTGGCTTGCGCCACCCAAGAAAGTTATTTTCCTGTGCCACTGTCGAGCAGAGCCACAGACGTGATCCCCAGGGGTGTATTTCCTATTTCCCATCCAATCATCAAGATTTTTCTTGAAGAGTGCTAATGAGAAACTTTGCTTGACATAGATGGGTAACTTGTTCCAGAGTATGGGAAGTCTCTCGGACAGGAATCTATCCCTCCAGCATGTCCTGTTTATTGTGGTGACAAGGTTTAGGTTCCATGAACATATAGCTTGGGGGGACTGGGATTTCTTTAGGTGTAGCATGTCCAACAGCTCTGCTGTTGACATAGCTTTATATGTTAGGCAAAGTTCACCTCAGAGTAGGTGATATGCTACGGAGTAAAGCTGGAGTTTTTTGAGACGATCAGTATAGGGCAAATGTTTGAGGCCAGTAATCCCCTTTGTGAGGTACTTCTGTGGCCTTTCCAGCTGCTGCAGATGTCTTGTGAGGTACATTCCAAAAGGGGCACTGTACTCTATAATGGGTCTAATGAGTGTCGAGTAGAGGGGAACAATGACCTTTTTTTTCCTGGATGAGAACCCTTTTGTGATGAGGTGTGTCATGTAGAAGGATTTCCTGACTACTGTGGCGATGTGATTATCAAAGGAGACACTACTGTCCACCTGGGTCCCAAGGTCTCTTATCACACATTTGGCGTTAAGTAGACTGCCGCCTATGTGCTAGTTCATGGGTACAGAGTTTTTACCAAAGGGGATGACAATGCACTTTTTGGCATTGAGCTTGAGGCCACGGCTCTAACACCAGGCATCTGTCTCAGTAAGGCCCTTCTGTAGGATGTCCACATCATTTGGGGACTTGACTATGGCTTTTAGTTTGCAGTCATCTGCGAATTTGGTTAGCCAAAGGCCTTCTGTGTTAGTTTGCACTTCAGAGAAGTAGATACCAAACAGGAGAGGTCCCAGGACTGAACCCTGTGGTACTCCACTTGTCACTGGTTTGAAGTCAGATTTGGAGTCAACAACTTTGACGATGTGGGTTCTGTCAGTGAGCCAGTTGGCAACCCATCTTGTGAAGTAGGGATTTATACCTAGTTTAGTGAGTTTAGCTATAATTCCAGAATGTGGGATGGTGATGAAAGCCTTGGCAAGGTCAAGATAGGCCGTGTGAACCACCTTACTCTCGTCTACGGCTTTGGTGACTGCCTCAAAGAAGTCAATCAGGTTCAGGAGGCATGATCTGCCTTTCACAAACTGGAACTGGGTTATTATCCTAAGCGACTGGAGGAAAAGGACACAAAAAGCTGATCAGACCTTCTATGTTGCTTTGTTCTGTGAAGATATAAACTGTCGATGAGCATCTAAAAAGTGTAGCATATATTCACCTTTGCTTGAAAAGTTAGGAAAAAACAGTAAGATGAACAGATTGGTTAAGGTTCGACTCAGTGGCAACCTTGGGCATGAATGAGGGATTAGTTCGAAGAGCTACTCTGTTCTTGTAGAAGACAATACAAGGGTGTTTTGCCGATAACGCCTGCAATTCAGAAATTCTCTTTGGTGAAGTAACCTCTACAAGCAGAACAGTTTTCCAGGAAAGGTAGTTTAAATCACAGGTACTTGCTGGCTCAAAAGGTTTCTGGGTTAATCCCTAAAGGATTACTGTGAGGTCCCACGGTGAAGAAAGTTCTTTAACTGGAGCTCAGAGGTGAAAAACTCCCTTCAAGAAAGCTTTGCATAATTTAGTAGAAGGCAAGGAAAAATTTTGGCTTCCTGAGTGAAAAATCAGATACTGATGCTAGCTGGAGCTTAACGGTAGAAAAACTAGCTCCTTGATCAAAGAGGAGACTAAGGAAAAATAAAATGTCAGGGATTGAAGCTGAAAATGGAACAATGTTCTCTTAAGCCCAAAAAGAAAACCTTTTGCACTTAATCTTGTAGAGTTCTTTTTAGTGGAAGACTTTTGAGAGGCCAAAACAATGTGATGGACTGGGAAAGCGAGCCTGAAAGTACAGTTTTGTACCTACCATAAATGTAGATGTTCAAGTGCTCATACAGCTGCAGTCATTACAGATGGGTTATCCTGCCATCAGGCGGGTCCTCGGTCGGTCGAATTCCAAAGTCTAGGTCCGGCGTCGGTTGTCGTCGCTTCCTCCCTGACGTCAGTGCGGCAGGGGTATAAAAGAGGCAGCCGACGCCATTTTCTTCAGTTTTTCTTGTCCCAGATGTCAGGTGCCCCCAGAAGGAAGGCAAAACATGAATTTATGCAAACATGCAATATAGAATAATTAAAAAACAGTAGTTGCAAGCAAATACACCATAAGAGAATACCCCAAATAGGTTGTATGATAAGGTGTTTGTCATAAGGCCTGTCCTAAGAGGGGACGGAGGGGGGGTAACCTGGACTGCAGCTGTATGAGCACTCGAACATCTACATTTATGGTAGGTACAAAACTGTACTATGTTCATCATGCATATAGCTGCAGGCATTACAGATGGGAAGAATCCCAAAGCTAAGTAGGGGTGGTAAGCACTAAGTGGAACTAGGAGGAGCAAGGATGCCCTGCAAGACTGATGTGGCAAAACCCACTCTAGATTTAGAGTATAGTGGAAGGTGATAGTGCTTGGAGAAACTGTGCACTGAACTCCAAGTGGCTGCTTCCAAAATGTCCTTGGTAGGGACCCCCCTGAGGAAAGCTGCAGAGGTAGCTGTGGCCCTGGTGGAATGGGATCTGATGCATGCAGGCACAGTTTTTCCATGAAATGAGTAACAAAAGCGTATGCAGTGGGCTATCCATTTTGAAATTGTCTGTTTGGAAATAGCCTTTCCTTGAGCACCTGTAGCATAGGACACAAAGAGTTGCTCGGATTTCCTGAATGGCTTTGTCCTGTCTAAACAATAACAAAGTTGTCTGTGAATGTCCAAGGAATGTAGTAGTCTTTCCCCTTTGTTTTGTGGATTAGGATAAAAGGTAGGTAAGTGGATAGTCTGATTCAAAGCTACACTGGATACTACCTTTGGCATAAACATAGGGTTGGTTCGTAAGGAAACTCTGTCCTGATGGAAAATGATGAATGGTTGCACAGCCATGAGGGCCTGTAGCTCCGAAACCCTGCGTGCTGAGGTGATAGCCAGAAGAAAGGCTGTTTTCCATGACAAGTATTGTAGTTCTGTTGAAGAAGCTGGCTCGAAGGGAGAAAGGGTCAGCTTTTAAAATATGAAGTTGAGGTCCCAAGCAGGGACTGGTGGTTTTCTTGGGGGTTTTATATTCTTTGCCCCTCCGAGGAACTGCCTTAAGAGAGGATGAGAGAATAAAGGGGGATCTGTGTTGCATGGTGCAGAAATGGCTGAAGCGTGGATCTTGATGGAGGAGAAGGAAAGTCCACTGTTTAACATCTCAGCTAGGTACTGTAAAATTTGAGGTATATTTATTACCCAAGGATTCTGGCCCTTTTCTCGATTCCAGGCACAACATCGTTTCCATTTGGCGGAGTAGGCTTTTCTAGTAGAAGGTCTTCTGGCCTCCAAGATGACATCCTGCACCTCCTTGGAGAGGAGAGTCTGTTGGGAAATCAAGGAATTCTCCATGCAGCTAGATTTAGGGTTTTGAGCTGGCTGTGAAGGGTTTTGTAGTTGTGCTGGGACAACACAAGAGGGACTAGAAGTAGGATCCATGGTGGGGAATGTGTCAGGCTCTTCAGGAGCAGATACCAGTGTTGCCTTGGCCAGTCTGGAGCAATGAGAATAATTTTTGGCCTCTCTGCTCTGGCTTTTAATAGAACTTTGGGCAGCAGAGGAAGAGGCGGGAAGGCATAGACTGTCAATGTTGTCCAATTGAAAGAAAGTGCGTCCACTTTCCAGGCCTGTGGATGATAGGTCCTTGAACAAAATTTTTTCAACTGGTAATTTCTGTGGGTAGCAAAGAGATCTATGTCTGGCTGTCCCCATGCCTAAGTTATCGTTGTGAAAACTTGAGGATGCAACTTCCATTCGTGTGGATCTGTCATATTTCTGCTTAGGTTGTCTGCCAGTGTGTTTCTCCCTGGCAGGAATTGTGCCTGTAGTTGGATTTGCAATTCCAGTGCTGTGTTCCATAGGGTCATGGCTTGCCTGCACAGGGGGTATGACTAAGTTCCCCCCTGTTTGTTTATGTACCACATCACTGTGGTGTTGTCTGTCCTTATCAATAGCTGGCCTGGATGCAGTAGGTCTTTGAAGGTCATAAAAGCATTTTGCACGGCTAGCATTTCCTTTTGGTTGATGTGTAGGTGCTTCTCTTTTTGGGACCATTTTCCCTGAATGCACTGATCTGTCATGTGTGCTCCCCAGGCGTAGTCTGAGGCATCTGTTGTGATGATTTGAGTTGCTTGAGGTACACAGAAAGGGAGACCTGTGTTTCTTTGGCATGCTTGAGCCCACCACAAAAATTCCTTTTGAAGGCATGGAATGAGTGGTATAATTGTTTCCAAGCTGTGGCTGTGTTGAGACCATAAGTTTTTTAGGTACCATTGAAGTTTCCTTATATGCAGCTTTGCACATGGGATTAGTAGGATGCAAGATGCCATGAATCCCAGAGCCTGCAGGACTTTCCTTGCAGTTAGACTGGTGAAAGTTGCCATTTTGATGAAGTATTGAGACAGTTGCCCTTGTTTGTCTGGCGTGAGGTAGGCCATCTGGGTGGTTGTATTCAAGCTGGCACCCAGGAAAATTATTTGTTGAGAGGGTATTAGTTTTGATTTCTTTTTGTTGACTGTGTATCCCAGGAAGTTCAACAGTTTTATTACAAACGCCAGGTGCTGCAGTAGTATATCCTTGCTGTCCGCTTGGATCAGGCAGTCGTCCAGATATGGGTAGATTTGTATTCCTTGTAGTCTGCAGAAGGCGATTACTGATGCCAGGCATTTTGTAAACACTTTGGGCGCAGTAGATAAGCCAAAGGGCAATGCAGAGAATTGGTAATGGGTTGAACCTGCAAGAAATCTGAGGTATCTTCTGCAATCTTGTCTGATAGGGACATGTAGGTATGCCTCCTTGAAGTCCAATGTTACCAGCCAAGACTCCTTGCCCAGCATGGGAAGAAGCTACTGTAATATGAGCATCTTGAATTTTGGCACCTGTAGATATGTGTTTAGGATGGATAGGTCTAAGATAGGTCTCCAATCTTTGTCTTTCCTTGGTACCAGGAATAGTCTGGAATAAAACCCTTGACCTTGTTCTTTTGCAGGTACCTCTTGAATCGCTTTAATGTCCATGAGAGCTGAAATTTGTTTTTGTGCCTCTGCCCTTTGATTTTGTGGCAGGTTTGGCATGCCTCTCATTTTTGGAAGGGTGTGAAAGTGGAACCTGTAGCCTCTGTCTATAATGTCCAGAATCCATTTGTCTTTTGTAACAATATGCCAATTTTTTGAGAATAATGCCAGTTTTCCACCCAAAGGTGCTGCCATTAAGGCTTTGCTTGGTAGGTGTAGGGGGAAGTCATTGTGTCTGTTTTCTAAATGACTGTGATCTATCTTCTCCACCTCTTGGGGTTGGTGCTTGCCACTGTCTGGCTCTGAAAGATCCTTGAGGTTGCCCTCTACCCCTTGGGCGTCTGTATCTGCCCCTTTGAGGTCTGTCCGTGGCTGGAAAGGACCAATTTTTTGAAGGCCAGTTTCTGCTGAAAAGTACAGTTTTGTACCTACCATAAATGTAGATGTCCGAATTGGATAGCATCTGCAGTCATAACAACTGGGTTGTCCTGTCGTCAGGCAGCCCTTCAGTCGGCCGGATTCCAAAGTCCGGTCCGCTTCGCTGATGTCGCACTCCACCCGACGACATCTCTGTTGGCCTTGGGGAATATAAGCATCAGCCGACGCCATTTTCTTCAGTGTTTCTTGCCCCAGATGCCAGAAACCCTCTAGAAGGCTAAAAAATTTTGGATAGATGCCAATGTTTCCAAAAGATAGAGGTAAACACAAAAATAAGCATGTATGTACATAAATACAAACAAATACACCATGAAAGAAGTCCCCCCACTAGCTAGCTATTAGAAGGGTAAACACCCTAGGAGTACCACAGAGCCGCAGGGCCGAGGGTAATCCTGTCTGCAGATGCTATCCAATTCGGACATCTACATTTATGGTAGGTACAAAACTGTACTATGTCCTTCATGGATGCATCTGCAGTCATAACAACTGGGTAGAATACCATAGCCAACTAGGGGAGGAGGATAAAGGTAGATTATGGTGTGTTTAGGATACCTTGCAGTACAGCAGTGGCAAACCCTGCTCGGGATCTGGAATATAGAGGTAAATTATAATGATTGGCAAATGTATGCACGGAGGTCCAAGTAGCCGCCTCAATAATGTCTTTGGTAGCCACAAGAAGGCTGTGGTAGTGGCTGTTGCCCTTGTAGAATGAGGTCTTATGTTCTGTGGAATTTGCTTTCCATGGAAGGAGTAACAGAATCGTATGCAATTTCCTATCCATTTGGAGATTGTCTGTTTGGAAATAGCTTTTCCTTCCCTTCCTGTTGCATAGGCTACAAAAGTTGGTCAGTCTTTCTGCTATTTTTGTTCTGTCCAAGTAGTAGCGTAGCTGTCTATGTACATCCAAGGTATGCAGTATTCTTTCCCTCTGTTTTGTGGGTTGGGAAAGAAGGTAGGTAGGTGGATTGCCTGGTTTAAGGACACTCTGGATACCACCTTAGGCATAAATGTAGGATTAGTCCTCATGGACACTCTATCTTGGTGGAAGATTAGAAAGGGTTGCACTGCCATTAAGGCCTGTAGTTCTGAAACCCTCCTTGCTGAAGTAATTGCCAGTAGGAAAGCAGTTTTCCATGACAGGTGTTGCAGGTCTGCTGTTGCTGCTGGTTCAAAAGGTGATAGAGTCAATTTTTCTAGCACAAAATTCAAGTCCCAGGCTGGTAATGGTGGTTTCCTTGGAGGTTTTACATTCTTGATTCCTCTGAGGAACTGCCTGAGCAAAGGGTGTGAAAAAACAGGTGGATCAAAGCTGTATTCTGCTGAAATAGCTGATGCATGAATCTTGATGGAGGAATAGGACAGGCCTGAATGAAGTAGTTCGCCAGATACTCCAGAATGTTGGGCATATCTATGTTTGATACATCTTTACCTCTTTCTGAGCTCCAAATGACAAACCTTTTCCATTTCCCAGCATAGTTTCTTCTTGTTGAAGGTCTGCGTGCTTCAAGAATAATGTCTTTAACTCTTTGTGAAAGCTGTGGATTAGCAGCTGCTATGTGATGTTCCATGCAGTCAGTTGCAACGTTTTAGGTTTGGATGCATGGTGCTGTAGTTGTTCTCAGTTAGCATCACAGGCATCAGGGGTATTGGCCACATATTCTCCCGAGACATGCTCCTCAGCAGTGGGTACCAATGTTGTCTTGGCCAGTTTGGAGCTATCAGGATTATCCTTGGACGTTCCTCCTTGATTTTTAGTAATACTTTGTGTATCAAGGGAAGAGGTGGGAATGCATATGCTGTTAGTCCTTTCCAGCTGAAGGAGAGCGAGTCCACTTTCCATGCTAGTGGGTGGAATGTCCTTGTGCAGAATTTTTTGAGCTGGTGATTGAGAGGTGATGTGAATAGATCTATCTGAGGCATTCCCCATTTCTTCGAGATGGTCTTGAAGATGTCCGGGTGCAGCTGCCATTCGTGGACATCCAATGTAGTCCTGCTTAACATATCTGCTAGAGAGTTTTCTTTTCCTGGTACAAATATTGCCTGTAACTGGATGTTGTAGCTGAGTGCCAGGGTCCACAGCTCCAAAGTCATTCTGCATAGGGGGTAGGAATGAGTGCCTCCTTGTTTGTTGATGTACCACATGACTGTGGTGTTGTCTGTCCTTATCATCAACTGGCCTTCCTTGAGAAATGGTCTGAACATTTGGATTGCCAGTTTTACTGCCAGCATTTCTTTTAGGTTGATGTGCAGGTGAAGTTGGTCCTGTGTCCACAATCCTTGCACGCATTTGTCCAGCATATGTGCCCCCATCCCAGGTCTGAAGCATCTGTTGTGATGGTCTGGCTTGCTTGACCTTTGAAAGGGCAGGCCTGGGTTTGACTGGCATGCGTGAGCCCACCATAGGAACTCCTGTTTTAAGCATGGTATTAGTGGAATTTCCGCTTCTAGGCTGTGTCTGTGTTGGGACCATAAATTCTTTAGGTACCACTGAAGCTTTCTCATATGTAGTCTGGCAAATGGAACCAAGATTATGCATGATGCCATGAAACCCAAGGCCTGCAGTACCTTTCTTGCTGTTAACTTGTTCAGATTTGTTAGTGCCAAGAAGTAAAGAGGGAGTTCTTTTGTTTTTCTGTAGTTAGGAATGCCATTTGCCTTACTGTGTCCAATTCCGCCCCAGGAAAGTCCTTGTCTGGGATGGTATCAGCCTTGACTTTTGTAAATTGACTGTGTATCCCAGTGCTTGAAGCAAGTAAATGACCCTTTGTAAATCTGTTGTCAGCTTGCTTTTGTTGTCCCCTTGTATCAGACAGTCGTCCAGGTATGGATAAATTTGAATTCCTGTAGTCTGCAATGGGCGATTACTGATGCCAGGCATTTTGTGAATACTCTGGGCAGTAGATAAGCCAAAGGGCAATGCTGAGAATTGATAGTGCTCTGATCCTGCAAGAAATCTGAGGTATCTTCTGCAGATAGGTCGAATGGGGACGTGCAGGTATGCCTCCTTGAGATCTAGAGTTACCAGCCAACACTCCTTGCCCAGCATGGGAAGAAGTTGCTGTAGGGTCAGCATCTTGAATTTTGGGACAATGATGTAAGTATTTATGGTAGACAGGTCTAGATTTGGTCTCCAACTTTTTCCTTTCTTGGAACTAGGAATAGTCTGGAGTAGAACCCTTTCCTTGCTCTGCTGTTGGCACTTTTTCCACAGCTCTCATGTTTGCTAATTCCATTATCTGTTGTAGAGCCTCTGTTTTTTGATTTGGAGGTAGGTTTGGCATTCCTCTTTTGACTGGTAAAGTGTGGAAGTGGAACCGGTAACCTTGATCTATGGTTCGTAAAATCCACTTCTCCTTTGTTATGTGGTCCCAGTTTTTTGAAAATAAGTTTAGCTTTCCGCCTGGAGGAGCTGCTATTTGTTCCCTGGTTGGCGGGTTTAGGTTTAAGTCACTGTGGCTGCGTTGATGTAGAGGCAGGTGTTGATTCTGTGCCTCTGTTGTTACCTTGCCACTGTCGTCCTCTGTAGGCACCTGCTCTGGATTGGTTTCTGCCTCTGGAACGTCTATTCCTGCCCCTTTGAGGTCTTGTGGAGTCAGGAAAGGACCAATATTTGGCAGGCCAGTTCCTGCTAAACCTTGGGGGTTGAACCTGCAAGAATTCTTTAACTGTCTGGACTGATTTTGCCTTTTCTTCCATTTTCTTCATAACCTGCTGGGCAGGTGTACCAAACAAACTTGATTTATCCATAGGAGCATCAAGCAATTTAGATTTAACATGATCCGGTAAAGCTTGCTCCTTTAGCCATGCATGCCTTCTAATTACTGTGCCAGTCATGGCTGATCTAAATGAAGCCTCCAGTGCATCATAGCCACATTTTAAAGAATGGTTACTAACCTGCTGTATGTTATTTACCATTTCTAATACATAATTCTTATCAAGAGATTCATCAGTGGTTAGCTTTTTAGTTAACTGGTCAAGCATAAACTCTTGGTATTGTATCATGTGAAACTGACAATTTAAAGCTCTAGCTGAAAGAGTGGCTGAAGTGTAAACTTTTTTACCCCATCTGTCTAATGACCTTGCTTCCCTTTCAGAAGGAACAGGGTTTTTAGCTATAGTCGCGGCTACTGCCTTGGGACCCTGGGATATAGTTTCGGGGTTGGCAAGAGGGGCCTTGTAGAGGTGGTGATGAGTATCTGGCACCCTGTAAAATCTGTCTGGTTTGGCAGGGGCTGGGGGTAAAGAATCTGGAGCTGAGCAGGCATCATTGAAAGCATCATCCACCACAGAGAGAACAGGAGGGATAGCTAAGGGCCTGTGCTGTGGTAGGTGCAAAAAGGTCCTAAGTCTTTCCTGGAGTCTGAAAAATCCTGTTGCTGCCATTGGAACTGTTCTCGCATGGCATGCAAGGTTTCCCCAAAGGAGAATTCTTCTGAGGGAAGCAGCTGGAATGGATTCTTCAGCATCAGAATCTTCAAAATTGGAGAAAGGAGCCTCTGGCTGGTCAATTATGTCTGATTCATCAGCAGAATCATCAGAGGACACTGGCTCAGGGGCTCTGCCCTAGGTCTCTTTCTGGGGCTGAGAGGCCCTGTCTGGGTGAGATTGAGATCCTCTAATTAATGAAATTAAATCTTCTGCCAAGGTAAGCATTTGAGAACTGGCAGAGGGCCTGGTGGAAGGGTTTAACAGGCACTGTTTTAGTAGTCTTGGCTGCTTTAGCCCTGGCGAAGGCCTTAATGGACATGGCTGCTGGAGGCCTAGCAGCACCACGTGCTGGGGTAGAGACATCCAAGGGAATGGTGTCTGATAAGTCAGTGGTAAGCACCGTAGTGGGTAAAATTTCTGAGGCCGATTCAAGAGTGTTAGCAGGGACCTCAGTTGTAGTGATAGTTTCAGGTGTAGTTTGATCAGTTTTTAACCATGGTTAAAGTCAGAACGGTTGAAAGAAGCACAGGACGAACAAGCTGCGTGGGCTGGGCCTAAACAGGGCAGGCAGTAAGAGTGGAAATCTTTATGAGGTATTTGTTTCCCACAGGTTAAACAATTATTAACTTTTCTGACATCGGCTGAGGCAAGAAAGAGTCCCCAACGGGTACTTAGCTTTAGAAGTCTAGTATTCGGTAGAAGTAATCTCTGGATCCGACCGACAACAGCTTGGCAAGAAAGACTGAAGAAAATGGCGCCGGCTGATGCTCCAACAGAGATGATGTCGGGTGAAGGGACTTTGGAATCCGGCCGACTGAAGGGCTGCCTGACGACAGGACAACCCAGTTGTTATGACTGCAGATGCATCCATGAAGGACATCATGGAGGTTGTACCTGCAGGAAATCTTTCACTGTTTGCATTGATTTCACTTTTTCCTCCATTTTCTTTAGTACCTCCTCAGCTTTAACACCAAACAATACATCTTTTTGAAGAGGTGCATCTAATAATTTAGCTTTGACATGATATGGTAAGGTTTGCTCTTTGAGCCAAGCATGCCTACATATAACAGACCCCGTAACAGCAGCTCTACATGAGGCCTCTAAAGCATCAAAACCACACTGCAAGGTATGTTTACCCACTTGCTCTGCACCATGCAACAAATCCTGCAACTCTTTTAAATCTGGTTGTTCTGGTTGTGTCATTTTGCTTTTCAACTGAGATAACAAAAACTGTTGATACTTTAACACAGGGGTGTCCAACCTTTTCACTTGCAAGGGCCGCATTGAGTCAACAGAAATGGGGTCTGGGGGCAAATGGCAAGTGAGGACCAAAAAGGTCTCACATTAACTGAAGAGCAAAAAAAAAAAAAAAAAACCAGCAAGAGACTCCATACAGGTTTATGCGGACTAATGTGGCTGTTTTGTAGGTGAATTTGAACAATAAATAAATTAATAAATGCATAATATTTGCCCTAAATTCAATATCTCATTCTAATTATTTAAAAAACAGTTAAATCTAACATCTTAGTTTATTTGTAAAAAAAATTAGCAGGTGCAGTAGTACCTTCCTTATCTCATCCATATTTGCCAAAAGCAGTTTGGGCAGGATTACACACCTTAGCATCTATGGGTCACTATCCTTGGCTGAGATAGATAAACACACTTGTTCAGGATGTTTTTTTCACACAAAAGAGAAATGAAGATAGCATGGGCTGTTGTTTCTTTTGCTGAGCATCCCACTGATATTCTTAATGTGGGGAGAAGACATACAGGCACTGTAGATGTATTGTTAGCTTCCATGAGTTGGAAACATCTAAGAAGCATAATATGCCATACATAAATAACGTGTTAAAACCCATCAGCCTAGCAGCAAAAAGTTACTAGTGTATTCGCCTTATTTCTTAAGATAACTATGCAAACCTTCATTAAAGTACAAGGCATGAAACTGCGAAACAGTGTCTCATAATTAAAAACTAACAGTATTTCTATTTATACATACAGTAGTATCACCTTTGCCGACTCATATCTAGAGTCGCTAACTAAACGCATACTTAGATTCTTGGTATGTGTATTCCATAGATAAGCAAACCCCATATGCTGTCTTCACATCAAACGCATCTAAGGTAACTACCACGCACATAATGATGTGAATCATACAAAAGACAGTACGTAGCAGTCCAAAGATAAAAACTGCGACCTGTTCATGTTATATAAAACGAAACTTGCATTCGTTAATGCTACAAAAACATAAACAGTGACATCATGATAGCACAGTGTATTTTGGTACTAACCTTAATCATAGCTGTATATATACTCTGATCTTGCCTCAAGTCATATAAACAACAGTCATGTATACAGCGATCACTAATAACAAAACATCCCTCATCACTATCCAGGCAAACAAACTGTAAAGATATAACAAGATGAAGAAAATCAGTCCAGGGACAAAATACTCACAACAACCACTAGCACGCAGTCAATCAAACGACTGCAATGGAAAAACAATTGTGCTATGATTATCCTGTCTAGAATCAAACTCATCAAACATCAATGATTAACAAACCTATGCTGACAGCTTCAGATCAAAGACTGAACTGAAAAATGTAAATCGTATATATATCTCACAAGGCAGCTGTCCAATCGCTGACAGCTATCCACTCACCTCTGTTATTGCAGGCACTAAGATGTTCCAACTAAGTGCCACTATGGAAATTAAACAACTTCCGTAATAAAGAAGTCAACAGATATAAAGTCTGACAAAAACTGACAACCAGGCAGATACTCAGATATACACATAGCCTACCTATGGCTTCTACAAAATAAGAAAAATGAGAAAAAATATAAATACTAATGAAAGTACGTATGTAATAATCAGGTACTAAACTAAAATGAGGCGATATACTAACGCCTGTAGGACAACATAATGCATGAGGGAAATAAGGGGCTCAACTGTAAAACATTGCAGACTACCGGCCTCAGCCTGAAAGTGTACACATGCTGAGCACCAGGTTGCCAATTATACCTTAACTTTAACTTTAACTTAGCTTAACTAGTGTCAAAAATACTTAGCTTTACTTACCTTTTGCTATGTTGTAGTGTAGTGTAGTCGGTGTGTACTCAAATAAAATAAATCCTCTCTCCATGATCTTTCCTTCAGCTTTAAAAAACACACGGAAAAAATTTTTAAATTTGGTTGTTCTGGTTGTATCATTTTGCTTTTCAACTGAGTTAGGACACTCCTGCTTTAACATATGGAACTGACAGTTTAATGCCCTCATGGTTAAAGTGGCCGAGGTGTACACCTTTTTCCCCCACCTTCCTAAAGCTCTGGAATCTCTCTCTGAAGGTAATGGGTTTTTAGCAGTAGAGGCCTTAATTCCCTTGGGACCCTGTGAAATAGTTTCTGGGTCAGCAGTATGGCTTTTGTAAAGGAACTGGTGAGACTCAGGAACCCGGTAATACCTGTCTGGTTTAACAGGAGCTGGAGGCAAAGAATCTGGATTAAGGCTGGCTTCTGTGTACACATCATCCAATATATCTAAAACAGGAGGGATAGCCAGGGGCCTATGCTGGGGGAGCAGAATAAATTCCCTGAGCCGTTTCTTGGAATCTGAGTAATCTTGGCCTTCCCAGTGAAAGTGTTCCCTCAATGTATGCAGGGTTTCCCCAAAAGAGTAGTCCTCGGGCGAGGGAATAGACTCCTCTGCATCAGAGTCTTCGAAAGGAGAATAGGCATAATCCTGGTCCTCAGAATGTTCTGAGGTAATAGAAGCTTGATCTGAGGAAGGGTAGTCTTCCTCTAATCTGGGCCTTTTGTCAGAGGGGGGTTGAGAACCCCTGATAAGAGTAATCAAATCCTCAGCCATTTTAAGCATCTGCTTTTTAGGCATGGGGCCTTGAGAGGGGGTCTGAGGACCCTGTTTTTTGGTTTTCATGGCTGGTTTAGATTTAGTGAAAGCTTTAATAGAGAAGGAGGAAGGCCTGAAGACACCTTGAGAAATGGCAGGCCTGTCTAAATTCTGAGTTTCCCCGCCAAGAGTGGCGTCGGTATCTGCAGTAGGAATGGGGACCGAGGAGCCTGCGACCTCGGGTAATGAAGACACCGGTAATGTAGTGTCATTGGTACTCAGGGGCTGCGTAGGCGCCTCGCTGAGCACCGGAGAACCGGTAGTCGGCCTTAGCGTGGTCTCAGTAGTCGGTGCGGACCTCGTATCTTTGCGCCTTTTGCTCAAAACTGGAGTCAGAGTATCTGACGACATAATATAATTACATTTTTTGCCAAAATAGTGAAGGGCGAACTCCGCCCAGCGCTTAATAGTGCGCTTGTTGAATCTAGCACAAAAACGGCAGGCCGAGACGTCGTGGTCTGTGCCTAAGCAAGATATACAGAAAGAGTGGAAATCCTTATGCGGTATTTGCTTCCCACATGAAATGCAATTACTAACTTTGTCTGAAATCGGTCTGAGGCATGAAAAGTTTCCCCAACGGGGTACTTAGCTTTCAAGAAGACTTCGGCTGAAATACTTTCGTAAATCTCAGGAGCTGGCCGACCGGCACTTGCGAACTGCTTCTGCTTCGGCACCGCGCGGCAAGAAAGACTGAAGAAAATGGCGTTGGCTGCCTCTTTTATACCCCTGCCGCACTGACGTCAGGGAAGAAGGGATGACAACCGATGCCGGACCTAGACTTTGTAATTCGGCCGACCGAGGACCCGCCTGACGGCAGGATAACCCATCTGTAATGACTGCAGCTGTATGCGCAATGAACATCTGTCTAACAATCACTGAAATTGGAGAGCCATGCAGTTAGTTTGAGGATGTGTAGACTGGGGTGCTGAAGTTCTGATGGGTGAGACAGGAGATCCTGAGAGGGCTCCAGAATCCATGGAGGATACTTCAGATGAGACCACAGAAAGGGGAACCACACCTGTCGAGGCCAAAAGGGGGCAATGAGGATGACTGCATTGTTCGACCTGCTCGCTTTTGGAAAAAATCTTGGGATCAGAGGAAGAGGGGGATAAGCATACAGGAGACCCAGGGCCAATCATGCACTAGTGCATCCCTTAGTGACTCCCCTTGGGGGGAGCAATGCAAAATACTTGATGCATTTGTTGTTGAGGGGAGAGGCAAATAGGGTACAGCAAGGCTGACCCCAAAGGCTGAACATCCTGTTCATTACTGATTGGTTGAAGGACCACTTGTGAGGCATCAGAATGGACTTGCTAAGTCTGTCCACCAATACGCTGTTTTTCCCGGATATGTGTGCTACAGCTAGAAAGCAGTTTGAAGAGATCACCCACGCCCACACCCCTATAGCCTCCCTGCATAATAGGTAAAAACAAGTTCTTCCTTGTTTGTTGATGTACCAGACAACTGACATGTTGTCTGTGTGTATATCAATGGTCTTGAGAGGAAGGGCATTCTGAAAGGCTTGCAACAACAGGACTGCCCTCATCTCTAGGACTTTGATATGCAACTTGGTCTCTAACTACTCACACTCCTTCTCCACCTCTACCAACTTGGTTCAACAATAAATAAATATGTATATTGTAGGAGCTCTCCTCTTTAGCCGCTCAGCAATCTACTGTTAAGTCTCATTAATGTAATGAAGTCATGACACCTTGTCTAATATTTCTGATATGTCTAGAACGTATGTGTAGCAATATAAATGTGTGGCAATATTAAACCTCAGATGTCTATGTCTAGAATGTACGTATTTCAAACATAAAACTATTTAAGTTGTTCTTTATGTGGAGCTTTTCTCTTTGGGTCTCCACTGAAAATAGGCCTCCAGCCCAGTGGACTAACCCGGTTAAAAAAAAGACAAATAAATAAATAAAAGGGGACCATGTGCCTTGAACAAACTTCCCACAGAAATGCCCCCCAACCCCAACTGTGAAGCATCTGCGGTCACTGTGGCTGTTGGTGGGCTAGAGGAAAAAGGATGACCAAGTGCAGGTTCTGGCATAGAATCCACCACCGAACAGGACGTTTGCAGATTGGCATGAGTTTTATAAGCATAGAAAGAGGATGATGGAGGAATGACCATAAAAGTGCTAACGTCCGCTGGAGAATCTGCATGAAAAACCTGCCCAGGGGGACTAGTAATATACCTGCTGACATGGATCCCAGCACTTGTAATACCAGTCTCACAGGAGGAGAAGAATGAGACAACAGCATGTCCTGTACCTGATTTCTCAAGGAGAGAATTCTGCATGTTGGAAGATGAGTTACTGTGTGCAAGGTGTCTAGCTGAGTCCCTATGAATTCC
The DNA here is from genome assembly GCF_019279795.1 of Protopterus annectens. Lineage (NCBI taxonomy): Eukaryota > Metazoa > Chordata > Ceratodontiformes > Protopteridae > Protopterus > Protopterus annectens. The sequence goes on from NC_056728.1 coordinate 965,498,994, forward strand.
AGGTTTTGTACCAGAATTAGCTTTGATTTTGCCAGGTTTCTAGAAATTCCTAAAAAGTTTGACATGCTCATCATAAAATCTCTGGCTTGAATTAGACTATGCCTGGTTGGGGCAGTAAAGAGCCAAATGTCTAGGTATGGAAACACCTGGAATCCTCAGAGTCTCAAGTGAGCTGCAACCACTGTCATGCACTTGATGAACACCCGGGGGGGGGGGGGGCTGTGGTGAGACCAAAGAGCAGTGGACCCTGAACTGATAGTGACTGGCTCCCAGCCAGAAGTGCAAAAATTCCTGGAGCACCTGTGTAGCTTTATGTGACCACACCTGGAAATCTATGCAGCACATCCAGTCGTCCTTGTGCAGAAGCAATGGAATGGACTATACTGTAACCATTCGGAATGTGGACTTTTCCACATACTGATTTAGTTGCTTAGGATCCAGGTTTGATTGCATGTCCCCAGTTTTCTTTGGCACCAAAAAGAAGTCAAAGTAAGTTCTGAATAATATCTGTTCGGTTGGGACCTTTTGGATGGCTCTTTTTTGAAGCAGCTTCTGGATTTCTAAGGCTGCTGAATCCCTCTGACTGGATGGAATGTCAGGGAGTTTCCTGTTTAATCTTGGAGGAAGGGAAAAGGGAAATGCAGCTGCTTCTGGATATAATGGAAAGAACCAATTTGTTTTGTGTAAAACTTGCCCAGACTTCTGGGTGCAGTGAAAAAAGTCATCTGGCTGCCTCCAGAGAAGAGCAGACAGCCAGCAGTTCAGAAGTGCTGAAAGGGTCTTTCAGGAAAAGAATTCCTAAAGCTCTGGTTCTGCGGACCACCGCTGCCTCTAGGGCGACCCCTGCCATTGAAACCTCCTCTTCTGCCTCTGGAAGAGGAATCACCCTGCAAGTCCTGAAAAGATGACTGATACCTGTAGAACCAAATATTCTTGCCACGTCAATGGTTCCTGGAGGTACACTGAGGGGTAGAAAATTTGACTCCAATGGCAGGACAGGGTCTTTCTCTCCTGCTCGCTGCAGGTAAGCATTTTCTTAACTGATGGTCCGAAAAGGGAGGAAATATCAAAAGGGGCATTAACAAAGGCCGTCTTAAAGGGTTCTGTGAAATTGCAGAGCCTCATCCAGGTATATCACTGTATGGCTATGTCTAAAACTGGCTTTTCAAGAGGCACCTTCCGCTGCATGGGAAATTAACCTCATTGGTGGACAGAGTGGCCAGCTGTGGAGAAACTTTCTTAAGGTCCTCCACTGGCATGGACTCAGTGAGATCATTCGAGAGCTCTTTGATCAAATCTCTCTGCAAATGGTTGAAATGTGCCATAAACTTCAATGGTCTCAGTGCGAAAGTAGCTGAGGCATAGATGCACTCCCAAACCTGTCCATCGCCCTGGACAGTGAAGCCTACTGTGCCAGCTGTTTCTTTGTGGTGGTGAGACAATCACAGCATCCAGAGCAACTCCCTTATTCCAGAATTGGCAATCGGAGGTTGGAGATAGGATTTTATCTGAACATTTTGGAATTGGTTCAACGGTGTCCGGCTCCATCCATGCCATCCTTGAGGGGAGAGACAAGGTCGATAGGTTAATCCACTGGGGGGGGGGGTCAACAAAGATGTAGATAGCCAGCCCCAAAACACAGTCTCCTCAGAAGGATTTTTCGGCAGACCGTCCACCTCTTTGCCTAAGGATTTTCATGATGTCCTCGAAGGAGACAATGGACAGGTAGAGATCAGGGAGATCCTCCCCCTTCCTCAACGTCTGTGTTCTCTGTGAGAGACTCTAATGGGGAGTCTGTTGTGCCTCCTTTTTCACAGCCTCTTTCCAGGAACATCCTCAGTAGGATAGTCCAGGGAGGTATCAGAAGAGGAGGGGAGTCCCTGTGTTGGACATGCATGAGACCTTAGTAGAGGATGGTTCTCTGCCTGAAGAAAAGACCCTTTTTACAACCTGGAATGCTAACCAGAGAAACCCCTCCCACCCCCTTTGCAGCCAAAGCCATCAAGGAGAGGATGTTGGGGCCAGCCCCGGCTCCATGCCATCTGGAGAGAATCAAACCTGAGCTGTCTACAGCATAGCAGCCCAGGGGGAGGGAACAATCCAAACAAATTGGAGCTGAACCCTGCTTCCCGGAGCCGGTGCTGTAGACGTCTCGAATCTGAGCCCTCCTCTGATCAGAAGACAACTGAATGGAGCTGGTCAGGGTGACTGTCAGACCTGAAGTCTGGGACTTCTCAGGATCTGACAGCATGTCTCTCAAGGATCTCGAATCTTTGGGCTCCAAAACTGATGGACCAATCAGAGAAAGAGGAAAAATTTTGTTGGACTGCAGAGCTCAAGGATCTCATGGGAGATGGACTGGAATGACCGCCATCTGAATTTGAGGCCTAAGGAACCTTGGCAGCATACTGTCCATGTTAAGTTTGGAGAAGCTCTAGGAAGACCTAGACAAGGTGGTGGAGGGTGGTCTTGATGGCTTGATGGGTATCTGGAGAATCTTGGGTGGCTGGGTTGAAAACACTGCCTGTAATGTCAGTTCCGGTGTACTCTCTCTAGCTCTCGGATAAGAGGCCTTAGGATCCAAAGCTGGGACAGATGGCATGGGAGAACTGGTACTGGGAGCTGAGACCACTGGATCCAAGGTTTGAAGCACCGAAGTTGGATCTGAAAAAGACAACTTAAAACCCTTCTTTCTTTCGAGGACAGCTCTGAAGAGGAGGAAGGAAACCTGTGGTGTCTCTTCCTTAGCTCTGAGACAGCCTGTTTTGTGGGGGTTTGAGCCCCAGCAGGCAATAAACCTTTAAGAATCAACTTGTTTCTTCAATCTGAGAGAGCTCTCAGATTGAAGGTAATGCACATCATACATGGGGTGCCCAGATGGGCAGCTCCCAAACAGTATATGCACTGTTTGTGGGCATCAGAATTGGGGATCCTATGCCCACAAGAAGTGCACTTTTTGAAGCAAGTAGGTTTGTCTAGTTTCTCAGACATTGTAATCACACACACACACACACACCCGAGAAAACAAACAACTTGGGTCCCTGCCGCCAGCGAAAGGCTAAGACTAGGGAAGAGAGAATTTTTTGGTAAACACACATACAGAAAAAGAACTAAATACTTAACCTACGTGACATGCCTAACATGCACAAAATTTAATTCACTCTAAGAAAAAAGAAACACTGGAAGGAATGGAAATAGAGAAAACTTACTAGAAAGGAAGAAGGAGAAAAATTGGAACAGTACACACACTACTTAACTTACCTACCTAACACATGCACACACTCAAATGAAAAAAAACAATCCAGACTAAAAAACTAACACAAAGTGAAAAAGGAGGAGCAAAACTTACACTATGGAATGGAAAGAGAAGCAAAAAAAAAAAAAAAAAAAAAAGTTTCACTAAAGAGAATCAAGAATCGTAGAGAAGCTTGATCTTCCTCTGACTGGAATGGCGGCAAATGAGATGTGAGAGCTTAAGGATGCTCTAGGAGATTATGGAAAAAGGGAGGAACTTGAGGTTTGGATCTAAAGTTTGCTGGAAAGTGGCTGTATTGGATCCAATGGTCGGATCCTAGACCTAGTAGTGAGGACAAATGAAAAAACAACATCAGATCAGACTGTTAATGCAGTGATGACAGTTTCAATGATACACAATTAGATATCACTGCATAGTGTCCATTTTAAATTCACACACTTTGCTGAACTGAAATATTCCCAGCTTTATGCCTTTTTGTTTGACGTACTCCCTCCTTCTTTTGGCTTTTCCCATTAGGGGTATGGAAAAATCTTCCTACTGAACATATCTATTTTTGAAACTTGTGAAAAGAACAATTCACCAGTTTTTTTTTTAGTGACCCATAATTCTCATTTTCAACTTCTGCAGTTTGTTCTAACCACTCTAATCCCTTAGGGTCACACTCATGAACAGGCCACACTATCTCCTGCAAATATGTGATGGTCCTAAATCCACTAGTAAAAAATACATGAAATACTGCTGTGCAAAAAATTATCTGCAACTCAATCAGCTGGCATTATTGTCACAGGAACCACAAACCGAGCCCTTTGTCAATAACTAAAAGTATGACAGTCGTTATCAATGTATACTCATTTATCACCAATTTTACACACTTCCCGGGACAAAAAACAAAGACAAAACTTATTCCTTTACTTCCCAAATTTTGAGTCCCACAACTGTGTATGTTGTTTCAGTGCTTCTCACCTATCACTATGTGATCAGACGGATGAGCTCTTGGGTCTTCTTGAAAACTGTAAAGAACTAGGAATAAAATCCTGACCCTGTCTGGTCTGCGGGGGCCTAAGGGGATCGCTCTTTGATGTGAAGAGAAGCTCTATTTCCTTGTGCAGCTTTTGCCCTGTTGGGTGGAATGTCTGGCAGAGGACTGCAGGTCTAAGAAGGGTATCCAAAAATAGCATGCAACAGCCTCAAAATATTATTCCTCTTCCATTTGTCTGGAGTGATGGCCTGCCATGAGCCTGGGTAGAGGGAAAGATGACTTCAGAAAGTCTCCACAGTGGAGCAGTTGCGCAGACTTTGAGGGATTCTAGGGTCTCCTGTAAGAAAAGGACCCATAATATCCCTGATTCTACAGAACTCCTCAGCCTCTAAGGACTGCGTATATTGAAAGGCCACTTCTGTCGCAAGAGCCCTGTCAGAAGCTGAGCTGAACTGACATTTAGACTTGGAACCACAGGAATGATGTCCTTTTGCTCCCACTGCAAGAGCTTTGTGGAATCTCAAGCTTCACTGCAATTGCAGACACAGTCTTACCATCTTCCTCACTCTTCTGTATTTTTTCTTTCAAAGATGGGCCAAACAAGGACGACCCATTGAATGAGGCATTTGTGAAGGATGCTTTAAAGGGGTTCACAAAACCAGATAGGTGCAGCAAAGCATGCTGCCTCACGGCTATGACAGTCGTGGCTGCCCTATCTGCTGCTCCTGCTGCATTATGCATTAGGCACATGAAACAGTAATAATGGACATAGTAGTCAGTAGTTTCAAGCGGTTTCATGGACTTGGTCATCAGATGGGCTTTCAGAGTAGAAAGAGCCTGCTGGGACAAATTTATGTTTGTGGCACAGCTCAGTGCACTAACAGCTAAAGTGCTCGAAGCATATGCCCACTTCCTGAGTCCACCCAATGCTCTGAATTCTTTATTTGGGTTAATGGACAGAGTTAGTCTTTAAAAAGCTCTCTTTTGGTGACTGCGGTCACAATGATGCAGTCTACCTCAGGGGATTTTCAATGGTGTTTTTCCTCTGAAGGGTGAAGGATTTTTCCAGTTTACATGGGACTGTCTCACATGTGTTGTGCTCTTGCTAAGAACTTCTACACACTAAATTAATTAGCTTATTGGCTGTTGCGACCATCCAGAACATAGATGGTGTCATCCCATAGGCTTTAAACAATACTTCTTCATCCTGAAAGGGGGTGGGATTGATCAATGGACAAAGTTACCCATTGGTGCATCCATTCTAAAATTTCACCAAATGAGTTGTCTTATGGAGGGGAGTGTGGGGATCTAAGAATGTGATTTTCTCCAAAAGTATACAAGTCTTGCATTCTGGGATACTTAAAGTTGTCCTTAAAAGGGTTTGTTGTGTTTGGGTTTACACTATTTGCACAGGCTGAAGGAGAATATTAGGTTCTACATTAATTTTTACATTCTCATGGATCTTCTACTGATGGAGGCAATCATCCAAATAAGAAAAGATGCCTACATTTTGGTCCTCTGGTAAGTTACCGCTAGCACAAGGCATCTGACCTTTCTACTGTATCCAGAATATTTCCCAAAGTGTAATGAGGTAATTGGAAATGGTGGTTAATCACCTTGACTCTTAAATTTTGGTGCCCTTTTGTAGACGGCATAATAGATGCAAGGATGCTTGAGATCAAAAATCACTTGCAATGCCCTATGTATGAAGAGGGGAATTGCAGGGTAAGCATTCCTAAACTTGGTATTTCTAAAAATATATTCCACCTTGACAAGTTAAGTATGAGCCTTTAAGGCCCATTTTGTTTGGCATGAAGTAAAAACTGGACTCTTCTGCCTTGAGATCTAACTCAATGACTTCTTCCTCATTAACGACTAGCTTTATGGCTCCTCAGCGCACACGCACACACACACACACGCACAACAAAAAATAAAAAGCAAAAAATGACACAGGCACACTGCAGTTTTATCTGAAATAAATATGAGAGTTCTCGTGATAGGGAGGAATCAACTCCATCTGATGTCTGCAGAAGTCTGGCAATTCATCTAATTGAGTGGATATCCACCCTGCACTTGACTCCCATGTCATGAATTCTACTGAGACAGTGATACAGATGAAGAAAATAGAGAACACTAAAACTGATACAGCCTTGAAATTAGGAGTGTCTTGTAGATTGTGTAGGCTGCTGTCAAGGATGTACTCAAAGACGAGTTCAGTCAAGCAGCCACTGGAAGGGAGAGGGAGGGGGATTTTAGGGTTAGGGAGCAGGAGGGGAATTTTAGGGATAGGAAGTGGAAGGGAAGTTTTAGAGAATTTAGGTTTGAGGAGGTGGTGATGGAGTTTTAGGTTTATGGGGGTGATTGGGGACTTTAGTGTTGGGTGGCATGGAGTTTTAGGGTAAGGAAGCAACGACTCAAGTTGGGAACTGGGTAGGAGTTTTAGGGTAAAGAAATGAGGACTCAGGTTGGGAACTGGGTGGTAGTTTCAAAGTTAGAGTTTAGGTTCTGGTAGAGTTGTACAGTTTTACAGGCTCAGGTGTTGGGAGGGCTAAGTAGAAAAACACTGGGCTGGTGGGAGTTCAAGCATTTGTTTTTTCAAGTCAGTGGCAGTGAGCAGGCATGCCATGAGCTACTAGCATATCAGCACCTCTAGCAGAACCAAGAAAATATAATATTCACTAGCTCCAATGGAGAAGAGAGTCAACATTGAATATACCCAGGTTCACTGTTAAATTAAAGTCCTCTCTCTTGATAATACAACCACTGAAGTCACTTCTCATAGCAAATTATGGGGATGATAGTGGATGATGATCTTAAATTTGATATGCATATACAAAACTGTACAAGAAAAACTCATAAAAAATTAGGGATGCTTTACAGAGTGAAAAACTACCTCACCAATGCAACTAAAGCTACAGATGCCACTGTTTACCTCCTGCCCATACTTCCTTATTGTGCTCCCATCCTGCCCATACTTCCTTATTGTGCTCCCATCTTTACTAACTTTCAGTCATCACAAAAATCAAAACTTGAACAACGCTACAACAAATTTGCTAAATTTGCAGCAAATACCACGTTCAAAACCCATCAAAAGCCTAAAGTGCTTAGAACTACCTCCTCAACTTACACATTCACAGCTTGTTACCACCTATCTAGAATCCATCTGCTTGTCCAACACTACATAAAATTCTACAAATCTATGTTCCTAATCAGTCACTACTATCCAATGACCAAAAACTCCTGTATGTTGGCAAACCTATGAAATCTGCTGGGTATTGTCTGTGCTAGTGCCATGTTGCCAAGTCCTGGAACTCCTTATCTCAATACATCAGGTCAAGGTCAATATCCTCCTCCCCATCCTTCAAAACCATTCTGAAAGACTTCCTTGCCAAAAGCTGTGTCTGTTCTTGCTCAACACCAGGACAAACAGTAGCCCTAAATGTGGACAAACACCTATTCTCATACCTCACATTTCCACACTCTCCCATATTCATTCACTTCCTTAATTTTATCCATTTCTCTCTCCTGGTTTTCCCTCTAAATATACCATAAGCTTGCTCTTCTCTTACTTCATATTACAATTTCTGTTTGTATTATATTAACTTACCTTTACTTTCTCTATAAACTGGCTAAACTTTCTCTACTAAGCTATCATATAACTTGTATCTATTCATAAACAATGTTTTCATAATAAGTCTAATTTGGTATAATCATTTAAACTGTATTTGTTTTTTTTTTGCATTACTTTTAAAGACTGCAAAATTATTATTCTTAAAATGTTTTGTAATACTTTGGAGCTTAACCGATCAAACTTTCCAGGTAATCAAATATTAATAAATAAATTAATTAAACAGGACCATTTAGTTACTTAGACTAAAATGATACAGTAGCATCCTAATACATCCAACTATTACCTGTTTGTTTGTGTCTTTCGGCTTTTCCCGGTTAGGGGTCGCCACAGCGGAACTCCTGTCCTGTATTACTGACTATTATAACAGTGAGCGTTAATACTCAACTTAAACTGTTACCTTATATTCTAGCCTTTTGATTACTTTTAATATTGAAACACCAGTACCAGATGCAATGGGTGTGCAAAGATAATACTAGGAATAGCCCACTACTTGTGGTATACAGTTGTAATCTTTTGGATTGTGTTTCAGTAAAATTTGAGATTTCACTGTTCTGTAAATAGGGGGAAGTTTCAAGATTACCCAATGTTTTTACTTAACATGTTGGTAATAAATTACTGTAAATGTCTCACCTGCATGCTTTAGGACTGCCCTGTCTGAAATTCTAAGTTAGCCTCTGAGTGTTGCACTTGGTTTTACTAAGACAAGTAAGTTTCCCACAGAATTACAATTCAGAAGAAAGCAGCAGTCTACTGAAGCAAAGGTAAACTAGTAGTGTGCAGGATGTCTCAGTACTAGGAGTGGCTCTGACACTGATTCACATGTGAAAACAAAATGAAACAGTTCTGCAAACCAGAAACAATCATTACTGTGGATAAAGGATGTGTCCATGTGCAATAATCCAGAATGTGTGCTGCTCAGCATAGTCCACACTGTCAGTTTAAATACTTCAGTCCTTCAGATCTGTACTACTGCACAAACTAAGTTGTTGAAATCTGCTTCAAGTCTTAAGTAGCTTAGCAGCAGCTGCACCTTATAACTGCTACTATGCTAACACAAAGAGAATGAGAAATGTGTTCCACAGTTTCATTTTATGTACGTTTATGAGAATGTTAGTTATGTGGTTGAGTGGGTATGTGATTAACATGCAGGCAAAAAGGTATTTCAATACACTATGTCTTTGAATATTTATCTACAATTACAATGAACACAAAATACTCATCTTCAGCCAGTTACTGAGATCATTCAGTCTCATCTACAAGTTGTCACTGCATCCTAAATTTAAAATGAGTTCCCTGTTGCTCAGCCTGTTTCTGTGTGGTGTTCACTTAATATCCTAAATTCAACATTTAGTTAGTTTCTTTTTACCCTCACAGTACTGACAACCAACACTTGTAATTTCACATAGATCTTGCTGGCTTTATTAAGGAAGTGGCACATAACACTACTCTCCCTCAAGGAGGAATAGAAGTAAAAGTTCTACTTACCCTTTGACACTACATGAAGTTTCTGCTATTCTAACATGTGTCGGAGGTAGGATACCATATGAGGTAAATGGGGGCTGGAATTCCTGGGGAGATGTTGGACACTGAAGTGCAGTTTGCTGTTGCTGCTGAGGTACAAAAGCTTGCCGATACTGCTGCACCTGTGAGAGAGGTTACAAAAGATGACCACTGCAAGTCCAGAGACAAGAGCAATTCATAACCAAATCTACAAATCATACAAATGTTAAGACAGTTATTCTGATGACGTACTGGCAATGAGCTATATCAATATGACAAGGAAGGAGGGAGGGAGGGAGAATCAAGTGGAATGCACTGTACAATACTGTGGTGAACACATTCATTTTGAAGGCCACAGCCAGACTCAAGGGCTGTACCAGTTCCATCTCTGCTTCCTTCTTAAAGTACAACCTGCTTGATGTTAACGGCCCCCCCCCCAGCAGTTCCAACTTTCAGTAGCTCTAGTACTATTCATTGTGTATACCAAGCCTCATATAAGGTCAACAGATGGTCAGATGTTTGACATGTTGTTGACTGAGAAAAAGAAAGCAAATATCCGAAAATGGAAGTCAGATTCCCTGGCCATTCTAGTGCATTAACTGGTAAGATCATTCAGATTATAAAGCAAGTGAACTTCCAAGGTCTTCATCCAAGACACTAATCATCTTCCATTAGATTAACTTCAACAATTATAGCACTGCATTTTATGTTTTAACCCTTTTTTTTAAATCGGCTTCAAGGTTTGCCTGCTTAAACTAACAGATGAGGTTTTTCAGTTCTACTTTAGGCCCTATGCCAGTGGTCATCTTCCTTTATTGACAGTCTCTCACAGTGGACTTCCAATTGTCCTCACTTTCCAAGGTTTCCTCATTTTAATGAAATTTTACACAAGTGATGACAGCTGGGTGCCTATGCAGATTTCTCCCCCTAGAATATTCGAATTTCCAGACACGCAGTGCTAATATATGTTTTGTTTTATATTTATGTGCATGAGTGTGTATTTTTGAATGTCGGTCAGTTTTCTTATTTTGTGCTTCAGCATTCTGAGTCTCTGTGTGTTCATTCTGAGCCTCTGTGCGTTTTTTCAATGTTTGAAATTTCAGCAGTGGCTGCATTTACTTGTCCCAGTATCCATCACTAACAATGTTATACCAGCTCTATCATTATAAAGCTGTGGTGTCCCCGGCACACTGATTTTACTGCCACAACCTTGAAACCTTTTGTACTGTACTTGGGTCCCTGTTTTACATGGGATTTATTTCAGCAGATTACACAACTATAATATACTGATGGCATCGTTGAAGAGCTTCACTAGCACACAAATTTTATACATTTGTTTTCTGCTGCAATATTTATACAACTTCAATCAACTTTTTTTTTTTTTTTTTTCTTTCAATGGGTGTGGTCATGGCTTCAGCAGTGTGAGGAATGACTATATTCTTTTACTGCTGTTATTTCCATTTGGCTGCTACTAGGATTTCATCTTTTAACTGGTTTCCTTGTTAAGTGACTGCAACACTGTTACAATGCGTCCAGCGTTAACAGAGGCAGTCCTATTTTCAGAAGCTCTACAAACTGTTATTACAGCCTACTAACTTTTTTCATAGAATTTCTTCTGGAGTTTTTGTAAAAAAAAAAATACAAAGAGCTCATGCTGAAGAGCGATGCTTGAGTACGAATACTAGATGATCTGAATTTTCTGTGGATTGCTCATCACTTACAAATGCAACAATTAATCAAAACTCTTTGGATAGTTGTTTATACATTTGAAGTGCAACTTTGTGCATAAAGATGTGGACTGGAAATTTTGAAAAAGTACAGTTGTGTACACTTACCATAAATGCAGATGTTCGAGTGTATTCACTGTTGCAGTCATTACATTTGGGTAATCTGCTGGCAGGTTGCCCTCAGTTGGCCTGAATAACAAAGTCTTGGGTCCTGCGTCGGTTGCTGTCTTCTCTTCCATGACGTCAGGTCATCAGGGGGGTATAAAACACGCAGCCAACACCATTTTATTCAGTTTTTCTTGCCCCAGATGTCAGGTGCCCCCCCAAATGGGGAGCAAAAAAAAAAAAAAAAAAAAAATATATATATATATATATATATATATATATATATATATATAAATGCACTTTTAGCAAAACAAACTTTACCTTCATCTAAAAGCAAATACACCACAAAGGCTTTAGAATATAGTGAATGAAAGAGAAGTTGTAGAAAAGGGGGATAGTGGGTGGGTAACCCTGACTGCAACAGTGAATACACTCGAACATCTACATTTATGGTAAGTGTACACAACTGTACTATGTTCTTCGTGTTTCACTGTTGCAGTCATTACATTTGGGTAGAATCCCAAAGCTATGAATGGGAGGATGGAACTAAACAGCATTAGGAGCGGCTATAAGGCCCTGCAGAACTGCAGTGGCAAAGCCTGCCCTGGATTTAGAGAAGAGAGGCAAATGATAATGCTTTGTGAAGGTATGAACAGAGCTCCAAGTAGCAGCTTCTAGAAGGTCTTTGGTTGGAACTTCTCTGAGAAAGGCTGCTGAGTTAGAGGCAGCTCTGGTGGAATGTGGCCTGATTCCCTTGGGTACAGGTTTACCATGATGCAAGTAGCAGAAACTAATGTAGTGGCTTATCCACTTAGAAATGGTCTGCTTTGATATAGCCTTCCCCTCTAATCCTGAAGCAAATGCCACTAGTAGTTATTCAGACTTTCTTAGAGATTTGGTCCTGTTTAAGTAGAATCATAGTTGTCTGTGTATGTCCAATGAATGCAGAATCCGCTCCCTCTTGTTTTGCGGATTTGGGTAAAATGTTGGCAGGTGAATAGTTTGGTTAAGAGCCACACTGGATACTACTTTAGGCATAAAGGAAGGATTGGTTCTGAGGAACACCCTCTCCAGGTAAAATGTAATAAAAGGCTCCACAGCTATGAAAGCCTGAAGTTCTGAAGCCCTTCTTGCTGAAGTAATTGCCAAAAGGAAAGCTGTTTTCCAAGATAAAAAATTTATATCCACAGTAGCTGCTGGTTCAAAAGGAGGCAGGGTGAGGTTTTCCAGCACAAAATTGAGGTCCCATGCAGGAGTTGGTGATCTTCTGGGAGGCCTTAAATTTTTGCCCCCTCTAAGATACTGTTTTAGCAGAGGATGAGAAAAGATGGGAGGCTCAGTGTTGTAATGAGCTGAGATGGCAGAGGCATGGATTTTTATTGAAGAAAAAGATAGGCCCTCGTCAAGCATCTCAGTCACGTATTGTAAAATCTGAGGAATATTTGGTTTTGCTGTGTCTGTTCTTTGTGCTTGGTTCCAAGCACAGAATCTCTTCCATTTATCAGCATAAGATTTTCTAGTACTAGGCCTTCTGGCTTCCAAAATGACATCCATCACAGATTTACTGAGAGGTGGTGTTTGAATAATTAAATGATCAGCCATGCTGCAAGGTTCAGAGTTTGGAGCGGAGTGTGAAGAATTTGACTGTTCTGCTGTGACAGAAGATGAGGTATTTGAGGCAAGTACCAAGGAGGGAGTTGAGATATATTCCTTAGAACTGGGTACCAGTGCTGGTGAAGCCAGTCCGGAGCAATTAGGATCATTTTTGTTTTTTCCTGTCTGACCTTTAGTAAGACCTTGGAGAGAGGAGGCAGAGGGGGAAAGGCTTAGACTGATAGGCTTTTCCAACTGAAGGATAGGGCATCCACTTTCCATGCTTGTCTGTAATAAGTCCTTGTGCAGAATTTGTCCAGTTGATAATTTTGGGGAGAGGCAAAAAGATCTATGTCTGGGCTCCCCCATTTCTGTATTACCATGCTGAAGATTTGTGGATCCAGTTTCCACTCGTGCGGGTCCAAAAGATTTCTGCTTAGGTCGAGTATTTTGTTTTCCTGGCAGGAATTGAGCTTGAAGATGTACTTAGTAAGTCAAGGCTGTGTTCCACAATGCAATAACTAGTCTGCAAAGGGGTTAGGAATGTGTACCCCCCTGCTTGTTTATGTACCACATAACCGTGGTGTTGTCTGTCTTTATCAGTAGTTGTCTTGGATGAAGTAAGTCCTTGAAGGCTGTCAGAGTGTTTTGAACAGCTAGCATCTCTTTCTGGTTGATATGCAGATGCATTTGTTTTGGGCTCCATATGCCCTCAATGCATCTCCCCGCCAGGTGGGCCCCCCAAGCATAGTCTGATGCGTCTGTAGTTAGGGTTTGGGTGGCAGGGGGTAGAGTGAATGATAGTCTCTTGTTTTGGTGACATGTCTCTGCCCACCAAAGAAACTCCTGTTGTAGGCAGGGAATGAGAAGAATCATCGTTTCCAGACTGTGACAGTGTTGACTCCATAAACTTTTCAGGTACCATTGATGTTTCTTCATATGCGGTCTTGCATATGGAATTAGTAGAATGCAGGATGCCATGAACCCCAAAGCCTGCAGAATTTGTCTTCCAGATAACTGGGCTTTTGTTGCCATCTGTTTGAAGTATATGGTCAGTTGCCTTTGTTTGTCTGACGTAAGGTAAGCCATTTGGGCAGTTGTATTCAAGCTTGAACCCAGGAATGTAATTTTCTGAGGGTACCAGTTGTGATTTCTTTTTGTTTATTGTGCACCCTAGGCATGTTAGAAGCCTTTTTACAAAACGCCAGATGTTGAAAAAGAATGCCCTTGTTCTCTGCTTGAATGAGACAGTCGTCCAAGTAAGGATAAATTTGTATGCTTCTTTGTCTGCAAAATGCAATTACTGGTGCCAAGCACTTTGTAAAGACCCTAGGCGCAGCAGATAAGCCAAAGGGCAGTGTAGAGAATTGGCAATGCATAAAACCTACCTTGAAACGGAGGTATCTTCTGCACGACTCCCCTTATTGGGATATGCAGGTATGCCTCTTTCAAGTCTAGAGTCACTAACCAAGTGTTCCTTCCCAGCATAGGCAGTAGCTGTTGTAAAGTCAGCATCTTGAATTTTGGAATGTCCAGGAATGTGTTCAAAATCGATAAGTCTAGTATTGGACACCAGGCATTGTCTTTTCTGGGTACCAGGAAAAGTCTAGAGTAAAAACCTTGTCCTTTTTCCTGTTCTGGTACTGGTTGAATAGCCCCCATATCCATGAGGGACGCCACTTGTTTCTGAGCCTCTGCCCATTGATTTTGTGGCAGATCTGGCCAACCGTTTGGAAGTGGTAAAGTATGGAAATGAAATCTGTACCCCTGGGATACTATGTTTAATACCCACTTGTCCTGGGTAATTAACTGCCAATTTTGAGCATGAAGTGCTAACTTTCCCCCTAAGGGGGCTGCCAAAAGATAAGTGCTTGGTGATGATAGAGGGAAGTCATTGAGACTGCTTACTGTAGGGTTGTGCTTTGTTTCCTCCAGATTTGGAGGTGGAGGCACCCCATTGCTTTGACCTGTAAGAATCCTGTGATTGGTATCTAGAGCCTTTTGAGCACCTGGATTTGCCTTGACAGGCTCTGCTGGACACAGGAAAGGACCAATTTTTAGTAGGCCAATGCCTACTGAATCTGGGTGGCTGCACTTGTAAGAAATCTTTTATAGTTTGCATAGATTTAGCCTTGTCTTCCATTTTCTTTAAAACCTCTTCTGCCTTAATACCAAACAGAGTATCATGCTGTAAAGGAGCATCCAACAATTTAGCTTCAACATGATCAGGCAGGTTTTGCTCTTTGAGCCAGGAATGCCTTCTAATCACAGATCCAGTAACTGTGGCCCTGCAGGAGGCCTCCAAAGAATCAAAACCACATTGCAAAGTATGCTTTCCAACCTGTTCTGCTGCATGCAATAATTCCTGTAATTCCTTATTTTCCACACAATCAGAAATCAACATGATTTTCTGTTTCAATAAGCTCATAACATGCTGTTGATATTTTAGCATATGAAACTGGCAGTTTAAGGCCCTAATTTCCAAGGCTGAAGATGTATAAACCTTCTTTCCCCATCTATCAAGCGCTCTGGAGTCTCTATCAGAGGGGGTAGGATTTTTGGCTGAAGAGGCCTTTGCACCTTTGGGACCCTGTGAGATTGTTTCAGGATCAGCAGCAGGATTTTTGAATAGACATTTGTGGGAGTCAGGGATCCTGTAATATTTGTCTGGCTTACTAGGAGCCGGAGGTAGGGAATCGGGAGCCATGCTTGATTCCGAAAACACATCATCAACAATGTCTAATACAGGAGGAATAGCCAAAGGCCTATGCTGAGGAAGAAGTAGGAAATACCTAAGCCTCTTTTTAGATTCAGAGAAACCCTGACTCTCCCAATGAAAATGTTCCCTTAAAGCATGCAAGGTTTCTCCAAAAGAATAATCCTCAGGAGGAGATGCAGATGGGATAGATTCTTCTGCATTTGAATCCTCATAGGGTGGTTGAGAAAATTCCTGATCAGAAGAGGAATCAGAAGAAATAGAAACCTGATCTGAAGATTCATAATCAGTGTCTTGCCTAGGCCTCTTAGCAGGGGGGGGTTGGGAACCCCTGATCAAGGTAATTAAGTCCTCAGCCATTTTGATCATCTGTTTTTTAGGCATAGTGGCCTGGGCACGTGGCTCATGTGTCAGTTTTTTAGACTTAGAAGATGCTTTTGATCTTGTTTTTGAAGCTGGCGTCGGTTTTATATAAAAATGTTGAGGCCTGAAAACACCCTCAGAAGCCGGTGCCTGCTCAGCGGCTCTGGACCCATCCAAGGGAGAGACATCCACGGGTTCAATACACTGAGAATCTCGAGGCATACCAGACTCCGCATGCGTCTTGGTAGAGGCCTGCAACTCAAAAGTAGTGGGTATCAGGGGCTGCGAAAGCGCCTCACTGAGTATCGGTGATTGGCTTAGGCGAAGCTTCGTCGTCGGTTTTAGACCTCGATGGTCTGTATCTGTCTTTTTCTTTGCGTTTTTTTGTTAAGTCCGGTAGTCGGATTGCTAACCGATGACATTTCAGGGTAATTAAATCTGGATCCAAAATATTTTGAAGCAAAAATATACCGACGCTTAATAGTGCACTGGTTAAATCTAGCACAAAACCGACAGCAAGGCACGTTATGATCTGGGCCTAGGCAAAGAATACAGTACAAATGAAAATCCTTATGAGGTATTTGCTTCCCACATGTAATGCAATTATTAACTTTTACTGACATCGGTAAGGAGCAAGAAAAAGTTTCCCCAACGGGGTACTTAGCTTTAGTTGAAGACTTCGGTTCTGAAACTCGAATGCGGAAATTTCAGGAGTCGGCCAACCGGCACTTGCGAACTGCTTCTGCTTCGGGCACAGCGTGGCAAGAAAGACTGAACAAAATGGCGTCGGATGCATGTTTTATACCCCCTGATGACCTAACGTCATGGAAGAGGAAACAGCAACCGACGCAGGACCCAAGACTTTGTTATTCAGGCCGACTGAGGGCATCCAGCCAGCAGATTACCCAAATGTAATGACTGCAACAGTGAAACACGAAGAACATCTGGATCTGATTTGTTTATGCTTGTTTTATAATTTCCTGACAGACTAACATTATTTTGTGTTTATTCATGCATATTTAAATAATTATGTTTGGAATTTGCAGATATTAAGCATTACAGTTATGAATATGAACTTGTTTAGTATTTACTATATCATTATTTCTCTGAATATTTACTCACAGCACACATTGAATAATTCTATAAAGTATATAGCATATTGTATTTTACACATCAGTAGTTTCTACTTGTTGTACTTCATTTATACTTTATGCGTAAACCTAAAGTCAAACATGAAGCGGAAGATAAATATCTTAATACAAGGTCAGTTGCGATTACAAATTAACCCGAAAGGAAGGGGCACACAAATGTTTCAGAACAGTCTCCAATCTTGATACTGTGATGTATGTTTACATACACACAAACACACACACATACATCACAGACATTACGTAGCCACCACTCAGAGATGCACTGCACGATTTTAAGAGCAATTTATTTAAAGTGACTATGCACTGCATGTTACAGTGCCATCATATCATTCACAGGCTAACTATCCCCGATTTTCAGGGACATTTTTAGCAACAACTGAAACTTTTCCTACACCATATCTAAAATCTATTTTTTTTTTTTTTTTTTTTTTTGTAGAAAAGCTTAGGAATTGTAGTAAACTAATACAAACTATTACACAGTGACTGGCCATTAATATTCAAAAACGAGCACGCTGACTGGCCAGCCCAACCAGCATGCCCATTGTAAATCTGAGAATATACTAACTTTTCTCTGATCTCTGTTGCTTTTTTTTAAGATATCTCTCTATGTTATACGAGTTGAAGAACTCGTATAACATAGCAAGGTATCTTAAAAAAAGCAAGAGAGAGCTTCCTTTCAATGGACAAAGTAAGATCTCTGTTGCTTTTTTTTTTTAAGCTATCTCGCTATGTTATACGAATTGAAGAACTTGTATAACATAGCGAGATACCTTAAAAAAAGCAACGGAGATCTTCCTTCCTCCATTGCTACCTCTGCACAGCACTGATGTACTGCATAAGCATGGCAATACAAGTCCCTTATGCATGCGCAGTACATGAGAAACGCCCCAGGATACCGGAAATCTGCGGAAGGGCAGCATGGAGGCATTATACAATGACATTTTAGAAAAGTATGTATGTTTTTCTTAAATAATGTTATTGTATAATAGCAATAACCCACGGCTGGGTGTGGGCAATGCTGGATTTACCCACGGTTGGCTTTGTTTGGTCACTTGGGCTTCACTCTCGTGACTAAACCACACCATCCATGGGTAAATCCAGCATCACCCACACCCAGCTGTGGGTTATTGCTTAAACAAATAACAGTTGTTATATCACATATCTTTTTTTACTGCAGAAAAAGGAACTAATTGTTTACGTTTGTTAAAATTGCTGAAATGTCTATTACTGGAACTTTAGGCATACTGTTATATGTAATTATCTTTGTATTCCTCTATGTTTGTTTAACTGCTGAAATATCTGTAAATTGAGCTCTATGTATTTTAGTATAAGCTGCTATTATCTCTGTATCTGGAGCTTTTCTCTGTGGGCCTCCACTGAAAAGGGACGCGTGTCCAGTCGGACTTTCCTGGTAAACAAATGTAAAATAAATAAATAAATGATTCATCTACACTTTTTATCAATTTTAACTCAAAGTCAGTAGTAACTGTATTATAAGTGTCCAATTTTGGAATTAGGAGGTCTCCAGCTGTAGAACAGGTAAAAAGCTAATATTTCAGTTCCTCTCCCACTTGACAGGCCTATATTTCTGGTACTGAGTCTCGGTCTCTAAAGGCCTCTGCCTGAGAAGCCAATGTTTATTTCTAACCCCCTCTTTTATAAGAAGGGGGGGGCCTCCGCTCAGATTAAGTATGGATACTCTTCCTGATTCTACCAAAACTGGGAATCTACACCTCACAACAGTGAAAAGAGAGCACAGTAACAACCCCAGTTCAAATACTTGGCCAGCGAAATACTACTTCAGTTGGTCCGCAAAATCCTTTGTGGAAAGCTATTCTGTAATTTGTGCAATATGTGGCATTACATCCCAGCTGGGAGCAAGTATAACACTCTGGTCATCTAATGACAGACATGCACCATTCGCCATGGCAAGAATACTCCATTCTAGGCTCATCAGTTATGTTGACAGCCCTAAGACACCTCCTCCACCTAGCACAAATTCTGATTTAGCGAACAGCTTTTTCCAAGCTTAACATTGTCTGTGGTGTTTTATAATTTCATTCTTGTCATTCTCTCTCATGCTTGAGCTCTAAATTGCCTGATCAATCTGACTAAATCTGTTTAATGCATTTTGTATTTCTTCATGTGCTTCAGTAAAGTATCCTGTATGTTAGTTCTTTGGAGACTGT
The DNA here is from genome assembly GCF_019279795.1 of Protopterus annectens. Lineage (NCBI taxonomy): Eukaryota > Metazoa > Chordata > Ceratodontiformes > Protopteridae > Protopterus > Protopterus annectens. Next base: position 965,518,204 of record NC_056728.1, read on the forward strand.
ACCTGCAGCCTTACCCGAAAGGCAAGACCTTGATCTCAAATTGTTATCAGATGCACAAAGTAATCAACCATGTTTTTATTTAGTGCTGTGTGTTCTTTTCTTCTCGCCTTTCCTTTCTGATTAGTCAATTTGTCTTTTCTTTCCTGCTGAACTGGGCAGAATGGCCACCATTCCAGTTATCGGTTTCACACTTAGGGGCAGCTTGTTTAGCTGGGTGTTCCATGACCTCAGGCGGTTTGAAAAATCTTGCTTTGATCCAAGTATTCCAAGAGTTTGCATCTGAGTTACTATCTACAAAGAACCAAACAAAATCTGCCCTGATGTAATCTAATAGAAAAAAGCAATGCCAAAAACTGATGTCACACACACACATAAACACACACAAGGATTTAAACATAAGTGCTTCCATCCCAAAAGTGAGGACTCAGATAAACGAAAAAAAGTGCAGCCTTTTAAAATAAACATTACAAGATCACATGTTACAACACAACCAATCAAAAAGTATTCCAATAAAAACTAGTAATCAATATAATTAAAATACATACTGCAGCACAATACACTCAATCGATAAAAATACTCATTATAAATTCACAAATACCAAACAGTCATAACAATACACTAAAAAACTTGATTTAAAATAAAATCAAACGCCCATGGATCTCAGTTGTAAAATTCCACTGAATGAGGTCTTATCATTAAGCCCAGGGGGTGATGTCACATTTAAATTAGTTTGCCAATAAAATTCCTTAACTTAAAAAAAAAAACGCACCCCCAATACCCACCCCTCACGGGTTTAGGGATTTTCTCCAATACCCAGAATATATTTTTTTAAAAATCTTTACAGAGCATAGAATGCTTGGATAATGCATCACTACCATCCTTAGTTTTTTAAAGCATAGTTGCGCTTGTAAAGTCTAGTCCTTAGCTGTCTCTCAGTCTTGCCAACATGAAAATTACAGCAGGAAATACATAGGGCAACATATACTACTACTACTGTTGTCCTGCAATTAGATGCATTTTATATATTTATTTTATATTTGTTTTCCGGGAATGTCCAGCTGGGTCAAAGGCCAATTTTCAGCACAGGCCAGGGAGAAAAGCTCCATAAAGAAGGTTACATATGAATTTTTTTTTACAATTTTTATAATAACTATATTTAGAAAGAAGTACTTCTAAAAGAAGACACTGTATACAATTCAGTATATGTGATTACGTTAATGGTTCTGAATAAAATATTCTATGTATCTATAGTATAGTATCTACATAGGTGTGAAAATGTATAGAGTTAGGTAGGTATACAATAAGAGAGAGAGTCATAGTGTGAAGGTGTATGAGTTAGAGAGACATTGCTTTGGCCAGGTTTAGTACTTAAAATTATTTTTAATGATCCCTGGATATGTTTTAACTATGACATTGCAACTGTTGTAAATGTAACGACATTGACAGCATGTTCCACATTTCGCCATACCATATTGTTGGTGTTGCTTAGGTGGCCTTTCAACAATATTTTTAATGTTCTTTCCTCTTTTATAAACACACATTGGGGTGCCCAACTCACCAAATGCACCCTCACAAAATCTTTAACTAATTTCCAATTCGTAATAATGAGTCTTTTTACCTGTTCACTCTTGTTGGTAAAAGACAGGACCATAGATTTCTCAAGTCCACTGTCATTATCTTTAGCCATATGTAGGGGCAACAGCATCCCCAAAAATAGGTGAATATTTTTTCTTCCCATCATCCTCAACAATTTTCATTATATCACAAACTAATTTTTTAGGATAACCCCTTTCTAAAACCAACACACAATTTTTCACATTCCTTAGTAAACTTACACTAGTCAGAAACTAATCTCAATAGTTTAACAAACTGGCCCTTAAAATTCTTTTTCTGCCACAGAGGATGGTAGAAGAGAAGAAGATAGAAGTGTAGATAGCAGTTAGAAAAGGTGGGTTTACAAAAGATCGTAGATTCATAAGATTGACACTCATTGTTCTTACAAACGGTAATATCTAAACATGCAATACTACACCAATCAATAAGGTAAGTGCATTTCAAAAATGATGTACTGTTGTTAATATAACAGATAAATTCACTAAATAAATCAACAATACTTTACCACAGGATCAAAATATCATCCAAAAATCTTAAATATTATGGCATATGCTTCCACTGTTTAGATGTTACAATATACTGCTTTCCTCAGAAACCAAAGTACAACATTGGCAAAGACAGGAGCTGATGCTGCACCCATGGCCACACCTCTAATTTGCTTAAAGTACTCATGACTGAAGAACACAATATTGTTAAGCAGAACAACTTCCGTAAATTCAAGTATTATATTTATATTGAAATTACTCAAAGCTGACCTGATCATCAGGGCTTCCCTAAATGTAACTCATGGTATCATCAAAAAAAAGATCCTGAACGTCAATAGTAACAAATAAAACCTGTTCTATTAACCTAAAATTAGAAATTTTCCTCAAACATTCCCAGGAGTCCTTTAGAATATAATGTTTATTCTCAAAAATATCTTTTAGCCTATGGTCCACCCAATTGGCTAATGGCTCCATCTTTGTTCGACCAGTTGGAACTATAGGTTTGACGGGTGGATTCACTACATCTTTATGGGTCTTAGGGATACCAAAAATGTCAGGTATCACAGGATGTCTACCTTCAAATATTTAATGGTATTGCTATCGAACCCACATTCCAAAAACACCACTTCCAACCATAAATCAATCTTGTAATAGGTAATGCTAATCTGATTTAAAGTGGATGGCTCAAAAAATTCATTATCATATAGATATGGGTGGATCTTGGCCACATATAAGGTTGTATTATCCATAATAATATCCCCTCCCTCTTTATCAGGCTTCATTATGCGATATTTGGATCGCTGGATAATTCAAATACCATATGTTTCCACCTACTTAAATTAAAAATACATTTATTTTTTGTCTATTTTTTGTTTTTGGTCCGGATTTCTAATATCAGACACATACAATCTTTCAAATAATTATAAAGTAGATGGGTAAAGGTGGACTAAATGTACTTCTGATAAGTGTATTCTGTCGCCCAGATCTATCTCACAAACTGAGTAAGAAGTTAAACTTACTCAAAAAAGCATAATATCTGTCAGTGAATCTACATTATTAAAATTCTTAACATGAATGAAGGTAAAATCTTTCTTAAAAATATTAACTAATTCAATGGTAGTAGGAATCTGGCTACAACTGTAAATCCTAAAACCATCAACTTGACATAAAACATTAGAATTAAACATATTTGATGTAACATCATCCTCTGGTCCTATTGCAGCCTCTCCCAGAGCCATAGTACCAACAGGTGAATTAAAAACCGCCTTAATAAATAACAAGAATCAAAACTAGTCAAAAGATCACCTATTGCAGGTAAAGGAACTAAATCAAACTGCATTGTGGCACCAATATTACGGACAAAGTTCAATGTCTCCTCTTCCCCTTCCTTCCTTTGCTTGCCAATTCTGTTGCTGAACTAGAGAACATGGAGATTCCATTCCCCCCTTGTTTCTCTATTTTATAAGTGTGGAAGATCTTCTGGGAACTGTGGGTGAAACTCAGGGGGTGTATATTCTAACAAAGCATCATCAGAGTATTTCCCTGGGGCCCTAAAACAAGCACCATACCTGAAAGTGTCGTGACTGGGCCCAAAATGACCCTTGGGGTCAGGATATGCCTCTCTCCTATCATAAGCAATTTTGTTCCTAGTAAACCTTTTATTTTTCCTCAAACAATAAATGTCGCTGCTTATCTACTTTATTAAAAATTTTAAAAAATTGTGCTGAAAATTGATCAAATGATAAATCTGTACATATCTCATTATATAATCGGTTAATATCAACTTCCAGATTAGTTAAAATACAAACATTTTTTATAATGAGACTAATTACAACCAAACACGATCAAAAAATTCCAACAATTTATTATGAAAAGCACAGCCCAGCGGAACACCACTGGGATATTTCCACAACCTGACACCTTTAGGCACTCTTTTACAATTCAAGGGAATGTGAAGGATTGCGTGGTATGTTTTTAGAAAAGGGCTATCCTTAAAAAAAAAAAAAAAAGTTTGTGATATGATAAACATTGTTAAGGAAGATAGGAAGAACAAATTCTATTTTGAGGGATGCTGTTACCCCAATACATATGACTTTTACAATATGCAGATGATTCAACCCTTATTACCACTGCCCACAGCATCCCAGAACTCCTTGCTCATACTCGAGACGCGTTCACCTTCATCTAAACCTGGCTTACCAATAATCAACTATTATTAAATCTGAAAAAAAAAAAAACAAAGCTCCTACTTATCTTTGCTAAAACACTGACACATCATAAACCCACCTTCTCCATTACCTCACTTAACAATACTATCATCACACCTGAACCCTATACTAAATTGCTTGGTGTTATTTGACATTCATAACAACCACTGTATATAAAAAAAAAACGAAAACTTAGTATCCTGTACCGTAATGATAAACTACTCTCCCCCTCCACCAAACCCTCCCTCGCCATGTCTCTTCTCTTACCCTGTCTTCTGTATGCATCTCCAGTCCTCAACTAACCTTCAGTCATCTCTCCTCGCCAAACTAGAACAAACTTACTACAAAACTGCTAGGTTTGCCTCCAATCCCACCACTGTCCCGCTCTTAAGTCTTTACTATGGCCTAAATTCCAAAAACAACTTCTTCCACAACTGCATATTACACATACTATAACTCAACTTCCTGTCCCTCCATCACTAAAATTTTATCACTCTATAATCCCCAATGTCAACTTCACTCATCTGACAAACATCTACTAGACATCTACAAACCAATAAAAATATAGGAAAGTCCCTATATAAATTCTCTCTCGCTCATAACTGGAACTCCCTTCCCTTTAATATAAGAAATATTCCCCATAAAGCCCAATTCAAACTCGAGCTTAAAAACTACCTACTAAAGACCTGGTCCTGTCCTTGTCAAACTCCTGCCTGATATCCTGCTGTTCTCTTCCTAATCTCCACTGCCTTACTCTAACCATATTTCTTACCTTCTATCAGTCTTTCAAAATGCTTACTACTGTATACCTACACCATATTCATGTAAATACCACTACACATGGAGTTTATTGCTGCTACTTGTAAAAATTTTTGCATACAGAATATATTGCTGTTTCAGTACCATCACTCTGCTACTAGAACACAACTGTATAAATAGTGCAGTTTATTTTGGATGTATAACATCTTGATACTATATTATTGTAAGGATCTAATTTTGTAATTTTTGTATTTTTTTTTTACTTGTATATGGAGCTTTTCAACTCGGGTCTCGACTGAAAATGGGCCCTTTGCTCAGTTGGACTAACCCGGTGAACAAATAACAATAAATAAATAAATAAGTAAATAAAAATAAATAAATATAATGACAATGGACTTGTGAAGGCTCTGGTCCTCTCTTTTACCAACAAGAGTGAACAGTTAAAAAAGGTACATTATTAGGAACTGGAATTTAAAGATTGGGGAGGGGTGCGTTGGGTACCCCAAGGTTTGTTTATAAAAGTGTAAACATAATTAAAAATATCATCGAAAGGCCACCTAAGTAACACCAACAATATGGTATGGTGAAATTACATGCTCTCACTGTCGTTACATTTATGACAGTTCCAATATCACAGTTAAAACATATCTAAGGAGCATTAAAAATAATTGTAAATGTAATGGCAGATCAGCAGGGGTAGTATTTATTGTCTTATGTATTTCCTGTGATAATTTTTATGTTGGCAAGACAGAGACACAGCTAAGAACTACAATTTATGAGCACAACAATGCTATAAAAACTAAGGATAGTAGTAATGCATTATCCAAGCATTTTATGCTCTGTAAAATTAAAAAAAAAATGTTACTCTATGTATTGAAGAAAATCCCTAAATCTGTGAGGGGTTGGTAGTAGGGTGCAATGACTGAAGCTACAGAATTTTATTGGTAATTTAAATTAAATGTGGCAGACCCTCTTGGCTTAATGATACGACCCCACTCAATGGAATTTTACAAATGAGATCCATGGACATTTGATTTTATTTTAAAAGAAGTTTTTTTTAATGTAATTTTATGACTATTTAGTATTTGTGAATTTATAACGAATATTTTTACTAACTTAAATACTTCAACACAATACAGTTTGGTTGTGTTTTAACATGTGATCATTTAATGTTTATCTTAACAGACTGGACTTTTTTTGGTTTTGTTATCTGAAGGCCTTACTTTTGGGATGAAAGTGATCATGTTTAACTAAATTCCTTCTCTGTGTGACATCGATATACAAAGAAATGTGGACAAGCTTAGCAGCATTCTGGTAATCCATTCTCCCACTTAACACACATTTCGTCCTGTGGCACATTCACATGACTAATTTTTTATTTTTTATTTATTTTTGCATCTACCTTCTAGCTAGTGGATGTTTTTAAGTGCACTTAAATTTAACGTTACTGCATCTCTGTGTTGCTTTGTACACCTCTCTGAGCTTCCCACTGATCAGGGACAACAGTTTACTTTCATTTATGTTTGTAGAGTTAAGTTGTACAAACTGAGCTACTTCATTCTTGTCAGCACAAGTCTACGTACAATTAACTGTTTCTTGACTTGTGAAGTTGCACTTTAATTGACTCTCAGGCTGAAATGTTCTGATATTTCAATTTCAAGTCAAACAGGAAACTGTTAACCTTTTGTTGAATACAATGTCAGTTTGAGTTTAGTTTTTCTTTTAACTTTCATTGACAAATCAATTAGTTGTCTTCTCTTTGGATCTGTAATATCACTGACTGACTTTGGCATTTCACTAATCCCACTTGTACAGAAAGTTCAAAGAGCCTAATCAACCATTACTGCCATGCATTTGTTGAAGGCCAGTCGACAAATTTGTAAATCTCTATCATATTGTTGTGTTCAGACATCATTGGTTCCACTCCAGTTATGAACTTTTTCATAAGGCAGTATGCTCTGCCTTAACATTTCTACACTTTACTTTGTCTTGTAAGGTTTAATGATGTTCAGACAGTTCAAATTTTCTGAAATGATATCCATTGTTTTTTTTTTGTTGTTTTTTTTTTAGCAACTACTGGTTTCTTTACTGAAGTTCTGCTCTCAGCATTATACATCTCAGTTTGATTAGGACCACCAAATTTGCATAACTGGACTGTAAATTCATATGCTCCTGCCCACTACAGATATTCAAATACTGCACCAGACTTAGGCCCACACACCTTTATTCTGGTTGACTCATTGCTGCACATCAGCAGAATTTTTATTAACTTCCATTAACAGTAGCAGAAGTTTTGCTTATTACTTTCCATACAAAGAACTATATAATAGTTAACCTATCATTTTCTGTACATTACAATCTATACATACTTTCTGCACCTATAAAGCAGTGAACCCTGTTTTCACAACAAGTTTTTTTTTTTGTTTTAGCTGTTTTGCCTCACAGATCAATAAACCCTCTCTTTCCTGTTAGGAAATTTTAATTTTAAAACATTTTTAATTCAACAATGATCCCCCCTTTTCTCTCTGGTGTTACTTAAAAAAAATACCTTCTTGCTTTACTCAGTAACAAATCCCTTTCATCCTGCCAGAGAGGGTACTTCTGCTCTGCTCTGCTATGTTCATTCTGCTTGTTCACCTTATTGAACATGACCACAAACTTTTTCAGTTTTACATACATTAGATGGCATGTTTTTCTCATCTTTTATTTAATTTGTTTTATACTGTTTAGTCCTTTGCCTCACTGGCCTGGTTTGTGGATGAAAATAATTCATGAACCAGTTCACTTAACTGGTTAACAAAGCAAATAAGCCTTTTAGAATCAAAACCCTTTTGCTGTATTCAGCAAAGATCTCCTTTTTCTCACCAGTGGTTTTAATCTTTCAAAACATCCTTTTCTCGCTTTATTTCATCAACTCCCTTGTTTGCCATAGGGAGTAATATTTTACAGAGATAAATAATCTTTTAGAATCAGCATCTTTCTGACAGCAATTAGCCCTCTTTACATCTTACATCCACTACAGTTTCACAAAATCCAGCAATTAAGGGCATGCTAATTTTCATACTATGACCATACAACACACTAGTTTGATGGAAAATGTCCACAGTCATGCATTTACTACTCCAATCAATTAGACTGGATTAAGTGCCAATCAAAGCCAAATAAGTGAGTCAAATGTGAATCGCATATCCACATGCGTAAAGGGTTTAACTTGGAAAGAGAACCTAGGAGACCAACCTCTGCATGCAGCCCCCCAAATTAACTTGGCAGTCCCATAAATCACTCCACCAACAACAATGTATGTAGAGATCTGGAAATTAAGGTCTCTAGACCATGGCCTTCTGACTCATCTGCCGACAATGGGTGCGGCCGTGATGATGAAGCCAAGCTGTTAGAGCCTATGCTCCCCATCAGGCCCCCTTGAAATCTAGCATTCAAAGTTTGCCCCTTGGCCACAAGAGGATGACCTATCACTCCACCACCCCTAGCATATCCGGCAAGAGACATTATAAGCCCTCAACTCTTCAATGCAGGTCGGGTGACATCACCCCAATATCTGCATTTTGCAGCACCAATCCCTACCAGTGTTTTCACCCACTATCCGACAGATCCATTTTGAAGGATTCTAATCTTCTATACTGCTTGTCATTTTGGCTCCTACCAGATCTGTCTTCTGGATAATAATATACCATATTAACTGAATTCTGCCTCATCTGCAGAAAGTGCTCACTCTCTACTTTAAGGGATAGCAATGGGCTGTAAGTGAAATTCTTCCTCAAATGCAGCCCAATAACATAATTTCTTAGCATGCCATGACAGCTGCACTTTATAACCCCTTCCCAGACAAGAGACCCAATTTATCTTCTTCCTTGAATCTTGAGTTGTTTCTCATCATTATGAAAAGCTCTGAGCTGCATGACAAACATGAATGACCAAGAAACCCAACCTCCAGTGGCCACCTTTTTTTAAACACCCCGTATTAAAATCACTTAAGACATAGGCACACATACATAATAGAAAAGAAAACAAATCATATTGATACCTTCCATTTACACATATTATACAGGTTTTCTTTTTTTTTTTTAATGACAAATGGCTTTCAGTCCAACATTACAAAAATCACTCACTTCCTACCTTCATTAAACCTCACTTCTCCTCCTGAACATTATTCTAAATATCGATGGTCAGAAGTGTTCAGACTGGCAGCAAAGATGTTCTGAAGATGGTATTCCTGAACATCACCTTTCTGCCTTATGCTGAGGGTCGTAAGGGTGATATTCAGCGTACCTTAAAGCAATAGTAGCCTTTGGCAGACTGGCCAGATGTCAGGTTTCCAGGGCAGGGAATCCCATAAGTGAAGAATACTGCCACAGCGAATGCATGGACATCTATTGTTATGGTAAGATTTTATACAACTGTACTTTACAGCTACTTGCTCCCCCAAAATTTCTGAAGAGTGCTCTGTAGGAAAATTTTTAAATCTGCCAACACACTACACTCCCAAAAACATGTTCCCAGTCACCTTGTTCTTACCAATCACCTTAGGTTGGATTGTTGTAATACTATGCAATTTTAACTGAAGTTTAATGGAATTTTAGCCTACTAATTAGTTTTAATTGTTTAACTGATTTATGGGGAGGGATACAAAAAGGGTGAGTTAGTAATGATCATTGTTCTGAGGAAGTCCAATAGTAAGTGGATGAAAGTGCTTAACCTGTGAATTGTGAATAAAGAAGTTTGCAACAGTCTTAGTGTTCAGGGTGCCTTCATATTTGTGAGTGCAGTTGTCTCTTTGGTTATCCAGTTTGAGTGTGGAGAGGCCCTTTGGAGCATGGAGACTGTAAGGACTAACAGCGAAATTGTGGAACTACTTCAACAAATGAATCGACAACTGGCAGAGCATACTGCTCACATTAAGGCTCTGCCAAACAGAATGAGAGGACTGGTAATTTATTTGGCAGTTTGGTTATACCTTTAACTCAACCTACACAACAGTCCCCAAGTAACTCAAACCAATGTTCTCAGGTACAGGCTATTGGTACTTTAAATGCTTCAGTAGATAACATAGGAAAAGGGTCCCATGAAGTGGTTGGGGGCCAGGGAACTGTGATAAATATAGCAGGAGACTGAAGAAGTAACAAATTTGACTTTCATATGAGTTCTGCAAGTGGGGCTAGCCAGAAGATTGGTGGGCAGTAGTCCTTAATGGCTAGGATAAAATCATTTGAAAAAAGACTTTTTAGTTTGAACAAACTGCAGATTCAGAATGGGTATTTGGAAAGGAACATCGACTTGGGACAAGTGCCAAGGGGTCTGTATTTCTGGAAGTATCCTAAGGGCTCAGAGAGCAATGAGGAGATGCTGGATGAAGTCCATCAGCTGTTCAATAGAAGTGGTATAGATTTGATTCTTGGCAATTCTTAGAACATTTGAATGGAGTTACTATTACTGAGAGTACATATTTAGTTACTACAGACGTATGTACCATTCTCAATAACACCCCACGACACTGGGATAGAATGGCTGGGGATGCAATTGGGGAGGACCAACCTTTTTGATCAGGATGAAGTTAATGCCCTCACTACACTAATGGAGGTGGTGTTAAACAACAATTTTCTACACTTCGAGGGACAATATTTTAAAGTGACTGGTGTAGCTATGGGGGTGGCTTGCGCCCCCATATACGCAAACTTAGTTATGTCTTACTGGGAACAAGAACATATTTTCCCCAGTGAATTTTGGGCTTACATAAGGCATTACACCAGATTCCTGGATGATATTTTTATTGTGTGGGAAGGAAATGAAAACACACAAATACTTTTTGCAGTACAATAACCACAGAGTTGACTTTTTCAAATTCACCCATGAGTACAGCAGGGTCAACATTTTGTACCTGGATGTTAGCCTAACTATTGACAATAGGAGTAACATCTTGAAATCCAACATCTTCAGAAAGCCCACATTTTCCAATTCTTATCTAGAATTTGGTGGTTGGCACTCCTATCATCAGAAAAAATCCATTGTCAATCCATTGTAAAAGGACAATATGTAAGGGCTGCCAGAATGATATTAGTGGAGCATGATTTTTTACTGGAACTTGAGTATATGACAAGGTTATTTACCAAAAGGGGTTACCCAGAGGGTCTTTGTAAAATTTTGGCAGAGGAGGTCAGACACAAAAGAACTGAGGGTATTTATAGGGCCATTTTGAGCAGGAATGTGGACCATGATAATGGCAATGGTTTTATCATGCCACATAACAACCAGGTAGGTACAAGAAGGAAAATGGGGAATGATTTGTTGTTTATCACCACTTTTAATCAAGATGCTATATGGGTAGTTTGTATCATCCTAATAAACTGGAGGATGTTGGTGGCTGATGGTTCCCTTATAGATAAGGTAGGGGGACCACCCAAGAATTGTATATAGAAGAGACAGATGTTTCAAAGATATTTTGAAAATAGGGGCTCATATTGATTCATATTTAAGCAGTAGAATGCCTGGTAATTTTAAAAGTGGTATATGCAATGTATGTGCATATATCTGTAAGACAGGTGGTACTGCATTTATTAATGGGAAAAAGTTCTACTTCCATGGCCACTTCAATTGTAATAGCAAAAATTTAATTTATATGGCTAAGTGTCAGCACTGCCCTGCCTTTTATGTTGGCAAGACCAGCAGGCAATTTAAGGACAGAATTAGGGAGCACAATGCTGACATCAAAAATATGAATTCAACAAATGCCCTAGCTAGACATATAATGCAAAATCCAAGCCACAAGTTTAAAATTGTGGCATTACAACAGTTGGTGAAGGATAGGCAGGGCAGGGTGATTGACCTGGATTTAGATGTATGTGAACTAAGGTGTCAACTGAGAATGGATGCCACCTTTTTTTTCCTGGCATTAATGACAGTGTCAGTATTGCAGCCATACTAAAAATTAAACACATTTTAGATTAACCTACATAATACCAGTGTATGTAGCATTCATTTATTCAATTTGGATAACTTGGCAACAATTTTTGATGCTGTTTAGTATTTTAATTTCAGAATGAGGTTGTGTTCTGAATTTTAAATAGGTATTGCATGTGTTTAACAAATAGGTGGGGTTGTTGTAATACTATGCAATTTTAACTGAAGTTTAATGGAATTTTAAACTACTAATTAGTTTTAATTGTTTAATTGATTTATGGGGAGGGATATAAAAAGGTTGAGTTAGTAATGATCCTTGTTCTGAGGAAGTTCAATAGCAATTGGATGAAAGAGCTTAACCTGTGGACTGTGAATTGTGAATAAAGATGTTTGCAACAGTCTCGGTGTCCAGGGTGCCTTCATATTTGCGAGTGCAGTTATTATTTAATATTTTATATGTCCTATTAACTACCCCCTTTTAACAAAAGCTTCTGTTACAGATATGACAAAAACTCTAACCAGTGCAAGTCCTTCAGTTACGACTCCCCTATTCACACTTGTCAACGATAGGGACACATTTTACAAATCGTTCTTATAAACTTAGAAAATTGCTAGAATAACCAGTTTTGTATTAGCATGCATTTTCGGAAGGGTATAAAGTCTGCAACTCAAATGCCTGTCATTAGTAACTTCAGTCCTCCATGATTTGACAGAAAGCATTTTAATATTTTACTGTCATTAATCTTTTATACATTTTATTTTACTGCATTGGTCAGTCTTTCTATTTTTTGCTACTTTGATATTTATTTTGAACAAAAAATACAAGGCAAAAATCTGGACATTCTGCAAATGTCTGAAAAGTAGAGAGGTCTGCCACTAATCCATTCCATTTGCCTATACTCCGATATCAATCCTTTGTAGGGAAAGCAGTCTCTAACCTGCAGTTCAAACTTTTTCTTAGTCTTACCCCACTATTACCTTTTATCTCTAGTTATTTGCTCCCAATACCTTGGTTCCTTTGCCACTTGTATCCAGTAACCTAGACTCTCTCTTGCCTATTTTCTGTATCCCTACTTGCAGTCATCCCTATTGACAAAATCTCCTTTCTCCATTTCTGTGTTAGCTTAGTTCTTGACAATGTTTTCTACAACTTCATGAAGATAACATTCTGTATGGTGATGTTTATTCTCCTTAAGGATCTACATCAAAACACCAGTTTCTCCTTACTTCTTGAAACCGCCTCCACTTCATAATTATCCCTTTCCACTTTGAATTATAACCATCTGCTTGTGTTATGTTTATGAACTTTAACTGTGTAGCTCTAAAATATCCCTTTGAATCAGGTAATCCTAAATCACCTTGTTCTCAACTTATTCAACTTAAGTTATGCTCTCTTTCCCTCCCAGAAAAATTCCTTCAACTCTGTTATTGTCCACAAATTTCCTCTGGTTGATAAGAATATACCTGACCTGCATATAAAACTAAATGGACTAAAACATTTTTACTGCTTGTATTTTACTACCCATAAACAAGAGCTTCCAGCTTCTCATGTTTTGTATTAAACTTTTGATGTGAAGTTGCTCAATCTCGCCGTTCATTCTTACACATGGGTTCGGAGGTGATCCCTTGGCTTTGAGTCGGGAACTTTCACAAGCTCAAGGTTTTAGAGTAGCTCGAGGCCAAGTCCCTATCCCATGATGCTCTCTGTCTCACCTCAGATCTAGTTTGCCACTGCAACAAATCAGAGGTCATGAGAGAGCTAGGGCCAGTATTTCTAACTGTTATTGGATACTTAACTTTAGATACTTTGTGTTTCTTGGCTAGTTAGCCTTAGCTTTTTGTTCAGGCTCTGTCATTACTGTTTTTTGACTTTATAGAGCGGCTGCTCTTAGGCCTTTCCTGGCCGCAATTTAGTTTTCTTCCCCTACCCTGTTTTAAAAAAACAAGTTTAGAAAAATTTAAAGCTTTATAGTTAACAGTTTGACTAGATAATATTATCTGTTGTAGTTTTTCTGTGTGTGTGTGTGTGTGTGTGTGTGTGTGTGTGTGTGTGTGTGTGTGCGTGCGTGTGTGTGTGCGTGTGTGTGTGTGTGTGCGTGTGTGTGTGTGTGTGTGTGTGTGTGTGTGTGTGTGTGTGTGTGTGTGCGCGCGTGTGTTGTTAGTTATTCCACTATTAGATTGGTCTCTTATCTAGAGTGGTTTGTGTTTAGACAGTTATATAGATTTTGACAGACTGAGATATATACTGTTTGTCTTCTAATACGGCTGATCATAAAGAAAGAGAAAAACAAAAGTCTGGATTTAAGAAATGCCCCAAGTGTGGGCAGAAATTGTCTATAACTGATTTGCATGTCACTTGTGTGTACTGTTTGGGGGCAGTCCATCTCCAGGAGGACTGCTCTATTTGTCATTCCTTTAGCAGCAGGGTATTGCTGGAACGCAGGAGAAAACTGGTAAAAAAACTGGTAGACAGTGGTTTGCTAAAACCAGACTTACAGGAGTTGTGACAAGGATGACCAGACTTCAAAATCATTGAAGGGATCGAAATCTTCGAAAGCTTCTTCAGAGACGAAGTATTCGGCTCAGAGCCATGCTGAGAAGGTGCGGCTGCCGGTTCCACAGTCCTAGGAACCGAGCACCGAGCTTGTATTTCGGAGCCGGTCTCCGGTATTGGAGCCAGTCTCCGAAACTTTGAAATCACCCATTTTGCAGTCGGTGGCTTCATTGATCCCTTCGACTCGTTCTTTGAGGAGCCTCTCCGATATGGACCGAGTGGTGCAGAGGCTTCTTGAGAATCTGGCACTAGCCAAATAATTATCGGCTTTGGCCCAACCGGTTTCGAAACCGAAGACTCTTTTACCTACTGTGACTACTCCTCCTCTGAGCCAAGCCAGGCCTTCGGAGCTGGGGGAGGTGGAACTGATGATTGTGGAACCTTCGGAGCAGAGGCCTGTTCCAGTGCCATCGGCTCCGTCAACTCAGACTACTTCGGTGCCGTTTGAGGAGTCTGGCAGCCAACACTCTCTGGTCAGCTCTCCGGAGGAGAGTCGAACCGATAGGTCAGTTCTGACCCTTCCGCTCGGAACTTCGGCACGAATGAGCTTGGCTACTTGCTCTGGGTCAGAGCCCACTGTGTCAGTGCCGGGGAGGATGCCATCTTCTTTGGAACCGGCTACTTCCTCGCATAAGAGCAGTGGAGCCTTCAATGACATGAGGAGAGTTATGTCTTCCAAGACTCCTATGTCATCAGGGCCTTCCTCCTCCTCCCTGAAAGTGCCACTTTCTACCTCTACATCACTGGTCCCAGTAAAGCGTTGAGACCCAGAGCCTCAGGTAGCCCCACTGAGTGACCCATGTTCTACTGAGACCTCACCAGAAGCTCCCACTGATGAGGTTCCTAGGAAGAAGCTTTGCAAGAGGAGGCATTTAGACTCCCCACAGGAGTCCGTTACATCAGACACCGATTTAGAGGAGTCAGAAGGGTCCCCACGGTCTTCCTCGGAGGATATCTCCTTTGCTGATATCCTTGAAGTCCTGAAACAGAGGGGTGACTATCAGTCCATTAGCCCTACTGATGATGAGCCGGTGTTTCTGAAGGCCTTTGGGTCTCAACCCTCCATCTCCTGGGTGACTCCACTCTTCGATGAACTAATGGAGTTGGTTGCTCAAAGGGCGTGGGAGTCCCCTGATACTGTGGAACCTGTCCCTTGGAGGCCCAACAAGTTTATTACATCGCCTCAAGACAAACTGTTCCTTACCAAGGGAGTGCTGGTTGATGCTATGGTGGTGGCGGCCACCAAGAAAGAGATATCTGAAACCTCTTCTACTGTCCATCCTCCTAACAGAGATTCCAGGATTATGGACAGGTATGGGAAATGCATTTTTAGTTCAGCGACTTTTGCCATGCGATGGCTCAACTATTTGACACATTCCACCCGTCTTCAAAGAGATCTACAAGAGCTTGGAGATACTCTACAGGGTAGTACAACTGAAGGCGTTCCTGATAAGGTGACATCCCAGCTCAATACCCTTAATTCCATAGTTAACTCATTCATGCGGCTCATTTCTTATGCAGCCAATGGTTCGAGTTCGGCAGCGGGTTCAGCAATAGCTCTTCGGAGACATTCCTGGATGCTCTTATGCTCCTTTGGGAAGCCTTCAAGTATTCCTTCGTTAATACCCCATTTGATAGCTCGTCCCTTTTCAGGCCTAAAGTCAAGGAGACCCTCTCTAGGTGTGAACAAGATGGAAAGACCATCTGCCATAGGAGTCCATTTTTTCACCCCTACTATAGACCTTACCCCAAAGGGCAAAGGGAGGAAAAATGTGGTTCCGGAAGTCCCAAGGAGCTTTTCAGAACACACGTAGTGAACCCCCCTCCAGGGGCAGAGGAGAGGGTAATAATGGAAGACGCCACCCAGGCGGCAGAGGTGG
Source organism: Protopterus annectens (assembly GCF_019279795.1). Taxonomy (NCBI): domain Eukaryota; kingdom Metazoa; phylum Chordata; order Ceratodontiformes; family Protopteridae; genus Protopterus; species Protopterus annectens. Next base: position 965,534,615 of record NC_056728.1, read on the forward strand.
TACGCAAAACCAGGGCAACAGGGATCAGTTCTTTGGCAAGCCCTACCAGTTCTCCTGAAAGGAGGCCCGACTGTCCTACTCTGGAGGCAGTCGGGGTCGCTTGTCTTTGCATCCAGATGCCTGGCTAGAAATTACAAAAGATTCTTGGGTACAAAGAATTGTTACCAGAGGTTATGTCATTCCATTCTTAGAACACCCCCCCCCCCGTATGTAGGAAAATCCCAGACGTTCCACCCAGTCTCAGGGATCAAGCAGCCATAGAAATTCAAAGGCTGCAGGAAGAATCTCATCCAGCCAGTCTCAGCAGACCAAATAGGATCCGCAACCTACTCCAGATTCTTTTTAGTTCCAAAGAAAACAGGGGACTGGAGGCCCATCTTGGACCTCAGCAGACTCAACACCTTTGTAAAGAAGGAGAAGTACTGGATGGTCATGCTTCAATCGATTCTTCCGTTTCTAGGAACGGGCGACTGGATGTGCTCTATAGATCTCAAGTATGCATACTATCACATCAAAATGGCCAGACAATCCAGAGATCACTTGCGTTTCCAGCTGGGAGCCAGTCACTATCAGTTCCGAGCACTGCCCTTTGGTCTCACGACAGCCCCCAGAGTGTTTACCAAATGCATGGCAGTGGTTACGGCTCACCTGAGGCATCTAGGATTCTGAGTGTTTCTGTATCAGGAAGACTGGCTGCTCACCGCCACCTCCAGGCATCAACTACTTCAATCCAGGGATCACACTCTCAATCTGTGCTCTCAGTTAGGAGTAACTATAAATTTTGACAAGTCTGCGTTGTCACCATCTCAGCATATCTCCTTTACCGGAGCAGACAGACACCACCACCGCCATGGTAAAATTGCCACTGGACAGAATAGTCACTCTTTGACAACAGGTATCAGACATTCTGACAAGCAAAAAAGTACCAGCCTCTCAAGTGTTGAAACTACTAGGTACTATGGCAGCAATGCTCATAGCAGTTCCTCTGGGGTGTATGCACATGAGAATACTTCAATGGTTACTCTTCACCCAGTGGTCTTACCAACAACTTCCAATGTCATTCTTGATAATGATTACAGACTCATGCAGAAAGGATCTTCAATGGTGGTTGACCAACCTTCACTAACAGTAGGTCGCCCAATTTTTCTTCCCCCACCATCAGCCACGGTGACCACGGACGCTTCTCTGATAGGGTGGGGGGGCTTTTTCATGGAAGAATGGCCCAAGACACCTGGTCAGAGAGAGCCATAGTTGCACAACAATGTTCTGGAGATGAAAGCGGTACTTTTAGTGTTGCAGTATTTCCACAACTCTCTACCTCTAGGGACAATTGCGATCCAGATCTACAACATGTCAGTGGTCTGGTATATCAACAAGCAAGGGGGAACCAAGTCTTACCCCTTATGTCAAGAGACCCTGAGAGTTTGGCAGTGGGCTGTATCCACCAGGTGCTTTCTGATAGCAACAGACATTCCAGGGAAATCCAACGTGACCACGGACAAACTGAGCAGAGCCATTCTGATGCCGCACGAGTGGTCCCTCAAAGACGAAGTTGTGGAGATGAATTTCCACAGATGGGGCCAGCCTTGCTGTGACCTGTTTGTATCCCCTATGAATGCCAAATGCAGAAGCTACTTTGCCCTGAATCCCCCACCAGGGGAAAACCCAAGGGATTCGCTCGTACACGATTGGCCCCTGGGACTCCTATATGCTTTTCCACCAATTCCCCTGATTCTAAAATTCTTGCAGAAAGCCAAAGCCCTGGGGAGGACTGTAATTCTAATAGCCCTGGTTTGGCCTCGACAGATTTGGTTCCCAATCCTTCGACTCTACATAGTAGAGGGACCTTGGATTCTGGACCCAGTTCCAGATCTGCTGACACATTCGTCAGGGACTCTTCATCCTTCTCTTCATTCCCTCAGATTGACAGCTTGGCTGGTCCAATTTCCAACTTAGCCAGGTCACACAATTTTTCCTCAGAGGTACAGCATATTCTTATATCCTCTCATAAAGTTTCCACCAAAAAGTTGTATGCCAGCAAATGGAAGCGATTTGCTTTCTGGGCTTCGCAAAATAATACTGATCCGTACTTCACCTCAATTGCTAGCATTTTAGAGTTCCTGATTAAGCTTTTTAATGAAGGTGCTGCAGCTGCCACCATATGAGTTCAAATGGCTGTAATTTCAAATTTTCACCTCGGATCAGAAGGTTCTAACCTAATGTCTCACAAATTATGTAGAACCTTCTTAAAAAGTACCATACAACTTAGACCGCCAGTTAGACAACCTTTTACTCCCTGGAACCTGAATTTTGTGTTATCACGGATTATTCTTCCTCCTTTTAAGCCTGCACCATCCTGCCAACTAAAATTTCTGTCTTGGAAAACTATCTTCTTGGTAGCCATTACATCAGCACGTAGAGTGTCCGAACTTCAGGCCCTATCTATCAAACCCCCATATTTGACTTTTCACCCTGACAGAGTGTCGCTGAGGACTAACCCTTCCTTCCTTCCAAAGGTATGTTCGGAGGCTAATCTGAAGCAAACTATTGAACTCCCAACTTTCTTCAGTAACCATTCTAACAAGTTGGAGTATATGTTGCATAAACTTGCTGTTCACAGGCAATTAAGATTCCATTTGGACAGAACAAAAGAATTTAGAAAATCAGAACATGTTTCTCATGCTGACACCAAGAAAGGACTACCAGTATCAAAAGTTACTCTTTGCAAATGGTTGACTGATTGCATAAAATTCACATATTCATAGGTTCATATGTTAGCAATGAAATCCATCCCTTAGGTTCATAGATTAGTACTAGGCTAACTGCCCTTGCGAGCCAATCATCCCTTGTGAGACTCAAACCCTGCACCTTGTGTTTGTAAGGCAAACACCTTAAGCATTAGGCCACCCTCCCAACCCAATTTTATAGACTAACTGCCCTCATGGGGCATTTTAAGCCTAGCCAGTTATGCCATGCGAGAACCAAACCCTGCCCCTTGTGTTTCAAAGGCAAGCACCTTAACCATCACACCAACCTCCCAACCCAAATTCAACCCTGTGAATCAACCATTAGGACATAGCGTGAAAGCACATTCCACTAGGGCTGTTTCTACTTCTTCAGCTTATACGGCTAGGCTGCCTTTGGACACTATATGTGCAGCTGCCACTTGGTCTAAGCCTCATACCTTCATCACACGTTACAAAGTACATAGGGCCTCCAGGGACAGGGCTTCCTTTGGTTCCACTGTTCTCAGGAATATACTCCCGTGAGCCATCCAGGATGAATGGTGCTTGGGACGCTACCCATGTGCAAGAATGAATGGTGAGATTGAACAACTTCACATAAAGAAGTTATGTACTTACCATAACGTTCCATGTGAGTTGTTCATCTCGCCTTCATTCTTACATTCTCACCCGCTTTCCCCCTCCAGGCATCTCGAAGAACGAGTAACAGTTTTTGCGGTCTGGTGGGTCTTGTTCTACGGTTTCTTACTCCGGCTGGAGTACTGTTTATGTGTTTATTATGTTATATATGTTGGGATCAGCAAACTAGATCTGAGTTGAGACAGAGAGCATCATGGGATAGTGACTTGACCTAGAGCTACTCTAAAACCTCAAACTTGTGAAAGCGGCCGACTCGGAGCCAAGGGATCGGCTCCAAACCCATGTGCAAGAATGAAGGCGAGATGAACAACTCATATGGAACGTTATGATAAGTACATAACTTCTTTTTTAGTCTCTTTAGACATGTCCTAACTGCCATAAGCCACTGTCCATTTCTTAGCTATGAGAGATACCATCCATTAGAACCACTGCAACCTCACATACCTTCTACATGCAAGCAATCACCACCAGCCTAAATGTCAAATTTCCCTTGGATTTACATATACAGCACTGTCCCAGTTCTAAATGAATACACTGCCATCTTTCTACTTACTAACCTCAGATTTTTTAGTATTTGTTCAGCAGTTTCCTGAAATGGAACACACAAAGGTGAACACTTTTTCTGGTATTAAAATGGAGCCTCTTGACTCAGCTACATGATTCTAAATTTCTCAATCTAACCTATGTTCCAGTTAGTACCTAGCAGACCCTTGCATTTCTACCACACCACTTTTCATTGTTGAAATGCATTACTTTTCCTACCATGGATTCCAATGTCATCTGTGTCCAACATAAAAAAAATCACTGAGGCCTCATATAAACTGAGGCCTGTCACACTTGCTTTGCTGCAGTCTCTCTCTGATATACAACGGGCCCCAAAGGATATGCAGCACAGAATAACCATAGCTTACACTGTGAATTCCATGCTCCTTACAATTCCCTGCAAGAAGCATGCACAATGGTTTGGTCCCACTGGCAAGTGCCCATCCTCTCATCTTGGTTCCATTCTTGATCAACTCTGACATTTTTCTAACAGCAAATGCTTGTGCTGTTGTCTTGCCCCCATGGGTCATCTGGTACCATCTAATTGCTGCAACATGCAGCCCTGATCATCCGTTTCTCTCCTTCTCTCTCTCAGGCTAAAATAAGACATAACACGTGCCACTAGTATGGGTCATACCATGTACCAACCCTTGTTACCCCCTGAAAATTGCGTAGTGCAGTTTCTCTATCATGCCCTTGTTCTTAGGTGCCACACCTTCTTTGTCATGCCCCAAATCAATTTACCATCACATCACAGAGCTGGTTAAGAATTCCACATGACCTAAACTGTCTTGATTTTGCAAATGGTGCCAATCTTCTGAATTTGTAGCACTGACAGTGAAAGCCTGAATTAGTAATGGCATTACTCACACCTTTAATAAACTGTAGTCTGAATTATGGTGTATGCAGCTCAGTAGGGACTACCCTTATTAGTCACCCTGTCTTTTCTGCCCTTCCCAACATCTTATGAACTGGTGTGACAACACCCATATACTGTTTGTCCTCCTAAAAGAAGGAAGCTTATTCTGTAGCTCCCAGTTTTCCCAACATTTACTACTAATTCTAGTGGGAAGAATTCCAACTTCCTGACAGATTTCATACAATTCAATAAATTATTCTGTTTTCTACCACGCTGAACGCTTGAAATTCTTTTGCATATTTCTACAAGCTATTGTTCGGTGGAGGTGTTTCCTGGAAGTTTGTAAAGATTTATATGGTGCTGGAAGTGAAAAAACTTTATATGGTGATAGAAGTGAATTGAGATTTCGTTTGTATTACGCAGCTGAACTCGCACACTAAATAGTGTTGTTTGCTGGCAGTGGCAACACTCGAGACTTTATGGACACTGAATACCCAGATTCCTGCTTTTACGTACCACAATTTTGCCTTTGAAGATTTCATACAATGCCCATCTCTACAAACAGTACAGTTGTGTACATTTACCATAAATGTAGATGTTAGAGTGTATTCACTGTTGCAGTCATTACATTTGGGTTATCCTGCTGGCAGGTTGCCCTCAGTCGGCCTGAATTCCAAAGTCTCGGGTCCAGCGTCGGTTGCTGTCGCCTCTTCCCTGACATCAGGGGTATAAAAGATGCAGCCGACGCCATTTTATTTAGTTTTTCTTGCCCCAGATGTCAGGTGCCCCCAAAAGGGTAGGCTAAAATTAGGTAAATAAAACATACATGCACCAAAATAATTTTTAACTTCCTCTATAAGCAAATACATCATCTAGGTTTTATAGATTAGAGAAGTAAAGATAAGTTCCAGCAAAAATAAGGGGTATGGTGGGTGGGTAACTTGGACTGCAACAGTGAATACACTCGAACATCTACATTTATGGTAAGTGTACACAACTGTACTATGTTCTTCATGTTTCACTGTTGCAGTCATTACATTTGGGTTGAGTCCCAAAGCTATGGTTGGGGGGCTGGAGCTAAACAGCATTAGGAGCGGCTATGAGGCCCTGCAGAACTGCAGTGGCAAAGCCTGCCCTGGATTTAAAGTAAAGAGGCAGATTGTAATGTTTTGTAAAGGTATGCACTGAACTCCAAGTAGCAGCCTCCAAAATGTCTTTGGCTGGTACTCCCCTGAGAAAGGCTGCTGAAGTGGCTGCAGCTCTGGTTGAATGTGGCCTAATGCCCTTAGGCACTGGTTTGCCATGTTGTGAGTAGCAGAAACGAATGCAGTGACCTATCCACTTTGAAATAGTCTGCTTGGAGATGGCCTTTCCTTGTGATGCCGTGGCATATGCCACTAGTAATTGCTCTGTCTTTCTGAAAACTTTAGTTTTGTCCACGTAGAATCTAAGTTGTCTGTGTACGTCCAAAGAATGCAGAATTTTCTCCCCCTTGTTCTGTGGATTTGCATAAAAAGTTGGCAAATTAATTGTTTGGTTAAGGGCTACACTGGATACCACCTTAGGCATAAAAGTAGAGTTTGTTCTCAGAGAGACCCTGTCTGGATAGAAAATGATAAAGGGTTCCACAGCCATGAGAGCCTATAGCTCTGAAACTCGTCTTGCAGAAGTTATTGCTAGGAGCAGAGCTGTTTTCCAAGATAAGAACTTTATGTCCGCAGTAGCAGCTGGCTCAAAAGGAGGCAAGGTAAGTTTTTCCAAGACATAATTGAGGTCTCATGCAGGTGTTGGTGTTCTCCTTGGAGGCCTTAAGTTTTTGGCTCCTCTGAGGTACTGCCTTAATAAAGGATGAGAAAAGAGTGGTGGCTCTGTATTGTAATGAACCAAAATGGCAGAGGCATGGATTTTAATTGATGAAAAAGATAGGCCTTTGTCCAGCATCTCAGTTAAATATTGCAAAATCTGAGGAATATTTGGGACAGCTGTATCAGCTCCTTGAGCTTGGTTCCAAGCGCAAAATCTCTTCCATTTCCCAGCATAGGATTTTCTAGTACTATGCCTTCTGGCTTCTAAAATGACATCCATCACAGCTTTACTGAGAGGTGTGGTTTGTATGTCTACATTATCCGCCATGCTGCCAGGTTTAGATTCCTGAGTTGGCTGTGCAGAATCTGATTATTTTTTTGGGACAGTAGATGAAGTATCTGAAGTAAGATCCAGGCTGGGCATTGGGACAAGTTCCTTAGGATCGGGTACCAGTACTAGCGCGGCCAGTCTGGGGCAATCAGAATCATTTTTGGTCTCTCCTGCCTGACCTTTAGGAGTAATTTGGGGAGGAGAGGCAGTGGAGGAAAGGCATATACTGATAGGTTTGTCCAGTTAAAAAATAAGGTGTCCACTTTCCAAGCTTGTCTGTGATAAGTCCTTGTGCAGAATCTTCTTAGTTGATTGTTTTGAGGGGAGGCAAATAGATCTATGTCCGGGCGTCCCCATTCTATTGTTATCATGCTGAAGACTTGTGGATCCAGGTGCCACTCGTGGGGATCCATGAGGTTTCTGCTTAGTTCGTTTGCCAAAGTATTTTCCTTTCCTGGCAGGAATTGTGCCTGCAGATGAACTTGGTAAGTCAATGTTGTGTCCCATAAAGTCATGGCTAGCCTGCATAGGGGGTAAGAATGAGTTCCACCCTGCTTGTTTATGTACTACATGACTGTGGTGTCGTCTGTCTTTATCAGTAGTTGTCCCGGATGAAGTAGGTACTTGAAGGCTGTCAGGGAATTTTGAACAGCTAGCATCCCTTTTTGACTGATATGTAGATGCTTTTCGTTTGTGGAACAGGTGCCCTGAATGCCTCTTCCTGCCATGTGTGCCCCCCAGGCATAATCTGATGCATCTGTCGTTAGGCTCTGCCTGGCTGGGGGTAGTGTGAAAGGCTGCCCCTTGTTTTGGTGACAAGCCTTTGCCCACCATCGAAATTCCTGTTGCAGGCAGGGTATTAGAATAATCATTGTTTCCAGACTGTGGCAATGTTGTGCCCAGACACTTTTTAGGTACCACTGAATTTTCCTCATATGCAGCCTTGCATATGGAATTAGTACAATGTAGGATGCCATGAAGCCCAAAGCCTGCAGAATTTTTCTTGCAGATAACTGGGCCTTTGTTGCCATTTCCTTGAAATAGGTAGTCAGTTGCCTTTGTTTGTCTGGAGTGAGATAAGCCATCTGGGCAGTTGTATTTAAGCTTGCACCCAGAAATATTATCTCTTGAGAGGGTACTAGTTTTGATTTCTTTCTATTGACTATGTACCCTAGGCATGTTAAAAGTCTTATCACAAAAGTCAGACGCTGTAGTAGAATGTCCTTGTTCTCTGCTTGTATGAGGCAGTTGTCCAAATAAGGATATATTTGTATTCCTCTTTATCTGCAGTAAGCAATTACTAGTGCCAGGCACTTCGTGAAGACCCTGGGCACAGCAGATAAGCCAAAGGGCAGTGCAGAGAATTGGTAATGCTTTGAGCTGGCCTTGAATCTGAGGCATCTTCTGCATGATTGTCTGATTGGGACATGCAGGTATGTCTCTTTTAGGTCTAAAGTCACAAGCCAAGCCTTGCTGCCCAGCATGGGCAGTAGCTGCTGTAAGGTCAACATCTTGAATTTTGGTATATCCAGGAAAGTGTTTAGAATAGATAGGTCCAGTATTGGTCGCCATGCTTTGTCCTTTCTGGGTACCAAAAACAGTCTTGAGTAAAATCCTTGTCTCTGCTCTTGCTGTGGCACTTGTTGAATTGCCCTCATGTCCGTGAGAGCAGCCACTTGTTTCTGAGCCTCTGCCCATTGATTTTTTGGCAGGTCTGGCCAACCGTTTGCTCTTGGCAGGGTATGGAAATGAAACTTGTAGCCTTGTGACACTATGTCTAGAACCCATTTATCCTGGGTTATAATGTGCCAATTTTGAGAAAAAAGTGCTAGTTTTCCCCCTAAGGGTGCTGCCAGAACATAAGTGCTTGGTGCAGGCAAGGGGAAGTCATTGGGACTGTTTCCTGTATGTCTGTGATTTGTCTTCTCCACCTTTGGTGGTACAGGCACTCCACTGCTTAAACCTGTGGGAACCTTGCGGCTGTGATCTGCCCCTTTGACTACTGTCTGAGACTGGAAAGGACCAATTCTTTGTAGGCCAGTGTCTGCTAAATCTAGGTGGCTGTACCTGTAAGAAATCCTTGACCTTTTGCATAGATTTAGCTTTGTCCTCCATTTTCTTTAACACCTCTTCTGCCTTAACACCAAACAAGGTCTCATGCTGTAAAGGAGCATGTAATAATTTTGCTTTAACATGGTTAGGCAGATTTTGTTCCTTTAACCAAGCATGCCTCCTAATGACAGAACCCATAACAGCGGCCCTCCAGGATGCCTCCAGAGAATCGAACCCACACTGCAAAGTATGCTTTCCAACTTGTTCAGCTGCATGCAATAAATCCTGCATTTCTTTGTTTTCTGCACATTCAGAATTAGCCATCATTTTCTGTTTAAGCAGTGTCATGATATATTGCTGATATTTGAGCATATGAAACTGGCAATTTAAAGCCCTTATAGCCAAAGTAGCAGATGTGTAAATCTTTTTTCCCCATCTATCCAGTGCCCTAGAATCCCTGTCAGAGGGGGTAGGGTTTTTTGCAGTAGAAGCCTTGACCCCTTTCGGACCCTGTGAAATAGTTTCTAGGTCAGCAGTAGGGTTTTTGAAAAGGAATTTATGAGTCAAGTCAGGGACCCTGCAGTATCTGTCTGGCTTAACAGGAGCTGGAGGTAAAGAGTCAGGGGTTAGACTAGACTCGAGAACACAATCTACAATGTCTAGAGGCCTGTGTTGAGGTAGTAAAAGGAAGTCTCTGAGCCTTTTCTTAGATTGTGAAAAATCTTGGCTCTTCCAGTGGAAGTGCTCCCTCATGGTATGCAAGATTTCCCCAAAAGAGTAGTCCTCAGGTGGAGAAGCTGAAGGAATTGACTCTTCAGCATCAGAATCCTCATGGGGGGAAGAGAATATTCCTGATCAGAAGAGGAATCAGAAGAAATGGAAACCTGATCTGAAGATTCATAGTCTGTCTCTTGCCTAGGCCTCTTATCAGGAGGGGGATGGGAACCCCTGATCAAGGTAATTAAGTCTTTGGCCATTTTGAGCATCTTTTTTTTTGGGCATGGAGGCCTGTCCTTGTGGCTGGTGAACTTGTTTCTTTGCCTTTAAAGGTGTTTTAGCCTTTGTCTTGATGTCGGTTTAATATATAATTGTTTGGGTCTGAATACACCCTCAGAAGGCGATCCCTGCTCAGCGGCTCCGGACACATCTGAGGGAATTATCTCCGAGGCTCCAATACCTTGAGTTTCCTGCGGCCTGGTCGACTTCACGTGGGAGTCGGTAGCGGCTTGCGACTCTAAGGTAGCAGGCGTCAGGGGCTGCGAAAGCGCCTCACTGAGGACCGGCGAACCAGCGACTTGCTTAGGAGAAGCTTCGTCGCCAGGTTTGGACCTAGGTTGCTTGTCTTTTTCTTTTCGTTTTTTTGTGAACTCCGGTAGTCGGATGGCTATCCGACAACATTGTATAATTAAATCTTCGCCCAAAATAGCTTAATGCAAAATCGTATCGACGCTTAATAGTGTGTTGGTTAAATCTAGCACAAAACCGACAACTAGCAACGTCGTGGTCAGGGCCTAGACAAGGAATACAATAAGAATGAAAGTCCTTATGAGTTATTTGCTTTCCACAAGAAATACAATTATTAACTTTTTCTGACATTGGTCTGGAGCAAGAAAAAAGTTTCCCCAACGGGGTACTTAGGTTTTAATGAAGACTTCGGATCTGAAACTCGAACACGAAAATCTCAGGAGTCGGCCGACCGGCACTTGCAAACAGCTTCGGGCACTGCGCAGCAAGAAAGACTGAATAAAATGGCGTTGGCTGCATCTTTTATACCCCTGACGTCAGGGAAGAGGCAACAACAACTGACGCAGGACCCAAGACTTTGGATTCAGGCCGACTGAGGGCAACCTGCCAGCAGGATACCCCAAATGTAATGACTGCAAAAGTGAAACACGAAGAACATCACTTCTTATTCAAATATCCCAACTCCAATGGCCCCTTTTTCTGCATCTCTGAAAATCAGCAATTCTGAAAAACACAGGATAACAAGTTCATGTCATCAATCTAATACAAACAGAATTTAGATTTTACATGTGACCCTAAAAAGCAGAATAGCTGTACTCACCATTTGAGACTTGTCAAATCTCCTTGATTTCAGCACTGTACAGCAGCACACAACTGCAACAGACTTGGGGGAGGACGGACTCCCATTTGTACCAAGAAAACAGCCACTAAGATTAATTACTCAAGCATCATGACAGGAAAGGTCTTCTTTTATACAGGCCTAACTACATACCACTTTAGGTAAATAGTAATGCTGGGATACTCTACTGCACCAACAGTGCTCCATTAAACTTCCATGCCATGAACACCATGAATAACTTTATACTCATTCAGTACATTCTTATTAAGCAAGCAGCCAGTGCAGAAGCATTAGAATTTACTCCCTTCTGAAACAGTGCTGCTGACTACCACTTGGTACTAGAAAGTCCCCATACGTGCAACTTCTTTCATGTGACTGATCCTCGGTGTACACCATTATGCATTACATGTTTTGAATCAAGGAATACCCTCCCATTAAACTCAGATTAATATCTGCCCTGCTCATAGCCTGACTACAGCCTCTTGTATATCAAACCTCAATCATCCTAGATGGTGCGCATGTTCCTGATTCACTCATATTCCTTATTACCTGTTGAATTCCCTTACTCATCTATTTATTTTTATTCATTTGTTTATTTTTCTTCCTGTTATTCCTTCTCTCGTCAGTTACATTCAAGTTTCTGCCCTATTTTCTGTATATGCAGTTACACATGCTTGTATTTTTTCCATGATAAATCGAGGTGGTGGTGCTGCGGTAGCGTTGTCGCCTCACAGTAAGACGCTGTCCGGTTCGATTCTCAGCTACAGTGTCTTCTGCATGGAGATATGCGTGAATGGGCGTACCTTCGTTGAAGGTTGTGCATCAGGGCTGGTAACTCAGCATGTAAAAATCAACTACCAATCATTAGCGGACCAGAGTTCCGCTGTGGCGACCCCAAACCGGGAGAAGCTGAAAGACACAACAACAAAAGTATCTGTACCTACAAATGAAAGTGAAACTATTCAGGAGCTTTCTTTATCACATATCTACACATGAAGCTCATTCAGCTGAGCTGAACTTTCCTGGGTAACTAAGCAAATAACTATTCATTAAATAAAATGACACCAGTGTAACTTTTTAATTATCAACAATCAGTGTCCCTAAACCCATTTGGTTCACTAAGTTTCTGTCCTGCTGTTGCCAAAACACTGCTTGTACCTGCTTGCTCCCCCCTCCATCCTTTTATTGGCTCTTACTCCTGAGCTTCTCTGAAGATTGGTTCTACCTAAAGAAATGCCTCTGTTAACAGTACCTTCGTTATATACATTGTCTTCCCTAGCATTCTAAGAAAAAAATGACAGTGCTCAAATAGCAATCCATCTTAAAATGCATTATCCCTAGCTCCCCAGGCAAACCTCCTCCTGCCTGCACCATAGTCGTGCTTGTGTAAATTTAGACTTAACAGAGGTACCTGCTATATTCTATAACTCTGACCTCTACATTTTATGTAATTTATTAATTCAGTCTTTATTCCCAGCATGAAGACATCCAAAATGAGAAGTTATGTACCTACCATAACGTTCCATGTTAGTTGTCTTCTCTCGCCTTCTTTCTTGCTGGATGGGTTCGGAGCCAATCCTCGGCTCCGACTCGGCCACTTACTAAAGCTCGAGAGCTTATTTTACCAGCTAGAGGCAACCCTATATCCCATGATGCTAGGCAATAACTCCCCTGATCTCGTTTGGAAGCTGAAAAACCTAGCATAGGCCAATAAAACAAAATCCTCCAACTGGAAGGAGGAGGAAGAGGAATAAAAAACCTCCAAAGATAAATATTTACAGTATATATATATATCCTAGGACACCTAGATAGTGAACAAAGGAATAAAAGGACCCTTCAAAGAAGGGAAGATCTTCTCGGTCTGTCCAGGCTAGGGGGATGGTGGGTGGGATGCAAGAAAGAAGGTGAGAGAAGACAACTAACATGGAACGTTATGGTAGGTACATAACTTCTCAATGTTAAGTTGTCAATCTCACCTTCATTCTTGCTGGATGGGACCGGGTCCCTAGCACCTTCACCCTGGGTGGCTCATTGGAACAGACTCTTAAGAATGGTGGAACCAAATGTTGCTCTGTCCCTTGAGGCCATGTCCAATTTCTAATGCGAAACAAAGGTATGAGGAGAGGCCCATGTGGCTGCCGCACAGATAGTGTCTATTGGTAGTCTAGCTTGAAAAGCTGTAGATGTAGCTAGTGCTCTAGTTGAATGGGCTTTTGGCTTAGAAGATAAATTCCCTGCCTCTGAGTTGATAAATAGATGTAATCACAGAAGACAGCCATCTAGATAGGGTTATCTTGGAAACAGGAAGGCCTTTCTTATTTTCTGCATACGATAAAAACAGTTGATCTGATTTCCTTATTTGTTTAGTTTTATCCAGATAGTACCGGAGCTGGCGGTGAACATCTAGATAATGTAGCTTTTGCTCTGCTCTATTAGTATAGTTTGGGAAAAAAACTGGGAGATCAATTGATTGATTCAAATTTGTCTGAGAAGCCACCTCGGGTAAGAAGGATGGATTAGTCCTTAGAGAAACTCTGTCTTTGTGGAAAATTAAGTAGGGAGGACGAATGCAGAGGGCGTGAAGCTCTGATACTCTCCTAGCAGAAGTAATGGCGACTAGGAAAAGTGTCTTCCATGAAAGAAATTTCAATGAACAGGAGACCGCAGGTTCAAAGGGGGGGGGGGGGATTAAGGATGTTAAGACTAAATTAAGATCCCAGTGAGGTGGAGGATCTTTGATCGGAGGCCTAAGTAAATATACACCTTTAAGGAAAGCTTTGCAAAGCTTATTGGACATGATATTGTGGTCTGATAAGCCTGTATGAAAATTCGATATGGCTGCCAACTGAACCTTTACTGTAGGGGCAGAAGACCCTGAATGAAAAATTTCAGCTAGGAAGTTTAAGACCGAATGAATTTGGGCAGTAAAAGGATTTATATTCTTTGCCTTTGCCCAGAAGGAGAAACGTTTCCATTTACTAGTGTAAATCTTTCTGGTGGAAGATTTAAGGGAAGCTACTATGATATCCCGGACGGGATTAGAAATCATAGGAAGCCTGGCTAAGGACGGAAGTGGAGCAACCAAGCAGTGAGGTTGAGAGAATGTAGGGATTGGTGCAGCTGCCCCGACTGATGGGTCAACAGATCTGGAGCTGGGTCCAGATGCCAAGGCTGCACCAAAAGATAGTGATGTAGGAACGGAAACCATATCTGTCGAGGCCAATAAGGGGCAATGAGAATCAACTTGGCTCTCAAGGCGGTTGCTTTCTGAATTACTTGTGGAATTAGAGGAAAAGGTGGAAAGGCATAGAGAAGTCCCCGAGGCCAATCTTGGACTAGAGTGTCTCTGAGGGGATGGCCTGGAAGGGGGAAGAGGGTGAAGAAGTCTGGGCATTTGCTGTTTTGGGATGTAGCAAAAAGATCGCAGCAAGGAAGACCCCACTTCTGAAAAATCTCTTCCGCTACCGACTGTTTGAGAGACCACTCGTGCGGCATGAGTATGGCTCTGCTCAACCTGTCCGCTATGAAGTTGGACTTCCCGGGGATATACATTGCTATCAGAAACGGCTGAGAGGAGATCGCCCATTGCCAAAGTCCGAGTGCCTCTCGACACAGGGGATAGGACTTGGTTCCGCCTTGCTTGTTGATGTACCACACTATGGACATGTTGTCCGTTTGAATTGCAATACTTCCTAGGGGAAGAGAGTCGTGGAGGGCTTGCAACGTTAAAAGCACTGCTCTCATCTCTAGGACATTTATGTGCAGGTGGCGCTCGACAGGTTGCCAAGTGCCATGGACCATCCTGCCCTGAAAATGCCCCCCCACCCGATCAGGGAGGCATCCGATGTCACCGTGGCTACCGGGGGAGGAGGAACAAAAGGTCTGCCCTGATGGACTTGAGGGGGCAATATCCACCAGGACAGATGACTTTTGAAAGTTTGAGTTATCATGATCTTGTGGTGCATGGGGAGTTGCTGAAAAGACCATTGGGCGAACAGCATCCACTGTACAAGACGCATGTGAAAACGTGCAAGGGGAAGAAGTGTTATGGAGGCCGCCATAAGACCCAATACTTTCAGGACATACCTGGCCTGAAGAAGAACTTGGACATGGTTTTGAATATCTAAGACTCTTTGGTCTGTTAACTTTGCTGAAAGTTGTACGGTGTTCAAGTTGGCACCTATAAAGGTAATAGACTGACAAAGCGACAAGGCGGACTTTTCAAAATTTAGAGAGATTCCTAGCCCTCTGCAAATGTGAATGGTGTAAGCTGTGGCTTGGAGAAGTTGATGCCTGGTGGTGGCAGTGAGGAGCCAGTCGTCTAGATATGGAAACACCTGGAATCCTTGCCGTCTCAGGTGAGCCGTAACCGCTGCCATACATTTGGTGAACACTCTGGGGGCTGTAGTGAGATCAAAGGGCAGGGCTCTGAATTGGTAGTGACTGGCCCCCAGCCGAAAGCGGAGAAACCTTCTGGAGCGCCTGTGAATTTTGATGTGATAGTACGCATCCTGAGGGTCCATGGAGCACATCCAATTGTCCTTGCCCAGAAAGGGCAGAATGTCCTGTAGCGTGACCATCCGGAATCTTGTTCTCTTTACAAACTTGTTCAGTTTGCTGAGATCTAATATTGGTCTCCAGTCCCATGTCTTTTTCGGTACTAAAAAGAACCTCGAGTAGATTCCGGATCCTAGTTGGTCTGCTGGGACTGGCTGGATGGCTCTTTTTGCTAGCGGTTTTGATATTTCTGATACTGCTAGTTCCCTTAGACCGGGTGGAACGTCTGGAAGGGTTCCCTTTTGTTGAACTGAGGTTTGGATAAAGGGAATTTTGTAACCCTCGGATATGATCGACTGTACCCATTTGTCTTGAGTAAGGGAAAGCCAGGCTATTGGGTACAGCGATAATCTTCCCCCGACTGCCTCCAAAGGTGGACAATCGGGCAACATCTCAGGGATGCTGGAAGGGTTTGTCAGAGAGAGGCTCCCTGCTACCCTGGTTTTGCGGACCCCCTCTGCCCCTAGGGTGGCGTCTGTTGTTGTTACTCCCTCTGCCTCTGGGGGTAAACTGACCTCTTGCATCAGACGTGACTCCTTGAGATTTGCGGAACCACATTTTCCCACCCTTCTGACCCTTAGGGTATGGTCTTGAAGGGGTGGAGAAATGGACTCCTACGGCAGAAAGAGCCTTGCCATCCTGCTCGCATCTGGTCAAGGTGTCTTTCACTTGAGGTCTGAACAAAGCCAAACCATCAAAAGGGGAATTTGTGAAGGATGCCTTGAAAGGGTCTGCGAAATTACACAGCCGCATCCAGGCATGACGCCTTAAGGCCACTCCTGTGCCTGCGGCCCTACTCGCTCCATCGGCTGCATATGAAATCAGACGCATGGAGAAGTTAACAATCGAGTTCAGGGTTCCAAGCTCTGAGTTTATTGTATCCTGGGACCCAGCAGCTGATGGATCCTGTAAGACTTCTCCCAACTCTTTGAGAATATCTTACTGAAGGCGGGTGAAGTGACACAGGTAATTCAGCGATCGCATGGCAAAGGTTGCTGAAGAAAACATCCACTTACCGTACCTATCCATGGTCCTAGAATCTTTATTAGGAGGATGGACAGGTACTGAAGGATCAGCTAGTTCCTTCTTGGTGGCTGCAGCCACCACCATGGCATCCGCCGGTACACCTTTTTGTCAGGAATTGCTTGTCGACTGGTGCTGTAATGAATTTAGATGGCCTCCGAGGGGTGGGTTCCACCGAATCCGGGGCCGACCACGCCTTCCGAGCCACTACTTCCATAAGGGGGTCGAAAGGCGGAGACACTCAGGAGGTGGAGGGTCGAGATCCGAATGCCTCCAGGTACACAGACTCGTCCTC
The DNA here is from genome assembly GCF_019279795.1 of Protopterus annectens. Lineage (NCBI taxonomy): Eukaryota > Metazoa > Chordata > Ceratodontiformes > Protopteridae > Protopterus > Protopterus annectens. The sequence continues at coordinate 965,551,546 of NC_056728.1, forward strand.
AGAAGGATTAAGGGAAGACCAGTTTCCCCTCTGCTTCAGGATTTCCAGGATGTCTGAGAAAGAAACATCCTCAGAGGGGGACTTTGGGGATCCCTCCGACTCATCCAAGTCGGTGTCAGATGTAATAGACTCAGGGGAGTCCACATGCTTCCTCTTACATGTCCTCTTGCGCGGAGGCTCCGCTGACAGGTCAGGAGAAGCCTCGGAAGAGGAAGAAATTCCCAGTGGGAAACCTGAGGCATTGGATCTCTGGGTCCGGGAGCAAGAGAGTGAGAAGAGACATCAGCAGGCACTGTAGTGGGAGGAGCTGATGGAGCTGACCGTTGACTAAGCCCTGGGGCTAGTACGCTCCTCATCACCTCGAAGGCTCCCCCTATCAGAAAGGCCAGAGGGCCCCCGCTCCGAAGAGGTAGGAACCCCAGGCCGCACCGACAGGGAAGGCTCTGAGGCCGATGTCGGGGCCGAGCTCACCAGCGCACAGACAAGGAGCCAGCAGCCGAAGGCTTAGTACTTGGAGCCGACGGTTTTGCAGGCTTCGAGGGCCTCCCCAACGCAGACTTAGTCGGGGAGCCCTCGGGCTTTAACAAGCCCCTAAGTATCAGTTTATTCCTGCGCTCCTGCAGGACTCCTGGACTGAATTCATGACAATCTGAACAAGAGTCCTGCAGGTGCAGGGGTCCCAGGAAGTAAACACAAGAAGTGTGACCGTCTGTCAGAGACATTTTCTGACAGCACGAGTCACACTTCTTAAAGCCTGAGACCTTAGCTTCTTTAGGTTCCTTCGACATAACAGTGTTGAGGGTTACACAAAAGTAGCAGAAAACACACACACACACACACACTCGAAAATTATAAATTAACAATAAAATATTAATAGGGATACTGACACACCCAAACACTCCACAGGATCCCTAAGAAAAAATAGGAAAGGGGCAGGCTTAAGGCCTAACCTAAAAGTGGAGGGGGAGGGATATAAGGGATAAAAAAGGGAAGGTATAAAAAAGTAATAAAGTTAAGGGTAGTTACTTAACTATTGAAAGAAATAACTAGGTAGAAAAATTTACTCAAAAAAGGTGACTGAACACTCTATATCTAAGACTTACCAGGAGCCGGTAAAAAAACGCACCTCGCAAGCGAAAGCGGCAAACAAGATCTGGGGAGTTATTGCCTAGCATCATGGGATATAGGGTTGCCTCGAGCCGGTAAAATAAGCTCTCGAGCTTTAGTAAGTGGCCGAGTCGGAGCCGAGGATCGGCTCCGAACCCATCCAGCAAGAATGAAGGCGAGATTGACAACTTAACATCAGTCATTTCCTTAATGGGCCTGGGTTTAGCCCTGCAGTATTCTACTAAGTTTGCCACAGCCATCCACTAAATGGTTAAATAAGCATGCCTGCCAAACAGAAATCATTTAAATGCAGTTTGACTAAACCTAAACTATGACAATCCTCTAAACTATGATCTAGATTATACCACAGTATGAACTTAATGCATCACCTACTACATATGGCTGGGCATAATATGGTTTCCTTGAAACACCTTTCTGTGTGCAACTTAATAAAAGCATCTCACATGCAATCCAAACCAGCCCATAACTCCCAAAGCACTGCTTCACAGTTTAACTCACAGTTTATAAATATAGTAACCTCTCTCCTATAAAACAAAGGTACTAAAAATCTAGCTATCCCACCTCAATAATTGAAGCCACAAAAGACCTTCATACTCACTCCAGTGTCAATATCTCAATTAAAAAACACCTACGTCCTTTAAGACACTAAAAGCTGCCCCGACCAACTTCCATCTGAACACTTCAAGCTCACTGCGGATACCCTTGCATATCCTATCTTGATTCGAATAAACCACTCTATCCAAGAAAAATATATCCCCACCTTATGAAAAAAATCCTACATAATACCCATCCGTAAAAGGTGGCTCTCATCAACCAAGCTCACAAGCTATAGACCAACCGTCAAGCTCTCACTCTTATCCAAAGTCTTGGAAAGATGTATTCATTCTGAACTTACTAGATATATTACTTCCCATGACCTCCTCTCTCCCTCACAGCATGGTTTCAGACCCAATCACAATACAAAAACGGTCCTTCTAAGGTTCACAGATACAACAAGATCACATTAGAAACTCAGGTCTTCTAAGCTCAGCCCTTATTTCTTGATCTATACAAAGCATTTTGGCACAGTCAGTCATCAAAGTCGCCTAACTAAACTCTCTTCCTATGGACTATCACCCTCCTCACTTAACTGGTATGTGTTCATAGGTTCATAGGTCAGTACTAGGCTAACTGCCCTTGCGAGCTATTTTTAAGCCCAGCCAAGTATCTCTTGTGAGATTCAAACCCTGCATCTTGTGTTTGTAAGGCAAACACTTTAACCATTAGGCTACCCTCCTTAGTGAGGTAACTAAAAAAACAATCAGTGAAATGGCAAGAGGATTCTTCCTCATTCCTTCCTATATCCAGAGTCCCACAAGGCTCCATCCTAGGACCACTACTGCTTAACTTATTTATCAATTACCTAAACACAGCAGCCAAAGAGGCCACCATAAATATACCAATGACTCCACTCAAATATGTGCTGCTATGACATTATCCATTGTCCATGCACTCACCCAGAAATACTTCTCTTCCAAAAAAACTAAACTACTACTGTTAACCTCAACTCTCCCTCCTCCCAAAAACCTTTTATCTTTAATATACTGTTATACAATCAGACTGATATAGAACTAGTATCCCGCACTAAACTACTAGGTGTGATTATAAACAAACACCTGAAATTTGATCTTCAGCAAGCCATAAAGAAGATGCACCAAACGCTAGGTTACTTATATACAGTGAATCACTATCTTACTGACTGCTAGACAAAACACAACCACTTATTTTCTATCCCCCCTCTTATTATATGCCTCATCTATCATATATAAACTCCTCTCTAACAGCCAAACTAAAACAATGCTGCAATGAAGTAGCCAAACTGGCAACCAACCAACAATATAAATCACATCACAGTCTCTCTCTGTAACAATTAAAGTGACTCAGACCAAACAATTCTCTATCGTACTCACAGTTAACTACAGCCTTTAAACTACTGCACAGCCCTGAAAAATTCCCATCTCTTAGCTCCATCATTCAAACTTACACTATTAAGAGATCTATGCTCCACTGACAAATCACTAGACTCTCTATAACTAAATCTAACAACAATGCTGTATGCTCCCTGTATTCGCACTGCATTGCTAAAAGCTGGAATACATTCCTACTCTGCTTATGAACAGTCTGTAGCCTAAAAGACTAACTGCTAACTGAAATATCATCAGATAGATAAATGGCTGTGCACCTACACCACCCCTGGTTAAACTGGTACTAATATAGCTAAATTAATTTCTGCCAAAACTCTCTGCTGCACAAAAGTTAATGCACTATGATCACAGCTATACCCTCCTTGATCATCTCATCTCCTTATCTTCTTGTGCCTCCTCCATTTCTTTGGACTGCTCTAACTCTTTATCTTAGATATATTTCTCTATTCTAGATTTTGAAAAAGTCTTTACTGTTACTGTGATGCCCCTGCACTGGCCCAGTAATCAAGAAGCCTCAATCCTCTGCACTGGCAACAATGGGAGATGTACACAATGGGAGGATGACAAGTACACACACAGTAAAGTGCAATTTCCCTTAAGAGCACACAGTCTGCGGCTGGTTCCTCCCTCTTTCTCCAGATTCTCAATAAGACTCCCTACTGGCACAACTATAGGGTTGAGATCTCAGCTGAGTGGCCAAGCCAAAACCTCCAGCACCGTCTCTATCCAACCAGTGCGTCTCCTTGCCCAAGTAGCTGAATCACACACACACACTCTTTGAGGTTTGATTTATATACAAATGTGCACACACACACACACACACACACACACACACACACACACACACACACACACACACATACATTCTCTCTCCTGGGAAAGGCTGGCACAAGTTTACTAGTTATGCCCCCTTCTGTCCAGACTATGAGGTAGTTTCCACTGCCAGCAACCACTCTCATCAGCTACTTTTATGGGCCTTAACAAAGGTGTCCAATCCTACTGTGCAATGTTACTATTAATCCAAATATGCAGTCTGACAAAGAGCAAGGCTATTTAGCAGTGGCCTGTACAGTGTAACCAAATACATATGCAAGTACTCTTAGAGCTTAAATATATCTCACAAATATCAGCCACAAAGATATGTTCAAATATATTTAATAATAAATAATAAAAGAACAAGACAATACTCAGTAAATCAACACAGTAACTTCAGAGTTCAAAATCACAGGAAATATTTTAAAACAACATTGCAGGACAGTCTCAAACACAGAAAACATCTAAACTAATCTTTACTATATTCATATCTGAATCTAAAGAGTTACTATCCCCTAGAAATTTACTTACAGCAAGGCAAGTGCAGAAGGTCGTGATGAGTGGCTGTTCTTGCTAGGTCCAAGACAAAATACAAAATGCCCAGTCTCTCTCTGAGAGAGTTCTTAAATTAATATCAAATATTACTGCTGGATTAGCTTGGATGATATCACTTTGTCACCTGACTTCAGTTCCCAAGCTAAACCCCCTTTTGTCAGAAACTAACAAAATTTAACATCTGTGTGTGAAAAATACATCTCTCTCAGATGTTTGCTCAGAGCTGTGCAGCTGCTAAAGTCATAAAGCAATAAAACACTTTTGCATCTCAAATCTAGTAATTACTTCTCTTCCAAGACAATACAAAAACTTCTAGCTCTAGACATTGTGTGTGCTACTGAACTGAAACTGAGAGAGAACTTTTATAACACAATAGTAAATTTAATTTCAACTTATTTTCTTGAAGTTTTGTAAGTTAACTCTGTATGTTCTCATTTCTGCTCTTAAAACATACATCTGCACAAGTATGTAGTTTATATACAATCTGAAGTAGTTAACTTCATTTGTGCATCAACCTATGGGTTATCAGATCCACATCGGATCCGAGCTGGCAGTTTCCAACAGCTAAGATCTGAGCTCCAAGCTCCTCCCCCTTACCAATAACTCCCTGCCATCCCTTCCTGACCTCAGATCTAATTTGCCGCGGTTACACCAGCAGCCTGATCTCGAGCTTCCAGGTCTTCAAGAGTTTTTCTGTGAGAAAATCTTTTCTTTTTTGATTATAGTTAAAGTTTTTGAGTGAGTTTTGTGTGTGCGTTACCTTTCCTTTAGTTTTAGAGTAATTGTCAGCCTTTCCTCCCCCATTTCTCGTGAGAGCGTTAGGGGGTGTGTGTGGTTTTTGGGGCCTAGTGTGTGCGTTTTTAGGTCATTATGTCTGAGGCCGCCAAAACTTTTTTCTCCAAGTGTACCGAGTGTGGCCATAAGCTTTCCCCGGCTGATGGCCACACTCGGTGCGTTATATGCCTTGGGGTTGAACACCTGTCTTCTGGCTGCTCTATTTGTGCAGCGTTCAACCCCAGGGCTATCAGGGACTGGAGGTCGAAGCTGATTCTGGTGGGACTTCTGCCCTTGGACTCGGCTCCGTCCTCCGGTCCCTCCGTGACTCCTGCAGCGCCTACGGATACTTCCCTTCCCCTGGCTGGGACTCAACCTCCCACTTTGGGCCAGGAGGATAGGGAAGCCAGGAGGGAGAAGTGCCGAGAAAAACACCACAAGCGGCGGGCTGAAGCCTCTGCCTCAGCCCCGCCAGCCAAGCGAGCTTCTGCCCCCAGGACGTCTGGGCCTTCTCCTTCCCGGCTCCGTTCTCCCAGCTTTTCACCAGGGCCGGAGGAGGATGAGGCCCAGTCTCCCTCGAGGTCATCAAGGCGGCACTCCCGGCCCACCTTGGTGGTTTCTTCTAGGTCCACGAGAAGCCTAACAGATGCAGACTTGGACCGGATGATGAGAAGGTTCCTCCAGACCCAGCTGCAGATGGGAGTGCTCCTGCCTCCCCCCCCCCCTCTGGGGGGGGGGACTCGACCCCTTTTTCACCTCGATTGCTCCTTCCCCAACCCGCTTTCCGGGTTCGGGGTCTACTGAGCCGAGTAGCGTCTGAGCCGGGGAAATGTCGGCGCTGATGGAGTCAGGGACTTCGGCGCCAACAGCTCCCTCGAGCCTGTCGGGTCCCTTTTCTTCTGATCCAGGCTCCCGGAGACGAGAGTTGAGCTTCGGATCCAAGGCGGTCAGTATGCCTTTGGCTCCGGCTAGGTCGGACCATACTGGCCCTTCGGATCAGATCGGCTCTGGCCCCGATCTGCTCGTCGGATCTGAGGGAGGGTCTGCTCTCGGATCCTAGGGAGAGCAGCTCTCCTTCGGCATTCAACATGGTAGAGAGGGTTCCGTCAATGGATTCCAGGCCCCCGGCCTTAGCTACCACTCCACCTTGCACTCCCTCGCAAAAGGGTCCGACTTCCATCACCAGGCCCCAGGGACAGCCTACTCAGACATCCCAGATCATTCTCTTGTTGGAACAGGATGTGGTTGGTGAGGCCTCCTCGGACAGCCCCCCGAGGAAGTTCCTCACAAACACAAGTGCAAAAGGAGGCACTTGGACTGAGTCTTTGACAGAGGACACAGACTTGGAGAAAGGAGAAGGTTCCCCAAGATCACTCTCCGAAGACGTCTCATTTGGAGACATCATGGAGATGCTCAGGATCAGAGGGGGGTGGTCCGCCCCAAAGCCTACCTTGGACGAGTCCGTGTTCCTGGAGGCATTTGAAGCAGGCCAGTCTACCTCTTGGGGGACGGGGGACTTAAGACCAATCCTCGACCTATCCCTCTTGAACCTGGCAATAGCCAAAGAAAAGTTCTGGATGGTCACTCTTCAATCCATTCTCCCCCTCTTGCAGGAGAACGACTGGATGTGCTCCACAGACCTTAAGGATGTGTACTACCACATCTTGATGGACAGACGATCCAGGAGGTTTCTCCGCTTCAGGCTAGGAGCCAGCCATTACCAATTCAGGGTCCTCCCCTTTGGTCTCACCACGGCCCCCCCGGGTGTTCACCAAAGTGTTAACTGTGGTAGCGGCCCACCTGAGACTCCAGGGAATTCAGGTCTTTCCATACCTGGACGACTGGCTCCTGACCGCCCCAACAAGGCATCTACTCTGCACAGCCAGGAATTTCTTTCTTCGACTAGCTCCTCGGCTGGGGATCACGATCCATACTGGAAAATCCTCCCTGCTTCCGACTCAGATCATAGATTTTATCGGAGCCAGGTTGGACACAAACCAGCTCTTAGCCTTCTTAACTCTGGACTGGATGCGATCTCTAAGACTCCATGTGCAGGTCATTCTTCACTGCCCAGCCCCTCCGGCGGAATTGGTCCTGAGGGCCCTAGGCTCGATGGCAGCTACCATCAATCTCCTTCCCATGGCATGCCTAAATATGAGGATTCTGCAATGGACCCTCCAAGTCCAATGGTCCTTCCTGCGTTATCCCCTGAGCCATCCTGTCCCTCTCGGCAGGGTTTGCAGGAGAGCCCTCTTATGGTGGCTCCAGTCTCCGGATCTCCAAAAGGGGCACCCCTTCTATATGTCCCCTCCCCTAGCCATGGTGAACACAGACACACCTCGCCTCAGTTGGGGGGGCATTGTTTGGGCAGGACCGTCCAAGGCATGTGGAACCAGACGGAGGCCTCACTGCATATCAATGTCCTAGAGATGAGGGCGGTGCTGTTAGTGTTGCAAGCACTTCAGACCCTTCTTCCCGTCGGGACTATTGCGATCCAAATGGACAATATGTCAGTCGTTTGGTATATCAACAAACAAGGGGGAACCAGGTCCTATCCACTTTGTCGAGAGGCCATGAGAGTTTGGGAATGGGCAATTTCCACCAACCGCTTTCTCATAGCGATGCACATTCCGGGCCGGTCCAACATCCTAGCGGACAAATTGAGTCGCACCATCCTCTCGCTGTACGAGTGGTCTCTGAATCCCAAAGTAGCGAAGCAGATCTTCTCCAAATGGGGTCAACCTTGTTGCGATCTTTTCGCCTCTCCTTCAAACACAAAGAGCAACACCTACTTCGCTCTAATTCCCCCACCCAGGGAATCACCAAGAGATGCTCTGGTGCATGCTTGGCCACCCGGTCTACTTTATGCTTACCCGCCTCTTCCCCTGAAGTTTCTGCAGAAAGCCAGACGGTTGGGGAGCACACTAATCCTCATTGCCCCATTCTGGCCTCGTCAGGCATGGTTCCCATATCTATGGTCTCATCTAGTGAATCCTCCCTGGAGTCTAGATCCTGTCCCGGATCTGATATCTCACCTTTGGGCCTGCCGGCCCCGAACCTGGATAACCTCAAGCTCGCGGCTTGGTTGATCCAGTTTCACTGTTAGCTAGGACTCCCGGTATCTCTTCCCCGGTCAAAGTGATCCTAGTAGCTGCTCACAAGCCATCTACTAGGAAAGTTTATCGTAGCAAATGGAAACGCTTTTCTATTTGGGCAGAACATCAGAAACTAGATCCTTTTACAGCTCCGTTACCAGCTGTGCTGGATTTTCTGTCAGGATTATTTGATCAGGGTGCTAGCTCTTCCACAGTCAAAGTCCAATTGGCGGCAATCGCTCATTACCATGTTGGATGTGATTGTGACCCTTTGACCTCATCCAGATTGTGTAGGGCCTTCTTAAAAGGCACCTTCTTACTAAGACCTCCGGTGAAGGATGTCATTCCTCCTTGGGACTTAACGCTGGTACTCCAGGCTTTAACAGCTTCTCCCTTTGAGCCTGCTGCTTCGGTAGATCTCAAATTCTTATCCTGGAAAATGGCTTTTCTGGTTGCTATTATTTCGGCGAAAAGGGTTTTGGAACTTCAATCCCTTTGTGCCAAGCCACCGTACTTGACTTTCCACAAGGATAGGGTATTCCTCAGGACTAATCCCTCTTTTCTGCCCAAAATTGCTTCCAAATCTAACATCAACCAGTCTATTAATTTGCCAGTCTTCTTCCCCAATTACCAAAATAAAGGCGAATACAAGTTACACTCTTTGGATGTACACAGACAGTTAAGATTCTATTTGCACAGGACAGCCGGTCATAGGCAATCAGACCATATGTTTTTGTCCTTTGCTAAATCCAGTTTGGGGAAATCTGTTTCTAAAGTCACACTGTCCAGGTGGATTTCCCAGTGTATTCTCCTGGCTTATGAGAGTTCTGGCCGACCTGCTCCTCATGGAGTCCATGCCCATTCTACTCGGTCTGTTTCTACCTCTGCTGCTTTTCGAGCTAGAGTTTTGTTGGATGACATTTGCTCTGCTGCCATGTGGACTTCTTCTCATACATTTATAAACCACTATAAGTTGGATCTGGTTTCCATAAGGAGAGCATCCTTTGGCTCAGCAGTGCTCCGGAACATCCTTCCATAATGGCCTCCCAAGATTCAGGTAGCTGGGGACTCTGTCCCATAGGTTGATGCACAAATGAAGTTAACTACTTCAGATTAAGAAGTTATGTACTCACCATAACATTCCATCTGAGTAGGTAAACTTTATTTGTCAGCAACCGTCCCTCCCTCTGTCCCCCTGTCCTCTTCGGATGTTCATAGATATTTCTGCTTCATGGTGGATTGTATCCAGTTTACACTAGGCAGGTTGTGATTGCAGGTCTTGCTTTTAGGCAAACTCGATCTGAGGTCAGGAAGGGATGGCAGGGAGTTATGGGTAAGGGGGAGGAGCTTGGAGCTCGGATTTTAGCTGTTGGAAACTGCCGGCTCTGATCCGATGTGGATACGATAACCCATAGGTTGCTGACAAATGAAGTTTACCTACTCAGATGGAACATTATGGTGAGTACATAACTTCTTATTGCTGTTCTTTTCCAGTAGGATACACCATGAACACATCCTTGAAGCTCAGTGCTGTATAAACCCTGTTCAACAAACACTTCTGTACCAATAGTTTTATATACACATAACATATAGTTCTAATACATTTGGTAACACAAGCAAGTGGTATTCACAAATGACATATAACTATTTACAAAATTCCAGATAGCTGGCTGGCAGTGTCTCTTTCTGTTACATTTCTATATAAATCATACTAACATTCTGTTATTGCACTTGAAATCTCAGTTTGTTACTTTTAAAATCTGTAATTGTTGCAAATTGTTTCTGTAGGCTGTGATAGCCGATTTATAGCATTTAAAAGTGTCTACTGTATCTGTTTCTCCTTGTTTCTGAAAAAAAAAAACAAAAAAAAAAAAAATATCTCTTGTTTTTCCCACCTTACTGAGCTAGATTAGTCCAGTTTCAGAGTTGCTGATCCCTGGACTTTGTTTGTAGTTCCTGTTACTGATTCTTTGCCTAATTTGGAAGAGAGGAAGTTCCCTTGCTTACCAGTGGGAGTGGGAAGCATTGAGCTGCCTGTTGGTCCAGTTTTGTGAGGTTTCAGCCAGTAACTTGTAGTCTATTGGTCGTTTTGGGCCAGTTCCTAGCTTTTTTCAGCCCCCTGATATAAAACACGCTAAACGTGCGTTTTCCAGCTTGTACCTACTCAGCACAGATCCTCGTGGTGGCCAGCAGAGTAATCCAGGCTTCAGAGAGCTAAAAAAGCGACTTTACCTGATTTAAGTATATTTTTTGTGGCTTTCCACTTCTAATTACCTAGTGACTGTATTTCGCCTGCTTGCTGATACATTGTATTTGTTTTTCTGCATTTATTCTGTTATTGCACTTGAAATCTCAGTTTGTTACTTTTAAAATCTGTAATTGTTGCAAATTGTTTTTGTAGGCTGTGATAGCCGATTTATAGCATTTAAAAGTATCTACTGTATCTGTTTCTCCTTGTTTCTGAAAAAAAAACAAAAAAAAATCTCTTGTTTTTCCCGCCTTACTGAGCTAGAGTAGTCCAGTTTCAGAGTTGCTGATCCCTGGACTTTGTTTGTAGTTCCTGTTACTGATTCTTTGCCTAATTTGGAAGAGAGGAAGTTCCCTTGCTTACCAGTGGGAGTGGGAAGCATTGAGCTGCCTGTTGGTCCAGTTTTGTGAGGTTTCAGCCAGTAACTTGTAGTCTATTGGTCGTTTTGGGCCAGTTCCTAGCTTTTTTCAGCCCCCTGATATAAAACACGCTAAACGCGCATTTGCGCGATTTAGCGCAGAGTTGCCACTGTTGCACACAAGAGCAGTGGCGGTTAATTCGGGCCACCTAAATTCCACTCTTCAAATTTTCCCTTAAAACTACCTTCCTTGAGCTGTACTGCTGATCCAACCAGCGTATCCTATAACTGAAAGATTCATCTCTACTTGATTCCCAAGTAGACTATTCTCTATCTGTAAGCCTAGCACTTACTCCTACAGTACTTGCACCTTGATAAAGCACTCTTATTATAGATAGTACCCCACCAGCCTAAAACCCACTTCCCCCGGAGTCCTTTGAAAGTCTTTTATCTACTACTTCTAGTATGTCGAGGGATCAGTTGCTAGTGTCCTCTCCTGCTCAACTGGTGAACCTGGGAATATTGAGGCAATGTTACAATTGCCTCATGTACACAGACAATCCTCTCCTTCTCCCACAAAACACAAATACATGCGAGAGATGCAACTATACGGCCAAACTGGAGGCTGAGCTCTCTCAACATAGGACTGGCAAGACCAGAAAGGAGGAGAAGGTAACCACACACAATACATACCCAGTCACACATAGTACCATCACAACTTCAAATCATACACATAATCACACAAAGTCATACTCGGAGGCTCTGATCAAAAATCTACCAAAACAGCAGAGGCCACCAAAGCAGACACCCAAACAACTAGCACCTCAGGACCCAACACATGCAACACATAGACCACACAGTCAGAGTGTCAAACAGTCACAGCCCTTGCCAAACACAATGCCAGACACACTTGTCATTGGTGACTCCATAGTCAGACACACTGACATCCCGCTCACCAGACTGAGTAAGGAGAAGGTCACAGTGAGCTGCCTGTCGGGCGCTAGAATCCGCCACATAACGCAAGCACTCAGGTCTCTCAACAGCAGGTACAAGTACGACTCAGTCATTGTCCACGCTGGTGTCAACGACCTGAGACATACCTCCTTGGACTACATGAAAAGGGACATCGAGGAGCTCTCTGATTATGTAGCCCAGGCAGGTATGACCCTGACCTTGAGCAGTATCCTACCTTCACCTAGAATGATGCCACAATACAGTGATAAGATGATCAGCTTTAATAATTGGCTTAAATTCTGGTGTCATTCAAAGGGGATCCAATGTCTGTCTGCCTGGGATGACATGCTGGACAAGCCACGCTGCTTCGCAAGGGACGGCTTGCACCTGTCACCCCTGGGCTTCCGGATATTGGCAAAGGCTCTTGCCACCCCCATAGTGCCTTTTTTAGGCAAGGCTCAAATTCTAAACCTACCACCCTAGAACACCAAAAAGGAAAAAAACTAAGGGTAATGCTGCTCAATGCCAGAAGTCTCAATCTCAAGATGCACGCACTCGAGGCCCTTCTCAATATGGAGAACATCGATGTCTGTGCTGTGACAGAAACCTGGTTCAAGGCTCCTGAGAGCACCCCAGCACTAACAGGTTTCACCTCATATCATGCGTTCCGGCCCCAAAATCCGGACAAAACCAAGAAAGGAGGGGGGATGTCCATATTCATAAAGGACACCCACACCTCAAGGTTGGTGGCAACGCACGATGCATCGGAGACCATCCAGGTACAATTAACCATAGGCAAGACTGCTCTGCAATTTGTAGCATGTTGCAGGCCACCCTCTCAAACTCATGAACCTCATATGGCCTTCCTGAAAACATTGGAGGGGATAAATGTATCTCCAAACACCATCATACTAGGTGACTTCAACTACCCTAATATAGACTGGGAACACTATTCAAGCCCAAACACTCTAACCCAAAGATTCCTGGAGTTCATAAACTCAAATGCCATGGAACAACTAGTCACCATCCCCACAAGAGGAGAAAACATACTTGATCTCATCATCACTAACATGGGATCAAAATGTTCAACACCGGAAGTATACCCCTCACTGGTGAGATCAGATCATAAACTAATCTCGCTGGAGGTCCTCATCCCGCCCCCACCTGAAACAAAAAAGACCACAGTGAAAAACTTCTCAAAAGCCGACTTCACACTTCTAAAAACTAGTGTGGTCTCCTTTAAGGCCCCTGAGCCAGTGGTAAACATTACTCAAACCGCTGAATCACTTACAAATGCCTTCTACCAGCACCTACAGGACTGCATGGATCAGGCAATCCCAAACAAAACTAAGACACACTGTACCAAAGGCAAGCATCCAGTCTGGTGGACCCCAGCCATAAACAAGCTCTACAACAAAAGGAGGAAGCTACTACAAGATAGAGCAAAATCCTTGAAAGGTAAGACACCTTTGATCATCATAAGTAAAAAACTAAGAGCTCTCATAAAATCATCCAAGGCAAATTTTGAGAGAAAAATCGCCAAGGACTCAAAAGACAATCATAAGGCCTTCTTTAGCTATGTTAGAAACCTAGGAGGAAACTCCCGGATATGCTCAGAATTAGTTCAAAATGATGTGAAAATTACTGAACCTACACACATTGCCAACATACTGGCTGACAGGTTCAGTGCAAACTTCTCCCCCCCAAAAGGAGAGATATCTATACCAGAGGATTGTAGCCCCCCAAACATCTCCAACGCCCAGGTGAGAACTGCTCTCACTAAGGCAAAAAACACAGCATCCATGGGACCGGATGGTGTCCCCGGCTGTGTGCTTCACTTAACTCAACGAGGAATTAAACCCACAGTTAGGACAGCTGTTTAATCTTAGCCTCACCTCAGGATACGTACCCAAGGAGTGGCGCACGGCAACTGTGATCCCACTTCATAAGGGCGGTGCCTCCACCGACCCTGGAAATTACCGCCCCATTAGCTTGACAAGCCTTATCTGCAAAGCCATGGAGAGGATCATAATGGAACTCATAAATAAAGACATAGGGAACTTGCAGACTTTGGATCCAACCCAGTTTGGCTTTGTCAAAGGCAGATCCTGCCTCTTAAACTTGGTTGACTTTTTCGAGACAGTCACCAAGGCCATTGATGAGGGAAAGGCAGTCCATACAGCCTACCTCGACCTGGCAAAGGCTTTCGACACAATACCCCACTCAGGTATCATCGAAAAACTCATCAGCTTGAATGTAAACCCATACATCACAAGATGGGTTGCAAACTGGCTAAGTGACAGAACCCACAGGGTCAGAGTTGCTGGAGCCATGTCAGACTCAAAGCCTGTCACAAGTGGTGTCCCACAGGGCTCAGTCCTGGGTCCACTCTTGTTCGGCATCTACTTTTCTGAAGTACAAGCAAACACAGGAGGGTTATGGCTGACAAAGTTTGCAGATGACTGCAAACTGGGCGCCATAGTCGAAAACACATCTGACACAGATATCCTTCAGAAGGGCCTCACAGAAACGGATAACTGGTGTCAGAGCCATGGCCTAAAGTTAAATGCCAAGAAATGCATAGTCATACCCTTCGGAAAAACAAGGTTACCCCTAGCTACCATATAGGTGGCAATCCACTGAGCACAGAAGAAGTCATCAGGGATCTGGGGACCCAGGTTGACAGTAGCCTTCGCTTGACACTCATGTTGCTAAAGTAGTTAGGAAAACCTTCTACATTGCCCACCTGATCATGAAGGGATTCACATCTAGATCAAGGGAGGTCATCGCCCCCTGTACTCATCACTCATTAGACCTATGATTGAGTACAATGCCCCGCTCGAATGTATCTGACCCGACACCTGCTGCAGCTTGAAAGGCCCCAAAAGTTCCTCACCAAAAGGATAAAGGGTCTCAAAAATATGTCTTATGCTGCCCGACTGAAAGAACTCCAGCTCTATTCAGTCTCATACCACTTGCTCAGAGGTGACCTGTGCCTGACATATAAGGCCATGTCAAACCCAGATTTGATGAATATGCTTCACCTCAAAAAATCTAGATCCATCAGAACCACAAGGGTGGGAGACTTAAACCTTGACACGGTTATAAATAGAACGTGCTGGAGGGACAGATTCATCATCCAGAGACTCCCTATGCTGTGGAACAAAATTCCGGTACATGTGAAGCAGAGCACCTCGCTGGCCTTGTTCTGAAGAATCTTGACCAATGGATGGGAGATCGCAGATATACCCCAGGGATTACCTCAGTGTCACTGCTTGACAGAGGCACAGCAAAATAATAGGCATAGTTTTTATTCAAACTAAAGGGATGGCGAAAGCCACATAACTATGGGCTAGGCTTATAAATGCCCTTGGGCAGATAGCCTAGTATGAACCTATGAACCTATGAACCTATTCACAAATGATATAAAGAAGTTATGTCTTATAACGTTCCATCTGTGTTGTAGATCTTCATTCATTACTGTTAGGACTTTGGTTCCGTCCTCGGAACCGACAAAGCCATTAACAAGCCCGCACCAGGCAAAAACTCTCAGCTAAGACCTACCCACAATGCCCCTCTCATAGTCTCTTCAGATCGAGTTTGCCCGCCATTATAGTATAGAAGTAATAACAGTGACAGCAGGAGGCTCTGTCTTAGCAGATACCTTAACTAATAAGGAAATCCTAAAGTCCACCAGGAGTCCAGGCAGGGGGAAGGAGGGTGGGAAGTAATGTACGAATAAAGATCTACAACACAGATGGAACGTTATGGTAAGACATGACTTCTTTATCTGATGTTGTAAATCTTTATTCATTCCCTACTGTTCAGACCGAGTCCCCAGGTACTCGAGTCCTGGGTAGCCCTAAGGAAGGACATTCCTGAGCACCATAGAACTAAAAGATGCTCGTCCCCTGGAGGTCAAATCCAATTTGCAATGAGTGATAAAGGTATGAGGTCTTGCCCAAGTGGCTGCTGCACAGATATCATCCATAGAGGCTCTGGAATGAAAAGCCACTGAAGTAACCATCGATCTAGTACAGTGAGCCTTTATTTTGGAAGGTAAGGACACTTTGTTCTGATGGTAGATGAAAGTAATGGTCTTTCTGAGTCAAGAAGATAAAAGTCATTTTGGAAACAGGCTTACCCAATATGGGTCCTGCAAAGGCCACAAACAATTGAAACGTTTTTCTGAAAGATTTAATTCTGTCCAAGTAGAAACAAAGTTACCTATGAACATTGAGGGTATGCAGAAGGTATTCCCCTCTATCTGAATGGTGAGGAAAGAAAACCGGTAGGTCAACAGATTAATTAATGGAAAACCCAGAAATGACCTTGGGCAAAAATGAGGGGTCAGTACGTAGGGACAATCTTTCCCTATGAAAAATCAAGGTCTCTTGACACTCAAGGCCTGCAACTCCAATACTCTTCTCATTGAGGTAAGGGCTACTAGAAGTAGAGTTTTCCAAGACAAAAATGTTATATCACAGGAGTTAGAAGGCTCGAAGAAAGTACTTGTCAACGACTGAAGCACCAAAGTCAGGTCCCGTGGCTCTATAGGAGGCATGACCACAGGTTTAATCTGTAATACTCCTTTCATGAAGGTTTTGCAGTCTGTGACATAGATGAATTGTCAATTCCATTGTGAAAATTTGCAATAACTGTTAAATGCACTGTAATTGTCGATGGTGAAGCATCTGGTTACAATAGGGTAGTCAGGTACTGTAGGATCTTCTGAATAGGCATGGCAAAAGGATCTATCTTATGATCTTTGGGCCATCTAAAGAACCTAGTCCACTTACTAGAATAAATTTTTCTGGTGGAAAGTTTGTGCGAAGCCAGAAGGCTCTCGCGAACAGTGGATGAAATATCAGGTAGCCTGGCAATCATCGGAAGTGGAGAAACCAAGCTGTGAGCTTGAGGCTGTGGAGATTGGGGTATATCAGTCCCCGAGGATGAGACAGCAGACTTTGGGATTGATCCAGGATCCATGGGCTGTGAATCAGGTGAGGCCATAGGAAAGGGAACCAGACTTGACGGGGCCAATAAGGGGGAATGAGGATCACTCTGCTTCTCAACCTTTGAGCTTTCTGAAGGAATTTCAGGATGATGGGAAATGGGGGAAAGGTGTACAGTAGACCCCGGGGGCCAATTGTGCATCAGAATATCCCTCTGTGACTCTCCCGGAGGGGGGATCAGGGCAAAATAGCTTCTGCATTTGTTGTTTAGGGGAGAAGCAAACATGTCGCAGCAAGGCCTGCCCCAACGGCGGAAGATCTGATCCACTATTATAGGATTGAGGGACCACTTGTGAGGCATCAAAATGTTCCTGCTCAGATTGACCGCAATAAGACTGGAACTCCCGGGAATGTGCGTTATGAGAAAGCAGTTGGAAGCCATCTCCCAATGCCAAATTCTCATGGCTTCCCAACACAGGGGGTAAGAACTGGTTCCGTGTTGTTTGTTGATGTACCAGATGACTGACATGTTGTCCGACTGAACTGCAATGGTCCCAGAAGGAAGGGATGTGTGGAATGCTAACAATGCTAAGAGAACTGCCCTCAATTCCAGGACACTTATGTGCAAATTGGCCTCCATGGGGGACCAGATGCCTTGGACTGTCTTTCTCTGGAAATGCCCCCCCACCCTAACAGGGAAGTGTCTGTAGTCACCGTGGCCCTGGGCTGAGGAAGACAGAATGGTCAATACCAAAGATTTGATTCTGGCTTCATCCACCAAAGCATACGTTTCTTGCAAAGATTTGGAAGGTGTATCATGTGGTCGAGTTAAAATCGACCATTGTGATGACAGGAGCCATTGCAATAGTCTCATGTGCAACCTCGCCAGTGGTACCAAGGTAATGGTTGCTGCCACAGAGCCCAATAGTTGCAGTACAAGGTGTGCTGGTACAAATGTCTACGGGAGGACGACTTGAATCTTGTTTCTTATTTTTGAAAGGCTGTGAGGAGGGAGGGAAGCTTGACAGGATGTTGTGTCGAAGATCGCTCCAATGAATTCCAGTGCCTTTGTTGGAGACGTGTGATTTGTTCATGTTGATCGTGATACCTAGGCGAAGAGCAAAGCCTTGAGTGTAAGAGAGACTGAGAATGAGAAGATTCCTGGTCGTGGAAGTAAGGAGCCAATCATCTAGATATGGAAACACCTGGAATCCTTGTAGTCGGAGATGAGCTACTACAACTACCATGCATTTGGTGATCACTCTGGGGGCTGTCGAGAGACCAAAGGGCAGTACCCTGAACTGATAATGATTGGCTCCCAGCTGGAAGCGCAGAAAACTCCGACAGCATTTGTCCATCTTTATGTGGTAATATGCATCCTGGAGGTCTATAGAGCACATCCAGTTGTCCTTCCCCAGAAAGAGGAGAATGGACTGTACTGTGACCATCTGGAATTTATGAGGTTTAATGAATTTGTTTAGTAAATGGAGATCCAGGACTGGTCTCCAGTCCCATGTCTTTTTTGGCACTAAACAGAACCTCGAGTAAAAGCTGGATCCTCTTTGGTCTGGTGGGACTGGCTGGATGACTCTTTCTTAGCAGCTTTTTGATTTCTAAGGCTGCGACCACCCTCTGACCGGGTGGGACATCAGGGATTCGTTATACAGGTCTGGGAGTTAGGTTGAAAGGGATATGATATTATCCATGCATCTGTTATGAGTTGCCAGGCTTGTAGGTGCAGGGAAAATCGACCCCCCCACTGCTTCCAGAGGAAAGCAATCGGGCCACTGTTCAGGAGCGCTGGAAGGGTCTGCCAGACAAGGAATCTCTAACGCCCTGGTTACGTGGGCCCCCTTGGCCCTAGGGGGATTGCTCATTACGAGTGTCATGAAAAGATCCTTGGGACTTCTTGAACCACAAATCTGAAGTGGTTAACTTCATTTGGTCTGCAACCTGTGGGTATCAGATCCATCCTCGGTCCGAGCCAGCAACTTTACCTAGCTAAAGATCTGAGCTCCTAACTCCTCCCCTACCCATAATCCCCTGCTACACATCCCCCATCAGATCTAGTTTGCCGCGGCTTATAGCAGCTTCTAGAGACGAGTTCTTGGCATGGGTGAGAGATTTCTAGTTTTATAAAGCTTTCAAAATCGTTTTTCTTCAGGAATTTCTGTGTTGTGTGTATATGGTTTAGCCCCCTTTACCGACAAGTATACTTCGTTTAATATTTTTTAGGTAATTTTTCTTCAAATTTGTTTTTCAACCCTCCACCTAGTGTATGTGTGTGTGTGTGTGTGTGTGTGTGTGTGTGTGTAGTGTGATGGCTGAAGGGCCTAAAGCCATTTTTTCAAAATGTACTGAATGTGGTCATAAGCTGTCCCATGCCGATGGCCACACTCAGTGCATTATTTGCCTGGGGATGGCCCATTTATCCACCAGCTGCCAGGTCTGTGCAGCTTTCAACCCCTGGGCTATCAGGGATAGGAGGAACAAGCTAATCCTGGTTGCCCCCGGATTCTTCTTCCTCCTCTCCCGGGGATCCATTGGCGCGGACAGTCTTGATTACTTCGATGCCAACTATGCCCTCGAGCGTGTCGGATCCTAGCTCTCGGGACCGAGAGCCGAGCGTCGGATCTGTGGGGGGAACTGTGTCTTCGGCGCCATTTAGGTCGGAGCACACTTCCCTCTTGAGTCCGGCCGCTTCGGCTCCGACGCTGATCCCTGCATCGGTGCAGAGGAGGCTGCTCTCCGAGCCAGGGGAGAGCGGTTCGACCTCGGCGTTTGATGTAGTGGAGAGGACTTCCAGATTCCCGGTCCGGGCTGCGGATCCATCCATCATCCCTGCGCATTTGGGCCTGTCCTCCATCATCTGGCCACAGGGACAGCCTGCATCGGCGCTCCAGTTGGTTCCCTTAGAGGAACAAGACCCCGTGGGTGAGCCCTCCTCGGATAGCCCCACCAAGGAGGTTCCTCACAAACAGAAGTTCAAAAGGAGGCACCTGGACTCCCCTGAGTCTCTCACAGAGGACACTGATTTGGAGGAAGGGGAAGGTTCCCCGAGGTCACCCCCTGAGGATGTCTCTTTTGGAGACATCATGGAAATGCTACGAATCAGAGGAGGGTGGTCTGCCCAAAAACCTTCCTCGGATGAGTCTGTTTCTGGATGCATTCGATGCAGGTCCATCTACTTCTTGGATGTCCCCCCCAGCTGACCCCCTGGTGGACTTAATTACCACCAGGGCTTGGAAGGAGCCGGACACCGTGGAGCCAATTCCCAGAAGGCCAGACAAGATACTTATCCCCCCTTCTGATAGGCTGGCTTGGTCTAAAGGTTCTCCAGTGGATGCCATGGTGGTGATGGCTGCCACCAAGAAGGAACTAGCGCAGGAGAGTTCCTCGGTCCACCCTCCAGATAAGGAATCTCGGACGTTGGACCGCATTGGAAAGCGAATGTTTGCTTTAGCTACCTTCTCTGTGAGGGTGCTGAACTATATGGCACACGATATCAGACTCCAGCGAGACTTGATTAAGGAATACGCTGGAGCCCTCCCGAAGTCCATGGCGGCCGAGAACAAACGGACCTTCTCGACTCGCATGGCCACTCTGAAATCTATTACTAACACATCTATGCGGCTACTCTCCCATGTCACAGAGGGAGAGGCTAGAGCCAGCGGAGCAGGCATCACTCTGCGGCGCCATGCCTGGTTCCACCTTTGCGATTTTGCAGAACCCTTTAAGGCGTCCTTCGCTAACGTGCCATTTGACAGTTCTACGCTCTTTGGCATGACCGTCCGCGACATGCTGGTCCAAAGTGAGAAGGACGGGAAGATGCTGTCTGCCGTCTGGTTCCGCTTCTCTAATCCCCAGGGCCCTTCTCGGGGAACCAGAGAGGACAAAAGAAGATGTGGTTCCAGAAATCACAGCAGTCCCATCCCGCTTCGGATCCCTCGTTCTTCAGAGGCAGAGGAGGACAAGGTGGACACCGGCTCAGAGGCAGAGGGGGGCCGAGGAATCTCGGGTCCCAAGAACCTTTCTCGGAGAGGCCCGCGCAACAGCCCTGAGGGTTTACCCAGCTGTCCCTCTCTGGAGGCAGTTGGGGGCGTCTGTCAGAGCACCTCCAAACTTGGGAGTCTATTACTACAGACCGGTGGGTGCTCTGAATTATATCCAAAGGTTATTCCATTCCTTTTCTGAGTCTCCCCCCTCCTATGAAACGCCTCTCCGATGTCCCACCCGATCAAAGGGAGGCAAGCAGCTTCGGAAATTTCGAAGCTATTAGAAAAAAGAGCCATCCAGCACGTCCCCCCAGGCCAGTCCGGATTGGGAAATTATTCCAGGTTCTTTTCAGTGCCAAAGAAGACAGGGGAAGTGAGGCCTATACTAGACCTCTCATCTCTAAACCTGTTCATTCCCAAAGAGAAATTCTGGATGGTCACTCAGCAATCTATTCTCCCCTTCCTATGGGAGAACGACTGGATGTGCTCCATAGACCTCAATGATGCGTACTACCGCATTCTGATGGACAGATGATCCAGGAGGTTCCTCCGCTTTCGGCTGGGAGCCAGTCACTTTCAGTTCAGGGCTCTTCCGTTCGGCCTCACCTCAGTCCCCAGGGTGTTCACCAAGGTCATGGCAGTGGTCGCAGCCCACCTGAGACTTCAGGGCATTTGGGTCTTTCCTTACCTGGACGACTGGCTCCTCACCGCCTCCACCAGGCATCAGCTCTGCTTGGCCAAGGATTATACCCTGGCTCTTACTCAGCATCTAGGTATTACTGTAAACCTTCAAAAATCATTCCTTCATCCTGTGCAGGTTCTGGAATTTGTAGGGGCCAAGATAGATACACGCCATTCCAAGGCCTTTCTAACAACAGACAGGTTGCGCAGTTTGTCTCTTCATGTTTTGGCAATTCTCCAGTCCCCAGCCCCTCCTGCGGAATTAGTCCTAAGAGCTTTGGGGTCCATGGCGGCGGCCATCGGTCTGTCGCCCTTTGCGCGGCTGTGCATGAGAATCCTTCAATGGACTCTTCAGGTCCAATGGTCACTTCTGCTGCACCCCTTGAACACCCCAATTCCCTTGAGCAGGCTTTGCAAGGACTCCCTTCTCTGGTGGCTACACTCTCAGGAGCTGCGAGAGGGGAGACCATTCGTCATGCCTCAGCCCCAAGCCACGTTGACCACGGACGCTTCTCGCCTTGGGTGGGCGCAGCATGCTATGGGCAGAACTGTCTGAGGCACGTGGGCTTCCTCAGAGACCATTCTGCATATCAATGTCCTGGAGATGAGGGCGGTGCTTTTGGCGTTGCAAGCCCTACAAGACCTTCTTCCTCCGGGAACTATTGCAATTCAGTCAGACAACATGGCTGTAGTCTGGTACATCAACAAACTGGGAGGAACCAGATCTTATCCCCTTTGCCGAGAGGCCATGAGAGTTTGGGAATGGGTGATCTCCACCACCCGCTTTCTAGTAGCAATGCACATTCCGGGCCAGACCAACATCCTAGAGGACAAGCTAAGTTGCTTGATCCTCACACCGTACGAGTGGTCTCTAAACCAGTTAGTAGCGAAACAGATCTTCCTCAAATGGGGTCTACCTTGCTGCGATCTTTTTGCTTCTCCGTCAAACATGAAGTGCAGCGAGTATTTCACTCTAATTCCCCCAATAGGGGAGAGCCCCAGAGACACTCTGGTTCATGCTTGGCCCCCCCCGGTCTCCTTTATGCTTATCCCCCGCTTCTGCTCATGATGAAGTTCCTGCAGAAAGCCCATCGGTTGGGGAGCAAGATAATCCTCATAGCCCCATTCTGGCCTCACCAGATCTGGTTCCCTTACCTGCAGTCTCACAGTGTAGTTCCTCCTTGGATCCCATTCTGGATCTAATTTCTCATCCTGCGGGATTACAACCCCCAAACCTGGGCAACCTCAAGCTCATGGCTTGGTTGATCCAGTTCCGCTGATAGCAAGGACTCCTGGTATCTCGTCACCAGTGAAAGCCATTCTGGTAGCAGCACACAAACCTTCTACCAGAAAAATCTACGGTAGTAAATGGAAACGTTTTTCCATTTGAGCCACAGACAGAGGCTTGGACCCTTTTACTGTCCTATCCTGACAATTCTTGAATTTCTGTCCCATATCTTTCATCAGGAAGCCAGTGCATCTACAGTTAAAGTACAGTTGGCAGCCATCTCTCATTTTCATGTGGGGGATGATGTAGGATCACTGGCTTCCACCAGGATTTGCAAAACCTTTTTAAAAGGCGCTTTTCTGTTAAAACTGCCAGTTAAGTCTGCGGTCCCACCATGAGACTTAACACTGGTCCTACAGGCTTTGACGGGCCCTCCTTTCAAACCAGCCGCATCGGCTCAGTTGAAATTTTTATCTTGGAAAAAGTACAGTTTTGTACCTACCATAAATGTAGATGTTCGAAGATCCACATTGCTGCAGTCCTTACATATGGGTAGTCTGCTGTCCTCGGTCGGCCCGAATACCAAAGTATTAGGCTGACGTCGGCCAAGGCGCTAAAAACTGACATCAGGACGTCAGGGTACAAAAGCGCATGACCGACGTCATTTCCTCTGTCTTTTCTTGCCCCAGATGTCAGAAGGCCCTAACAAGAAAGGCCAAAGCCAAAAACCAGCAAAAACTAACCAACCACCCGTGCACTAACCATATTTACAATATGTACAACACAAACCACACCACCACCTTCAACAACAGAGGGGAAGGAGGGAGGGTAAATTGAACTGCAGCAATGTGGATCTTTGAACATCTACATTTATGGTAGGTACAAAACTGTACTATGTTCTTCATCTCACATTGCTGCAGTCCTTACATATGGGTAGAATCCCAAAGCAGAGGTAAGGGAGGATGGCAAAACTATAAAGCATTAGGAGCTGCCAAAATGCCCTGTAAAATTGCAGTGGCAAATCCAGCCCTAGATTTAGAGTAAAGTGGAAGGTGGTAATGCTTAGAGAAAGTATGCACTGAACTCCAAGTAGCTGCTTCCAAAATATCTTTAGTAGCCACCCCTTAAAAAGCTGTAGAAGTGGCAGTAGCCCTAGTGGAATGAGGCCTAATCCCAGCTGGAATCTCCTTACCATGATGGGAATAACAGAAAGCAATACAAAACCAATCCACTTAGAAATAGTTTGTTTTGAAACAGGTTTGCCCTGAGAACCCAAAGCAAAAGAAACAAACAACTGCTGAGACTGCCTGAACCCTTTAGTTCTGCTCAAATAATATCGCAACTGTCTGTGTATATCCAAAGTGTGCAAAATCCTTTCCCCTTTATTTTGGGGGTTTGCATAAAAAGTAGGCAAATGAATAGTTTGGTTTAAAGCCACACTAGAAACCACTTTAGGCATAAAAGAAGGGTTAGTACGCAAAGACACCCTATCCTTGTGGAAAATTAAGAAAGGCTCAACTGCCATAAGGGCCTGTAATTCAGAAACCCTTCTCGCAGAGGTAATGGCCAACAAAAAGCAGTCTTCCATGATAAATATTTCAACTCTGCCGATGCTGCAGGCTCAAAAGGTTGTAGAGTGAGTTTCTCCAACACAAAATTGAGATCCCAAGCAGGAGTAGGGGCTCTACGTGGGGGTCTTATATTCTTTGCGCCGCTAAGGAATTGCTTAAACAAAGGCTGAGAAAATAATGGTGGGTCACAGTCATAGTGAGCAGAAATTGCTGCAGCATGAACCTTTATAGAGGAGAAGGACAAACCTTTGTCCAATAACTCAGTAAGGTATTGAAGCACAACACTTAAATTAGGTTTAGAAACATCAAAGTCCTTTGCTGTACTCCAAAATAAAAATCTCCTCCATTTATCTCGTAAACTTTCCTTGTACTAGGCCTTCTGGCCTCCAAAATAACATTCAAAACTTGTTGTGGAAGCTGAGACCCTCCAGGGTTTAAAACAGAATATGCCAGGCTGTCAGATGTAGAGAATGAAGTTTGACATTGAGTAAATGACTGTTCTCCTGAGACAGCAGGTGAGGAATCGAAGGCAAAGGCCATGGAGGCTCCTGTACCAGACTTCTCAGTAATGGGTACAAGTGCTGTCGAGGCCAATCTGGAGCTATTAAAATCATGTTTGGCTTGTCCTGTCTGACCTTCAGCAGTACCTTTGGGAGGAGAGGCAGAGGTGGAAAGGCATACACGTGAAGATTGCTCCAATTGAATGAGAGAGCATCCACTTTCCAAGCTGTGGGATGAAACCTTTTGTGCAAAACTTTGGCAGCTGGTAATTTAGTGGAGAAGCGAACAGATCTATGTCTGGAGTTCCCCATAACACTGTCAATCTCTGAAATACATGAGGATCCAATTTCCACTCGTGGGGATCCATAATTTGTCTGCTCAACACATCTGCTAAGGAGTTCTGTGCTCCTGGCAGAAACCTTGCCTGAAGATTTAGCTGTAAACTGAGAGCAGTCTCCCACAAAATCATTGCTTGTCTGCATAGAGGATAAGAATGTTCCCCTTGCTTGTTGATGTACCACATGACAGTTGTGTTGTCTGTTTGAATCAACACCTGCCCTGGAAGAAGTAAATCCTTGAAAGCTATCAATGCAAATTGGACTGCTAACATCTCCTTCAAGTTGATATGTAGATGTTGAAGTCTGGCAGGTCACGTGTCTTGTACCCATTTTCCATTTAGATGAGCTCCCCAAGCTTTGTCTGAGGCATCTGTCGTTAAAATCTGACTCGCCTCTGGCCGGGTCACAGAGAGTCCCTTGTTTAGGTGACATTCCTGAGCCCACCACAAAAATTCCTTTTGAATGCAAGGTATTATCTGAATGACAGTGTCCAAATCTTGGCAGTGCTGTGTCCATACATTCTTGAGATACCATTGTAGCTTCCTCATATGCAGTTTGGCATTGGGAAGTACCAGAATACAAGATGCCATGAACCCCAAGGCTTGAAGGACTGTCCTTGCAGTCAGCCTGGACTGACGAGACAATTGGTGGAAGTAAAGAGAAAGATTCTTTTGTTTGTCCGGGGTCAAAAAGGCCATCTGGGATGCTGTATTCAGTCTCACACCCAGAAAGCACATGTCCTGAGAGGGTACTAGACTGGACTTTATTTCGTTCACAGAATACCCCAGGCATCTTAACACTTGCCATCACATACTGTAAATGATGAAGAAGTTCGTCCTTTTCTTGGGCCAGAATCAGGCAATCGTCCAAATAAGGATAGATTTGTATTCCTCTTAGCCTGAAGAAAGCTACCACTGGAGCCAGAATCTTCGTGAACACTCTGGGCGCAGTAGATAAGCCAAAGGGCAATGCAGAGAACTGATAATGTGAAGTCCCAGCCCGAAAACGCAGATACTTCCTGCAACTGGGCCTGATAGGAACATGAAGGTAAGCTTCCTTGAGATCCAGAGTCACCATCCAGTGATCTTTGCCCAGCAGAGGTAAAAGCTGTTGTAACGTCAACATTTTGAACTTGGGAATGTCCAGATTTGTGTTGAGGATAGATAAATCCAAAATTGGCCTCCACGTGTTTCCTTTCTTTGGTACTAGAAACAGGCGAGAATAAAATTCTAGGCCCACTTCTGGCAGAGGGACCGGTTGTATGGCCCCTATTTGAAGTAGTAGAGAAATTTGTTTGTGAGCCTCTAGTCTTTGCTGAGGAGGAACGTCCGGCATGCCTTTGAAAGGAGGCAAGGTATGGAAATAAAACTTGTAACCCTGGTGTATGATATCCAATACCCATTTGTCTTGGGTAATCAACATCCAATTTTCCTTGAAGAGTGCTAACCTTCCTCCCAAAGGTGCTGCCAGGCAAGAAGGATCTGGCAGCTGAAAAGGTAGGTCATTGGGCCTGTTTACGAAAGAACTGGCCCCTGCCCTCACCAAGATTGTGCAGGTGAACTCCTGTTCTAGGCCTGAAAGAACTCTGAGCTCTGCCCCTACCACGTCTAGACCTACCCCTAGACTGAGAATCATAAGAAGGATACGTCCACCCCTTAGCAGGCCAATTCCTACTAAACTTCGGAGGCTGAACTTGCAAAAAATCTTTAACAGCCTGCATAGACTTAGCCTTGTCTTCCATTTTCTTCAAGACTGACTCCACAGGTGAACCAAACAACACATCAGACTGCAAAGGAGCATCCAAAATCCTTGTCTTAACATGGTCAGATAAATTCTGATCCTTCAGCCAGGCGTGCCTGCGAAGAACTGAGCCAGTGGCAGCCACCCTAGACGAGGCCTGCACAGCATCAAAACCACACTGTAATGAATGCTTACCCACCTGTTCAGAGACATGCACCAAATCTTGTAATTCTTTACACTCAATGCCTTCCGCCAGAGCATCCACCTTAGACTTCAATTGAGAAAGAAGAAAGTTTTGATATTTCAACATATGAAACTGGCAATTCAAAGCCCTCATAGCTAAGGTAGAAGATGTATAGACCTTCTTTCCCCATCTATCCAATGCTCTGGCTTCTTTATCTAGAGGAACCGGATTTTTTACAACAGACGCCTTGACACCCTTGGGTCCCTGACTAATAGTTTCTGGGTCCGCCCTAGGACTCTTATAAAGATATTTATGAGCCTCAGGCACCCTGTAATACCTATCCGGTTTAACAGGAGCAGGAGGCAGAGAATCAGGATTAAGTGAAGCCTCTGCAAACACATCTTCCACAACATCCAGAACAAGGGGTATAGCCAAGGGCCTATGCTGGGGTAACAGCAAAAATTCCCTAAGCCTTTTCCGAGAATCAGAGAAGTCTTGACCTTCCCACTTAAAATGTTCCCTCATAGAATGAAGTGTCTCTGAAAAAGAAAAATCCTCTGGAGGAGAAGCAGAAGGAGTGGAATCATCTGCATCAGAATCAGAATAAGGAGAGTACTCCTGCAAGTCTTCAGCTGAAGACTCTGAAACATCCAAGCCTGCTCAAAACTTCCCAACTCTGGCTCCACCCTAGGCCTCTTATCAGGAGGGGCAAAGAACCTCTAATCAGAGTAATCAAATCTTCTGCCATTTTAAGCATGTGCTTCTTAGGCACAGACCCTGCTGAACTAGGAGTGACACCAACCGAAGCTACAACTGGCCTGCCTCTGGGAGAAGCCTTGGAAACAGAAGGAGAAGGCCTAACCACCCTAGGAAGGGAGGGGAGTACAGTAACTTGAGAAGCCCCTTCAGCCTGACCTGCCTCCTGAGAGACCACCTCCTGCAAAATCAAAGTCTCCCCTGAGACTCCAGAGAAGTCTCCGCCGGAACCACCGGTTCCACTGAAGCCTCTAAAGAACCGGCGTCCGAACGGACGACTCATCTTGCCTGGGTTTAACTGCTTTGTCTTTGCTTCTTCGAGAAGCGGGCGCCGAGAATCCGACGGCATATTATAATTGCACCGCTTCCCAAAGACCAGCCTAGCACAATCTAACCTTTGCTTAATAGTGCTTATTGAACCTAGCACAAAAGCGACACCCAACAACGCCGTGCTCAGGCCCCAAACAAGGAATACACAAAGAATGATAATCCCTATGCGGTATCTGTTTCCCACAAGAAATACAGTTATTCACTTTTTCTGACATCCGGTAAAACACTGAGGCAAGAAAAAAACAAAATATTCCCCAACGGGGTACTTAGCCAACTTGGATTCGGTCTGAAACTCCAAATTCGAAAAATTTCAGAACGCCGAACGGCACTTGCAACGCTGCTTCTGCATCGGACCATGCGGCAAAAAAGACTGAGGAAATGACGTCGGTCATGCGCTTTTGTACCCTGACGTCCTGATGTCAGTTTTTAGCGCCTTGGCCGACGTCAGCCTAATACTTTGGTATTCGGGCCGACCGAGGACAGCGGACTACCCATATGTAAGGACTGCAGCAATGTGAGATGAAGAACATCAGCCTTCCTGGTTGCAGTTACTTCGGCCAGGAGAGTGTCTGAGCTTCAAGCCCTCTGTATGAAACCCCCTTATCTAATATTTCGTAAGGACAGAGTTTTTCTCAGGACTAATCCTTCCTCCCTAAAGTAGCCTCTGAGCCGAATATTAATCAGTCTATTAATCTGCCAGTGTTTTTTCACAATTTCCAGAACAAAGGGGAATACACACTACACAAGTTGGATGTGCATAGACAACTGCGTTTTTATTTGCACAGGACAGCGACTAACCGTAAATCTGACCAATTGTTTGTGTCATTTGCCAAGTCTTCTTTGGGTAAGCCTATTACCAAAGTGACATTAGCCAACTGGATTTCACAATGCATCATTCAAGCCTATTTAGCTTCTAACAAACTGGTACCTTTGGGAATCCATGCTCATTCAACCCGATCCATAGCTACCTCTGCAGTGTTCTGGTCTAGAGTCCCTATAGACGACATATGTTCAGCAGCTACTTGGTCCTCCTCTCATACATTTCTTTCCCATTATAAATTGGATAGGATTTCCAGGAGTAGGGCTTCCTTTGCCTCCGCGGTGCTCCGGAATATTCTTCTTTGAGGGCCGCCCAAGGTTTCTAGGTAGCTGGGGACTCTGTCCCACAGGTTGCAGACCAAATGAAGTTAACCACTTCAGATAAAGAAGCTATGTACTCACCATAACGTTCCATCCGAGTGGGTAACTTCATTTGTCTGCAGCCGCCCCCCCCCCCTCCATTCCCCCTAACCAGTTTAGTGCTTCTTAACCAAGGAGAGGATTGTCCATTCTGTTAGGCAGTAGGTTTACTGGCCTCTTTCGAGGGTCTTGTGGAGTCCCTATAGACAAACTCGATCTGAGGATGGGGATGTGCAGCGGGGGATTATGGGTAGGGGGAGGAGCTAGGAGCTCGGATCTTTAGCTAGGTAAAGCTGCCGGCTCGGATCCGAGGACAGTTCCGATGCCCACACGTTGCAGACAAATTAAGTTACCCACTCAGATGGAACGTTATGGTGAGTACATAACTTCTTTTTTTTCCCTCCCCTCTCACTGCTGGAGTAGTACCTCTGGGGGGTGGAAAAATGTATGCCCACAGCAAACAAGGTCTTTCCATCCTTCTCACTATGTGAAAGTGCATCTCTTACTTTGGGACCAAAAAGGGAGGATTCGTCAACAAGCGCGTTGACAAAGGAAGATTTAAAGGGGTCCGCGAAGTCACACAAGCACATCCAAGCATGTCGTCTCATAATGATGTCAGATGCGGCTGCATCGAGGAGTTTGAGATTGATTCCAAGGTAGCTAGCTAAGAGGCAACAGTATCATGCACCTCCTCAGGCAGTACCTCCGCCAAAGAGGCAGAAATGTCTGAAATTAGGTCTCTTTGGAGGCGAGTAAAGTGTGCCAGGTAATTCAGTGAACAGATGGCAAAGGTCACTGAAGCATAGGTTCGCTTCCTCAGTCTGTCCATAGCCCGAGACTCCCTGTTAAGGGGATGAACAGCGGAACTATCTTCCGTCAGTTCCTTCTTGGTGGCCACGACCATGGAATCGACTACCAGTTGTTTGGACCAATTGGGCTGGTCTTCTGGGGTGGACAAAATGTTATCTGGCCTCCAGGGGATGAGTTCTATGTTGTCAGGGGCCTTCTAGGCATGCTGCACATGAGCTCATCTGCAGGTGGGGTCACCCAGGAAGTAGATTGCAGAGCACGGAAAGCCTGCAAGAACACAGATTCCTCCAAAGAAGGGTTGGAGGGCTTCCAGTCTCCCCTCTGCTTGAGGATCGTGAGAATGTTTCCAAATGAGATGTCTTCCGGGGGAGACCATGGGGACCCTTCTCCCTCATCACAATCGGTGTCTTCAGTGATAGACTCCTCAGGGGAATCAAGATGCTTCCTCTTGCAAAGTTTCTTCTGGGGTGCCTCCCCACTGGGATCTTCTGAGGACGACTCTGGACAAAGTGTTCCCTTGGAGGGCAAGTCTTGCGGCTTCCATGCTCGAGGTTCCAGAGTAGGAAGGTGAGACAGGTGCAAGCTGGGGGGGGGGTTCTGATGCCAATGGTGTCAACTGTGAGCCTGTTGAAGCAAGGACCCTCTCTATCACCTAGAAAGCAAGCCAGCCCGAGGAGGGATGGGTGCCCAGAACCGAGAAGGATGACCTCGGAACCAGGGTCACACCCCACCCAGAGGAGCCCCCCTCCAAGAGAGGGGCTCCATGAGGATCTGTAGCTGCCGGGAGAGCCATGGCTGTATACGGCACCACAGAAAAAAATCGGCACCGAACTAGGTGCCACGGTGCCCGCAGCCCAATCACTGCTCCAACAGTGCCCCAGTTCCAAAGGAGCCATGGCGCCAAGAGTAATCGGTGCCAACAGGGAAGCCTCCGCTGTCGGCACCGAGACAGTATGTACCAGGATGGTCATCGGTACCGAAGTCTCTGAAACTTGGGTGGAGGTCAGAGGAGGATAGACAGGAGAATACTCCATGAAAGCTTCCGCTCCAAGGGGGAGGTAAGAATTGGTCTGAGTGGTTAATCTAGCTGCCATTCGCTGGTCCACAACAATCACTACATCCTGTTCTGAAAGACTCCTGGTGCATCTGAAAGATGCTGCCAATGGGAAGTCTGGTCTCTCAAGAAAGGGACTAAATTGCTGTCCCAAAAAGGGGTCATAAGAAGGAGAATACCTAGTTCTTGGAAGGTGCTCGATCTTCAGAACTGAAGGAATCATTACCAGAGGAGCCGTGTAAGACATCGGCACTGTAGCCGGGGAAGGTGTCGATGCAGGTCAGGGCCTGTGTCAAAGTCAGCACTGCAGGAGATGGTGCCGAGGTCGGTACAGTGGAAGGAGTCTGAGTCAAAATCAAAGGAGGCACTGAGGGAGAAGACAAGAACCCTGGTGCCGAAGTTGTCTGCGCCAATGGTGCAGGAGAAGCCCAGTGTCAACTCAGTTCCGAGGAGGACAGGGATGTCAGAAGTGAAAGACTCCATTTCTCCTTATGTCTTTTAACATCTTTATGCTTGGGAGGTGATGAGACCTCAGTCCCAGAAAGAGCCTCCGCAAAGGGTGATTTCAGCATACCCTTAAGGATAAGTTTGCTCTTGCGTTCAGCCAACATACGCTTGCTGAAGCTAGAACAAATCTCGCAAGGTGGTCAACGTCCAAACAGTAAACACACCGGGTGTGACAGTCACAACTGGGCAACTTACACCCACACTTATCAAATTGTTTAAAACCAAGCATGACCTTATCCACCATAATACACAGCAGGAAATAACTTTAGATGACAAGAAAAAAAACTGTCTTACAACACACTAGAGTCAAGAAAAACCACAAAAAGCTAACACTTAGCTAAGAGAAGGCTTGGCACGTCTGACGAGGAACGCGGCAAACAAGATCTGGACAGACTATGAGAGGGGCATTGTGGGTAGGTCTTAGCTGACAGTTTTTGGCTAGCGTGAGCTTGGTAAAGGCCATATTGGTTCCGAGGATGGAACCAAAGTCCTAACAGTAAGGAATGAATAAAGATTTACAATATCAGATATAATTATGTACAAAATTCCAGCTAGCTGGGCTGGCAGTATTTCCCTTGTGTCACAGTTACAAATATTCTTTTGTAAAACCCGACAATCTGTGCATACTGATGATGTTGCATTGCATATATCTCATTATGTTAAAGAACGAGTTATTCATATACAACCCATGCAACAGTTATTTTTAATCGAAAGTGTTTGTAAATGGCGTAACTGATGTTAAGGATGTCTGAATAATGGAACTGTTGCTCATGAATGAAACTGACTGAAAATGATCAAACAATGCAAATGATTGTCCATGGTGTCCATATAATGGAGCTGCTCTCTCTGGGTCTCTACTGAAAAAAAGTGCACTGCTCAGATTTCGGTAAACAAATGCCAATAAATAAATAAACCGAGGGAGTACCAGAACAGCTAGCTACACTTCTGCTTCCTGATATTTCATCTAAAAGGACTTGCCATGTCTATCTACCCCACTTTTATCTATTACTACATTACTCAACTGCCCCTTCATCCACAGCTCTCAAACCCTTACATTCAAAACAAGAGACAAATCCAGAAATAATACGGAATACCATTGAAAATATTAGTACCATTAACCAGAAGTTGGCAGAATAAGAGAATGTGAATTAATATGCATTTACTGATGTGAAAGTTAAACTCTTATTGTCATTATTTACTATGCAATCCACCACTTTTTCTTCCCAAATTGCCAGTTTTACAAGGGAAAAAGGAGGGACAGAGCAAAATGTTGAGCCAAAATCAGGGAGAGTTAAGACATATGCCTTCATCTCTCTCTCTCACTTAAACTCTCACCCTTGCCCCTAACCCAGCCTTTCCTGCCTTCCTGCCCCACTTCTACATGTAAACTATCTACTACTATCACACAGGTAATCCCACTGGGTCTGTATTACCTTGACACACTGAATTGTAGAACATACAAAACATATTTTTGTAGCAAGTCTTACATTAGCACCAACAAAGAACTTCATTTTCCAAGTTACCTATGGATGCCATGAAGGCCCAGTTTTACTGCTGCAGCAAGCCTCCATATGGACAAACGGCTAACATTCTTGAAGTTCTACCATATCTTTAGCATTAAACAATTCAATACTCATGAAGGTTAGCTTTTTACTTAGGGTGTCTTTCACTCATTTCACCTGAGAGTTCTCACTACAAGTCTTGGCATAGATCATTGCTGAGGCAAATTACATCAAGACAGTGCTGCTTGAAATTGTATCCTTTGCCAAAAACAACACGTAGCACAATTTAATGCTAATAAAGTTTCAGAATTTCACTTCTTTCACACACTGCACAGCTTCCCATGTTTTCATCAATTTTGTACCAAAAACAGCATATTCAGAAGCACTACTGTTCTTTGCATAAAGTATTAACAGTGATATTTTATTTGACATTTGTTTACCGGGAAAGTCTGACTGGGATAATGCACCATTTTCAGTGGAGGTCTGGGGAGAAAACCTCTGCATATACATAATATGGTTGCAGTTAATAAAGTTATTACAAAACCTAATACAGAAGAACAATATAACAGAAAAAAACAGTGCAGACACAAACACAATTCTTTCCAGAAAGCCTTGGAAGACAAGTAAATTAATTGCTTATTACATAAGATGAGAATTACTTGCTTGTTAAACAAGATGACTCACATTACAAGAAAAGTATGCCTCAGAAAAGCCATATATATATTTTCACTGCTACAAGCGCATACTCTAATTTGCTTTAACTGCCAGTTAAAACATCACTCTGCACATTATAAAACATCATCATTCAATTTCTTTTTCACTGCAAAAGTCTCCAACTCATTTGTGTTCCCTTACTTGTAATACACAGTTCATTTGCAGGCTACAAGTTCCCTCAGCAGAACTTCACAGCAACCAGCACTATACAAAAATAGTCCTAGGTTTACTTTTTTGCAGCAAAAGCTTTGAACTGTTTCAGAAATAACCACACCACTGGACCAACCTGAGTAGCACTTTTACATATCTGCTGAGAGCTGAGAATGCTAAACATAAAAAGTACAGTTGTGTACCTACCATAAATGTAGATGTTCAAGTGTATTCACTGTCACAGTCATTACACTTGGGTTATCCTGCTGGCAGGCTACCCACAATCGGCCTGAATTCCAAAGTCCTGGTCCGGCGTCGGTTGCTGTCGCCTCTTCATTGACTTCAGTGCGCCAGGGGTATACAAGATGCAGCCGATGCCATTTTCTTCAGTTTTTCTTGCCCCAGATGTCAGGTGCCTCCAAAAGGGTAGGCTATAAATATTGCTTATAAAAAAGCATGCACTAACATAAGAATTACCTTCATCTACAAGCAAATACACCACACAGGTTGTATAGAATAGAGAAGTACAGATAAATCCCAGCAAAGAAAGGGGGATGGTGGGTGGGTAACCTGGACTGCAACAGTGAATACACTCGAACATCTACATTTATGGTAGGTACACAACTGTACTATGTTCATCGTGCTTCACTGTTGCAGTCATTTCACTTGGGTTGAATCCCAAAGCTGAGGTTGGGTGGCTGGGTCTAAATAGAATTAGGAGTGGCTATGAGGCCCTGCAGAACTGCAGTGGCAAAGCCTGCTCTGGATTTAGAGTAAAGAGGTAAGTGGTAGTGGTTGGTAAAAGTGTGCACTGAAGTCCAAATTGCAGCCTCCAAAATATCCTTGGTTGGTACTCCTCTGAGGAAGGCTGCTGAGGTGGCTGCTGCTCTGGTTGAATGTGGCCTAATGCCCTTAGGCACTGATTTGCCATGTTGTGAATAACAGAAACAAATGCAGTGACCTATCCATTTTGAAATAGTCTGCTTTGAGATGGCCTTTCCTTGTGATCCTGCAGCATATGCCACTAAAAGTTGCTCAGTCTTTCTGAAAGCTTTAGTTTTGTCCAAGTAGAAGCGTAGCTGTCTGTGTATATCCAAAGAATGCAGAAGTCTCTCCCCTTTATTTTGTGGGTTTGGATAAAAAGTAGGCAAATTAATAGTTTGATTAAGAGCAACACTGGACACTACTTTAGGCATAAATGTTGGGTTCCTCCTTAGAGAAACCCTGTCTGGATGGAAAATAATAAAAGGTTCCACAGCCATTAATGCCTGTAACTCTGAGACTCTTCTTGCTTAAGTTATTGCTAGGAGCAGAGCTGTTTTCCATGATAAGAATTTTATCTCGGCTGTATTGGCTGGCTCAAAAGGAGGCAGTGTGAGTTTTTCCAAGACAAAATTGAAGTCCCATGTAGGTATCAGTGCTCTCCTTGGAGGTCTTATGTTTTTGGCCCCTCTGAGGTACTGCCTTAACAGTGGATCTGAAAAAATAGGTTGTTCCGTATTGTAATGAGCTGAAATGGCATAGTCATGTATCTTAATTGATGAGAAGGATAG
Organism: Protopterus annectens; assembly: GCF_019279795.1. Classification (NCBI taxonomy): domain Eukaryota; kingdom Metazoa; phylum Chordata; order Ceratodontiformes; family Protopteridae; genus Protopterus; species Protopterus annectens. The sequence goes on from NC_056728.1 coordinate 965,587,183, forward strand.
GCCTTTGTCCAGCATCTCAGTTAGGTATTGTAAAATCTGAGGAATATTTGGAACAAGCTTGTCAATTCCTTGTGCCTGGTTCCAAGCACAGAATCTCTTCCATTTTTCTGCATAAGGTTTTCTGGTGCTGGGCCTCCTGGCCTCCAAAATAACATCCATAACTGCTTTGGAGAGAGGTGACTTCTGAGTGGTTATATTATCTGCCATGCAGCCAGATTTAATGTTCTGAGTTGGCTGTGCAGGATTTGATTGTTTTGTTGGGTCACTAGATGAGGAATTTGAGGTAAAGTCCACGCTGGGTCTTGAGACAAGCTCTTTAGGATTGGGTACCAGTGCTGGCGTGGACAGTCTGGGGCAATCAGTATCATTTTTGGCTTCTCTTGTCTGACCTTTAGGAGTACCTTGAGGAGGAGAGGCAGTGGAGGAAAGGCATATACTGTAAGGGTTTTCCAGCTGAATGATTGAGCATCCACCTTCCATGCTTGTTTGTGATATGTCCTTGTGCACAATCTCTGTAGTTGGCAGTTGTGAGGGGAGGCAAATAGATCTATGTCTGGGCATCCCCATTTCCTTGTTATCATGCCGAAGACTTGTGGATCTAGTTTCCACTCGTGAGGGTCCATGAGGCTTCTGCTTAATTCGTCTGTCAGAGTATTTGTCTTTCCTGGCAGGAATTGTGCTTGCAGGTGCACTTGATAAGTCAATGCTGTGTTCCACAAAGTCATGGCTTGTCTGCAGAGGGGGTAGGAATATATGCCCTCTTGCTTGTTTATGTACCACATGACTGTAGTATTGTCCGTCTTTATCAACAGTTGTCCTGGATGCAGTAGGTCCTTGAAGGCTATCAGGGCATTCTGTACAGCTAGCATCTCTTTTTGGTTGATATGAAGATACCTTTGGCTTGCTGGCCACGTGGCCTAAATACATTTTCCTGCCATGTGGGGCCCCCCCCAGGCATAATCCGATGCATCTGTTGTTAGTGTCTGCCTGGCCGTGGGTAAAGTGAATGGCTGTCCCTTGTTGTGGTAACAGGCCAGTGCCCACCATCGAAACTCCTGTTGCAGGCAGGGAATGAGGGTAATTAATGTTTCCAGGCTGTGGCAATGTTGAGTCCAAACACTTTTTAGATACCATTGTAGCTTCCTCATATGCAGTCTTGGATATGGAATTAGCAGAATGCAGGATGCCATGAAGCCCAAAGCCTACAGAATTTTTCTTGCAGGTAACTGGGTCTTTGTTGCCATCTTTTTGAAGTAAGAAGTCAGTTGCCTTTGTTTGTCTGGCGTGAGATAAGCCATCTGGGCAGTTGTATTTAAGCTTGCACCCAGGAATATTATTTCTTGAGAGGGTACTAGTTTTGATTTCTTTTCGTTTACTGTGTACCCTAGGCAAATTAGTAATCTTTTTACAAACACCAGATGCTTCAGTAGCATGTCCTTGCTCTCTTGCTTGAATAAGGCAGTCGTCCAAGTAGGGATATATTTGAATTTCTCTTAGTCTGCAAAATGTAATTACTAGTGCCAGGCATTTTGTGAAGACCCTGGGTGCAGTAGATAAGCCAAAGGGCAGTGCAGAGAATTGGTAGTGCATTGAGCCAGCTATGAATCTGAGGTATCTTCTGCAAGATTGTCTGATTGGGACATGCAGGTATGCCTCTTTGAGGTCCAAACTTACGAGCCAAGCCTTCTTGCCCAGCAAGGGCAGAAGCTGCTGCAGTGTCAACATTTTGAATTTTGGGACATCCAGAAACGTGTTTAGAATAGACAGGTCCAGTATTGGTCTCCAGGCTTTGTCCTTTCTGGGTACCAAGAAAAGTCTTGAGTAAAATCCTTGTCCCTGCTCGTGCTGTGGTACTCGCTGAATAGCCCTCATGTCCATGAGAGATGAAATTTGCTTTTGTGCCTCTGTCCATTGATTGTGTGGCAGGTCTGGCATACCTTTTGTCTTTGGAAGGGTGTGAAAGTGGAACCTGTAGCACTGAGAAACAATATTCAAGACCCCTGGGTGATTATGTGCCAATTTTGTGAAAAAAAGTGCTAGCTTTCCCCCTAAGGGTGCTGCCAAAAGATAAGTGCTTGGCATTGGCAGTGGAAAGTCATTGGGACTGTTTCCTATATGGCTGTGATTTGTCTTCTCCACTTTTGGAGGTAGAAGCACCCCATTGTTTAGGCCTGTATGAGCCTTGGGGCTGAGATCTGCCTCTAGGGCAGACTGTATCTGCCTCTTTGCGGCCTGTCTGACACTGGAAAAGACCAATTCTTAGAAGGCCAGTTCCTGCTAAATCAGGGTGGCTAAACCTGTAAAAAATCCTTTACTGTCTGCATAGATTTCGCTTTATCCTCTATTTTCTTTAACACCTCTTCTGCCTTAACACCAAACAAAGTATCATGCTGTAATGGAGCATCCAATAATTTTGCTTTAACATGATCAGGCAGATTCTGTTCCTTTAACCAGGCATGCCTTCAAATGACACAGCCTGTAACACAGCGGCCCTGCAAGAGGCCTCCAATGAATCAAAACCACATTGCAAAGTATGCTTTCCCACTTGTTCAGCTGCATGCAATAAATCCTGCATTTCCTTGTTTTCAGAACATTCAGAAATTGTCAACATTTTCTGTTTTAGCACTGACATTAAGTATTGCTCATATTTAAGCATATGAAACTGACAATTTAAAGCCCTTACAGCCAAGGTAGCAGAGGTGTAAACTTTTCCCCCCATCTGTCCAGTGCTCTAGAATCCCTGTCAGAGGGGACAGTTTTTTTTGCAGTGGAAGCCTTGAACCCTTTGGGTCCCTGAGATATAGTTTCTGGGTCAGCAGCAGGGTTTTTATATAGAAATTTATGTGAATCTGGAACCCTGTAGTACCTGTCTGGCTTAACGAGTGCAGGGGGTAAAGAGTATCCAGAGGCCATCGCCCATCTCAACTGCTGTGTGCCCTGGCTGAGCGTGTACTTCTACTCTTTCTGCCCTGAGGTACCCCTGTGACTTAAGCCCGTGAGGACACCTCAAACCTACCTTATTAATACAGCTATCTTAATTGCTCAAGCAAAAGCAACCTACTCTGCTGCCTCATCTCCCTTTTTTCTGGACTTTGCACCAAGAAGAAGCTAAGGAACTTTCTGCCCTGAGTTACCCCTGTGACTTAAGCCCGTGAGGACACCTCAAACCTACCTTATTAATACAGCTATCTTAATTGCTCAAGCAAAAGCAACCTACTCTGCTGCCTCATCCCCCTTTTTTCTGGGCTTTGCACCAAGAAGAAGCTAAGGAACTTTCTGCCCTGAGTTACCCCTGTGACTTAAGCCCGTGAGGACACCTCAAACCTACCTTATTAATACAGCTATCTTAATTGCTCAAGCAAAAGCAACCTACTCTGCTGCCTCATCCCCCTTTTTTCTGGACTTTGCACCAAGAAGAAGGTAAGGAAGTATGTGTAACTGCTGCTGAACCCTTACTACTACCTTACTGTTTCAGCCTTGATAGCCGTTTTTTAGTACACTCCTCTGTCAGGATAGCCAGCAGCCTTAAATACCCCTTATTCTAGTTTCTATGTCCCCCCCCCCGACCTACACTAACCGCTCTCTTCTTTAGTTCTACTTGGCCTCGAGGATATCCTAGTGGAGTAAGGCGTATTTTTGTACCTATTCACTTGGTGACTCCCTCCCCCAAATAGACTTCACTGCATGTACTTCAGGTATTCTCTCAAAGCTCTAACCTTCCTCCTTCTCACTGTATCTCCTAAACTCTTTTAGTTCACTCTAGCTGTAACATCTCTTTTCCTACTCACTCTCTCTAGTTTCTCATAGTTCACTCTCACCCAACACACCCAGGTCTTTCTTCCATTCTAACTTACCCCTCTGCAAACAACACTTTACTGATAGACTCTCGAACCTCAACAGACCTCTTTGGTTCTGCCTCCCTGTATTTACCTTGTACTGAACTGCTTTCTTCTCCCTCTTATCTCTCCCTCTCTTTATCTTCCTCACATCTGTCTTTTTATCCTACCCGTGATATCAGATTGTCCTGCTATTACATTACTCTGCGGTGTCTCTTCTCTTTCTCTCTCCCTCTGTCTTGCTCCCTCCTCTCTTTCTGACTCAGTGTCCTTTCTGTGATATACGAGTATTTCAGTTCTAGCTATATTCTTATAACTTATATCTCCGTGATAGCCGTTTATTCTAGTAATAGCTCTGTTCTTATCTCTCTTCCCTGCACCTTCCCGTCTTTTCAGATATTACCTGCAATTCTCCTCCCCCTTGCTACAACCTTACAGCTCTTCCGGCTAACTCCCATCCCTGCCCCTCCCTCTTCCTACTGGAAGTGATAAAATACCTCCCATCTTTTGGACGCCATCTTTAAACATCGCCCATCTCAACTGCTGTGTGCCCTGGCTGAGCATGTACTTCTACTGTAAGTTGTACCTGTTTTGCTCATTGTACTAATGCTTTCACGTGTCATTTCTTTTCTTTTTACCTAAATTGACGTTTTGCTTTAATATTGGTACCATCGCGCTCTGTATTAAATAAGCGCAAGGTCCCGCATGTTGTTCTTAATGTTAATTAATACAATAGATGCATGCTGGGTATAGTGTTTTGTATTATAGGTCTGTTAGGTCGTGCTAACTGTTGTTATTTACAGTAGATGTGTGCTGGGCATAGAGACGCTAACACTTACTATTCTGTATATACTTTACCTAATTGAGTTTTGGATTTAATTTTCTGCATATGCAATGTGCTTGGTGTTTGAGCCCTGCTAAAATGTTTCCAAACTGGCATTTTTTTGTGTGTGTAGTGACATTTATTTGTGGAGGGAAGTGCTAATGTACTACATAAACGAAGTGAAGTTTGCGATTTAAATGCTCAGCAAACGCCATGTGTTAGATGATTTAATTCTGTTATAAACTTCAAGCCGACATTATCAAAGGCTATTAGCTGCATTTTGATGTAGCGTATCTGGCTAATGTAACATACAACGGCGTTGAAGTTTGCTGGCTAAATTATTTGCTATAGAAATGCCAACTTCCACATGCTTATTATATAGATTCCATTTTGCCCTGTCTATTTTTGGAAATGCTTCTAACTGCTACATAATGTGTGATGTCTCTTTTTTAATATAGACTTATTAACGGTCTTTTACTGCTATTAAGAAACAAGGTGTGTTTAAATAGTACTAAATGCTATTTTTCTCTTAACTCTCTCTCTCCTGTTTTATAGCTTTCTGCCCTGAGTTACCCCTGTGACTTAAGCCCGTGAGGACACCTCAAACCTACCTTATTAATACAGCTATCTTAATTGCTCAAGCAAAAGCAACCTACTCTGCTGCCTCATCCCCCTTTTTTCTGGACTTTGCACCAAGAAGAAGCTAAGAAAGTATGTGTAACTGCTGCTGTACCCTTACTACTACCTTACTGTTTCAGCCTTGATAGCTGTTTTTTAGTACACTCCTCTGCCAGGATAGCCAGCAGCCTTAAATACCCCTTATTCTAGTTTCTATGTTCTCTCCCCCCCCCCCCCGACCTACACTAACCGCTCTCTTCTTTAGTTCTACTTGGCCCCGAGGATATCCTAGTGGAGTAAGGCTATTTTTGTACCTATTCACTTGGTGACTCCCTCCCCCAAATAAACTTCACTGCATGTACTTCAGGTATTCTCTCAAAGCTCTAACCTTCCTCCTTCTCACTGTATCTCCTAAACTCTTTTAGTTCACTCTAGCTGTAACATCTCTTTTCCTACTCACTCTCTCTAGTTTCTCATAGTTCACTCTCACCCAACACACCCAGGTCTTTCTTCCATTCTAACTTACCCCTCTGCAAACAACACTTTACTGATAGACTCTCGAACCTCAACAGACCTCTTTGGCTCTGCCTCCCTGTATTTACCTTGTACTGAACTGCTTTCTTCTCCCTCTTATCTCTCCCTCTCTTTATCTTCCTCACATCTGTCTTTTTATCCTACCCGTGATATCAGATTGTCCTGCTATTACATTACTCTGCGGTGTCTCTTCTCTTTCTCTCTCCCTCTTTGTCTTGCTCCCTCCTCTCTTTCTAACTCAGTGTCCTTTCCGTGATATACGAGTATTTCAGTTCTAGCTATATTCTTATATCTCCGTGATAGCCGTTTATTCTAGTAATAGCTCTATTCTTATCTCTCTTCCCTGCACCTTCCCGTCTTTTCAGATATTACCTGCAATTCTCCTCCCCCTTGCTACAACCTTACAGCTCTTCAGGCTAACTCCCATCCCTGCCCCTCCCTCTTCCTATTGGAAGTGATAAAATACCTTCCATCTTTTGGACGCCATCTTTAAACATCGCCCATCTCAACTGCTGTGTGCCCTGGCTGAGCATGTACTTCTACTGTAAGTTGTACCTGTTTTGCTCATTGTACTAATGCTTTCACGTGTCATTTCTTTTCTTTTTACCTAAATTGACGTTTTGCTTTAATATTGGTACCATCGCGCTCTGTATTAAATAAGCGTAAGGTCCCGCATGTTGTTCTTAATGTTAATTAATACAATAGATGCATGCTGGGTATAGTGTTTTGTATTATAGGTCTGTTAGGTCGTGCTAACTGTTATTTACAGTAGATGTGTGCTGGGCATAGAGACGCTAACACTTACTATTCTGTATATACTTTACCTAATTGAGTTTTGGATTTAATTTTCTGCATGTGCAATGTGCTTGGTGTTTGAGCCCTGCAAAAATGTTTCCAAACTGGCGTTTTTTTGTGTGTGTAGTGACATTTATTTGTGGAGGGAAGTGCTAATGTACTCCATAAACGAAGTGAAGTTTGCAATTTAAATGCTCAGCAAACGCCATGTGTTAGATGATTTAATTCTGTTATAAACTTCAAGCCGACATTATCAAAGGCTATTAGCTGCATTTTGATGTAGCGTATCTGGCTAATGTAACATACAACGGCGTTGAAGTTTGCTGGCTAAATTATTTGCTATAGAAATGCCAACTTCCACGTGCTTATTATATAGATTCCATTTTGCCCTGTCTATTTTTGGAAGTGCTTCTAACTGCTACATAATGTGTGATGACTCTTTTTAAATATAGACTTATTAACGGTCTTTTACTGCTATTAAGAAACAAGGTGTGTTTAAATAGTACTAAATGTTATTTTTCTCTTAACTCTCTCTCCTGTTTTATAGCTTTCTGCCCTGAGTTACCCCTGTGACTTAAGCCCGTGAGGACACCTCAAACCTACCTTATTAATACAGCTATCTTAATTGCTCAAGCAAAAGCAACCTATTCTGCTGCCTCATCCCCCTTTTTTCTGGACTTTGCACCAAGAAGAAGCTAAGGAAGTATGTGTAACTGCTGCTGTACCCTTACTACTACCTTACTGTTTCAGCCTTGATAGCTGTTTTTTAGTACACTCCTCTCTGCCAGGATAGCCAGCAGCCTTAAATACCCCTTATTCTAGTTTCTATGTTCTCTCCCCCCCCCCCGCCCTACACTAACTTCTCTTCTTTAGTTCTACTTGGCCCCGAGGATATCCTAGTGGAGTAAGGCGTATTTTTGTACCTATTCACTTGGTGACTCCCTCCCCAAAATAGACTTCACTGCATGTACTTCAGGTATTCTCTCAAAGCTCTAACCTTCCTCCTTCTCACTGTATCTCCTAAACTCTTTTAGTTCACTCTAGCTGTAACATCTCTTTTCCTACTCGCTCTCTCTAGTTTCTCATAGTTCACTCTCACCCAACACACCCAGGTCTTTCTTCCATTCTAACTTACCCCTCTGCAAACAACACTTTACTGATAGACTCTCAAACCTCTCCAGACCTCTTTGGTTCTTCCCGCTCCGTTCGCCCTGCGGGCTCACTCTGCTCCCCTACCCTACCCCCAAATCCCACCCACCCCCAGTGCATCTACCTTTATTTCCCCCATAGGCACACCCACAGAAATTCTTATCCAACCAACCACATAATCCGTACATCTACCCCTCCCTCTTTCTGCCCATAAAATCTTTACTTACCCACCACAGCTATCCCACCTAACCAGTAGAATTCCTCTCTACTTGCATTACACTCTACCCCACTCCCAAACCACACCCACTACAATCCCAACTCTATTTCCCACTTGTGGGAGGTTGGCATAATGGTTAAGGTGTTTACCTTACAGTTACAAGGTACAGGGTTTGATTCTCACATGGGGTAATTGAACAGTTACAATGTATGGAGTTTAATTCTCAAATGGGGTAATTGGCTAGGCTTAAAATGGCCCAGAATGGCTGTTAGCCTAGTACTAATCTATGAACCTAAATCTATGAACCTATGAACTTCTACTCTTATACTCTGAAACTTACTTGCTCCTATACAAACATAACTCTCTTATATTCATAAATATTTTATCAACAGCATATCAGCTCTACATATTCCACATTCCATCATGCCTACAAAATCCTCATTCATTTCCTTATTATTTCTACTTCTCCTGAATTTATCCTATCTTTACTACATCACCCAACCCTTTAACTTTCACCATGCACAACCTCTCCATGTTACCAACCACCTTGACTCTACTCTACCATACTCGCACACTCCTATTTCTCCACATCTATATCCTATAAATAACCTCCTACTTTTCCCATACAAATACATTACCCCTCAAAAACAGTTTCCCCCACTGTTACTAGCAGATTCCTTAAATCCACAATAGAATCCAATCTACCTAACAAACTGTCCGTCTACCTCTCTAAGCCACTCTTATATCTAATTTCTACTCTACTATCCGGTGATATCCATCCCAACCCTGGCCCCTCCACAGTTTCCTCTACAGACAAGTCCATTTTATTTACTTCCTTTAACTCCCAAAGTATAGTAAACAAAGTTCCAAACCTTAATGCCTGGCTCATTCACAATAAACTGGATATCCTAACAATCTCAGAAACTTGGTTAAAACCCTATATAAAAGACTCTGAAATAATTCCGCCAAACTATTCAAACATTAGAAAAGACAGGCCCCATTAAAAAGGAGGTGGAGTAGCTCTCCTATATTCATCCTCATTGTCAGTTACCCCCTATAACAAACTCATTCCACACTTCAAAAATGCTGAACTACTCCTCACATCTCTCCAAATTAACTCACATAAACACATTTGTATAGCCTCACTCTATATCCCCCCATCTCCTGGCTCTCTAACATTACAAATTAAACAATAATACTTGGTGATATGAATATTAACTGGGCCTCCATTCAGTCCCCTAAAAACCCTCTTAATATCAACCTTTACAACTTTTCATAACTTATCAACTCCACAACATACCCCTCTAAAAACCCCTCTAATGGCAGTATTCTAGACTGGATTCTAGTCTCTCACCCCCACTATTTCTCTGACAGTGGTACTCTACCTGATCCCCTTGGTGACCACATACCCATCTTCACACAGCGACTCCCATTACTCCTACACCGTACCCATAATTTTATTACTATCCGTAACCAACAAAACTTTGATCCTACAAGCTTCTCAAACTCTCTAAAATCCATAAATTGGAACTGCCTGAAAACATTATCTCTAGATAATGCAGTTGCCCACTTCAATTCAATTTTCCTACAAATACCTGATTCTCATGCACCCTTAAGGACTAAAGGAATTAAAACTAAAACAGCCCCCTGGCTGTCCAAAAATACACTAGCATCCATGCGACACAGAGATAAAGTCTGGGCACATTACCAGAAAAACAGATCCCCCTAGTCCAAAATGAATATAAAATTCTCCGAAACAGGGTAAAAAAAACTCATAATTTCCGATCGACAAAACTACTTCTCCACACTCCAAAATAGCAATAAATCAAACCCCCAGAAATTATGGAAAGGTATCTCTACTCTCCTCAACCCTAGTAAACAAAATACCCCTACCCCAGACCCAAACGCTCCTGACCTAGATCTGGCTACACAATTTAATTCTTTTTTCATTTAATCCATTTCCAAATTAACATCATCCTTCTCTAACACCACTACACTCTCAAATACTCCCCCACCCTCTCTCCCCAGCACTCCACCCAGCACCGCCACTACTCCCACATCTCCATTTACCAACTCTTCTCCCTCCACATTTTCTCCTACTCTAACTACTTCATTATCTTCATCTGCCCCTAGCCCCCCCCACACACTCTCCCTCTTTCTCATTCAAACCTATACCCACTTCCACTATAAAGAAACTCCTTCTGAAACTGAAGTCATGTACTAATGCTCCTGATAACATCCCGTCTTACTTTCTTAGCATAGTTGCTGATGCAACTGCCTACCCTATTAGCATTTTAATCAACCGCTCTATCCTAGAAAGTACAGTACCCCAAATCTGGAAAAAGGCCTACATCATCCCTTTGCACAAAGGGGGCAACAATAACAATGTTACTAATTTCCGCCCCATTGCTATCCTGTCTCCCATCTCTAAACTCTTAGAAAAATGTATTCATCTTCAACTCCTTCCTTACCTTTTACAAAATCACCTAACTCCCACACAACATGGATTCAGACCTAATCACAGCACTATGACTGCCCTCCTCTCCTTCCTTCAAACTATTAACAAAGCACGTGACTCTGGCCAAATTGTTTCTACCATACTACTCGACCTCTCTAAGGCCTTTGACACTATCTCTCATAACCTGCTACTAACCAAACTCTCAAGACTTAACCTATCTCCCTCCTCATTGAACTGGTTCTCCAGCTACTTATCTAACAGATATCAAGCAGTAATATGGAAAAAGGCCACTTCCTCATTTCTAAATACCCCTACTGGGGTACCCCAAAGGTCCATACTGGGTCCCCTTCTCTTTAATATATTTATAAATGATTTCCACAACTCTATTCCTTTCTCAGACATCATCCAATACGCAGATGATTCAACTATTATATGCTCTGCCTCTTCTATCCCCTCACTCCTAAAATTGACCCAAGAAGCTTTCACAACTACTGAGCAGTGGATGAAAAGAAATCATCTCGCTCTCAATGCCTCCAAAACCAAATTAATGCTATTCTCCCCCTCTAAAGCTGTCTCCTTCAACACAAACACATTCTCTATCACTAGTCAAAATAATTCACCTCTGGAACTAGTGTCAGAGACCAAACTACTTGGGGTCCAAATTGATAACCAACTCAAATTTAACTCTCACCTACAGCTAAATATCAAAAAAACCACCAAAAACTTGGCATGCTGTACCGGCAAAATAAATACCTCACACCTGCTGCCAAAATCACTCTCTCTACTTCATTTCTTATTCCCTCCCTTCTCTATGGAGCCCCACTCCTAACTAACCTACAGTCCTCCCTAAAAACCCAACTTTCCTCTTGCTATAACAAAATCGCCAAGTTTGCTACCAACCACAAGTCCTCCTCACACCACTGTTCCTCACTCCATATACTAAAATGGCTAGAGCTTCCTAACTATCTCACATACACTCAACTAACTCTTGCTCACAAACTCATTTTCAACTCCTCTCTCTGTCCCTTCCTTTCATCAGCTTTTAAAATGCACCTTCCTGAAAGAATATTGAGGTCCAACAATCAAAATCTATTAGAAATCTATAAACCCACTCGTCCCCCAGGGAAAAATCTTCTATCTTTTGTCCTTGACCACCTTTGGAACTCTCTACCATCATCCATCCGCACCACCCCCAACCACTTTATTTTTAAAAGATCTCTTCATTCCCACCTAGTATCCAAGTGGGAATGCTCTCGCTCCCAACCCCACATAGCTAATTTACTTGCAATTGCCATCTTCCTTCTTTGCCTTGATTCCTCTTGCATTTTTCCTGATTATTTACTCATAACTAATATACATTATCATTTCATTTTATAGGGAAAAAGTACAGTTTTGTACCTACCATAAATGTAGATGTCCGAACTGGATAGCATCTGCAGTCATAACAACTGGGTTGTCCTGTCGTCAGGCAGCCCTTCAGTCGGCCGGATTCCAAAGTCCGGGTCCGGCTTCGGCTGATGTCGCACTTCACCCGACGTCATCTCTGTTGGTCTTCGGGTATAAAGGCATCAGCCGACGCCATTTTCCTCAGTGTTTCTTGCCCCAGATGCCAGTAGCCCTCTTGAAGGCTAAAAACTTTGGATAAATGCCAATGTTTCCAAAAGATAGTGGTAAACACAAAAATAAGCATGTATGTACATCTATACAACAAATACAACATAAAAGACTCCCACCACCAGCTAGCTATTAGGAGGGTAAACACCCTAGGAGTACCACAGAGGGGAAGGAGGGAGGGTAATCCTGACTGCAGATGCTATCCAGTTCGGACATCTACATTTATGGTAGGTACAAAACTGTACTATGTCCTTCATGGATGCATCTGCAGTCATAACAACTGGGTAGAATACCATAGCCAACTAGGGGAGGAGGAAGAAACTAGATTATGGTGTGTTTATGATCCCTTGCAGTACAGCAGAGGCAAACCCTGCTCGGGATCTGGAATATAGAGGTAAATTATAATGCTTGGCAAATGTATGCACGGAGGTCCAAGTAGCCGCCTCAATAATGTCTTTGGTTGCCACTCCTCGTAAAAAGGCTGTGGTAGTGGCTGTTGCCCTTGTAGAATGAGGCCTTATGTTCTGTGGAATTGGTTTTCCATGGAAGGAGTAACAGAATCGTATGCAATTTCCTATCCATTTGGAGATTGTCTGTTTGGAAATAGCTTTTCCTTCCCTTCCTGTTGCATAGGCTACCAAAAGCTGATCAGTTTTTCTGCTACTTTTTGTTCTGTCCAGGTAGTAGCGTAGCTGTCTATGTACATCCAAGCTATGCAGTATTCTTTCGCGTCTGTTTTGTGGGTTGGGAAAGAAGGTAGGTAGGTGGATTGCCTGGTTTAAAGACACTCTGGATACCACCTTAGGCATAAATGTAGGATTAGTCCTCATGGACACTCTATCTTGATGGAAGATTAGGAAGGGTTGTACTGCCATTAGGGCCTGAGTTCAGAAACCCTCCTGGCTGAGGTTATTGCCAGTAGGAAGGCGGTTTTCCACGATAGATGCTGTAGGTCTGCTGTTGCTGCTGGCTCAAAGGGTGATAGTGTCAACTTTTCTAGCACAAAGTTCAAGTCCCAAGCTGGTAATGGTGGTTTCCTTGGAGGTTTTACATTCTTGATTCCTCTGAGGAACTGTCTGAGTAATGGGTGTGAAAAACAGGTGGATCAAAGCTGTATTCTGCTGATATAGCTGATGCATGTATCTTGATGGAGGAGTAGGACAGGCCTGAATGTAGAAGTTCTGCCAGATACTCCAGAATGTTAGGCATATCTATGTTTGACACATCTTTTCCTCTTTCAGTACTCCAAATGACAAACCTTTTCCATTTTCCTGCATAGTTCCTTCTTGTTGAAGGTCTGCGGGCTTCAAGAATAATGTCTTTAACTCTTTGGGAAAGTTCTGGATTAGCTGCTGCTATGTGATGTTCCATGCAGTCAGTTGCAACGTTTTAGGTTTGGATGCATGATGCTGTAGTTGTTCTGAGTTAACATCAAAGGCATCAGGGTATTGGCCACATATTGTTCTGAGACATGCTCCTCAGCAGTGGGTACCAGTGTTGTCTTGGCCAGTTTGGAGCTATTAGGATTATCCTTGGATGTTCTTCCTTGATTTTTAGTAATACCTTGTGTATCAAGGGAAGAGGTGGGAATGCATATGCTGTTAGGCCTTTCCAGCTGAAGGAGAGCGAATCCACTTTCCATGCTAGTGGGTGGAATGTCCTTGTGCAGAACTTTTTGAGCTGGTGATTGAGAGGGGAAGCAAATAGATCTATCTGAGGCATTCCCCATTTCTTTGAGATGGTCTTGAAGATGTCCGGGTGTAGCATCCATTCGTGGGCATCCGATGTGGTTCTGCTTAATATGTCTGCTAGAGTATTTTCTTTGCCTGGCACAAATATTGCCTGTAACTGGATGTTGTAGCTGAGTGCCAGGTTCCACAGCTCCAAAGTCATTCTGCATAGGGGGTATGAATGAGTGCCTCCCTGTTTGTTGATGTACCACATGACTGTGGTGTTGTCTGTCCTTATCATCAACTGGCCCTCTTTGAGAAATGGTCTGAAGTTTTGGATTGCCAGTTTTACTGCCAGCATTTCTTTTAGGTTGATGTGCAGGTGAAGTTGATCCTGCGTCCACAATCCTTGCACGCATTTGTCCAGCATGTGGGCCCCCCATCCTAGGTCTGAAGCGTCTGTTGTGATGGTCTGGCTTGCTTGACATCTGCGAAAGGGTAGCCCTGGGTTTGACTGGCATGCTTGAGCCCACCATAGGAACTCCTGTTTTAAGCATGGAATTAGTGGAATTTCTGTTTCTAGGCTGTGCCTGTGTTGGGACCATAAATTCTTTAAGTACCACTGTAGTTTTCTCATATGCAGTCTGGCAAGTGGGACCAAGATTATGCATGATGCCATGAAGCCCAAGGCCTGCAGTACTTTTCTTGCTGTTAACTTGTTCTGTTTTGTTAGTGCCAAGAAGTAAAGAGGGAGTTCTCTTTGTTTTTCTGCAGTTAGGAAAGCCATTTGTTTTACTGTGTCCAATTCCGCGCCCAAGAATGTCCTTGTCTGGGATGGTATCAGGCTTGATTTTTGTAAATTGACTGTGTATCCCAGTGCTTGTAGCAAGTAAATGACCCTTTGTAAATCTGTTGTCAGCTTGCTTTTGTTGTCCCCTTGTAGCAGGCAGTCATCCAGGTATGGGTAAATTTGAATTCCCTGTAGTCTGCAGTGGGCGATTACTGATGCCAGGCATTTTGTGAATACTCTGGGCAGTAGATAAGCCAAAGGGCAATGCTGAGAATTGATAATGCTCTGATCCTGCAAGAAATCTGAGGTATCTTCTGCAGATTGGTCGAATGGGGACGTGCAGGTATGCCTCCTTGAGATCTAGAGTTACCAGCCAACACTCCTTGCCCAGCATGGGAAGAAGTTGCTGTAGGGTCAGCATTTTGAATTTTGGGACAATGATGTATGTATTTAAGGTGGACAGGTCGAGAATAGGTCTCCAACTTTTTCCTTTCTTGGAACTAGGAATAGTCTTGAGTAGAATCCCTTTCCTTGTTCTGTTGTTGGCACTCTTTCCACAGCTCTCATGTTTGCTAACTGCATTATCTGTTGTAGAGCCTCTGTTTTTTGATTTGGAGGTAGATTTGGCATTCCTCTTTTGACTGGTAAAGTGTGGAAGTGGAACCGGTAACCTTGATCTATGGTTTGTAAAATCCACTTGTCTTTTGTGATATAGTGCCAGTTCTTTGAAAATAAGGTTAATTTGCCGCCTAGTGGAGCTGCTATTTGTTCCCTGGTAGGCGGATTTAGAGTTAAGTCACTGTGGCTGTGTTGTTGTAGTGGCAGTGGCTGTGTCTGTGCCTCTGTTGTTAACTTGCCACAGTCGTCCTCTGTAGGCACCTCCTCTGGATTGGTTTCTGCCTCTGGAACGTCTATTCCTGCCCCTTTGGGATCTTGTGGAGTCAGGAAAGGACCAATTTTTGGCAGGCCAGTTCCTGCTAAACCTTGGGGGTTGGACCTGCAAGAAATCTTTAACCGTTTGAACAGATTTTGCCTTTTCTTCCATTTTCATCATTACCTGCTGGGCAGGTGTACCAAACAAGCTGGTCTTATCCATAGGAGCATCTAATAACTTAGCTTTAACAAGATCCGGTAAAGCTTGTTCCTTTAGCCATGCATGCCTTCTTATCACTGTGCCAGTCATGGCTGATCTAAATGAAGCCTCCAGTGCATCATAGCCACATTTCAAGGAATGGTTACTAACCTGTTGTATGTTATTTACCATTTCTAATACATATTTCTTATCAATTGATTCATCAGAGGATAGCTTTTTTGTTAACTGATCAAGCATAAGCTCTTGGTATTGTATCATGTGAAACTGACAGTTTAAAGCTCTAGCTGAGAGAGTAGCTGAAGTGTAAACCTTTTGCCCCATCTGTCTAAAGACCTGGCTTCCCTTTCAGAAGGAATAGGGTTTTTAGCTGTGGTCATGACTACTGCCTTGGGACCCTGGGATATAGTTTTGGGGTCTGCAAGTGGGGCCTTGTAAAGGTGGTGATGCGTGTCTGGTACCCTGTAAAATCTGTCTGGTTTGGCAGGGGCTGGAGGTAAAGAATCTGGTGCAGAGCAGACATCATTGAAGGCATCATCCACTACAGAGAGCACAGGAGGTATAGCTAAGGGCCTGTGTTGTGGAAGGTGCAGAAAAGTTCTAAGTCTTTTTCTGGAGTCTGAGAAATCCTGCTGCTGCCATTGGAACTGCTCTCGCATGGCATGTAAGGTTTCCCCAAAGGAAAATTCTTCTGGTGGGGAGGCAGCTGGAATGGATTCTTCAGCATCTGAGTCTTCAAAATTGGAGAAAGGAGCCTCTGGCTGGTCTGTTATGTCTGATTCATCAGCAGAATCATCAGAGGACACAGGCTCGGGGGGCTCTGTCCTAGGTCTCTTCTCTGGGTGCTGAGAGGCCCTGTCTGGGTGAGATTGAGATCCCCTAATTAATGAAATTAAATCTTCTGCCAGAGTAAGCATTTGTGAACTAGAAGAGGGCCGGGTTGTAGGGGGTTTAGCAGGCACTGTTCTAGTAGTTTTGGCTGCTTTGGCCCTGGCAAAGGCCTTAATGGACATGGCTGCTGGAGGCCTAGCAGCACCACGTGCTGGGGTAGACACATCCAAGGGAATGGTGTCTGATAAGTCAGTGGCAACCACCGTAGTGGATAAAATTTCTGAGGCCGATTCAAGAGAAGTAGCAGGGGCCTCAGTGGTAGTGATAGATTCTGGTGTATTTTGATCAGCTTTCTCGGTTTCGGCCGAAACCGAGACACTCGCGGTTTGCTTAACCATGGTTTCGGCCGAAACGCGGACATGAGTGTCGGTCTTTATCTTTGCGTTTTTTAGCAGTTTGGGTAGTCGGAGGATCCAACGGCATAATATACGCAAAATCAGAACCGAAAAAACTGTTCAGCAAACTCCGAGCGACGCCTAAGCGTTCGTCGGTTGAAAGAAGCACAGGCCGAACAGGCTGCTACGTCGTGGGCTGGGCCTAAACAAGGCAGACAGTAAGAGTGGAAATCCTTATGAGGTATTTGTTTCCCACAGGTTAAACAATTATTAACTTTTTCTGACATCGGCTGAGGCAAGAAAGAGTCCCCAACGGGGTACTTAGCTTTAGAAGTCTTCAAGTAGTATTCGGTAGAAGTAATCTCTGGATCCGACCGACCGGCACTTGCGAACAGCTTCTGCTTGGGCCACGCGGCAAGAAAGACTGAGGAAAATGGCGACGGCTGATGCCTTTATACCCGAAGACCAACAGAGATGACGTTGGGTGAAGTGCGACATCAGCCGAAGCCGGACCCGGACTTTGGAATCCGGCCGACTGAAGGGCTGCCTGACGACAGGACAACCCAGTTGTTATGACTGCAGATGCATCCATGAAGGACATCTGCACTAGGCCTCACCTCCTAAGTGCTTCCTTCATAAATTTCTGTTATTTCTCAGAAACTTGTTTCAGTATTTTGAATATGATACAAACTCAAAATTTTTCATGCATTATTCTTTACAATCTATAATCTATTAATTTTATCTAATGTTCTTTCATAGTTATTTCTTCTGTGTTTACTTGAAATTGTTTTCTGGTGTCAAAATACTTTGGATTATTATATAATTTGTAATTTGTTATAGTGTTTGTATAACTAGTATGAATCACTTTTTGTAACATACTTAGTTCTGGAGCTTTTCTCCCCAGGACTCCATTGAAAACAGGTTATTTGGCCCAATGGACTATCCTGGTAAACCAACTCCAAATAAATAAATAAATAAATAAATAAAATAGTTGTCTCCACGTGGGAGTTGGAGGCAGCCTGTGGCTCTGAGGTAGCGGGTGTCAGGGGCTGCGAAAGCGCCTCACTCTCACTGAGAACCAGCGAACTGGCGACTGGCCTAGCGGAGGCTTCGTCGGTTTTGGACCTCGGATGCCTGTCCTTTTCTTTTTCTTTGCGCTTTTTATGAACTCCGGTCGTCGGCTGTTCCAACGGCATTATATAATTTAACCTTTGGCCAAAGTAATGAAAGGCAAAATCGTACCGACGCTTAATAATGTGTTGGTTAAATCTAGCAAAAAACCGACAACTAGCTACATCGTGGTCAGGGCCTAGGCAAGGAATACAGTAAGAATGAAAATCCTTATGAGGTATTTTCTTCCCACAAGAAATACAATTGTTAACTTTTTCTGATATCAGTCTGGAGCAAGAAAAAAGTTTCCCCAACGGGGTACTTAGCTTTATTGAAGACTTTGGATCAGAAATTCGATTTCGAAAATCTCAGGAGTTTGCCGACCGGCACTTGTGAACTGCTTTTGCTTCGGGCACCACGCGGCAAGAAAGACTGAAGAAAATGGCGTCAGCTGCATCTTATATATCCCTGGCGCAATGACGTCAGGGAAGAGCCGACAGCAACTGACGCCGGACCAGGACTTTGTAATTCAGGCCGACTGCGGGTAGCAGGATAACCCAAGTGTAATGACTGCAACAGTGAAACACGCTGAACATCAGAGTAGCTATCTTGTCTAGTGTAAAACAAAACTGCCAGACTTGTTTCGTAAATACTCCTCTCATCACAACACAAGAGCACAAACACTTGAAAAAAAATGTCCAGTTTACTTTCTCAGAGTCAGCTTAACAGTTAGCAATACATCATTTTAAACCAGAACAATTTTTCAATACAATTAACTCACGTTTCTTGTTAGCGCTTCAACTTTTCAGCTGTTCATATCATTATGCCAAAACAGAAGAATACTTGACATTCTACCGCTGTTTGACATGCTATACCTTTGCCCTCCCCTTAAGGTAAATGCACTCATTTGACAGGTTGTGGTGCTGCGGTAGCGTTGTCGCCTCACAGTAAGATGTTGTCCTGTTCGATTCTCAGCTAGAGCGTCTTGTGTGTGGAGAGATGCGTGAATTGGCGTACCTTCGTTGAAGGTTGTGTGTCAGGGCTGGCAACTCAGCACGTAAAAATCTACTGCCAATCATTAGCGGACTGGAGTTCCGCTGTGGCGACCCCTAACCGGGAAAAGCCGAAAGACACAACAACTTTGCACAGCTTCTGCATTAAGGTAGGGCAAAAACAACCTCTCACTGTTCTTAATATTAATAAGAATTATCATGGTTATGAATTACACCCTTGTTGAACTTACAGGAGTTCAACAATCAATTTGCCAAAGAAGAAGAAAACGCTCCTTTATTTTTTAACAGGTGGGGACTGCACTTACAGGCAGCTATATCAAGATCAAAATATTACTTGGAATACTGAGATCAAACTTTGTCAATTAAGCACAAGTATATTATTGGCAAGTACTCTGGAGATTACTTTTTGGATATGATGTAATTTACTGCGACTATGTGCACTTCATGCTATTTATACTGCCACCATATCATTTTAACCATGTACTTACTGGGACTGAATTGTATAAATTCAAAATTTAGCTTAAGCAAACAACTCAAGTTATATTAATCTTCCTACATAACAGTCTGTCTGTGGTACTTGAATATACAACGGTACCTTGGCTGTGAATCTCTCTATAATGCTTCTTTCTATGCCATAGAAGCCAACATCTCTCCATGTTATAAGGGAGCGTAGCCTCTTGTGTTGGACCTCCTTTGACACTGCCTCAAAACTGGGCCCTCGCAAACACCCCAGTAAGACGCAATAGTACATAATCCCCCAGCTAAAACTTGTGGGGATGGTATCACTGGCCAACCAGATCCCACCACAGCTAGCCTAAAAACTTCTTGGTAGAGGGCTATTCTACCAGTTATGGTAATAAGTAGCAGCATGTTCCAACTGCAGGTATAACCCTTCCAAATCCTTCCCAAGACTTTTCCTCCATCACCCTCCTGTAGTGCACATGTGCACCATAAGCCTGTTCTGTATTCCCTTTGATATGCCTGAGGAAATACAATGAACTGTGGTGCACCCAGGACACACCCTTGTAGTTCTTTACTAGTTACTTTTCTTAAATTCCTGACACCACTCCTTTCATTACACCTGTCTACCCTACAATTTAACCATACAGCAATCAGGTTCCTCTGCCTCGGTCCCATCTACAATACCTCCAATTTTGGTACCAGCTTCATATGTAGGACTGAATCAAAAAAGCCCATCTGAAGTCTAAGTAAACAACATCTACTGCAATTCCCCCACCAAGTTCACCTGTAACCCATAGTCATAACAGTAGACCAGATTTGAATCATGACAGTTTCTGCCACTGCTGTCCTTCACACTGTTCTCCTCTAGAAATGTTACCAGCCTTCACTTCAGGATTTTCTCCATGACTTTCTCCTGCCATGTTGTGAATGTAACAGGAATGTAGCTCCTTGAATTTCTTTCTACCCTCTCCATACATAAAAGTGGGAATGTGGACAGGGATTATCAAATATGCTGGTTATGGCATTGGACTGAGTAACACTATTACTTCAGTCAATAATGCAGAACTCCTCCAAGACTGCCTATAAAAGCACACACCCGGTGTAGTAAAAATCATCTTAGCTTTAATGTCAATGTATGTATAAGACTTTGCAATAAAGAACACAAATTACAATTATAAAATAAATGTTAACGTGATGAACACTGGGATGATCATTAAATATGTACTACAATGGCGGAAAAAAAGAAGTTATGTCTTACCATAATGTTCCATCTGTATTGTTGATCCTCATTCAGTCATTACGCATGGGTATCGGTTCCGACCTCGGAACAGAGCCAGCCATTTTCCAAGCTCGTGTCAGCTACAAACTCTCGAGCTAAACTCTTACCCATAACCCCCCTCTCCCTGTTACCTCAGATTGGGTTTGCAGTCAAAAGAAGGTAGAGGCTACCTCTGGTCAAATAACCTAAGAGAACCTAATGGTGAGATCCACTAGAAGCTACAGGAGGGGGAAGGAGGGAGGGTCGTTATGACTGAACAAGGATCAACAATATAGATGGAACGTTATGATTAGACATAACTTCTTTATCTGATATTGTTCATCCTCGTTCATTCCTTACACATGGGACAGAGTCCCCAGCTACCTCTATTCCTGGGAAGCTCTCATGGAAGGACATTCCTGAGCACCATAGAACCAAAAGATGCTATTCCCCTGGAAGCCAAATCCAATTTGTAATGATTGATTAAGGTATGAGGCGTAGCCTAAGTTGCAGCTGCACAGATGTCATTTAAAGAAGCTCTGGCATAGTAGGCAGCAGAAATTGCCACCGACCTTGTCGAATGAGCTTTCATGGTACTAGGCAAAGGGATATTACGTTGTGTATAAATGAAAGTCACACAGTCCTTCAACCATCTAGCTAATGTGACCTTAGCAACAGCAGATCCTAATCTAGGTCCAGAATAGGCCAAAAATAACTGGTCAGATTTACAAAAGGACCTAGTCCTATTTAAGTAAAAACGGATTTGTCTGTGGATATCTAGGGTATGTAGGCAATACTCTCCTCTGTTTGAATGATTGGGGAAGAAAATGAGAAGTTATGTACCTACCATAACGTTCCATGTTAGTTGTCTTCTCTCGCCTTCTTTCTTGCTTGATGGGTTCGGAGCCGATCCTCGGCTCCGACTCGGCACTTGCTAAGCTCGAGAGTCACTTTTACCAGCTCGAGGCAGCCCCATATCCCATGATGCAAGGCAGTAAGTACCCAGATCTCGTTTGATGACAAAAGGGCAATAGCACCAAGCATAAACACTTCCCAAAGGAAGAAAGAAAAGCCTGCAGGATGGAAGAAGGACCAGCTCTGAATGGTCTTCAGCATAATAATTCCTTGTAGAAAAGTTCTGTCCAGGCCTGGGGAAGGAGGGAGGTCGAAGAAAGAAGGCGAGAGACAACTAACATGGAGCGTTATGGTAGGTACATAACTTCTCAATGTTAAGTTGTCAATCTCGCCTTCATTCTTGCTTGATGGGACCGCGTCCTAGCACCTCTATCCTGGGTGGCTCAATGGAACAGACTCTTGAGGACTGTAGAGCCAAAACTGGCTCTGTCCCTGGTGGCCAAGTCCAATTTGTAATGGGAAACAAAAGTATGAGGAGTGGCCCAAGTGGCCGCTGCACAAATAGTGTCTAAAGGAAGTCTAGCTTGAAAGGCTGTAGAAGTAGCTAAGCTTCTAGTTGAATGTGCTTTAGGTTTTGAGCACAGCTGTTTTCCCCGAGCCGATAAATTTCAGAGATGACAGAAGAAAGCCATCTAGATAAGGTCACTTTTGAGACAGGAAGGCCTTTCTTGTTATCAGCATAGGAAACAAAGAGTTGATCGGATTTCCTAAATTGTTTAGTTCTGTCCAAATAATATCTGAGTTGGCGGTTGACATCAAGATAATGTAGTTTTGTTCCGATCTGTTTGAATAGTTTGGAAAAATACAGGAGATCAATGGATTGATTCAAATTAGTCTTTGAGGCGACCTTAGGCAAAAGGTCGGATTAGTTCTCAATGATACTCTGTCTTTGTGAAAGACCAAATAGGGGTCGAACCGATAGAGCATGAAGTTCAGACACCCTCCTGGCAGATGTAATAGCCACTAGGAATAAGGTTTTCCATGAAAGAAATTTCAGTGGGCAAGAAACAGCTGGCTCGAAGGGGGGAAGAATCAAGGATGTCAGCACTAAATTTAGATCCCATTGAGGAGGAGGATTCCTGACTGGAGGCTTCAGAAGGAAAATTCCTTTCAAGAAGGCTCTACAAAGCCTGTGGGACATAATATTGCGATCTGCGAACCCGACATGAAAGTTCGAGATAGCAGCCAATTGAACTCTAACTGTGGAAGAAGAGGAGCCTGTATGAAAAATCTCCGCTAAGAAATCCAAAACTGCCTGAACTGGGGCAGTGAAGGGATCAATATTCTTGGCTTTAGCCCAATAAGAGAAACGTTTCCATTTGCTTGTATAAATCCTCCTGTAGAGGATTTTAAAGAAGCTACTAGAATGTCTCTAACGGGGTTAGAGATCAAAGGAAGCCTGGCTTAGGAAGGAAGTGGAGCAACCATGCTGTGAGGTTGAGAGAAGGGATAGACCGGTGCAGCTGACCGGATTGGTGAATCAGAAGATCTGGCACTGGGTCCAGATGCCACGGCTGCACCAAAAGGTGACGATGGAGGAATGGAAACCAAATTTGTCGAGGCCAATAAGGAGCAATGAGAATCATTTTGGCTCTCAAAACGGTTGCTTTCTGGATAACTTGAGGGATCAGGGGAAAAGGAGGAAAGGCATAAAGAAGTCCCTGGGGCCAATCCTGGGTCAGAGCGTCTCTGGGGGGATGGCCTGGCAGAGGGAAGAGAGAGAAGAAGTCTGGGCATTTGCTGTTTGGGGAGTAGCAAAAAGATCGCAACATGGGCGACCCCATTCCAGAAAAATCTCTTCCACTATAGATTGCTTGAGAGACCACTCATGAGGCATGAGAATAGCTCTGCTCAATCTGTCTGCTAAAATGTTGGTTTTCCCAGGGATGTGCGTTGCTACCAGAAACCGATGAGAGGAGATCGCCCATTGCCAAAGTCTGAGTGCTTCTCGACACAAGGGGTAGGACTTGGTTCCGCCCTGTTTGTTGATATACCAAACTACAGACATGTTGTCTGTGTGGACTGCAATTGTCCCTACGGGAAGAAAGTCGTTGAGGGCTTGCAACGTTTAAAGCACTGCTCTCATCTCTAGGACATTTATGTGCAGGTGGTACTCGAGCGGTTGCCACGTCCCATGAACCATCCTGCCCTGATAATGCCCCCCCCACCCGATCAGGGAGGCATCCGTGGTGACAGTGGCTACCGGGGATGGGGGTACAAAGTGTCTGCCTTGGTGAATCTGGGGAGAAGTGATCCACCAAGCAAGATGATTTTGCAAATCTGTGTCACCAGAATTTGGTGACGCATTGGAAGTTGTTGGTAAGACCACTGAGTGAACAACATCCACTGAAGGCAGCATGTAGAAGCGAGCCAGGGAAGAAGGGTAATGGCCGCAGCCATGAGGCCTAATACCTTTAGAACCATTCTGGCCTGTACTTTCTTGTTGGCTAGAATGATCCTGACATGACTTTGAATGTCTGAAACTCTTTGATCTGTAAGGGTAGCTGACATCCGAACAGTGTTTAAGTTTGCGCCTATGAAAGTAATAGACTGGCAGGGCGATAAGGATGACTTTTGAAGTTGATCGAGATGCCCAAATGAGAACAAAGATTTATTGTGTAATCCCTGGCTTGAACAAGCTGATGCCTGGTGGTGGCTGAAAGGAGCCAGTCGTCGAGATACGGAAACACCTGGAATCCTTGGCGTCTCAGGTGAGCCGTGACCACTGCCATGCATTTGGTGAACACTCTGGTGGCTGTAGTGAGACCAAAGGGCAGGGCTCTGAACTGGAAATGACTGGACCCCAGCCAAAGCGGAGAAATCTCCTGGAGCGTCTGTGAATTTTTATGTGATAGTACGCATCCTGAAGATCTATTGAGCACATCCAGTTGTCCTTCTGTAAGAAGGGCAGAATTGACTGAAGAGTGACCATTCGGAATCTTGTCTTCCTCACAGACTTGTTGAGTCTGCTGAGATCCAATATTGGTCTCCAGTCTCCCGTCTTTTTGGGGACCAAAAAGAACCTTGAGTAGATTCCGGGCTCTGAATGGTCTGTTGTAACTGGCTGAATGGCTCTTTTTTGCAGTAGTTTTAAGACTTCTAACTCTGCAATTTCCCTTAGACCCGGTGGTACATCTGGAAGGGAATTTGAGGGATAGAAAGGACTTTCCTCGAAAGGAATTTTGTAACCCTCGGATATGATCGACTGTACCCATCTGTCTTGAGTGAGGGAACGCCAGGCTTCTGGGTACAGCGATAGTCTTCCCGACTGCCTCCAAGGAGGGACAGCCGGGCAACATCTCACGGATGCTGAAAGGGCTTGTCAGAGAGACACTCTCTGCTTCCCTGGTTTTGTGGATCCCCTCTGCCTCTAGGCGGCATCTGTTGTTGTTACCCCTCTGCCTCTAGGGGTAAACTAACCACGTGAATCGCGTGACTCCTTGGGATTTCGGAACCACATTTTGCCACCCTTCTGTCCTTTGGGGTAAGGTCTAGAAGGGGTGGAAAACGGACTCCTGAGCAGAAAGAGTTTTTCCGTCCTGCTCACACCTGGTCAACGTTTCCTTCACTTGAGGGCCAAACAAAGCTGACCCATCAAAGGGAGAGTTTGTGAAGGACGCCTTAAAGGGATCTGCAAAATTACATAGCCGCATCCAGGCTTGGCGTCTAAGAGCCACACCTGTACCTGCGGCCCTACTCCATCAGCAGCATATGATATCAGCCGCATGGAGGAGTTTGCAATGGAGGTAAGTGTTCCTAGCTGCGAAGCAATTTTTTCCTGAGCCCCTGCAGCTGTAGGATCCTGCACAACTTCACCTAGCTCCTTAAGGATATCCCTTTGGAGTCTGGTGAAGTGACATAGGTAGTTCAGCGAACGCATAGCAAAGGTCGCTGAAGAAAACATCCGCTTACCATATCTATCCATGGTCCTAGAGTCCTTATTAGGAGGATGGACAGGTACGGAAGGATCTGCAAGTTCCTTCTTGGTGGCAGCCGCCACCACCATGGCATCAGCGGGGACACCTTTTGTGAGGAATAGCTTGTCCGACGGGGCAGTAATAAATTTAGAAGGCCTCCTAGGGACTGGCTCTACAGAGTCAGGAGCAGCCCACTTCGAGCAATAACCTGCATAAGGGGGTCGAAAGGCGGAGACACCCAGGAGGTGGAGGGCCGAGATCCAAACGCCTCCAGGTATACTGACTCATCCTCAGAGGGATTTATTGGTGGGCCAGTTTCCCCTCTGTCTAAGGAGTTCTAGGATGTCTGAGAAGGAGACATCCTCAGAGAGGGATCTTGGGGATCCCTCTGACTCATCTAAGTCAGTATCTGAAGTGATAGACTCGGGGGAGTCTACGTGTTTCCTCTTACAGGTCCTCTTCCGCGGAGGATCTCCTGACAAATCAGGAGAATCCTCAGAAGAGGGGGATATTCCCAGTGGGGAAACCTGAGGCGGAGGATCTCTGGGTCCTGGAGCAAGAGAAGTGGCAGAGATGTCAACAGGCACTATAGAGGGAGGAGCTAAGGGAACAGACTGCTGGCTGAGACCAGTGGCCAGCACACTCTTCATCACCTCAAGGCTCCCCTCCCAGGGAGGTCCGAAAGAACCCGCTCGAAGAACTAGGAACTCCAGGACCCACGAAAAGGAAGGCTCCGAGGCAGATGTCGGAGCCGAGCTCACCAAGGCCGAGGCTCCAAGGGGAAGAGCGGGCTCGGACAAGGGTCCGATGCCACTCACCCCTCGGAGGAGACCAGGAAGCCCGGCCACGAATCCCTCTAAGGAAGGTCTCAAGAGGAGATAAGAGTAGAGGCTGAAGGAGCAGAAGGGGTATCTGTCCCTCAGCCGTAGCAGAAACCATTCCCGAAGACTCCAACTCCAAACTCTGGGGTAGAGTCGAAGGAGGAACTGCAATGGGGTGTGGACTAATAGTCGTCTGCTGAGACGGACTATGTAGCATTTTTGCCAGTGCCTGTGACTTTAGTAATCTACTGACCACTCTCTCCAAATCATGGTCAGAAAGCCTGGATGACCTTGAAGATCGGCTCCGATGGCTCCGTTCGAGAGGAGAGGGCCGAGCCGAAGTATCGGCTCCAAGGAAGGGGACCTAGACCTCTTCCTCGAAGGAACCATCGGAGCCGATGAAACCGCAGGAACTGTCGGAGCCGACAACTTATCAGCACCGACAGGTAGCTTCGATGCATCGGCTCCAGCCAGAGCCGATACGGCCATAAAAGTAAGGGTGTCGGAGACGATCGGAGCCGACACCGATGCCTGGGCCACATGGTGGTCAGAACCGATCGGAGCCGACACCGATGCCTGGCCCACATGGTGGTCGGAACCGATCGGAGCCGACACCGAAGTGGTCGAACCAGAATCGGCACCGATAGCCATCGGTGCCGAAGGTTTAGGTAACCCAGACTCGGCTCCATCCGGAGCCAATCTCGACTCTGAATGAGTCGGAGCCGAGGCCACAGGCTTGGACACAGAAGCCTGGGCCTTGGAAGACTTAGAAGTCTTAGATAGGGCCGACTTAGCCGGAGAGCCCTCCGGCTTAAGAAGGCCCCTCAAAATCAATTTATTTCTTCTTTCCTGCAGGACTCTCTGGCTAAAAGAATGACATATAGCACAGGAGTCCTGCAGGTGAAGAGGCCCCAGACAGTAAAGGCAAGAAGTGTGACCGTCTGTCAGAGACATCTTCTGACAGCACGAGTCACACTTCTTAAAGCCTGAGACCCTTTCCTTAGACATGGTGAATAAAACACACACACAACACCAGTCCAAGAAATTAAATTAAATATATCAAAAAGGTATCAATAACAGACACACACAAACACCCTAACAAGGGGGGGGGATGGGATGGGAGAAAGTCTGACTGAAAGTTATAAGGAGACAGGGAAAATTGTTGTCAGAAAGGGACTAAAACTATGTTAAAACTAATAATTTTAAGGTTTTTTGAAGAAAGGGGCTAAAATAGTAATGTAAAAATTCACTTACCAGGAGCTGGTAAAAGGAGGACCTCATCAGCGAAGCGGCAAACGAGATTTGGGTACTTACCGCCTTGCATCATGGGATATGGGGCTGCCTCGAGCTGGTAAAAGTGACTCTCGAGCTTAGCAAGTGCAGAGTCGGAGCCGAGGATTGGCTCCGAACCCATCAAGCAAGAATGAAGGCGAGATTGACAACTTAACATCTGGCAATTCAATTATTTGATTAATAGACATTTCAGAGATCACTTTTGGCAGAAATGAAGGATTAGTTCTCAAAGACACTCTATCTCTAGGAAAAATCAAGTATGGACTTTTGATACATAAAGCTTGAAGCTCTGCGATACGTCTGGCAGAAGTAATGGCGACCAAAAACAAGGTTTTCCATGACAAATACTTGAGGTCGCAAGAAGAAGCTGGTTCGAAGGGTCGCATTGTCAGAGCTTGCAGAACTAATGATAGATCCCATGGTTGAATAGGTTCTCTAAAAGGTGGCTTCAGATGATCCACACCTTTTATGAAGGTCTTGCACAATTTGTGAGACATAAGAGAGGAATCTTGGACACCATCAAGGAAATTAGAAATTGCAGCCAAATGAACTCTAATGGTAGAGGCCGATAGACTCGATTGGAAAAGGTCGGCCAGACAGTCTAGTATTATCGACACTGGTGCTGAGAAGGGATTTACTTGTTTATCTTTCAGCCAACAGGTAAATCTTTTCCACTTGCTTAAATAAGTAATTCTAGTGGAAGACTTATGAGATGCAATGAAAATATCACGTACTGGTAAAGAAAGATCATTCTGCCTGGCAACCAAGGGAATTGGAGTAACCAAGCTGTGAGCTTCAGGCTGTTCAAGTTGGGATGAATCAGGTTCTGTGGGTGTGAGATCAACTCCGGGGTTGGATGGAGAATCCATGGTCAATCTAGTAGGTGAGGCCAAAGGATGGGGAACCAAATCTGATGAGGCCAATATGGTGCTATAAGGATCACCTTGCTCTTCAACCGACGGGCTTTCTTCAGAAACTGGGGAATGAGGGGAAAGGGTGGGAATGCATTAAGAAGACCCGAGGGTCAATCGTGGACTAGAGTGTCCCTGGGTGATTGTCCCGGAGGGGGAATCAGGGCGAAGTAGTTGCTGCATTTGTAGTTGGTTGGGGATGCAAAGAGGTCGCAGCAAGTATGGCCCCACCGGTGGAAGATCTCCGCCGCTATCAAGGGATTCAGGGACCACTCGTGAGGTTGTAGAATGCACCTGCTGAGTCTGTCTGCTATCACACTGGAACTCCCGGGAATGTGCGCTGCTAGAAGAAAGCGGTTGGTAGCCATCGCCCACTGTCATATCCTCATGGCCTCTCGACAAAGGGGCTAAGATTTGGTTCCACCTTGCTTGTTGATGTACCAGACCACTGCCATGTTGTCTGACTGAATCTCAATTGTCCCAGACAGCAGAAGGGGATGGAATGCTTGCAATGCCAGAAGCACCGCCCTCAGCTCTAGAACATTTAAATGCAGATGGGCCTCCATTTCGGACCAAGTGCCTTGGACTGTCTGTCCCTGACATAGCCCCCCCACCCCATCAGGGAGGCGTCCATGGTCACTGTGGCCTTGGGTTGCTGGGGGGAGAAGGGGCGAGACCATTGTGACAGGTTGTGTGTCATCCACCAATTTAAATCCTGTTTGCACCTGTGGGTTACTCGAATCTTGGCTGAAAGAGGATGCTGAAAAGGATACCATTGGGTGAACAGTAGCCATTGTAGAAGCCTCATATGAAACCTGGTCAGGGGGACAATGGTGATGGAGGCTGCCATGGAACCCAACAGCTATAGAACAGAGTGAGCTGTGGATTTCTCCCTTGAAAGGATTGGAATCAGTTGTTGCTTTATCTTTAAAATTCTGTGCTCTGGAATGGCAGCTCTGCAGTTCTTTTTGCCCAAGATAACCCCTATGAATTCTGTCGACTGAGATGGGGTGAGATTGGATTTTTGCCAGTTTATGGTTATGCCTAGTCTTTGTGCAGCAAGGAGAGAGTATGCCAGGGCTTCTTCCAGTAGATGTCTGGTGGGGGCGGAAATGAGCCAGTCGTTTAGGTATGGAAACACCTGGAATCCTTGAAGTCGCAAGTGAGATGTGACGACTGCCATGCACTTTGTCAACACTCTGGGGGCTGTGGAGATTCAGAAAGGCAATACTTTGAACTGGTAGTGAGTGGTTCCCGCACGGAAGCGCAGAAATCTTCTTGATGGACTGTCCACTTTTATGTGGTAGTACGCATCTTGAAGATCTATCGAGCACATCCAATCGTCTTTTTCCAAAAGCAGGAGGATAGACTGTATTGTGACCATCTGGAATTTTTGTACTCTCACAAACTTGTTCAATACACTGAGATCCAAAATTGGTCTCCAGTCCCCAGTTTTCTTTGGCACCAAAAATAGTCTTGAGTAGAATATGGATCCAATCTGGCTTGGAGGGACTATTTGGATGACGCTCTTTCTTAGCAGCTTTTCTATCTCTAGTGCTGCTTCTTCCCTTTGACTGGGTGGAACGTCGGGAAGGTTTTTTGAAGGGACAGGACAAAGATCGAAGGGGATATGATAACCTCTGGTTATAATCCTTTGTACCCAAAAATCGGTGGTGATGGTTAGCCAGGCAGAAGGGTATAAGGAGAAACGAACCCCAACCACCTCCAGAGGACGTCCAGAGGAAAGGAGTTGGGCCGTTCTTCAGGAGCGCTGGTAGGATTGGCCAGGGAAAGAGTCCCTGGAAAGTACAGTTTTGTACCTACCATAAATGTAGATGTTAGAGTGTATTCACTGCTGCAGTCATTACACTTGGGTTATCCTGCCGTCAGGTGGTCCCGCAGTCGGCCAGAGTTCCAAAGTCTTGGTTCGGCATCGTTTGCTGTCACTTCTTCCCTGACGTCAGTGCGCCAGGGGTATATAAGATGCAGCCAACGCCATTTTCTTCAGTTTTTCTTGCCCCAGATGTCAGGTGCCCCCAAATAGGTAGGAAATACATACTGCTAATAAAACATACATAAAAAAGCGAAACCAAAACCTTCAGTTACCAGCAAATACACCACATAGGTAGTATAGGGTAGAAAGGTGTAGATAAGTCCCAGCTGAGAAAGAGGGGATGGAGGGAGGGTAACCTGGACAGCAGCAGTGAATACACTCGAACATCTACATTTATGGTAGGTACAAAACTGTACTATGTTCATCGTGTTTCACTGCTGCAGTCATTACACTTGGGTTGAATCCCAAAGCTGAGGTAGGGGGGCTGGTTCTATAGACGATTTGGGGTGGCTATGAGGCCCTGCAACACTGCAGTGGCAAAGCCAGCTCTGGATTTAGAATAAAGAGGCAAGTGATAATGTTTGGTAAAGGTGTGCACTGAACTCCAAGTTGCAGCTTCCAAGATATCTTTAGTAGGTACTCCTCTAAGGAAGGCAGTGGAAGTAGCTGTTGCCCTGGTGGAATGTGGCCTAATGTTGCTAAGTACAGTTTTCCCATGCTGTGTGTAGCAGAAACGGATACAGTGTCCTATCCACTTTGAAATGGTCTGCTTGGAAATGGTCTTTTCCTGTGATCCTGCAGCATATGGTACAAACAATTGCTCAGTTTTCCTGAAAGCTTTTGTTTTGTCCAAGTAGAAATGTAATGGTCTGTGAATGTCCAATGAATGCAAAAGTCTCTCCCCTTTATTCTGGGGATTTGGATAAAACGTTGGCAAGTGAATAGTTTGGTTAAGAGCCACACTGGATACCACCTTTGGCATAAATGAAGGGTTTGTTCTTAAAGAAACCCTGTCTTGGTGAAAAATGATGAAAGGCTCCACTGACATTACTGCCTGTAACTGATACTCTTCGTGCTGAGGTTATTGCCAGAAGCAGAACAGTTTTCCACGACACACATTTTAATTCTGCTGAATTGGCTAGCTCAAAAGGAGGTAAAGTTAGTTTTTCCAAGACAAAATTGAGGTCCCAAGTTGATGTTGGTGCTCTCCGGGGCGGTCTTATGTTTTTAGCCCCTCTGAGGTACTGTTTTAGCAATGGATGAGAGAAAATAGGAGGATCTATGTTGTAATGAGCCGAGATGGCAGAGGCATGGATCTTAATGGATGAAAAGGTAGACCTTTGTCCAGCATCTCAGTTAAGTATTGCAATATTGGAATATTTGGGACATGAGGGTCAAAGCTTTGAGCCTGGTTCCAGGCACAGAATCTCTTCCACTTTTCTGAATAAGATTTCCTGGTGCTAGGCCTCCTGGCCTCTAAAATGACATCCATAATGAGGTATTGTCTGCTTGACTACGGAATCTGCCATGCAGCCAGGTTTAATGTCTTGAGCTGGCTGTGCAGGATCTGATTGTTTTGTTGAGGTAGAAGATGCGGAATTTGAGGTAAAACCCATGGTGGGCCTTGAGCTAAGTTCTTTAAGATTGGGTACCAGTGCTGGCGTGGCCAGTCTGGGGTAATCAGGATCATTTCTGGCTTTTCTTGTCTGGCTTTTAGGAGTAGCTTTGAAAGGAGAGGCAGTGGAGGGAAGGCATAAACTTTTAGGCTTTTCCAGCTGAATGAGAGAGCATCCACATTCCATGCTTGTGGGTGGTAAGTCCTTGTGCAGAATTTCTGTAGTTGGCAACTCATTGGGGCGGCAAAAAGATCTATGTCTGGGCTCCCCCATTTTTGTGTTATGCTGAATACTTGTGGATTTAATTTCCACTCGTGAGGATCCATGATGTTTCTGCTTAAGTCATCTGCCAGTGTATTTTTCTTTCCTGGTAGGAATTGTGCTTGCAGATAAACTTGACAGGATAGAGCTGTGTTTTACAAGGTCATTGCTTGTCTGCAGAGGGGATAAGAATGAGTGCCCCCCTGCTTGTTTATATACCACATAACTGTGGTGTTGTCTGTCTTTAGTAATAGTTGTCCTGGATGCAGAAGGTCCTTGAAAGCTGTTAGGGCATTTTGTACAGCTAGCATCTCTTTTTGATTGATGTGAAGATGCATTTGGTCTGCGGCCCACTTGCCCTGAATACATTTTCCTGCCATGTGTGCTCCCCAGGCGTAATCCAAAGCATCTGTTGTTAATGTCTGCCTGGCTGTGGGTAGAGTGAAAGGCTGTCTCTTGTTGTGGTGACATGCCTGTGCCCACCATCGAAACTCCTGTTGTAGGCAGGGAATAAGTGGTATTACTGTTTCCAAACTGTGACAGTGTTGAGTCCAAACACTTTTTAGGTACCATTGTAATTTCCTCATATGCAGTCTGGCATATGGTATTAGTAGTATGCAATATGCCATAAACCCCCAAGGCCTGCAGAATTTTTCTTGCAGGGAGTTGGGTTTTTGTTGCCATCAATTGAATGTACTAAGTCAGTTGTCCTTGCTTGTCTGGCATGAGATAAGCCATCTGGGCCATTGTATTTAAGCTGGCACCCAGGAATATTATCTCTCGTGAGGGCACTAGTTTTGACTTATTTTTGTTTACTGTGTACCCTTGGCAAATTAGCAATCTTTTTACAAATGCCAGATGCTTTAGAAGAATGTCCTTACTCTCTGCTTGAATAAGGCAGTCATCCAAGTATGGATATATTTGAATTCCTTTTTGTCTGCAAAATGCAATTGCTGGTGCCAGGCATTTTGTGGAGACTCTGGGTGCAGTAGATAAGCCAAAGGGCAGTGCAGAGAATTGGTAATGCATTGAACCAGTTATGAATCTGAGGTATCTTCTGCAATTTTGTCTGACAGGGACATGCAGGTATGCCTCTTTGAGGTCCAAAGTAACAAGCCAAGCGTTCTTGCCCAGCATAGGAAGAAGCTGCTGTAGTGTCAACATTTTGAATTTCGGAACATCCAGGTAAGTATTTAGAGTAGAAAGATCCAGTATGGTTCTCCAAGCTTTGTCCTTTCTGGGGACCAGGAAAAGTCTTGAGTAAAATCCTTGTCCTTGTTCCTGCTGTGGCACTTTTTGAATAGCTCTCATGTCCATGAGGGCTGGAATTTGTTTTTGTGCCTCTGCCCATTGATTTTGTGGCAGGTCTGGCATTCCTTTTAGCCTTGGTAAATTGTGAAAGTGGAACCTGTAACCTTGAGACACAATATTCAGAACCCATTTGTCTTGGGTGATTATATGCCAATTTTGTGAAAAATGTGCTAGTTTTCCCCCTAAGGGAGCTGCCAAAAGATAAGTACTTGGCATGTGAAGGGGGAAGTCACTGGGACTTGTTGCCTATAAGGTTGTGACTTGTCCCCCCCCCACCTTTTGATGTTGAAGCACCCCACTGTCGTGGTCTGTAAGAGCCTTGGAGCTGAGATCTGCCTCTTACGCATCTGTATCTGCCTCTTTGTGGTCTGTCTGACACCGGAAAGGACCAATTTTTTGAAGACCAATTTCTGCTAAATCAAGGTGGCTGTACCTGTAAGAAATCATTCACTGTTTGCATAGATTTTGCCTTATCCTCCATTTTCTTTAACACCTCTTCTGCCTTAACACCAAATAAAATATCCTGCTGTAAAGGAGCAGCCAATAACTTTGCCTTAACATGATCAGGTAAACCTTGTTCTTTTAACCAAGCATGCCTTCAAATCACAGATCCTATAACTGCTGCTCTACAAGAAGCCTCTAATGAATCAAAACCACATTGCAGAGTATGCTTTCCCACTTGTTCAGCTGCATGCAATAAATCCTGCATTTCCTTTCAGTCAGGATGTTCTGAACTTGTAAGCATTTTCTGTTTCAGCAGAGACATTAAATATTGTTGGTATTTAAGCATGTGAAACTGGCAATTTAAAGCCCTCCCTGCTAAAGTTGCAGAAGTGTAAACTTTCTTCCCCCATCTGTCTAATGCTCTAGAATCCCTGTCAGAGGGAACTGGATTTTTAGCCGTGGAAGCCTTTACCCCTTTTGGACCCTGGGAAATTGTTTCTGGGTCAGCAACAGGGTTTTTATAGAGAAATTTGTGAGAGTTAGGGACTCTGTAGTACCTGTCTGACTTGACTGGAGCTGGGGGCAAAGAATCAGGATTTAAACTGGATTCAGAGAACACATCATCCACAATATCTAACACTGGCAGAATAGCAAGGGACCTGTGCTGAGGCAATAAAAGAAAGTCTCTGAGCCTTTTCTTGGATTCTGAGTAATCCTGGCCCTCCCAATGGAAATGCTTCCTCATGGTATGTAAAGTTTCCCCAAAAGAGTAATCCTCAGGAGGAGAGGGTGAAGGAATTGATTCTTCAGCAACAGAATCCTCATAGGGGAGTAAGGAGTATCCCTGGTCTGAAGAGGAATCAGAAGAAATGGAAAGTCTTCGTCCTTCGTCCATTTTGAGCATCTGTTTTTTAGGCATGGAGGCCTGTCCAGGTGAATATTGTACTTGCTTCTTTGTCTTTAATGGAGTTTTAGACTTGGCTGTAGTTTTAATGGTAAGCCGTGAAGGCCTGAAAACACCCTCAGAAACCGATGCCTGCTCAGCGGCTCCAGACCCATCTGAGGGGTTAGTTTTCGTAGGCCCAATACCTTGAGTTTCCACAGGCCTAGACATCTCCACGTGGGAGTCACAGGCGGCCTGTGGCTCTGAGGTTGTGGGTGTCAGGGGCTGCGTAAGAGCCTCACTGAGAACCGGCAACTGGCCTAGAAGAGGCTTCATCATCAGTTTTGGGCCTCAGATGCCTGTCCTTATCCTTGTCTTTGCGTTTTTTGTGTATTCCGGTCGTCGGTTGTTCCGACGGCATGGTATAATTGAACCTTCGGCCAAAGTAATGGCGAGCAAAGTCAAACCGATGTTTAATAGTGTGCTTGTTAAATCTAGCACAAAACCGACAACTAGTGACACTGTGGTCTGGGCCTAGGCATTGAATACAGTAAGAATGAAAATCCTTATGAGGAATTTGCTTCCCACAAGAAATACAATTATTAACCTTTACTGACGTCGGTCTGAGGCAAGAAAAAGTTTCCCCAACGGGGTACTTAGCTTTATTGAAGACTTCGGTTCTGAAATTCGAATTGAAAATCTCAGGAGTCGGCCGACCGGTACTTGCGGACTGCTTTTGCTTTGGGCACCACGCGGCATGAAAGACTGAAGAAAATGGCGTCGGCTGCATCTTATATACCCCTGGCGCACTGACGTCAGGGAAGAAGCGACAGTAACCAATGCCGGACCAAGACTTTGGAACTCTGGCCGACTGCGGGACCACCTGATGGCAGAATAACCCAAGTGTAATGACTGCAGCAGTGAAACACGATGAACATCCCTGGTTATGCAGACCCCCTCTGTCCCGAAAGGAGCGTCTTCCCTGTGAGTTTCCCCCTCTACCTCTAGGGGAGAACTCGGCCTGTGTGTCACGGAAAGGACCCTGAGATTTCTTGAACCATATCTTCCCACTCTTTTGGTTTCAGGAGAAAGCACGTTGAGGGGAAAAATAAAGGACACCTACGGCAGAAAGGGTCTTACCGTCTTGTTCATATCTGGCCAGTGTGCTTTTAACTTTGGGTCCAAACAACGAAGAGGCCTCAATGGGAGCGTTAAGAAAGGACACCTTAAAGGGTTCCGCAAAATTGCACAAGCGCATCCAGGCATGTCATCTCAAGACCGCAGCTGAACCCGCCGCTCTAGCTGCTCCTTCTGATGCATGAGATATCAGTCGCATAGAGGAGTTAGATATTGATTCAATGGTGGCCAGCTGAGAGGCCACTTTGTCACTGACCTCATCAGACATGGCACCAGCCAAGGTTTCAGAGAGCTCGGAAATCAGATCCCTTTGACGCCTGGTAAAGTCTGCCATATAATTCAGGGACCTGATAGTAAAGGTCGCTGATGCAAAGGTGTGCTTCCCTATCCTGTCCAGGGCCTGGGACTCTAAGTGGATGGACAGTCTGGCTTTCTTCTTCTGCCAGATCCTTTTTTGTTGTGGCCGCCACCACCAGAGCATCCACAGGAAGACCTTTTGACCAATGGAGATCTGTAGCAGGAGGGGACAAAATCTTATCTGGCCTCCGGAGAATAGCCTCGACGGAGTCAGGAGCCTTCCACGTTCACTTCACGATAAGCCAGACAAGTTCATCAGCAGGTGGAGTAAACCAGGAGGTAGGGGACCAGGCGCGAAAAGCCTGCAGGAACACAGACTCCTCAGAGGTTGGATTAGAGGGCTGCCAGTCACCTCTCTGTTTAAGGATTTTGAGGATATCACCGAAGGATACCTCAGAGGGTGACCAAGGGGATCCTTCCCCCTCATTAAAGTCTGTGTCTTCAGTAAGGGACTCCTCTGTGGAGTCCATGTGCTTCCTTTTACACAAACTTTTCCGGTGGACTTCCACAGAAGGAGAAGCTGGGGAAGACAGCGGAAAAGGGGTTCCCTGTGGGAATATGTCCTGAGGCCCTTGCACCCAGTGTCAGCTAGGGGCGACTTGTGAAACCAGTGTACCAGAGGAGGGCGGGGGGATAGACAGCCCAGTATCATCAGCAGAAGCAAAAGCCGGTCCACCTGAAGAGGAATGAGTGTCCAGGACAGGGGTCACCCCTCCCCTAAGTGGCTCAGCCTGCCGACTGAGAGTCCCCGGATGGCTGTGCAGCAGCAAATTACACGTGTCACAACTGTCATCCTGGGTTGTAGCAAAACTTTCCTGCCACAAAGGCAACTGCAGTTCCTTAGTGAGATCCATAAAGGGAACCTCAGAGGGGGAAGACTGAGCTATATCAATGGACTTCAAAGGCAATGAAGGAAGAGAATAAGAAGGGGTCTTTGGGGATGGGTGATCACCTCTCAAGGAAGGATAGGTCCTGGGGGGGTAGGATACCTCTGGCCAAAAGCACTTGATCCACAAGACGCAACACATCATGTTCGGAAAGGCTTCTAGTGGACCTCATGGAGACTGAGGGAGAAACAGGCCTGTCCACAGAAGAGACAAACTCGGTGCCCACCTCATCAGTCTGCACAGAGAACAATGGTGCAGAGAGAGAGACTGGACTACGGGTGTCTGCACCGAGGAAGTCATCAGTGCCGAGGTCACGGTCTGCACTGACACAAGGATCAGTGCTGAAGTGGTTGTCGGTACCGAAGCTGGAACCGACAAAATTGGAGCCAACAACTGAGGCGTCGATTCAGAGTAAGAAGTTGGAGTCGACGTGGTCAAGGTCTGCGCCGACTGAACAGTTGGTGCCGATACAGTAGTCGTAATAGTCTGAACTGTGGAGCCACTCGGTGCCGATATAGTGAAGGCTGCAGGAGATGACGGATGCCGAGATCACTAATGGAGCCGAAGGCCTCGGTGCCGAAAGTCTAGGCACCGAAAGCACTGGGGCTGACTGAGTGAGCTCTGGAGTGGAAACTTTAGCCTTTTTAGGTTTTGGTTGGCAGGGGCAAAGACTTGTCCTTAGTATGAACATCCAAAATTTTCTTATGGGCTCTAGGAGGGGTTGAGGCCTCTGGCTCAAAAATAGCTTCTGAAAAGGGAGATTTAAGAAGTCCCTTCAGCAACAACTTGGTTTTCCTTTCTAACAAGGTTCTGTTAGAAAAATTTTCACATATAGTATAGGTCGGGTCAACAGATAAATGGGACGCCCCCAAACAATAAACGCACAAAAAGTGTGCATCAGATGTAGGTAATTTGTGTCTACAACCAGAACACCTTTTAAAACCTGGACTACCTTTCTTATCTGACAGGATAGTAAAAAGGGTGCCAGCAATGGTACAAAGGAATACCCGAAGGTATGAAAAAAGGAAGATTACCAATGATGGTAAGGCAGTGGCGGCTGGTGACTTCAAATCAAAGGGGGGCTGCAAGAGACAGCTGAATGGGTGTGGCCAATGGGAAGGGGTGTGGCCAACTAGAAAGGGGAGGGGCTATGCTCAAACCCACAAAAACTAGCTAAATACACTGCCGTGGGTGCCAAACTGTCATTATGAGAGTCCAATAAAGACAAAATGAAGTGTAGAAGAATAAAAATATTTCAATGCATTGGCTGCATGACAGCTTACTTAATATCTAGATGGAAACAAGGGTTGTGAGGTATGAAAAAATAAATTACTTTTTTAAATACATTAATGGAATGCCAGTCAAAATCAAGTACAAGAAAAACAAGCAGCACTCAACTCAAACCACTTCTTGCACTGCAGTTCTAAT
The DNA here is from genome assembly GCF_019279795.1 of Protopterus annectens. Lineage (NCBI taxonomy): Eukaryota > Metazoa > Chordata > Ceratodontiformes > Protopteridae > Protopterus > Protopterus annectens. The sequence goes on from NC_056728.1 coordinate 965,625,861, forward strand.
TATAATTTATATTCAGCTTTATTAAAGTACCAAGTAACATGCTGAAAGTAGAAATCTCTGATGCCCCCACTTGTAAACATGTTCCTTATCCAAGAAATGACCTGCTGCCTGACAACTACCTACTTGTTTCATGAGGAAAACATGATCAAAGTAAAAAATGAAAAGCAAACAAGAAATAAGCTCAAGATACATTGCTTAAAAGGATTACTGTACAGGTTATGGACCACACGACTGGCATTCTGTTTAGTTTACAGGTAAAGCCTGCAGAAATGACTGGAAGTCTCCAAGTGTAATGAGCTTCTTAAATAATGTAATCCTGTCCTTTATTACAAATACCGTCATATGCATTTCAATACCCAAGGCTTATACATTATCTAGTTAAGTATTCTCTACATGGCAACAACAAAAAGGCTTTCAATGTCGGCAATTCTTTAACAGTATGCTTATTAAAGCTTACTTGCATCTTACAATCTCAGCCAAGCTTACCTGATGGTCATTAAGTATTGCTACTTAAACACAGAGCAACAGACACTTTGAGTAATAAGCATAAATCAACAGTAAAAAAAAATATGACAGAAACCAGACCATTCTGCAAAAATCAAGGACAGATAAAAAGCCACTCTAGTACTTGTGTCTACCTTGGATGGGGGATACTCTGCACATTTATACTGCATAACTCCTTGCCTTGCTTCAACACATCCAGAGTCACTACATGGGGGAGTGGGGTGCAACAAGTATGGCACAATTTGAAATGTCTCTGGCTGACTGTGATGACCCTGACACATTTGTCATACCTCTCAACCTCAGAGCAAGAAATCTGGACAAAGCCATACAAAGAAGTGGGACAAAGACCCAAAAATAAGGACAATTTTTAAAAATATTGCTCTTATAAACTTAGAAAGATAATAGAATAGATCTTGCATTAGTATGAATTTTCTGAATGGTATGAAATCTGAAACTCAAATGTCTGTCATTATTTTCTAACTTCAGTCTTTAATGATTTGTCACTAATTTGTCAAAAAAAAAAAACACAATTTTATGAAAAATTGACTAAAAATGTGATGTAAAAATATAAAATAGCCACACAATACAGCTGGGAACCTATCAAAGAAGGGACACTTTAATATTAGTACTGCTAACTTGAGCAGCTGACAAAATAAAATAATCTACATGCATTTCTGAAATAAAAGTAATCTATAACTCTAATTATTACAGTTATTTCTTAATTGTAAACCCCCCATGTTTTCTTCCAAAATTGCTATTTTGCGGAGGGATTATTATTTGAGCCAAAATCACAGACAGTTGAGAGGTTTGGCTATGCCTAATTCTATAAAGCAATTTATTTGCATGTACCTCTCAACCTGTTAATGCAATAAATCTGGACAAGGCCAAATATATTGGGGGAACATATAAACAGTACTAACAATTGCTCTAGTATAAACAGAGATAAATGATAGAACAACAGGTCTTACTTTAGCATGCATTTTTCTGAAGGTTATGAAGTCTGAAACTCAGTGTGTCATTAGTGACTTAATTCCTAAATGATTTGCCAGAAAACCACACATTTTATGAGGAACAAACCAAAAATAAGAAGTAAAAATCTATTCATTCTTTGAAAATCTGGACAGTTGAGAGGTATAGTTCAGCTGGGGCTGTCTAAGTTTGCCGCCTTTCCCACTCACAAAATCATGGTCGAATGGAGCCTCCCCCTGCAGCCATTCCAATGATCCATTACTTGGCTATTTCACTCCATTTACCATAAACACTAATGTGCATACTGATTTACTTCTATGATGATTTGGACTTCATTTGAAAGTTTTATTTTGCATTTTACAGCACAAAACACTAAGACATCTGCTAAACAAACTTAGCATTAAAACTTCTCTGCCCTTGAAACTCACATTCATCGAAACAGCATTGAAACCCACATTCCCCACATTCAAAGAAAATACATTTTACCAGTGGCAGATAAAGATTAATTCTGGGCTGTTTTCAAATCATAGGCCCCTTGCATATGAAACATACATGTGCTCTTTGATGCACCTTCCTATTGTTTTGAACATTTTTCCAGTAAACAATGAAACAAAGCATGCACCAATAATGACAAAACTGCCCAATTCAGAACATTTCCATCATAGAAGTCTACTCAAACTTCTACAGTCCACCATTATCAGTAAATATGCACAATTCTACAGTCCACCATTATCAGTAAATATGCACAATCTCTGAAGTAAAAAAAAGTCATCTAAATAATTCCACATTAAATAAATCTGTAACTAATGAAGAGGTTGCTGCTAGCGAGCACCTTTATATTTCATGGTTTCATCGAAAAATAAAGTGTCTGATGCCCCTGAGGAATAAATTGCCTACATTACATTAAAAAGGATAAGCTAGTAATATTGCAATAGGAAATGGATGGCAAACTGATAACAGGCTCATAGTTAGTATCTTAAATTTTTCAGTACGGCAGCATTCACCCCTTGTGGGAGTAGAACCAACAACCTTCTGCATCAAAAGCAAGTACACAAGTTGGCATAGTGGTATTGCTGACTTAGCATAAGCAGCACTAAACTTCTCTTCACCTGCAGCTCTCAGCTCCTTGTAAAATCTACTCAATACTCAACTGCATCTCAACTTCGCAGCACAAGAAATCTGGAAAAAGACACATTTATGGGGGGGGGGGGGGGGTCAAAAGGCCAAACACCAGGGACACATTAAACATTGCTTGTATAATCTTGGAAAGTTGCTAAAATAAAATGCTGTGTTACCACCATACATTGTACTGCCAAGGTCCCTGTGCAAAACAGTCAGAGCAACATACCACTACGCCAAATCAGCTGCTTTGTGAAAGAGAGGAAGACTGAAACTTAAATAGCTATCATTTAATGAATTCAGTTCTCACCATAGCTGTCAACCTCTTAGCACAAAACACCTGGACAAACCGAGTAATGAGGGAATACAGCCCTCAGACATATTCAGTGAATTCAGTTCTTGACACAGTCGTCAACCTTAGCACAAAAAACCTGGACAAAGCCAATAATGGGGTAATACAGTCCAAAAAATAAGGACAAATTTCAAATATTCATCTTATAAACTTAGAAAATTGCTAGAATAAAAGGTTGTGTTACTATGTATTTTCTGAAGAATATGAAGTCTGAAATTCAAATGCCTGTCAATTTTACTTCTGGAACAAAACAATTTGCAGCAGAGGCCCAGGGAGAAATACTGCAGACACATGTCTTTGTAAAATGGCAGGACACCAGAGCAAATCCACACAAACACAGGGATGAGATGCAGACTCCACACAGAAGGCACCCCAGCCAAGAATCAAATCAGAAAACCTATAGCTGTGAGGCAACAATGCTACCACTGCACCATCAAATATGTAAGGAATTAAACATTCAGAAACCTGAAGTCTGAAATTCAAATGCCTGTCAATTTTATTTAACATCTGTTAATCAGGACAATCTGACTTGGAACAAAAAAACAATTTTCAGCAGAGGCCCAGGAAGAAATAATGCAGACATGTCTTTGTAACATGGGAGGACACAAAAGCAAATCCACACAAACACAGGGAGAAGATGCAGACCCCACACAGAAGGCACCCCAGCAAAGAATCAAACCTGAGAACCTGCAGCTGTGAGGCAACAATGCTACCACTGCCCCATCAAATATCAAGCATTGCAACATTTAGAAACCACAGATATTATGAGGAACAGATCAGATCAAATATGAGGCAAAATCTGCAATTTATTTTATAAATGGTGGTGGGTAGGAAATTCAGGTCCTTAACACCTGCATACAAGGTACAGGGTTCAAGCCTGGGTATCTATACCCACCACCATTTGTTCTCTCTAGCCACCAGTATATAGTAACTGGGGCATTACACACACACACACACACACACACACACACACACACACACACACACACACACACACTCCTACCAGCCAAACTAAACCAGCGATCAGCTCCTTCACACACACTCCTACCAGCCAAAGTAAACAACTAGATCAGCGACCTCCAACCAGCGATCAGCCCAAACGAGAACCAGTGATCAGCTCAGCCCAAACGAGAACACCAGTGATCAGCTCCTTCAGTGACCTGATATGCTGTTGAAAAAGGCGGATGTAAGTAGGCCCTCTTTCTTTTAATTAGTGGTGCCATTAGTATATTGATCATGTTGTTGGGTTTTCTGAGTACTAGACAGCTTCAGAAATCAAATGTCATGGGGGAGGGGTTGTGTGTGAAGCTTGAAAATAGGGACATACTTTCAAAAACAGGTACATATTACACAGGTGTAAATTGGGCTGAAAAGCGAAAATAAGGCCAGTTGAGAGGTCTGGTAGAAGGAAACAGATACTGTACAAGGAGTCACAAATGTTAAGTATTAATAATTAAACTAAACTAGTTCCTTCAAGACAGAATTTTCCTGAATCAACTTGTCAGAATCCCAGTGCAATGAAAAGCCTAAAACTAGTTGTTTCTTACATGGGGAAAACCAAAACTGTACTCTCTCATAGAGGGCCAAGTCTTGCACATCCAGAAAACCTAAATATACCAACTCCAATGTTTCAAAAATGTGAGGAAAATGGGAATTCTTAAAACAAAGGAATTACTTCCAGCCAGTGAACACTTAGAAACTGCCTTTATAGTGCTTCCCTGTGGAAAAGATATACACGTTCTCCTTAGTTTAATAAAAAAAAATCCCATCTGGTCAGGACCGAGGGGGATATTTTCACTGCTTTCTCCCCTCAAATCCTTATTTTCACATCATTCAAAATATGTTTACATTTTTCCTTTAGTTGTTTTTTCTTAAACTATAAATAAAGTTCTCAAAGCTTAAGAGTTTCAGCAAGTGTTTTAATAATTTGTGCATAAAAATCTCTATTCTTCACACACTTGGCCTTCACTTTATTTTTCATACTTGATTAACTGTTAACACTGTTTTGTCACTTAATACATTTTCTCAGCATTCTCTAGTATTACCTTAGTGAACCGGACCCTATATAGGTAAATCCTTCCTTCCCTTGAGTTGAGATTGACTCTCACTCAGTCACGAATCAGTCCACAACTGAAACTGTTTGATTCTCGCTCTTTTCCCAGCACATAAAGCCGGGAAGGCGACAATAATCAGCAGTATTTAGCCCAAGCACGTCATGCGTGCCTGCAGTCCGAACCCCTTGCAATTCTATGCAGTTTGGAACCACACAGACTGCTGGGCATCACACTGATGCCTTTATTCCCTCACCGGGCTGCAACAAAAACAAACAAAAAAAAGTGTCTTTATTTAAAACTGCAACCGCAGCAGTTAAAGTGTGCATATACTTGCCGAGGCAGGAAGGAACCTGCCGCACAGTAAACAAAAAAAAATAAATAATACACTGTGTCACTAGTTCACTACTACGCAAAAAGGTACTTTTTCTGTTTTTTTTGCTGAGGGGGCTGCAGTCCGGCAGTCCGATGCCACGAGCCGCCCCTGTGGTAAGGGAGTAATACCTCGCGGTAAAAGGTGTAGAGAAAAGAGAAGAAAAACTCAAGAAAATATGGTCGCTAGATGTGATAGGGTAAGAGACAACCAAATAGGAACTTTTCTGACAGAAAAAGTTATATAAATGACTATTCTGACAACAAATAACTATACGTAGCTCAAGAGAAGCAGCTTGACACGACCGAATGGCAACATGGCAAATTAAATCTGAGGTAACAGGAAGAGGGGGATTATGGGTAAGAGTTTAACTCAAGAGTTTGTAGCTGATGCGAGCTTGGAAAATGGCTGGCTCAGTTCCGAGGTCGGAACTGATACCCATGCATAAGGAATGAACGAGGATTAACAATATCAGATCAATTTATTCTCCAACAATATGTACTTACCCAAATGAGGAAAGGATATTCTGTATCCAATATAATTTTAAAAGGCATGCTCACGGATTCAACCTGTTACTTAATGGAATGCTATGCTTTGAAGACTTTAAACATGCTACCTAAAAAAACTTGAAAAGGTACAATGAACCTTTACTAGAAAAAAAAAAAAACAGGACTGGAAACCTGAACAAGCTTTAAGAACTGTCATTTTCTATTTCTTGTAGGTTAGTCAGAAATTACCTCTGCCTGGTCTATAAGGCAATGTATGATTCATTTCTATTTAAAACTCCATGTCTAAAAAAAATTGTACCCAAGGAACTAACACTACACTGGGGTTTTAACACTTTTTATTTATCCGTTGCTTACCAAGACTAGTCTCACCAGGCTAGTAGCCTGTTTTCAGGGGAAACCAAAGGTGCTTTTTATACTACTAGGGGGAATTTGGCCAGGTCATCAGGGAACACTTACTCTTTTCTCTTGGTGCTGTTGGATCTATTATATCCACCTGGGCTACCAACAACTCAAGCAGATAGGACCTCGGTTTAACATCTCATCCAAAGGATGAAAATAAATATCAATGACACAAAAAAACTTGGCAGATACATCACTTGCTTTCCAACAGTATGAAACAGGAATCTTCTTACTACAAGTAGGAGTAAGCTAAATTTCTTAAAAAAAAATAATCTTGATACATATGCAGGAAATGGAATACATCAACATATGGTTATGGCAATCCAGCTTCCTGAAAGCAAGTAGCTTGCAAGCTTGACAATCAAGCCTATGAGTCTATGGTACCACACTTACTGTGCTACAAACCTACTGCACTTCTTCACTACCCAGTGACAATTTCACGATCTCCATCAGGGGTCTGCCAACAGAAGAGTGACAATTCTGAAGATTCTGTAGGAAAATCCTTCTGGTCCACATGGTTTATCCTTTTTAAGTGCAGCTGGTCCACAAGCTTTATCCATTCAAAGTGCAGCCAGTTGCCTTAAGCCTCCTCAAACACTATCTTGGGTGTCTTCATCGTATTCCCTATTCAGACCTGCCAAATTCCCACCACATCACCCTCTATATGCTCTCTTTTGTGGAAATTGAAGCAAAATATTTAATCAGGGTCTGTTTTTTGCTAGTCTTCTTTGATCTTTCTCACATTTCTGCTTAGCCTGCATAGTTCTGTCTCTCCCTCTCTGTTCTTTCAGCTATGTACCTGAAAAAAAAGCTCTTTGCCTTTCTTCTTTGCTCCTTCAGCTACCTTTCTTTAAACCTTAACCTTTGTTGTCCTTTCTTGCAATTAATGTTGCATTTTTTCCAGCCTACTTGTAATAAAAGTCCACCACCACCCACAATCCTTTTAACTTCCTGCAAGCCCGTCTTTTGCTCCAACTGGTAGTCTCACATTCGTCTGAAGTCACAGTGACCACTTTCTCTTTTTTAATCTTCCTCACTCATTTATCCATACCCCTGAGGACTCCACCTGTGATTAAGTCCCATGGTTTGCTTATTCCCAAAGTATATCCTTAGTCTCCTAACTCATCACCATTACTCTCTCCAGCACAACACAAGCCACTCTTCTAAAATCCCACACCAATGTCTTTTGTCTTTTTATTCTTAACCCCCCCCCACTATAAAGTACACAGTGGTAGTACTGTTGGTTAATACTGCCATAACCTTCCGTGAAACTTCTCTTTACTGCTTAGGAACACACCCAGAATTATATCCTTCAAGATACATTTCTTCACCAACTGACACACACCTTCATGGTTCAAAATCTCAGACAATTCCCCATACCCTCTCTCCTTTACAGCTCAGGGTTTCCCAGTATGCTCTGAGCAGAGTCACATTAATCTTAAACATTACCTCTACCTCCTACTCTATTCCTTTATGTTGTAGTCCAGTCTCTCAACTTCCTCTTCTGTTGCGTCTGGTGGATGATATTGCTCTACAAATCCATAAGCGCTCTCCTCCCTTCTTCTTCCTTAAATGCCAGGGCACTTCACCTAGCTAATATCTCTGGCTGTACCCTTACCCCATTCCTTGTTTGGTGGTACTATTTCATATAGACTTCACATCTGATGGACTCTATAAATGCTACTTCACCTCCTATCTGTCCCTTCTATCACTCCTATACAACCTGCAGTAGACACATTCATATTTTTTCTTCTCATCTTACAACTTCATATTCTCTCTTCTCTTGTCTTGATACCAAGAATGTCCATCTTCTCCATCCTGCATCACTTCTTGCAGTGCATTTAGACTCCTTGCACTAGAGAATAAAGCTATTCAGCCACACTCCAAGCCACACAAGTCTGTCCATTTATGTCTGGCAACTGCCTAAATTATCTACTCCAACATTATTCTTCTGTCTTTCTTCCTCCCTCAACTTTTAAAGTTCATTTAGATTTACAAACTGCAAACAAGCATTAAGCGTCACTCCTTCTGAACTACAGTGGACCCTCGGCTTTATGTACATCTGGTCTCTCTGCTAAGATGATGCCTATCCCTCACACAAAGCTCTTCTCTCTGACTGGTCTCCTTGCACACTACTACCTTGTCCTAAGCATTTCTCCCCTGATCACTGCTGCAGCCTATTATACTCCATAAACCTCTCTTTCCATAATGACCTGCATGCTGCTTGCTGACACAGCTGAATGCTTCTTTCCACTCCATTTCCTGGCATCCCTTTGCCACCTGAATCGTTCCTCAGGCAAACCACTGTTGGTTTTATGCACCATAAGTATACACCCTCTTCCATTGTTGATCAAAAACATCCATACAGCTGATGTTGTCAATCTTCATCTATTCCTTGACACATGGGTTCGGTTCCAGGCATCGGAACTGACTCGACCATTACTACAGCCTGCGAGAACCAAAAACTCTCGAGCTTAAGTCCTAACCAGAATGATTCTCTCCAAATTACCTCAGATCTCTTTTGCTGCTTTCTGTGACAGACACGTTGCCAAACTGCTCTCGAGCTAAGTTTAATTTTCTTGCTCTATTTCAAAATTTTTTGTCTAGTCTGATGTTTTTTTCATTATTATTATTACTATTATTATGTAGCGTGTTGATTCTTCTCTTTCAACCTTTTCTTTGATAAACCTTTCATCTCCTCAACTTCTCCCTTATACACTTAAATGTACATATCAACTACGATTGTTGGTAGTACTTATTTAATTATTTCCTTAAAAAAAAATAGTAGCAGTAGTTCTAGCTTTCATATTTCTCCCTACACCCGTAGTCGGTTTACCATTGTTCGCAGCCTCCTGTACTTCAGTACTCTCATCTACCACTGTTGGTAGCCTTTCTGTCCTTTTCTCTTCTTGGTTTCTTTTGTTGTTTTGGGTTACTGCTTGTATAAGATATAGCTGACAAAGTTAAAAGGGATTCTGGTTTTAAAAAATGTCAAGAGTGTGACAGTAAGATGCCCAATTCTGATTCTGATTCTCTGTGTGTCTATTGCCTGGGTCCGGTGCACTTACAAGAGGATTGTTCAATTCCATCATGCCTTTAGTCACCAGGCCATGGTAAAAAAGAAAAATAAATTACTACTAAAGGGGATGATTACATCTGCTTTTGTAGAGGCCCTACCTGGTTTTTTTGGTAAAAGTAAAACAGATACATCTTCCCCTTCCTCTTCATTCATCAAATCAGACAAACCAAAAAAAGAAGAGTCGATCGGTGCCAGCTTCTCCCTCAGCACTGACTATCAAAAAACTGAGAACTTTGGTTCCTGCCATCTCTATGGAACCGGAAGTTTCTTCAAAGGCTACTGCCATGCCAATTTCCGTGCTGAAACTGACTTCTCCAGTGGTGCCAAAATGATCAGAACAAATTTTGGACCAGCCTATGGAGCCGACAAGCCTTGGTCCAGTGTTCTATTGTGGCACCCATATCATCGGACACAACAGAATGTCCTGAATTTCCTTTCTTGGACAGACTTAGGACCAGATTTGCCCCATCCATAGTTACCTTTGCTGGTAAGTTGCCCGGCCCTTTTTCGGAAAGACCAAAATCCCCCTCTATCCAGTCAATTTGTTCCACTAGGAGCCTGACAGAAAGGATGTGCTGAGGTTATTGGATCAGCTCCTTACGGTGAGGGGACTTGCAAGCGCATCTTCAGTTCCGGCCCCTTTGGGTGCTGGACCTATCCTTCTTTGAACCCTCCCTACTCTTCCTCCTGTGAGGCCTTGGAAATTCTGGCTCCGAGTTTTCCGGTGCTGACTGTTTCAATTACCATGATATCTGCATCTCCAGTACAGCTTTCTACCCTGAGTTCTTCGATTCTGTCGGATCCGGAGAACTCTTGGGGTCATGGCTATGCTGTCAGCTCCGAGGGGTGGGACTCGACTATTTTTTTCACAGTCATCTCTGCACCTTGGAACTTCACCATGCACTAAAACAAATCAGAACGTGGTTGGAAGAAAGCTCTACTTTGGCTTCAGCTTTGGGAGCAGCTTCCTCGAAGCGGGGACTGACCATGGTTTTGAGGCAGTTGGCCAGCCTTCCAGGCTATGGAGAGGGCCCTGTCCACTGTGGGCACTCAGTCTGTTCCTTTCCTGTCAGAGCAGGTTCCTGATCCTTCCTCTTGACCAGAGCTTCTTCCAATCTCACCTCGACAGTGAGGGCTAAAGCCACAGGAGACACCTATTCAGGTACTGTCCTCTTCTGATACCTTCCTCAGACTGTCCCCACTGAAGAGGTTCCTCAGAAGAGGAAGTGTAAGAGGAAACAGATTCCCTGGAGGAATCCATAACAGATTACACTGATTTTGATGAATGGGGTGGGGGGCCGAGGGGTTCCCATGGTCATACCTGGAAGATGTCTCCTTTGGAGACATACTTGAGATCCTTAAACAGAGGGGTGGCTGGATGTCCTAAAAGCCCTCTTTGTAGGAATCAATGTACTTGCAGGAGTGCGGCGCTCGACCATCTACCTTCTTGGGTTACTATGCCTGCTGTAAGTTACTCTTACAGCGGGTGTGGAAGGCTACTGACACCACAGAACCTATTCCCAAGAAACCAGAAAAAATTCTATCTGCATCAGACCACCATCAATTTTGGGAAAAGGGATTATCAGTTGATGCTATGGTGGTAGCGGTGGCCATAAAAAAGAAACTGGCAGAGGAAAGTTCCAGTATCCATCCTCCCAGTAGAGAGTCTTCAGCAATGGATAGGTTTGGAAAGTGGGTTTACGCTTCACTGACCTTTGCACTGTGGTCTCTGACCTTTATGGCACACTTCAGCAGACTTCAGAGGGAAATGATTAAAGAAAGTACAGTTTTGTACCTACCATAAATGTGGATGTCCGATAGATATGCAACTGCAGTCCTTACATATGGGTTGTCCTGCCTCAGGCAGCCCTCGGTCGGCCGGATTCCAAAGTCTGGGTCCGACGTCGGCTGATGTCGCCTCCTCCCCGATGTCAGAGCGGCTGGGGTATAAAAGCATCAGCCGACGCCATCTTCCTCAGTGTTTCTTGCCCCAGATGCCGGGTGCCCTCCAAGGAAGGCTAAAATTAGAGCTGGATAAAAAATTCCAGACATACACAACAGCAATAAACAGATACACCATAACAGATATCCCCAGCTAAGTATAAAAGGAGGAAAGTGGACCCAATGCACAGAGGGGAAGGAGGGAGGGAAAACCTGACTGCAGTTGCATATCTATCGGACATCTACATTTATGGTAGGTACAAAACTGTACTATGTCCTTCAAGAATGCAACTGCAGTCCTTACATATGAGTTGAATACCATAGCCAAGCTGAGAGTGGTAGGCTCTAAGATAAGGATGGTGTAGCTAAAATGCCCTGCAGGACTGCCGAAGCAAAGCCTGCTCGGGATCTGGAATATAAAGGGAGATTGTAGTGCTTGGAAAATGTATGCACGGAGCTCCATGTGGCAGCTTCTAGAATGTCCTTTGTAGCCACCCCTCTTAGGAAGGCTGTGGAGGTGGCTGTAGCTCTGGTGGAGTGTGGTCTGATATTGGCTGGCACACCCTTTCCATGGAAGGAATAACAAAATCTGATGCAATGTCCAATCCATTTTGAAATTGTTTGTTTGGAAATTGCTATTCCTTGTACTCCAGGAGCGTAAGCTACAAATAGTTGGTCAGACTTTCTGTTGGCCTTTGTTCTGTCCAAGTAGTAGCGTAGTTGTCTGTGAATGTCCAAAGTGTGCATCAGCTTTTCCCCTTTATTTTGAGGATTGGGGAAGAAAGTAGGCAGGTGAATTGCTTGATTTAGAGACACCCTGGATATCACTTTTGGCATAAAAGAAGGATTGGTTCTTAAAGAAACCCTGTCCTGATGAAAAATGAGGAATGGGGGTACTGCCATGAGGGCCTGTATCTCCGAAACTCTTCTTGCTGAGGTTACTGCCAACAGGAAAACTGTTTTCCAGGAAAGAAATTGCAATTCTGCAGATGCTGCTGGCTCAAAGGGAGGAAGAGTTAATTTTTCCAACACGAAATTGAGGTCCCATGCAGGCACTGGTGGTTTTCTGGGAGGTTTGATATTCTTTACCCCTCTTAGAAATTGTCTTGGCAAAGGATGTGAGAATACAGGAGGATCAGTGTTGTATCTTGCTGAAATTGCTGAAGCGTGTATTTTTATGGAAGAATAGGAAAGTCCATTATGCAGCATGTCTGCCAAGTATTCCAATATCTGTGGAATGTTCATTACTGATGCATCCTGTCCCTTGTTGGTATTCCAGATGCTGAATCTCTTCCATTTGGCTAAATAAGCTTTTCTGGTGGAAGGTCTGCGTGCTTCTAATAATATCTGTTGAACTTCCTTGGAGAAAGAGATATGGGGAGAAATCATGGAACCCTCCAAGCTGTCAGCTGCAGAGTTTGCAGGTTGGGATGAACCGTCCTGCAATTGTGCTGAGTCAAGAGTTGTGACCATAGAGGCAGGGTCCACGGTTTGGTGCAAGTTATGTTCCTTAGTAGTGGATACCAGTGCTGTCTTGGCCAATCTGGAGCTATTAAGATGCCTTTCGGTTGCTCTGCTTTGATCTTCAGTAACACTTTGGTCATCAATGGTAGAGGTGGGAATGCATAGATTGTTAGAGAGTTCCAGCTGAATGAGAGAGCATCTATTTTCCAGGCTTCTGGATGATGTGACCTCGAGCAGAACTTTTTCAGATGATGATTGAGGCGGGAGGCAAAGAGGTCTACGTCCGGCCTCCACCATGCAGAAGTTATTTGTGCAAAAATGTCCGGATGCAACATCCATTCGTGTGGATCCAGGATGTTTCTGCTTAGACTGTCCGCTAGAACATTGTCCCTGCCCGGAACAAACTGGGATTGTAGCTGTATGTTCAGTTTCAGGGATTTTTCCCAAAGAGTCATTGATAGTCTGCAAAGGGTGTAAGAATGAGTACCTCCCTGCTCGTTTATGTACCACATAACAGTGGTGTTGTCTGTCTTTATTAGTAGATGACCTTGCTGAAGATGTTTTCCGAAGGTCTCGATTGCATGCATAAAGTACAGTTTTGTATCTACCATAAATGTAGATGTCCGAGAGGAATGCATCTGCAGTCTTTACAAATGGGTTGTCCTGTCGTCAGGCAGCCCTTCGGTCGGCCGGATTCCAAAGTCTGGGTCTGGCTTCGGCTGGTGTCGCACTTCACCCGACGTCATTGCGGCAGTCATTCGGGTATAAAGGCATCAGCCGACACCATTTTCCTCAGTGTTTCTTGCCCCAGATGCCAGGTGCCCTTCTTGGATGGCTAAATTTGGATAAATGCCAACGTTTCCAAATAGTAGAGAGCAAACACACAAAATAAGCATGTATGTACATATATACAAACAAATACACCATAATAGATCCCCCCCCAAGCTAGCTGAAGATTGGTAAGTACCCTAGGAGTACCTCAGAGGGGAAGGAGGGTGAGTAATCCTGACTGCAGATGCATTCCTCTCGGACATCTACATTTATGGTAGGTACAAAACTGTACTATGTCCTTCAAGGATGCATCTGCAGTCTTTACAAATGGGTAGAATACCATAGCTAAACTAGGGGAGGAGGAAATGAGAATAGATTATGGTGTAGTCAGGATCCCTTGCAAAACAGCAGTGGCAAAACCAGCACGGGATCTAGAGTATAGAGGTAAGTTATAATGCTTGGCAAATGTATGCACGGAGGTCCAAGTAGCAGCCTCTATAATGTCCTTGGTAGCCACTCCTCATAAGAAAGCTGTGGTAGTGGCTGTAGCCCTTGTGGAGTGAGGCCTGATGTTCTCTGGAGTTTTCTTTCCATGGTAGGAGTAACAAAATCTAATGCAATTTCCTATCCATTTGGAGATTGTCTGTTTAGAAATTTGTTTTCCTTCCTTTCCTGTTGCATATGCTACCAGAAGCTGGTCAGTTTTTCTATTGTTTTTTGTCCTGTCCAGGTAGTAGTGTAATTGTCTGTGTACATCCAAGGTATGTAAGAGCTTTTCTCCCCTGTTCTGTGGATTGGGGAAGAATGTAGGTAGGTGGATAGCCTGATTTAAAGAAACTATGGATACTACCTTAGGCATAAATGCAGGATTTGTTCTCATGGACACTCTATCTTTATGGAAGATCAGGAAGGGTTGTACTGCCATTAATGCCTGTAGTTCAGAGACCCTTCTTGCTGAAGTTATTGCCAGCAGGAAAGAAGTCTTCCAGGATAAGTATTGCAATTCTGCTGTAGCTGCTGGTTCGAAAGGAGGTAGAGTCAGTTTTTCTAGCACAAAGTTCAAGTCCCATGCTGGCAGTGGAGGTTTCCTGGGAGGTTTTACATTTTTAATTCTTCTCAGAAACTGTCTGAGGAGGATCCAAGCTGTATTCTGCTGAAATAGCTGATGCATGTATCTTGATGGAGGAATAGGACAGGCCTGTATGGAAGAGCTCCGCCAAGTACTCCAGGATGTTGGCTATGTTCACCAGTGTCACATCTTGCCCCTTTGCAGTACTCCAGATGAGATATCTTTTCCATTTTGCTGCATAATTCTTTCTTGTTGAAGGTCTACGAGCCTCCAGGATTATGTCTTTAACCCTTTGGGATAAATTTGGGTTAATTGCTGTTATGTAATGTTCCAGGCAGTTAGCTGCAGAGTTTTTAGGTTTGGATGCAGGGTGTTGTAGTTGTTCTGTGTCAGCAGTAATGGGATCAGGGGCAGTGTCCATATTTGTTCCCGGGACATGCTCCTCAGCAGTGGATACCAATGTTGTCTTGGCCAGTCTGGGGCTATCAGAATGATCCTCGGACGTTCCTCTTTGATCTTGAGAAGCACCTTGTGCATCAAAGGAAGTGGTGGGAATGCGTATGCTGTCAGGCTTTTCCAACTGAAGGATAGGGAGTCCACCTTCCAAGCAAGTGGGTGGTAAGTCCTTGTGCAGAATTTCTTCAACTGGTGATTGAGTGGGGATGCAAACAAGTCTATTTGTGGTAATCCCCATTCTCTTGTGATGGTTTTGAAGATGTCCGGATGCAGCATCCATTCGTGGGCATCTGTTGTAGTTCTGCTTAATATGTCTGCTAGAATGTTTTCCTTCCCTGGTACATAAATTGCCTGTAACTGAATGTTGTAGCTCAGAGCCACGTCCCATAGGTCGAGTGCTAGCCGGCATAGAGGGTATGAGTGTGTGCCTCCCTGTTTGTTGATGTATCACATAACTGTGGTGATGTCTGTCCTTATCATCAACTGGCCTTCTTGGAGAAAAGGTCTGAATGCCTGGATTGCCAATTTTACTGCCATCATTTCTTTTAGATTTATGTGCAGATGCAGCTGGTCTTGAGTCCATAGGCCTTGAATGCACTTGTCCATCATGTGTGCCCCCCAACCGAGGTCTGAGGCATCTGTCGTGATGTTTGTCTTGGTTGACTTTTGCAGAAGGGCAGTCCTGCGTTTGATTGACAGGCCTGAGCCCACCATAAGAACTCTTGCTTCAGGCATGGGATCATTGGGATTTTGGTTTCTAGGCTGTGCTTGTGCTGAGACCACAAATTCTTTAGGTACCACTGTAGCTTTCTCATATGCAGCCTGGCATGAGGGACCAGAATTATGCAGGATGCCATGAAGCCTAGAGCTTGTAGCACTTTTCTTGCAGTTAGATGGCTCTGCTTTGTTAATGCTAAGTAGAGAGGAAGTTGCTCTTTCTTTTCTGCAGTTAGAAATGCCATTTGTTTTGATGTGTCCAGTTCTGCACCCAGAAAGGTTATTCTTTGGGATGGAATCAGCCTTGACTTTTTTGTATTGACTGTATATCCCAGGGCTTGCAGCAGGTAGATGACTCTTTGTAAGTCATCTGTTAGTTTGTTTTTGTTGTCCGCTTGTATCAGGCAGTCGTCCAGGAAGGGATAGATTTGAATTCCCTGAAGTCTGCAATGAGCAATTACTGATGCCAGGCATTTCGTGAACACTCTGGGCGCAGTAGATAAGCCAAAGGGCAATGCTGAGAATTGATAATGCTCTGATCCTGCAAGAAATCTGAGGTATCTTCTGCAAATTGGTCTTATGGGGACGTGCAGGTATGCCTCCTTGAGATCTAGAGTTACCAGCCAAGACTCCTTGCCCAGCATGGGAAGAAGCTGCTGTAGGGTCAGCATTTTGAATTTTGGAACAATGAGGAATGTGTTTAAACGGACAGGTCTAGAATAGGCCTCCATTTGTTTTCTTTTCTTGGTACCAGGAAGAGCCTGGAGTAAAATCCCTTCCCTTGCTCCATAAATGGTACCTTTTCCACAGCTCTCATTCTTAATAATTGAGATATTTGTTTTAGAGCTTCTGTCCGTTGAGAAGGTGGTAGGTTTGGCATTCCTCTCTTTCCTGGTAGTGTATGGAAATGGAACCTGTAACCTTTGTCTATAGTCTGCAAAATCCATTTTTCTCTTGTAATGCAGTGCCAGTTTCTTGAAAATAATGTTAGCTTTCCGCCTAAGGGTGCTTCTAGTTGTTCCCTGGTAGGCGGTGCCACCGCCAAGTCACTGTGATTGAGTTGTTGTAGTGGTGGTGGCTGTATCCGTGCCTCGTTGGTTGTTACCCTGCTACTGGCGACCCCTGTAGGCACCCCTGGTTTCTGCCTCTGGAGCGCCTATTCCTGCCTCTTTGTGTCTTAGAGGAGTCCGGAAAGGACCAATTCTTGGAGGGCCAGTTCCTGCTAAACCTTGGAGGTTGAACTTGTAAAAAATCTTTCACTGTTTGCACAGATTTTGCTTTCTCTTCCCTCTTTTTTAGTAACTGCTGTGCGGGGGCACCAAATAAATTGACCTTGTCCATAGGTGCATCCAAAAGCTTAGATTTGACATGGTCTGGTAATGCCTGTTCTTTCAACCATGCATGCCTCCTGATAACTGTGCCAGTCATGGCTGATCTAAAGGAAGCCTCCAGTGCATCATAGCCACATTTTAAAGAATGGTTACTAACCTGCTGTATGTTATGTAACATTTCTTGAACATACTTTTTATCTAAAGATTCTTCAGAGGACAGCTTTTTAGTCAACTGGTCAAGCATAAACTCTTGATATTGAATCATATGAAATTGGCAGTTCAAAGCTCTAGCTGACAAAGTAGCAGAGGTGTAAACTTTTTTACCCCATCTCTCTAAGGACCTGGATTCCCTTTCAGAGGGGAGGGGGTTTTAAGAAGAAGTAGCTGCTACAGCTTTAGGGCCCTGGGAGACAGTCTCTGGATCTGCAAAAGTAGCCTTATATAAGTGGTGATGAGTGTCCGGGACCCTGTAGTACCTATCGGACTTAGCAGGAGCCGGAGGTAAAGTATCAGGAGCAGAGCAAGCATAATTAAATGCATCATCAACAACAGATTGAACTGGAGGTATAGCTAAAGGCCTATGCTGTGGCAAATGTAGAAAGGTCCTAAGCCTTTTTCTAGAGTCCGAGAAATCTTGGCCCTGCCACTGAAATTGTTCCCTCATAGCATGCAAGGTTTCCCCAAAGGAAAATTCCTCAGGAGGAGAGGCTGAAGGGATGGACTCCTCAGCATCAGAGTCTTCGTAAGGAGAATAAGAAGCCTCAGGAAGGTCTGTATGTTCTGAGTCATCAGAGGAATCATCTGTGGCTACTGGCTCAGGGGGCTCTGCTCTAGGCCTCTTTTCTGGAGGAGGGAGAGAGGCCCTGTCTGGATGAGGCTGGGCTCCACGAATTAAAGAGATGAGATCCTCTGCCAAAGACAGCATATGGGAGCTGGTGCTGGGCCTGTGAGAGGGGGGCTTGGCAGGCACAGGTTTTGATGCTTTGGCTGCTTTAGCCCTGGCAAAGGCCTTAATAGACATAGCTGGAGGCCTAGCAGCTCCACGTGCAGGGGTAGAAATATCAAGGGGAATGGTGTCTGATAAATCCTGTGAAATCGCAACAGAAGGTTGGATTTCAGAAGCAGTTTCTACCAGGTTAGAAGAGGCCTCGGTAGAAGGCAAGTTATCGGCTGAAGAAAGAACTGCTTGCTCGGTTTCGGCCGAAACCGAGACACTCGTGGTTTGTTTAACCGCGGTTTCGGCCGAAACCGCGGACCACGAGTGTCGGTCCTTTTCTTTGCGTTTTTTGGTTATTTGCGTAGTCGGAGGATCCGACGGCATAATGTAGGCAAAATCGGAGCCGAAAATCTGTTCAGCAAAGTCCGAGCGACGTCTAAGCGTCCGTCGGTTAAAAGAAGCACAGGCTAGACAAGCTGCTACGTCGTGGTCTGGGCCTAAACAATGCATGCAATAGGAGTGGAAATCTTTAGGAGGTATTTGTTTCCCACAAGATAAACAGTTATTAACTTTCTCTGACATCGGCTGAGGCAAGAAAGAGTCCCCAACGGGGTACTTAGCTTTATAGAAGTCTTCGAAGTAGTATTCGGTAGTAGTAATCTCTGGATCTGACCGACCAGTACTTGCGAACAGCTTCTGCTTCGGGCGCCACGCGGCAAGAAAGACTGAGGAAAATGGCGTCGGCTGATGCCTTTATACCCGAATGACTGCCGCAATGACATCGGGTGAAGTGCGACACCAGCCGAAGCCAGACCCAGACTTTGGAATCCGGCCGACCGAAGGGCTGCCTGACGACAGGACAACCCATTTGTAAAGACTGCAGATGCATCCTTGAAGGACATCTGCTAACATCTCTTTTTGATTGATGTGCAGATGTACTTCCTGGGGAGTCCATTGCCCTTGAATACATCTGCCCTCCATGTGTGCCCCCCATCCATGGTCTGAGGCGTCTGTTGTAATGGTTTGGCTTGTTTGAGGCTTGTTGAAAGGCATTCCTTTGTTTAACTGGCTTGCTTGGGCCCACCACAAAAATTCCCTTTGTAGACATGGGATGAGTGGGATAACTGCTTCTAAGTTGTGGCTGTGTTGAGACCATAAACTTTTTAGGTACCATTGTAGTTTTCTCATGTGTAGTCTTGCCAGTGGAATCAGTAGAATGCAAGATGCCATGAAACCCAGGGCCTGCAGGATTTTCCTTGCAGTCATCTGGGTGAGCTTTGCTAGGCTTTTGAAGTATTGTGGTAGTTGTTCTTGCTTCTCTTCTGTGAGGTAAGCCATTTGAGATTCTGTGTCTAGTTTGGCTCCTAGAAAAGTTATTTGTTGGGATGGCAGTAGTCTTGATTTTTGTAAGTTGACTGTGTATCCCAAAGCCTGTAGTAAGTGTATGACACAATTCAAGTTTTTTGTCAAGGCTTGCTTGCTGTCCGCTTGTATAAGGCAGTCGTCCAGGTAAGGGTATATTTGTATCCCCTGGAGTCTGCAATGTGCAATTACTGATGCCAGGCATTTCATGAATACTCTGGGTGCAGTAGATAAGCCAAAGGGCAATGCTGAGAATTGATAATGCTCTGACCCTGCAAGAAATCTGAGGTATCTTCTGCAACTGTGTCTGATTGGGACATGCAGGTATGCCTCCTTGAGGTCCAGAGTAACCAGCCAAGACCCCTTGCCCAGCATGGGAAGGAGTTGCTGTAGCATCAGCATTTTGAATTTTGGTACAATGAGAAAAGTGTTTAGAGCGGAGAAGTCCAGTATAGGTCTCCATTGCTTTTCTTTTCTTGGAACAAGGAACAGTCTTGAGTAAAATCCCTGGCCTTGTTCCTGAGGAGGAACCTTTTCTATTGCTTTGATTTGTCTCAGCTTTGAAATTTGTTTGAATGCCTCTGCCCTTTGATTTTGTGGCAGGTTTGGCATGCCTTGTCTTGTTGGTAAAGTATAAAAGTGGAACCTGTAGCCTTGGTCTATTATGTCCAGAATCTATTTGTCCTTTGTTAAAATGTGCCAGTTTTTTGAAAATAAGGATAATTTTCCGCCCAAAGGTGCTTCTCTTTGAGCCTTGGTCGGCGGTGTCAAAGGCAAGTCATTGTGATTGTCCCTGTGGGGCAGGGGAAGTCCCCACGCCACCTCTCTGATTAGTCGGTTGCCATTGGCGTCCCCTGTAGGAGCCTCTGTATTGCCCTCTTCCTTGGGCATGCCTGTTTTTCCCCTTTGAAATTTGTCAGTGTCCGGAAAGGACCAATTCTTAGAAGGACAATTCCTGCTGAACCTAGGAGGCTGAACCTGGAGGAAATCCTTGACTGTTTGCACTGATTTAGCCTTTTCCTCAATTGATTTCAACACATCCTGAGCATTAGTACCAAATAGCTTGTGCTTTTCCAGAGGAGCATCTAGAAGCTTTGCTTTAACATGATCTGGTAATGGCTGTTCTTTTAACCATGCATGTCTACGTATGACGGCCCCTGTCATAGCTGCCCTACATGAAGCTTCCAATGCATCATATCCACACTGAAGAAAATGATTGCTAACCTGCTGTGTGTTGTGAACCACGTCCTGCAAGGCCTTCCTATCTAAAGGCTCAGGAGAGGCTAACTTTTTCTGCAAGTCATCCATCAAGAAATCCTGATACTGAAACATATGAAAAAGGCAATTGAGGGCTCTCATAGCCAGTGTGGTTGAGGTATAAACTTTTTTGCCCCACCTCTCCAGGGACCTAGCTTCCCTGTCTGAGGGCAAGGGATTCTTGGCCGTGGATGTTGTCACCCCTTTGGGTCCCTGGGAAATTGTTTCTAGATCAACAGCATGGGCGTTAAAGAAATGTTTGTGAGTTTCAGGAACCCTGTAGTATCTGTCCGGCTTGACAGGAGCAGGGGGGAGAGAATCAGGAGAAGCACTCGAATCTGAGTACACATCATCCAGAAAGTACAGTTTTGTACCTACCATAAATGTAGATGTCCGAACTGGATAGCATCTGCAGTCATAACAAATGGGTTGTCCTGTCGTCAGGCAGCCCTTCGGTCGGCCGGATTCCAAAGTCTGGGTCCGGCTTCGGCTGATGTCGCACTTCACCCGACGTCATCTCTGCTGGTCTTCGGGTATAAAGGCATCAGCCGACGCCATTTTCCTCAGTGTTTCTTGCCCCAGATGCCAGTTGCCCTCTTGGAAGGCTAAATTTTGGATAAATGCCAATGTTTCCAAAAAGTAGAAGGCAAACACAAAAATAAGCATGTATGTACATATATACAAACAAATACACCATAACAGACTCCCCAGCTAGCTATTAGGAGGGTAAATACCCTAGGAGTACCACAGAGGGAAGGAGGGTGGGTAATCCTGACTGCAGATGCTATCCAGTTCGGACATCTACATTTATGGTAGGTACAAAACTGTACTATGTCCTTCATGGATGCATCTGCAGTCATAACAAATGGGTAGAATACCATAGCCAAACTAGGGGTGGAGGAAGAAAATTTATGGTGTAGTTAGGATCCCTTGCAGTACAGCAGTGGCAAACCCTGCTCGGGATCGAGTATAGAGGTAAATTATAATGCTTGGCAAATGTATGCACGGAGGTCCAAGTAGCCGCCTCAATAATGTCTTTGGTTGCCACTCCTCGTAAGAAAGCTGTGGTAGTGGCTGTAGCCCTTGTAGAATGAGGTCTTATGTTCTGTGGAATTGGTTTTCCATGGTAAGAGTAACAGAATCTTATGCAATTTCCTATCCATTTGGAGATTGTCTGTTTGGAAATTGCTTTTCCTTCCCTTCCTGTTGCATAGGCTACTAAAAGCTGGTCAGTTTTTCTGTTACTTTTGGTTCTGTCCAGGTAGTAGCGTAACTGCCTATGTACATCCAAGGTATGCAGCAGTCTTTCCCCCCTGTTCTGTGGATTGGGAAAGAAGGTAGGTAGGTGGATTGCCTGGTTTAAAGACACTCTGGATACCACCTTAGGCATAAATGTAGGATTAGTTCTCATGGACACCCTATCTTGATGGAAGATTAGGAAGGGTTGCACTGCCATTAAGGCCTGTAGTTCCGAAACCCTCCTTGCTGAGGTAATTGCCAGTAGGAAGGCAGTTTTCCATGACAGGTGTTGCAGATCTGCTGTTGCTGCTGGGTGTCAACTTCTCTAGCACAAAGTTCAAGTCCCATGCTGGTAATGGTTTCCTAGGAGGTTTTACATTCTTGATCCCTCTGAGGAACTGCCTGAGTAGAGGATGCGAAAAGACAGGTGGATCAAAGCTGTATTCTGCTGAAATAGCTGATGCATGTATCTTGATGGAGGAATAGGACAGGCCTGTATGTAGAAGCTCTGCCAAGTACTCCAGAATGTTAGCAATATCTATGTTCGACACATCTTTTCCTCTTTCACAACTCCAAATGACAAACCTTTTCCATTTTCCTGCATAGTTCCTTCTTGTTGAAGGTCTGCGAGCTTCAAGGATAATGTCTTTAACCCTTTGGGAAAGGTCTGGGTTAGTTGCTGCTATGTGATGTTCCAGGCAGTCAGTTGCAAGGTTTTTAGGTTTGGATGCATGATGTTGTAGTTGTTCTGAGTTAACATCAAAGGCATCAGGGGTATTGACCACATTCTCTCCCGAGACATGCTCCTCAGCAATGGGTACCAGTGTTGTCTTGGCCAATTCGGAGCTATCAGGATTATCCTTGGACGTTCCTCTTTGATTTTCAGTAGTACCTTGTGCATCAAGGGAAGAGGTGGAAACGCATATGCTGTCAGGCCTTTCCAGCTGAAGGATAGAGAGTCCACCTTCCATGCAAGTGGGTGGAATGTCCTTGTGCAGAATTTTTTGAGCTGGTGATTGAGTGGGGATGCGAATAGATCTATTTGTGGCATTCCCCATTTCTTTGTGATGGCCTTGAAGATGTCCGGGTGTAGCATACATTCGTGAGCATCCGAGGTGGTTCTGCTTAACATGTCTGCTAGGGTGTTCTCTTTTCCCGGCACAAATATTGCCTGTAACTGGATGTTGTAGCTGAGAGCCAGATTCCAAAGGTCCAAAGTCATTCTGCATAGGGGGTATGAATGAGTGCCTCCCTGTTTGTTGATGTACCACATGACTGTGGTGTTGTCTGTCCTTATCATCAAATGGCCTGCTTTGAGGAATGGTCTGAATTTTTGGATTGCCAGTTTTACTGCCAGCATTTCTTTTTGGTTTATGTGCAGGTGCAACTGGTCTTGAGTCCACAAACCTTGTATGCATTTGTCCAGCATGTGCGGCCCCCATCCTAGGTCTGAGGCGTCCGTTGTGATGGTTTGGCTTGCTCGAAAGTTGTGGAAGGGTAAGCCTGGGTTTGACTGGCATGCTTGAGCCCACCATAGGAACTCCTGTTTTAGGCATGGGATTAGTGGGATTTCTGTTTCTAAGCTGTGCCTGTGCTGAGACCATAAATTCTTTAGGTACCACTGTAGCTTTCTCATATGCAGTCTGGCATGTGGGACCAAGATTATGCATGATGCCATGAAGCCCAAGGCCTACAGAACTTTTCTTGCTGTTAGTTTGTTCTGCTTTGTTAATGCCAAGAAGTAAAGAGGGAGTTCTTTTTGTTTTTCTGCAGTTAGGAATGCCATTTGTTTTACTGTGTCCAATTCGGCGCCCAAGAATGTTCTTGTTTGGGATGGTATCAGCCTTGACTTTTGTAAATTGACTGTGTATCCCAGGGCTTGTAGCAAGTAAATGACCCTTTGTAAATCTGTTGTCAGCTTGCTTTTGTTGTCCGCTTGTAACAGGCAGTCGTCCAGGTATGGATAAATTTGGATTCCCTGTAGTCTGCAGTGAGCGATTACTGATGCCAGGCATTTTGTGAATACTCTGGGCGCAGTAGATAAGCCAAAGGGCAATGCTGAGAATTGATAATGCTCTGATCCTGCAAGAAATCTGAGGTATCTTCTGCAAATTGGTCGAATGGGGACGTGCAGGTATGCCTCCTTGAGATCTAGAGTTACCAGACAACACTCCTTGCCCAGCATGGGAAGAAGTTGCTGTAGGGTCATCATTTTGAATTTTGGGACAATGATGTATGTGTTTAAGATGGACAGATCGAGAATAGGTCTCCAACTTTTCTCTTTTCTTGGTACTAGGAAGAGTCTGGAGTAGAATCCTTTGCCCTGTTCTGTTATTGGTACTCTTTCCACAGCTCTCATCTTTGTTAATTTTGCTATCTGCTGTAGAGCTTCTATTTTTTGATTTGGAGGTAGGTTTGGCATTCCTCTTTTTACTGGTAAGGTGTGGAAGTGGAACCGGTATCCTTGGTCTATGGTTTGCAAAATCCACTTGTCTTTTGTGATATAGTGCCAATTTTTCGAAAATAAGGCTAACTTTCCGCCTAAAGGTGCTGCTATTTGCTCCCTGGTAGGCGGTGTCAGAGTCAAGTCACTGTGATTGTCCTGTTGCAGTGGCAGTGGTTGTGTCTGTGCCTCGGTTATTGCCTTGCCACTGTCGTCCTCTGTAGGCACCTCCTCTGGATTGATTTCTGCCTCTAGAGCGTCTATTCCTGCCCCTTTGGGATTTTGTGGAGTCTGGAAAGGACCAATTTTTGGCAGGCCAGTTCCTGCTAAACCTTGGGGCTGAACCTGTAAGAAATCTTTAACTGTTTGTACAGATTTTGCCTTTTCTTCCATTTTCTTCATTACTTGCTGGGCAGGTGTACCAAATAGACTGGCCTTATCCATAGGAGCATCTAACAGCTTTGCTTTAACATGATCCGGTAAGACCTGTTCTTTCAACCATGCATGCCTTCTTATCACTGTGCCAGTCATGGCTGATCTAAATGAAGCCTCCAGTGCATCATAGCCACATTTTAAGGAATGGTTACTAACCTGTTAGATATTATTCACCATTTCTAATACATATTTCTTATCTAAGGATTCATCAGAGGACAGTTTTTTAGTTAACTGATCAAGCATAAACTCTTGGTATTGGATCATATGAAACTGACAGTTTAAAGCTCTAGCTGAGAGAGTAGCAGAGGTGTAAACTTTTCCCCATCTCTCTAAGGACCTGGATTCCCTTTCAGAAGGAATAGGGTTTTGCTGTGGTCGAGGCTACTGCCTTAAGCCCCTGGGATATAGTTTCGGGATCTGCAAGTGGGGCCTTGTATAGGTGGTGATGAGTGTCTGGCACCCTGTAAAATCTATCTGGTTTGGCAGGGGCTGGAGGTAAAGAATCAGGAGCAGTGCAAACATCATTAAATGCATCATCCACAACAGGCAGTACAGGAGGTATAGCTAAGGGCCTATGTTGTGGTAAGTGCAGAAAAGTCCTAAGCCTTTTTCTTGAATCTGAGAAATCTTGTCCCTGCCATTGGAATTGTTCTCTCATGGCATGTAAGGTTTCCCCAAAGGAAAATTCCTCTGGTGGAGAGGCAGCTGGAATGGATTCTTCAGCATCGGAATCTTCATAAGTAGAAAACGGAGCCTCTGGCTGGTCTGTAATGTCTGAGTCATCCGCAGAATCATCAGAGGACACTGGCTCGGGGGGCTCTGCTCTAGGTCTCTTTTCTGGGGCTGAGAGGCCCTGTCTGGGTGAGATTGGGATCCCCTAATTAAGGATATTAAATCTTCTGCCAGAGTAAGCATTTGTGAACTTGAAGTGGGCCTGTGTGAGGGGCGCTTAACAGGCACTGATTTAACAGATTTGGCTGCTTTAGCCCTGGCAAAGGCCTTAATAGACATGGCTGCAGGAGGCCTAGCAGCACCACGTGCTGGGGTAGAGACATCCAAAGGGATGGTGTCTGATAAATCACTAGGAACCACAGTTGTAGGCAAAATTTCTGAGGCCGATTCAACTAAGGTAGCAGGAGCCTCAGTAGTAGTCATGGATTCGCTGAAGATTGACCGGTTTTCGGTTTCGCCGAAACCGAGACACTCGCGCTTGCTTAACCGTGGTTTGAGGCGAAACCATGGACCGCGAGTGTCGGTCTTTTTCTTTGCGTTTTTAACAATTTGGGTAGTCGGAGGATCCGACGGCATAATGTACGCAAAATCTGAGCCAAAAAACTGTTCAGCAAACTCCGACCGACGCCTAAGCGTTCGTCAGTTGAAGGAAGCACAGGCCGAACAGGCTGCTACGTAGTGGTCTGGGCCTAAGCAAGGCAGACAGTAAGAGTGGAAATCTTTATGAGGTATTTGTTTCCCACAAGTTAAACAGTTATTGACTTTTTCTGACATCGGCTGAGGCAAGAAAGAGTCCCCAACGGGGTACCTAGCTTTTTAGAAGTCTTCGAAGTAGTATTCGGTAGTAGTAATCTCTGGATCTGACCGACCGGCACTTGCGAACCGCTTCTGCTTCGGGCGCCACGCGGCAAGAAAGACTGAGGAAAATGGCGTCGGCTGATGCCTTTATACCCGAAGACCAGCAGAGATGACGTCGGGTGAAGTGCGACATCAGCCGAAGCCAGACCCAGACTTTGGAATCCGGCCGACCGAAGGGCTGCCTGACTACAGGACAACCCATTTGTTATGACTGCAGATGCATCCATGAAGGACATCATCTAGCACTGGAGGGGGACAGCTAAAGGCCTGTGTTGTGGTAGCTTAAGGAAGGTACGAAGCAGTTTCCTGGAATCGGAGAATTCCTGGCCTTGCCACTGAAAGTGCTCCCTCATGTAGTGAAGAACTTCCCCAAAAGAAATATCCTCAGGAGGAGAGGCAGAGGGGATAGAATCCTCCGCATCTGAATCCTCGTAGGCCTGGAAGGACTCTTCCTGGGTATCTGAGTGATCAGAGTCACCAGAGGCTTCATCTGAAGAAAGGGTGTCTGTATGCTCAACCCTGGGCCTTTTGTCAGAAGGTGGCTGAGATCCTCTGTCAGGATGGGCCTGGGAGCCTCTGATTAAGGAAATTAAATCTGCAGCTAAAGACACGATTTGTTTATCAGTAGTGGGCTGAGGCAGAGCTTTAGGAGGGTGAGACTTAGCCTGGCTAGCAGCCTTAGCACGTGTGTAGGCCTTGAAAGACATAGGCATAGGGGGGCCTAGCTGCCCCACGTGCTGGAGTAACCTTGTCCACTGGTATGGTCTCCGGTGAATCTTGGGCTTCAGAATCTGGAGGAAAATCAACCACCGGCACCGGCGCAGGCCGGAGTGATCGGTAAAGCGGTGTCGTCGGTCCGGAGCGGTGGAACAACCGCCTCAGAAGAGATTGATGCACTCGCGGTAATTTTTGGCGTAGTGTCAGTGGAAGTCGCGGGCCGAGGATGTCGGTCCCGGTCCTTCCATTTTTTTGCAAATATGAGGTGTCGGTTGTTCCGACGGCATGGTATAAGAGAATTTGTCGCCAAAAAAGTCTTCAGCAAACTCTGCCCGGCGCCTGAGGGTGCGCTTATTGAAGCAAGCACAGGCAGCACAGGCCGAGACGTCGTGGTCTGGGCCAAGGCAGGGGAGGCAGTAAGAATGGAAATCCTTATGAGGTATTTGTTTACCACAAGACAAACAGTTATTAACTTTTTCAGTTTTTTCTGACATCGGCTGAGGCAAGAAAAAGATCCCCAACGGGGTACTTAGCTTTTTGATGACTTCGGATACGAAAAACACAGGAGCTGACCGACCAGCACTTGCGAACTGCTTCTGCTTCGGGCACCTCGTGGCAAGAAAGACTGAGGAAGATGGCGTCGGCTGATGCTTTTATACTCCAGCTGCTCTGACGTCGGGGAGGAGGCGACATCAGCCGACGTCGGACCCAGACTTTGGAATCCGGCCGACCGAGGGCTGCCTGAGGCAGGACAACCCATATGTAAGGACTGCAGTTGCATTCTTGAAGGACATCAGATACCCTGGCAGCAGTTGTATCTAAAGAGGTCCAAGATAAAGTTGCTTCTCAGTTGGCCACCCTAGAGTCCATTTCAAATTCGACCATGAGGCTCATAGCACATGCAGCCAAAGGGACGACTAGAGCAGCAAGATCAGGCTTAGCCATTATGAGATATGTCTGAATGTGCTTATGGGAATTTGCTGAGCTATTCAAGTCTTCAGTAGTCAATGTGAGCTTTGACAGATTGTCCCTTTTTGGCCCTAAAGTTTGAGAAACTTTGTCCAGGTGTGAGAAGGATACAAAGAACCCTTTTTGCAGTGGGTGTACATTTTTCTACTCCTCAATGGTCCTATTCTAGGAACCAGAGGAGCAGGAAAATCTGGTTCAGAAAGTCCCAAGAGCCTTTTCAAGACACACTTGGCAGTGGCTCCCCAATGGGCAGAGAAGGAAACTTTAATGTAATACGTCATCCAAGTGGCAGAGGTGGCCCACAAAATCAGGGTTCCAGGGACTCCTTTCCTGGCAAACCCTACCAGCACTCCTGAAAGGAGGCCCGGCTGCTTTGCTCTGGAAATAGTCAGGGGGCATTTATCCTTGCACCAGCATGCCTGGCTTCAGATAACTTCAGATGTTGGGTGCAAAGAATTATAGCCAGGATACACCATACCATTTCTTTCTTTTCCAAACAATTCCAACAGAATCCCTGATGTTCCACCCCGTCAGAGGGAACCAGCAGTACTTGAAATTCAAAAACTCCTTCAAAAGAGACCAGATAGAATCCGGAATTTAATCAAGATTTGTTTTAGTGCCAAAGAAGACATGAGATTGGAGACCAATTTTGGATCAGAATGTCATGAACAAGTCCATTTGATAAACAAAATTCTGGATGGTCGCGGTTCAGTCTATTCTTCCGTTTCTAGGGAAAGATGACTGGATGCTCTCGACAGATCTCCAGGACACGTACTACCACATAAAAATGGACAAGTGCTCCAGGAGATTTCTCCACTTCTGGCTGTGAGTCAGTCATCATCAGTTCAGAGCTCTACCCTTTGGTCTCATCACAGCCCCCAGGGTGTTCACCTAATGGCAGTAGTAGCATCTCACTTGAGACTGCAAGGATTCTGGGTGTTTCTGAACTTGAACAACTGGCTCATTACCACTCCCGTCAGGCATCTACTAGAACAAGCATTAGACTACGTTTTGCAGACCTGTGCTGACCTGGTGATTACCGTAAACTACAAAAAATCACAACTGACTCCAGCACAAACAGCGTTCATAGGAGGGTAAAGAATACCTTGCCACAACTGCAAAAAAATCAAGGCCCAAGTAAAAAAAGATGGTCAGAAAGAAGAGAGTAGCTGCATGACTAGTATTGCAGGCCTTAGGTTCGATGGTGGCTGCCATTACGTAAGTTCCTCTAGCAAGATTTCACATGAGAATTCATCAGTAGCTTCTAGAATCTCAGTGGCCCATTCTGTGTCAGTCAATGTCAGATCAGATTTTGATTACCAATTGTTGCAAGAAAGACCTAGCTTGCTGGATTTAGTCAGACGAAATTCTCTTAGGATGTCCCTTTGTTCCATCCCAATCCCAAGCCATTGTGACCACAGAAGCTTCCCAGATGGGGTTGGGGGGCATTATTTGGGCAAGACTGTCCAAGGCACCTGGTCCCCCATAGAGGCCGACTTACACATCAGTGTTCTAGAGCTGACAGCAGTGCTTATAGTGTTGCAGGCCTTTCAAACTGCTCTTCCCTCAGGAATGATTGCAATTGAAATGGACAATATGTCAGTAGCTTGGTACATCAACAAGCAGGGAGGAACCAAGTCGAACACCCTTTGTCAAGAAGCTCTTATAGTCTGGCAGTGGGTGATTTCTTCCAATCACTTTCTGATAGCAATGCATATTCTGGGGAGTTCCAATGTGATAGCAGACAAACTGAGCAGTTGTAGTCAGCTGCCTCAAGAACAGGCTCTCAATCCAAAAAGTGCAGAGGAAAATCTTCCACCACTGGGACCAACCGTGACCCATTTGCATTGCCCTTGTACAACAAGTGCAGCAGCTACTTTGCCCCAGTGTCCCCTCTGGGGGAGTCTCTGAGAAAATCCTCCCTTTTCTTTCAATCTCTTAATTCCTAAAGAAAGCAATCAGGCTGAAGAGCAACGTAATCCTAATTGTTCCTTTCTGGCCTAGACAGATTTAGTTCCTCTTTCTTTGGCCTTACCTGATTCAGTGGCTGTGGACCGTGGATCCATATCTCCTATCCCATCTAGAAGAATTAGTTCACCCAAACCTTCAGAACCTCAGGCTCATGGCTTGACTTCTCCAGTTCCACTAATTGCCAGGTGTGATTCTCTATCTTTCCCAGTTCATAAGATTCTTTTGGCCTCACACAAGAAAACTCTACAAAAGTAAATAGAAGAGATTTTCTTACTGGGCTCGTAATAATGACACTGATCCTTTCTCCACTCCTACTGAAAAAAATCTTTGAATTTTTAGCATTGCTCTTTGAAGAAGGATCCTCTTCCTCTACTGTTAGTGTTCATGTAGCGGCTATTTTAAATTTTCATAATGGGGCCAAAAAATATTAATTAATTTCTCATAAATTTTGCAAAGCATTCTTAAAAGGGAGCTTGTTGTTAAAACCTCTGTATAAAAATCCGATTGTACCCTGGTATCTTACCTTAGTGTTACAAATAGTAGTACAGTCCCCCTTTGAGCCTGCTGCCAACTGCGACCTAACATTTTTATCTTGGAAAACTATTTTTCTGGTAGCGATTCAAGCCTAATCTTATAAACCACCACATTTGATATTTCACAAAGGCAGTTTCCTTGAGGGTAAACCTTTCCTTTCTGCCAAAGATGGTGTCAGAAACAAATATCAATCAGACAATTAATTTACTAGTCTTTTTCCCAATTTCTCAAGGGTGAACATTCTTTGCATTTATTGGATGTCCATAGACAATTGTGATTCTATCTCCATAGAACAAAAGACATTAGAAAATATGACCAACAGTTTGTTTCCTTTTCAAACACCAGAATGGGTAAAGTCAGTATCCAATATTACCTTATTTAGATGGCTGAAGGATTGCATATCCTTCATATAGAACAAGAGGAAAGTTGAACTGCCTGGGCCTGTCAGGGCACATTCTACTAGAGCTATAGCTGCTTCAGCAGCTTTTCATTTTAAAGCTTCTATGGATGATATTTGTGCAGCTGCAACATGGGCTTCCGCACATAATTTTATTACTGATTACAAACTGGATTTGGTATCCAGGGGAAGAGCATCCTTTGGTTCTATGTTGCTCAGGAATATCCTTCCATACGTTCTCCCAAGATAGAAGGTAGCTGGGGACTCTCTCCCATATGTCAAGGAATAAATGAAGATTGACAACATCAGATAAAGAAGTTATGTACTTACCATAACGATCTATCTGTGTTGTCGATCTTCATTTATCCTCGACTCCCCACCCTCCATCTCCTTCCATTCAGACCGCCTGGTGGAACAAAATCTGGTCCTAGTTGTACATTTTTACATACATGACACAAGTGCTATTAGAATTATTTTCTGGCATGTTTGTCTGCAAACTTGATCTGAGGTAATCTGGAGATGAGCAGTCTGGGTAGGACTTAAGTTCAGGAGTTTTTGGTTCTCACTGACTGAAGTAGCATCAGAGTCGTCGGTTCCAGTGCTTGAAACCAAACCCGTATGTCAAGGACAAATGAAGATAGACAGCACAGATGGAACATTACATTAAGTACATAACTTTTTTTTTTACTCTATGCCCTGAGAGTGATTTCATTGAAATCTGGAAGCAGTAACAACTTCTTTCCACATAAAATGACCCCACCTTCATTTGATAACTAACTGAAGAGGTCTGAAGAGTTCATTCTGAATGAAAATGCTTACCGGTTGTATTATTTAATAAAGTTCATTGGTTTTTAGTGTGAAGCTGTTTTCTACATTTTTTGTTTTATTTTGAGATTTGATACGGTGGTTGTTTTGCTATTTTAGTGTTATAACTGAAGAAGTAGCATAACAAAGGGCTAAAACTGTGCCTGTAGAAGCTAGCAAATCCTAGGTGGAAGAAGGTGGCTCTACCTCATCAAACATGTGCTGGGTGATTTTGTTTTGTGAAACAGGATTATTTAGCTTGGGTAACAGATGGTTTTGAGTTGTATTCTGAATTTGGAGCTTTTTTCTTTTATTAAAATAGCATTCCACTATGCTGGTTTATATCATGCTCCCCAGTACATTTAGTGTTGACAGCAACAGCTTGGTTTATGCAATTTTTTAAAATAAAACACAAATTCTCCAGTTTCTTTATTCAGCCTGTGTTGAATGGGGTGGTCTCACTAGGCTTGTGATCTGTTTTGAGAGGAGACCTGAGATTATACTTATATTTAATAGGGGAAGTTTGTTCAGGGCACTGGGAGACTTCCACAACTCATCATTGTTGTGAGTGGGAAGCATTCTGGAGGAGCACTTCCTGTTTCGGTTCCTGGCACACAGATGGTCTGGAGAAACAGGGAGGCAGACAGAGACAGAAGGAGATGATGAAGCAGTGAAAGAAATGAAGGAGAAAGCAAATATCGAGACTGGAGAATGTGTGCAGGATTCTGAGGCAATGTTTCAAAGAAACCTGTTTGATGGTGAGTCAGCAAATGAAGGGTGTACAATTACAACCCTCTAGTCGGGAGGGTTGCAGGATGATTTACTTAAAGAAATGGTGGCACAGAGTGAACCAGAAAATGAAGGAGATATTTCCTGGGGGACTTTATAGAAAAAATACAAAAGAAGGATGCAGAGACAATCCCGAATAATAGTGATGAGATGGAAAAGAAAACATGTGCAGACAAAATAAAAGAAGGCAAAAATGGAGTAGCAGAAAATAAGGTAGAAGAAAATGAAAAACAGAAGTATGTGGTAAGGATTCAAAGTCAAGAAGACAAAGAAATGGACAGGTATGAAGTGTGGTACAATTTAAAAAGCTCCTTTGGGTGTAAAATCACTTGAGGTAAGAGCATTTATTCTTATTAACAAAGAGACAGTGTGACGTTATATTTGAAACTTTTTTTTTTCCAATGGAAAATTTTCTTGGAGAATATGAAAAAAAGAAAGATTGTAACCCAAGGACTTTTTATGCAATAAAAGCATTTACCAGAGAAACACAAAAGAAGAGTAAAGCAAACTTTCTATGGACTGGTGTCTGGGACTGTAATATTGTGTTAAAAATAGAAAGAGAAACAATTACAGATATACCAAGCATGATAAATGTGGAGGGGAATAGGGGTGATCTAAAATACTGGGGAGAACCCAAAACTTTTTTTTTTTTTAGAAAAGAAGGACATTTGATAAGTAACTGTTGCAAAAGAAAATGCTACACTTGTAGGAAAATGAAAACAATGAGTGAGAAGGTCACTGAAAAACCAATCAGTAAAAACAAAATGGAAACTCGAGCAAAGCTAGAACTTCCACCAAGTCACCTCCCAAACCTACTGTATCAGAGGCACATGGGATATATGCAAATGATCCTTATGAACATCAAGTGTTTCAGCTAATTGGTGATTCTGAATGACCATAACTTGTTTTGTCGTTTTAATGGACAATTTCAGGCCAATAAATAGAACCCCACTAGCTGTGGATATGCATATTTTAGCCTTGTTATGACCTCATCAACACAGCACAAGCAGAGTGTTTGACTAAGCAATAGAAACACAGGGCTGTTATTACCCAGCTGATGTCTAATGTCATTAGGATCACTGCAAAAATATCCCAAGCAACAAACTAAAACAATGAGTGAGAAGGTCACTGAAAAAAGAATCAGTAAAAACAAAATGGAAACTCGAGCAAAGCTAGAACTTCCACTGAGTGACCTCCCAAACCTCTTGTATCAGAGGCACATGGGATATATGCAAATGATCCTTATGAACATCTGGTGAAATGGGACATGATGTAAACAATGGGAATTGAAATGTTATAAATGTAACAAAATTGGACATTTACGGATATATTGCAAAAACGAAAATGACAATAAGGAAAACAAAGAAGAAAATGAACAAAGAGAAGAACTTTTAGTAGTAGAAATATAAGAAAAATTAGATGAGAAAAAAAACAGAGGATACGGAAGAAGGTTGTGAATTAAGTGATGAAAACACACTAGGAGGTAGTAAAATGAAGAAAAAAAGAATTATATTGGTAAAAGGGTAAAAAACAGAAAAAGAAAATTTAAAGGGATGGGTACAAAAAAAGAGAAAGGAAATGGATGAAAAAGAATACAAACCGCTAAAGACTAGAGCTTGGTATAATGATTAAGGTGTTTTGGCTCAAACACAAGGTACAGTGTTTGATTCTTTCCTTTGGAAAGGAAACTGGTTATGCTTACAGCAACCTGTTAAGAATGCTAGCCTAGTAATAAGCTATGAACTTTTGAAACAATGACTATAGGGAAAAGGTTAATTGAAAACTTTAGACAGTAAAAAGAATAGGAATTTTGCAGTGGTGTAATACATGTGATGTAGATGTAATTATATTAGAAGACACAATATTTTTA
The DNA here is from genome assembly GCF_019279795.1 of Protopterus annectens. Taxonomy (NCBI): domain Eukaryota; kingdom Metazoa; phylum Chordata; order Ceratodontiformes; family Protopteridae; genus Protopterus; species Protopterus annectens. Next base: position 965,660,279 of record NC_056728.1, read on the forward strand.
ACAAATGAAAAATTACAAACAGAGAATCTATGGGGAGGAAAGATAATTTGGAATTTGGGAAATAAGAGATGTTCTGGAATAGGTGTATTCTGTAGAACTACAGTAAATATATTAGATGTAACTTTAGGAAAACGTGGGAATATTAACCATTATAGATTTAAAATGGAATGAACAAGTATACAGAATTAGAATATTATATGATTATACTAATTGTAAAGAAAGAGAAAGCTTATTTCATCAGATTTTAGACTATGCAGTGGTAAATGTGAATATTATACTGACGGGAAACTGAGTTAAAAGGCAAGTACAAGAAGAAAGGAAATTATAAAACAAAAATGTTAGAAGTTATAAAATGTGGTAACTTTGGGACAAAAATGCGGTAGGTAGAGAACTGAAATAGAATATTTTCAAGTGTCAGAAGGTTTAGTTATATGAGAAGGGGAGTTAGTTGAAACAGGATTTTCTGATATCTTGCAGTATGGCTAGAGATAAAAGAAAACAATGAATACATAAAAATAGGCAAAGGAATAAAAAGGATAAATGAGAAAGAATGGAACAAAGAAGGAAAGAGGTAAGTAAAACAGTTATGGAAAGATCATATTACTATTAGAACATTTTATAAAAATTGGTCTGAACGGTGTTTAATATTTAAGGAAAAAAATATAAAACATTTTTTTTTTTTTTACAGTGGCAATATAATGTGATAAAAGTAAAAACAATGACGCATTGGAAGATTTAGAACACAATGAAAGAAAGTACACTGACAAAGAAAAAGAATTACACAAATGAAATCAAGAAAAAATACAAGAATTGTTATATAAACAAAGATTTTTTGCAATGAAAATGAGAAATATCGAGTTACTTAAGCAGGTTAGTAAAGAAAGAGGGCAGTGTAATGAGAAAAATAAAAAACGTAAAAGGAAAAATAGAAATAACTCAAGAAAATATGAATAGTGCAGTAAAATACGTGCAAGAAATGTTTGAATATAAAAGAAGGTAGTGAACAAATATAGAAAGTAAAGAGTTAACAGGAATAGAGAATAAAGAATTGGAAAAGGAGATTTCTTTAAATGAGCCAGATAAAGTATTGGGCCAAGTACATATAGATTCAGCTGCAGGCCCACATGCAATAGGGTATGGAATATATAAAAAATTAAAGGAATGGCAAAAAAATGTATATTTTTAAAGATTTTGAATGAATGGTTAAATGAAGGTTTTTGTGTATAAAGAAGTATGTAGTGGAATGCTTAAATTCATATGCAAAAAGGAAGACACAACAGAATTAAAAAAAACTGGAGACTGATAATATTGAATAATAATGATTACAAGATCTTTATGAAAGTAAAATGGAAAATATTACAGCATAAAGGGGAAGGGTTGTCAAAAATTATTAATGATAGAGAAATTATAAATGATATTATGAACAGAAAATAAGTGAAAGGCATGACAGAAGATCTTAATAAGGCATTTGGCACAACTGGACATGAAATCTTATGGGTAAGAATGAAGGAATATAATATAAATGAGAAAGTTAGGAAATTATGTATGTCAAACAAAAAAATAGCGATGCCACTGCGGATACGTCAGCTACACAAAAAATAACAAACAGAATAAAATGCAGCAGAAACGAGGCAGCTAAAAGCAAAATAATTTAATGGTTAGCACTTTCACATCAATCACGATGCTTCATCAGACCAAGATAACATTCTATATCACTTCCTATATATAGGCATATGAAAAACAATTACTCAATTATATAAAACTAATTAGTTACTTAAAAACTTAAAATACTAGTACAAGCATAAAACCATAAACAATATCTAAAGCAGCAACTAAATAAACATTCATATACATGACTACCAACTTTATCTAAGAAACCTAGCTTTCAAATAAGGCTTGATAGAGGCTCTATCATTGAGTCTTGGTGAACGATCTGCCTGTAATTCTAAAATTATATTAAGTATTGTAAAATCGGAGGTAAATTGGGCACTGCTGTGCTCATCCATTAAGACTGGTTCCAAGCACAGAATCTTTTCCATTTTTCAGCTTAAGATTTTCTAGTACTAGGCCTCCTTGCCTCTAAAATGACATCCATCACTGGTTTACTGAGGGATGGTAAAGGAGAGCTTAGGTAATGAGCCAGGCTGCTAGGTTCAGTGTTTGAAGCGGAGGGTGCAGAATCTGGTTTTCCTGCTGAGACAGCAGGGTAGGAGTCTGAGGCAGGTGCCATGAGGCCAACAGTGACACACTGTGCAGGAGGGGGTACCAGTGTTGGCGTGGCCAGGCTGGTGCAGTCAAAGTCATCCTTGGTTTGTCTCGTTTGATCTTTAGTAGCACTTTGGAGAGCAGAGGCAGAGGAGGAAAGGCATAAACTGACAGTTTTTTCCCAGCTGAAGAACAGAGCATCCACTTTCTAAGCTTGTCTGTGGAGAGTCATTGTGCAGAATTTTTCCAATTGATAGTTCTGGGGGGAGGTAAACAGGTCTATAAATGGGCTCCACCATTTGATTGTCAACATGTTGAAAATCCTTGGGTCCAGTTTCCACTCGTGTGGGTCCATGAGGTTTCTGCTTAGTCCGTCTGCCAGTGTATTTAGTTTTCCTGGCAGAAATTGAGCTTGTAGATGTACTTGGTAGCTCAAGGCTGTGTTCCACAATGCCATGGCTAGTCTGCAGAGGGGGTAGAATGTGGCCCTTGAAGGCTGTCAGAGCATTCTGTACATCTAACATTTTTTTTTGATTGATGTGAAGGTGCATTTGAATAGGATTCCATTTGCTCTTAATGCACTTCCCTGCCAGGTGTGCCCCCCTCTGTTGTTAGGGCTTGGGTGGCAGGGGTAGTGCGAATGGTAGCCCCTTGTTTTGGTGGCAGGCCTCTGCCCATCAAAGGAACTGTAGGTGTAGACAAGGAATGATAGGAATCATTGCTTTTAGATCCTGAGAATGTTGACCCATAGGCATTCTAGATACCATTGTAGTTTCCTCATATGCAGTCTTGCATATAGAATTAGAAGAATGCAGGAGGCCATGAACCCCAAGGCTTGTGGTATTTGCCTTGCAGATAGCAGAGTTTTTGTGGCCACTTGTTTAAAGTAGGTTGTCAAGTGAATTTCTTTCTCGGGCATGAAGAAAGCCATCTGGGAAGTTGTATTGCTCCCAGGAATATAATTTGTTGACCGGGTAACAGGTGTGATTTCTTTTCGTTTATGGTGTACCCCAGACAAGTTAGCACCCTCTGTTCAAAAGCCAGATGATTCAAAAGTATTTCCTAGATTTCTGCCTGAATTAGACAATCGTACAGGTATTGGTATATTTGAATATTTCTTTGCCTGCAAAATGAAATGACTGGAGCTGGGCACTTTGTGAATACCCTGAGAGCAGTAGATAAGCCAAAGGGCAGTGCAGAGAACTGATAGTGCATGTAGCCTGCTTTGAAGCTTAGGTATCTTCTGCAAGATTCCCTGAGTGGGATGTGCAGGTATGCTTCCTTTAAATTTAGTGTTGCCAACCAGTCATCTTTGCTTAGCATAGGAAGCAACTGGTGAAGAGTCAGCATCTTGAATTTTGGAATCACCAAAAAGTTGTTTAGAGTAGGCAGGTCCAGGATAGGGCGCCATGAATTGTCTTTTCTGGGTACCAGGAAAATTCTTCAGTAGAAACAGTATCCTTTTTTCTCTTCTGGTACCAACTGAATAGCCCCTATGCTTAAGAGAGAGTACTTGCTTTTGGGCCTCTGCTCAGTGATTTGGAGGTAGATCCGGCCAACCGCTTGGAGTTGGTAACATGTGGAAGTGAAATCTGTATTCTTGAAACACTATATTTAAAACCCATTTGTCCTGGGTAATGAGTCCCCAGTTCTTTGCATGAAGTGCAACCCCCCCCCCCCTCAAAGTGGCAGTCAGTTGAGAAGTGCTTGGAAGTTTTAAAAAGAAGTCAATGAGACAGTTTACCATGAGGGAAGTATTATTACTCCCAAATTTGGAAGTGGAGGCCCCCCACTGCTTAGTCCTGTGCGTCCCCTGGGACTGAAGCCTGGGTGCTCTGCTGGATCTGGGTTTGGACTGAGAAGGTCTGGAAGAGGCAGGAAAGGACCAATTCTTAGGTCAATGCCTACTAAATCTTGGAAGTTGTACTTGTAAAAAATCTTTAACAGTTTGCATAGATTTAGCTTTTTCCTCCATCTTTTTAAGAACCTTTTCAGCCTTGTTGCCAAACATGCAATCCTGACTTAAGGGAGCATCCAGTAATTTCACTTTAACATGATCTGCAAGGACTGCTCCTTAAGTCAAGCATGCCTCCTAAGTACAGAACCAGTTACCGCAGCCCTGCAAGATGCCTCTAGTGACTCAAAACTACACTGCAATGTATGTTTACCAACTTGTTCAGCAGAATGCATAAAATCCTGTAAATCCTTATTTTCAGCATAATCAGGAATCAACATCATTTTCTGTTTAAGCAATCCAATAATATGCTGCTGACACTTTAACACATGAAACTGGCAATTCAAGGCCCTAATGGCCAGAGTTGCAGAAGTGTATACCTTCTTACCCCATCTATCCAGCGCCCTGGCATCTCTATCAGAGGGGGAAGGATTTTTGGCAGTAGTAGCTTTAATGCCCTTGGGTCCCTGTGAAACGGTTTCAGGATCCGCAGTAGGATTTTTGAAAAGGAACTTGTAAGAGTCAGGAACCCCATAATATCTATCAGGTTTTCTGGAAGCAGGAGGTAAAGAGTCAGGGGCCATGCTAGATTCCGAAAAGGCATCATCAACAATGTCCAGTACAGGAGGCATAGCTGAAGGCTTGTGCTGGGGCAGGAGTAAGTAATCCCCAAGCCTCTTTTTAAAATAAAAGAAATCCTGACTTTCCCAATGGAAAAGCTCCCTGAGAATATGCAAGGTTTCACCAACAGAGAAATCCTCGGGGGGGGGGGGGGGGCAGAGTCCTCAGCATCAGAATCCTCATAGGTAGATAAGGGTAAATCATGGTCATCAGAGGAAACAGAAATTTCAGAATCCTGGTCAGAAGTATCATAAGCAAACTCAGTCCTAGGTCTCTTAGAGGGGGAAGGTTGGCTTCCCCCTGATTAAAGTAATAAGGTCTTCAGTCATTCTTATCATTTGTTTTTTAGGCATAGAGGCCTGACCATGCAGTCTGGGAATCAGTTTTCTAGGCATGGCTCGAGTCTTAGTCATTGAAGAAGAAGATGGCGTCGGTTTAATATGCAAGTCAGTAGACCTAAATACACCCTCAGAAAACGGTGCCTGCGCAGCGGCTCCAGATCCATCCAAGGTAGAGACATCCGCAGGTTCCAGAGTTGAAGCATCTCGTGGCATACCGGACTCTGAATGGGACTCAGTAGAGGCCTGCGAATCTGAAGTAGTGGGTATCAGGGGCTGCAAAAGCGCCTCACTGAGTACCGGCAAACTGGGGGGCCTGTCTCTGTCTTTATCTTTGCGTTTTTTTGGAATGTCGGTAGTCAGATGGTTTACCGAAGACATGTCAGGATAACTGAACCGAGCACCAAAAAATTTAGAAGTGCAAATATACCGATGACGGACAGTTCGTGGTTTAAATAAGGCACAAAACTGACAGCGAGGTATGTCGTGGTCAGGGCCTAGGCAAGGAATAGAGTACGAATGAAAATCTTTATGAGGTATTTGCTTTCCACAAGAAATGAAATTATTTACTTTTACTGACATCGGTTTAGAGCAAGAAAAAGTTTCCCCAACAGGGTACTTAGCTTTTAGTTGAAGACTTCGGTTCTGAAACGCGAAAACAATAATTTCAGGAGTCGGCCAACCGGCACTTGCGAACTGCTTCTGCTTCGGGCACCGCACAGCAAGAAAGACTGATATAATGACGTCGGCTGCATGTTTTTTACCCCTGATGACCTGACATCATGGAAGAGGAGACAGCAACCGACTTAGGGCCCAAGACTTTGTTAATCAGGCCGACTGAGGGCTACTGCAAGCAGATAATCCAAATGTAATGACTGCAACAGTGAAACATGAAGAACATCGTATAAGGGAACATGTAGCAGCAATACGTAATAATGATGTTGAGAGAAATGCTCTAGCCAAGCATTCAGCTCTATTTACTACGGTGCATGATTTTAATTTGAGTGTCATAGAATGTATATATTGAAGCCCTATGTTAGGGGACTTAAAAAAATGTAACTGAAAGGGAATTAAAATGGATTTTAGAATTACAGGCAGATCCGTTCACCGGGGCTCAATGATAGTGCCTCTATTAAGCCTTATTTGAAAGCTAGGTTTCTTAGATAAAGTTGGTAGTCATGTATATGAATATTTATTTAGTTGGTAGTTTAGATATTGTTTATGGTTTTATGCTTGTACTAGTACTTTAATTTTTAATTAACAAATTAGTTTTATATAATTGATGGTTTCATATGCCTATATGTAGGAAGTGATGCAGAATGTTATCTTGGTCTGATGAAGCATTGTGATTGATGTGAAAGTGGTAACCATTAAATTATTTTGCTTTTAGCCACCTCATTTCTGCTACAGTTTATTCTATTTAGTTATGTATGTCAGCATATAGTAATAATAAAGTAAAAAATACTTATAAACAGCTGGTTAAGCCAAAAGGTACATATGAAGATTGATGTATGACAGGGATGTCCAATCAGTTATACACTTTGCATTTGTTATGAATATATGTGAAATAAATTACAAAATGAAGGAGGTGGGGTATATAATGCCTTAAGTGTTAAGAATTCCAGTTCTATTAACATATGCAGATGACAGTATAATAACTGCAAAAAACTGAATAAAAAGTAATAATTTACACAAATGTATTATTTCAGTTACTTTTTACAGCACTTCTCTCTCATTCCCCTTTCAGAGACCTTAACGTAATAATTCTTTTTGTCTCCATCTTTTCATTTATTGACCACTGTCCCTGCGAACGGATTTTCTCTCAGTCCCCCACTTGCTGAATCCTTGGCCACTGACCACATCTGCAGTGAAGAAACCAGCTAAAAGGACTCAAGGGCTTTAAAAAGAAAATAAGTTACTGTAGGTGCCTGGCTACGTTTCCCTCTTAGCCTGCTGCTGTAGAAAGTACCTGGTCTAAATCAGAAATAACTGGCTCTACCCATGGCTAGGGACAGCAGCTGCTCCCCACCCCCATCAGCTGTAAATACATTCCCCAGTTAAACTTTTTCTTTTTAGTTATCAGTAAAAGAAGATAAAGCTCTAGGTAAAGCTCTAGGTAAAAAAAAAAGGTAACACAGTAGATACATTGGAATTGCCCACTTGTAAAATAGAGGCAAAAAGGTACTTAAACTGCCACTTTTTGTCTGCTTCAAACTAGGTATCTACCCATAAAGGACACAGCTGAAATCAGGTCTATAGATTGTTAGGAGTTATTAGAATCTAGTACAGAAAAACAATTTGGCTATTTAGACATTTACCCTGCAATCTTTAGCCTGGGGGGGGGGGGGTTCTAGCCCGCTCCGTTCGTTACGTTCACTTCGCTCCCCTCCCTGCCCCCTATTCTCACCCACCCCCAGTACCTCTACATTTATTCTTAGCCTTAACCCCACCCCTAATTACCACCAATTAGGCTACACCACTAGTCACCCCCTCCCCCTACATCCAACAAAATCATACTACTACCTAATATAACCAATCCTAACCTGCATAGTTCTTGCTCACATTACATCCTACCAAGGCTCCACAGTCACATGCCCCAACAACTTCCACTGTACTCTCTCAACACCCTCCCTCAAACATTTACACTATAACTACACAACCCCTGCTACCAAAAACATCCTCGCAATACACACACTTCATTACCAAACACCTAACACACTCAAAAATAAAATATCCCTAAGATACCATAAGCAATTTACTATCTATATAAAACATATCCTAAACACCTGGTGTCTAACCTTTTGGCTTGCTGGGGCCGCATTGAACGAACAGAAATTGTCTTGGGGCCGCATATAAAATATATCATATAGTTAACTCTTTCAATGCCGCAGGAGACCAAAGTTGATCTGGCTGTACTGTAGGTGCATTCGAACAATGAATAAATGTAATAAATGCCTAATATTTGCTTTAAAATTCTAATTCTCATTCTAATTCTCTAATCTAACAGTTAACTCTAACATCTTAGTTAATATATATATATATATATATATATATATTTTTTTTTTTTTTTTACAAATAAACAGATATTCACTACAGCACTAGCATTTCTCACTGGGAAATCCACTCCAGCAGTCCAACTATATAAAATGTCAATATTAGCAGTCCTACAGTACTATAATCCATAAAAATAAGCCAACAAATTGGCAATAAAGTAAAGAATTCACATTACTGACTTAATAAAACAATTCTGAATAAGCTACAAGAGGGTCTCACCCAAACAAATGACTGGTGCCAGAAACATAGCCTCAAGCTATATGCCAAAAAATGCATCATCATCCCCTTTGAGGAGAGTAATGTCCCCACAAATTATCACATTAATAACAATGTTGTAAGGACACAATCAGTCGTGAGGTGCTTGGGCACCCAGGTTGATAGAAACCTGACTTTTGACCACCATGTTGTCTCCATTGTACGGAAAGCTTTTTACATGGCCCACCTCATTAGTAAGGGTATCAGCCAGGGACAAGGAGGTCATAACATCCCTGTATTCTTCCTTTACAAGAGCAATTATTGAGTGCAACGCCCCTTTTGACATGTGCCTCCACAAAATACCATGTCAAAAGAAAGACTACAACCATTTCTGATAAAAAAGGTCAAAGGACTGCGTTCACTTAGTTATCCAGACTAAAAAGCTTCTTGCTTTCCTCTGTCTCTCACTGGCCCCTATAAATTTCATCACTGGCTTGCTTTCCACGCTAAGATAGATCCTGCCTTAATGGACTTTCTCCACCTCAGAAATACTGGTTATATTTAAAACGCTCACTACAAAGATCACAGTCTTCACTGCAACATAAACAAGCCACTTTGTATGGACAGGTTCTTGACACAAAATCCTTCAACTTCTGTAAAAAGCTCCTCTCATTATCAAACAAAGTAGTTCAGCAATACGACAACTGGATGGATAGCCATAAATGTACTCCTTGAGTAAGTAGCATAGCCTTCATCAAACCGGATGGAAAATCCACATACTAAACTTTCCTATCTGGATGGTTAAGATCTAATATTGGTTACTCAAGTCTACTTGCCCAAGAAGAGGGGCCTATTTAACTAAGAATTCCATTTGCAAAAATATATTCAGTATACATATTAAGTCTCTCTCTCTTACACATACAAAAGGAGCCCCTACTAGTAAAATAGGCAACCTCAGTAATCACATGGCACAGACTCAATGAATGAAATTGTCTGGAAGTCAAAATATCTGAAAAAAAGATGGATTCATCCAAGCAATTTCCCACCACCAAAAGGACCATCAATAAATCAACAAACAACTGCTCAGCAAAAAGTAAATCAATAAGAAATCCATAAACTCTGTAAGATTATACTACATACTGGAGTAAACATATAACTTCCGTCCAATGTAAAATCATTTGACATTCAGACATTTTAATTTGTGCAGACGTTATTCACAGACTGACAGTTTACTGAGCTGTAATGCTGACCTCTGCTTTTGAAAAAAAAATTCCCAGACTTTGTCAATAGCTCAAAGTGCAGAGAGGATTATTTTTTTTATTTATTATGTATTTATTTATTTTTGGAAAACATCTTTAAAACTGTTAAATTAATCCCACACCCAGAAACACAGAAAGGTTATTGTGATAAGTAAACCACAGACTGCTGCAAGAAATCAAAGTCACATTAGCACTCTATGCTTATGTCCGAACCAATGAAGCATACCTGTCAATTCCAAAAGAAGTAGCTTAATAAGAAAGTTATTTGCAAGGTTACATGGCAGTTAATACTGGAAATAAGCAGAGATATTAAAAAAGCTCTGTTTCTCATAATTATGCTAAAAAAGTCTTCCAAGGTAAATACAACCTTCTAATTTAGCATGGAACCATACCTCTCAACCTTAGAGCAAGAAATCTGGACCAAGCGAAAAATAAGTGTGTGACACAGGCCCAAAAATAGTTATGCATCACAGACACCATTGAAACAGCTGTAGCTGCAAACATTATACATCACATATAACGTTTTTATCCTATCATTGTCAGTTAAGCATTATATGGCTCATTCAGTCCTGCCTTCTTTTGCGACAAAGAAAACCATGCTTTGAAATGACAAATGCATTAAAAATAATAAAACACATTGCATCCACATCCTGCAACTTCCTACCTGCAAACAACCACAGAGCTTTCACTGAAACTAGGGCTGCTTATTTCCCCAGAATGAAAGCTCTTCCTAATTAAGTCTAATGGTATACAATCTACCAGGATCTGGACTACCTGAAATAAATTAAATTATAGCCTGTAAATTGCAAGTGCACTTTGTTTAATTAAACTATATTTCAAAACCCACTTGCTGCATTTTTTCAGTAACATCCCAATATCCATTTCCAGGTCACTTTAGAAGGCATTGGCAGTGGTAGGACTTGGCATCCTCCAGATCCCTACAGGACCACATTCATACTGCTAACATTGTCCATTAAATGTAAATATCAATCCACTGTAAGTGGCAAGAAGCCAAGTCTTAAAAAATCTACTTTTGGCATGCCTAGTATCCAAGTATCAGGTTTTGAAACAAAGAAACATATTCTCCACAGTCTGCAAGTCTCTCTCTAATATTCATCTACTGTTGCAGCACTCTCAACAGAAACACACACACACACACACACACACACACACACACACACACACACACACACACACACACACACACACACACACACCAAAACCCCCAACATTTAAAAAATGACATTGTGCCCACCTGATTTGCCAGTATTGATGATCCACCAAAGATATGCTTGCTGTTGTCCAATCTACCACTACTTAGAACCCCTCAATGATAAAACAGTGCTGGCTGGGTGCATTTTTGTTTGTCAAAAAAAAAAAACAATAAACTTTATATGCTACAGTCCCACATTAGTCAATCCACTACTGACCCACTAACCCTAGGCTGCTGTCTCACTCTTACTCCCTGGAACTGCATTACCTTGGATGACTACTTTTATTTCCTAAGCAAAAGACACAAATTGGAAGATGAGGCAAAAATCCAGACATTCTTCAAAATCCATACAGTTGAGAGGTATGATTTCATATTCAATACAACACTCTCCCCCTGTCAAGAAAGCTGCAATTTAATGAAAGTGCACTTTTAATGTAGGATGCATTTGTGAGCTAACTTGTGTGTTCAGTAGGTAGACTGATCATCGTTAGTCTCTTTGTGCAAGTGTCTCTCTCTGTCATGCACACACACACACACACACACACACACACACACACACACACACACACACACACACACACACACACACACACACACACACACACTCTTCTACTTTCACACACATTCTGCTTTCATATATGCACTCACTCCATACTTACCTATTAACACAGGTTATGTGCTTCTTTCAAAGGCAATGGCAGCAAATCCATACACGAGTCCCTCTTCAGCAAGAACACACACAGACTGATTCTTTGGCAAGAAATAATGGCACGAACACACAGACCCTTCTTTGGCGCAAAAAAAATCAAAACTAGAAGGATGCTTTGGCGCATCTGCACACCGATGTTAGAGTTACAGGTCACGGGCGTGAAAAACCCAACAAAAAAGTGTTTTGGGGCATGCGTACATCGATGTTGGAGTTAGAGGGCCGCAGGTTGGACACGTCTAAACTAGCCCTCGCTGGAGACATCCATCCAAACCCTGGCCCTCCCAAATCCAACCCAACCACAAACTCTAGTCCAAGCAACCCAACCACAACTCAACTCCTAGCCAAGAAAAAACAACAGACCTACTTATAATGTCCCTAAACATCAGAAGCATATGCAATAAAATCCAAGAACTACATGCCAGCACAAGCATATATTCTCCAGATATTCTCTTCCTAACTGAAACCTGGCTCAAACCTCACATCAAAAGTGAGGAAATACTTCCACCTGAATACAACATCCTTCGCAAAGACAAATTGTCCAAAAAAGGAGGTGGTGTAGCAATGATATTTAAACACCACCTCAATGTTCAACTCCTGAACACATCTGCCCCTCACCACAACAATGAATAAATCCTTTATGCCAATCCCACACAAAACAATCAATATCACAGGATGCTATTTCCCACCAGGGCAAAATATTACACCCCTAGAAAATTTCTTGAGCGGGGCTACTCCATCTCTACCCCAGGAAACCATCATTCTCTGCGACTTTAACTTCATCTGGCTATCCTGTAATAACAATCTCCCAACCATTCACCTTAATCTCCATGGGTTCACTCAACTCATCCAATCCCCTACCCCAATAAACAAAAACCCTAACAATCATACCTTACTTGACTGGATCCTAGTCAATAAAGCCCCTCATTTTTACCTAGCAGGCTGCTTACCTGACAGTTTTAGTGACCACTCCCTTCGCTCACTTTCCTAATTCTGCACCACACAGTCTCAAGCCTGTTATCCACAGGCAAATACGAACAAGTCCAACTTCAACCCCAACTCCTTCATCTCCTCCCTGCAAAAAATGAACTGGTCACCACTAAAATACCTCAACCTAGATGAGGCTGTCCACTTCTTCAACAGTACCTTCCTCTCCATCCTAAACACCCATGCTCCTGTAAGAAATGCCAAAGTCAGATCCAGGCGTGCCCCATGGTTACAAAAGACCACCAGAACCCTAATGAAATCCAGAGATAAGGCCTGGGAGCACTGGCGACTAACAAAAATATAACTCAGATAGGCAATCATTCCTTGAACTGCACAATAAAGCCAAAAAGCAAACAAAATTAGAGAAATCATTCTACTATAAATCCACTCTAAACTCTACCAACCACAACCCTAAGCAATTATGGTCCATTAACACTATACTCCACCCAGGAAAGGTTTGATACCCCCCAGCCGTCCATTTCAGGTTCCAGGGCTGTCGCCCAATCCAGGTATACTTGGTTCTCCCAACTGGAAGGAGCAAATGAGCAGATTATGTGAAGGAAGTCTTCTAAAGGATTTATAAAATATGGGTCAGAAAAGAACAGAAGTAAATGCTTCCAAAACGTACATCACTTAGGGGACAGTCCAAAGAAACTAAGAATTTAAAAGTTCTGAGGTATTTCATAACCACTCCAGAAAAAAAATGTTTAAAAGGTACACTTTTCAATGTAAGCCAGCGGCTGGAAATGTAATATTTTAATAAAGAGTAAACAAAAACTAACATTTTTAATGCGTCTTCAATTAACGGCCTGTTATTCAAAGAATTATAGTGAACTGCCTAGTTAAGTTAAACTAAATTAAATTTAATTTCTTAAGCCAGGAAATGAAAAGCCCACTGGTATCACCTGCTAAAAAGTCCTTGAACTGGGACATACCAAGTATGAATGTACAACAATGCTAGCTTTAGTGCTTCTCCTAAATAACAAGAGACACAAAACTGCGAGAAGAAAGGATGATGGTTATCGAGGAAAGCTACTGACACAGCTGAATCTTACTAGAGATCATGCACAGATTACAGTTAAACTCACCACAGCTGGATATGTAGCTTGCTGCTGCTGCTGCTGGTATAGTGAATGTACAAGGAGTCCTTGCTGCATCATCTGCTGCTGATACTGTAAAGAAAATAAGCACACTGTTAACGATTTTAGGGAAGAGAGAGCAGGGGACATTCAAATTACAAATTCAGCTACTGCACTACCCTGTGGACAAAGTAACACTTAAAAGATGTACACAGCTACTTCAAGCTGCTGAATTTCCAAAGCATCTTGCAAATCATACAGATCCCACAAGCCATAATCATCAGGGCTTCATTTAAATAATTTATGGTAAAGAAGCTAATCATGACATACATTCTTACAATCGTTGGCACATTCCTATCTCACATTTTCAAGTCTGATCTTACTGTGCTTGCTAAAAACTTATTCTTGTCATTTATACAGCTTGACAAATTTTATTTTGTTCTACATTTCTTAACCAGCTATGTCAACTGGTCCATAAACCCTATTCAGCCACAATATGTCAGCATGCCAGAAACAGCAAATATTAAACACATTTCTGCATGATTACAATATTTACATACAATCTCTTAGCTTTTAGAACATTAACTTCTTACCCTTCATAACAACATGAACAATTACAGTATGATTGCATTGGTTTCAAATAGCAGCTTCATGCTTATAACATATAAATTCACATAGACAATTAATATAATTCTTCATTATGCACAGTTCTGCTGAATAAATGTAAGTGATTTAAATTAAAATGGCATATATATTATATATGTGGGTCTACTTCTACATTTCAAACTTTCAAAACGTCTAATTTCTTATGGTGACGACCATAAAATAAGAAGTTATGTATCTACCATAACGTTCCATGTTAGTTGTCTTCTCTCGCCTTCTTTCTTGCTTGATGGGTTCGGAGCCGACTCGGCACTTGCTAAGCTCAAGAGTCACTTTTACCAGCTCGAGGCAGCCCCATATCCCATGATGCAAGGCGGTAACACCGTACCCAGATCTCGTTTGATGACAAAAGGGCAATAGCACCAAGCATAAACACTTCCCAAAGGAAGAAAGCAGAAGAAAAACCTGCAGGATGGAAGAAAGACCAGCTCTGTATGGTCTTTCAGCATAATTATACCTTGTAGAAAAAGGTCTGTCCAGGCCTGGGGGAAGGAGGGAGGGTCGCAAGAAAGAAGGCGAGAGAAGACAACTAACATGGAACGTTATGGTAGGTACATAACTTCTTAATGTTAAGTTGTCAATCTCGCCTTCATTCTTGCTTGATGGGACCGCGTCCTAGCACCTCTATCCTGGGTGGCTCAATGGAACAGACTCTTGAGGACTGTAGAGCCAAAACTGGCTCTGTCCCTGGAGGCCAAGTCCAATTTGTAATGGGAAACAAAGGTATGAGGAGTGGCCCAAGTGGCGCTGCACAAATAGTGTCTAAAGGAAGTCTAGCTTGAAAGGCTGTAGAAGTAGCTAAGCTTCTAGTTGAATGTGCTTTAGGTTTTGAGCACAGCTGTTTTCCCTGAGCTGATAAATTTCAGAGATGACAGAAGAAAGCCATCTAGATAAGGTAACTTTAGAGACAGGAAGGCCTTTCTTGTTATCAGCATAGGAAACAAAGAGTTGATCGGATTTCCTAAATTGTTTAGTTCTGTCCAAATAATATCTGAGTTGGCGATGGACATCAAGATAATGTAGTTTTTGTTCTGATCTGTTTGAATAGTTTGGAAAAAATACAGGGAGATCAATGGATTGATTCAAATTAGTCTTTGAGGCGACTTTAGGCAAAAAGGTCGGATTAGTTCTCAATGATACTCTGTCTTTGTGAAAGACCAAATAGGGGGGTCGAACCGATAGAGCATGAAGTTCAGACACCCTCCTGGCAGATGTAATAGCTACTAGGAATAAGGTTTTCCATGAAAGAAATTTCAGGGAGCAAGAAACAGCTGGCTCGAAGGGGGGAAGAATCAAGGATGTCAGCACTAAATTTAGATCCCACTGAGGGGGAGGACTCCTGACTGGAGGTTTCAGGAGGAAAATTCCTTTTAAGAAGGCTCTACAAAGCCTGTGGGACATAATATTGTGATCTGCGAACCCGACATGAAAGTTCGAGATAGCAGCCAATTGAACTCTAACTGTGGAAGAAGAGGATCCTGCATGAAAAATCTCCGCTAAGAAATCCAAAACTGCCTGAACTGGAGCAGTGAAGGGATCAATATTTTTGGCTTTAGCCCAATAAGAGAATCGTTTCCATTTGCTTGTATAAATCCTCCTGGTAGAGGATTTTAAGGAAGCTACTAGAATGTCTCTAACGGGGTTAGAGATCAAAGGAAGCCTGGCTAAGGAAGGAAGTGGAGCAACCATGCTGTAAGGTTGAGAGAAGGTATAGACCGGTGCAGCTGACCGGATTGGTGAATCAGAAGATCTGGCACTGGGTCCAGATGCCACGGCTGCACCAAAAGGTGACGATGGAGGAACGGGAAACAAATTTGTCGAGGCCAATAAGGAGCAATGAGAATCATTTTGGCTCTCAAAATGGTTGCTTTCTGGATAACTTGAGGGATCAGAGGAAATGGAGGAAAAGCATAAAGAAGTCCCTGGGGCCAATCCTGGGTCAGAGCGTCTCTGGGGGGATGGCCTGGTAGAGGGAAGAGAGAGAGAAGAAGTCTGGGCATTTGCTGTTTTGGGGAGTAGCAAAAAGATCGCAACACGGGCGACCCCATTCCAGAAAAATCTCTTCCACTATAGATTGCTTGAGAGACCACTCGTGAGGCATGAGAATAGCTCTGCTCAATCTGTCCGCTAAAATGTTGGTTTTCCCAGGGATGTGCGTTGCTACCAGAAACCGATGAGAGGAGATCACCCATTGCCAAAGTCTGAGCGCTTCTCGACACAAGGGGTAGGACTTGGTTCCGCCCTGTTTGTTGATATACCAAACTACAGACATGTTGTCTGTGTGGACTGCAATTGTCCCTACGGGAAGAAAGTCGTTGAGGGCTTGCAACGTTAAAAGCACTGCTCTCATCTCCAGGACATTTATGTGCAGGTGGTACTCGAACGGTTGCCACGTCCCATGAACCATCCTGCCCTGATAATGCCCCCCCCACCCGATCAGGGAGGCATCCGTGGTGACAGTGGCTACCGGGGATGGGGTACAAAGTGTCTGCCTTGGTGAATCTGGGGAGATGTGATCCACCAAGCAAGATGATTTTTGCAAATCTGTGTCACCAGAATTTGGTGACGCATTGGAAGTTGTTGGTAAGACCACTGAGTGAACAACATCCACTGAAGAAGGCGCATGTAGAAGCGAGCCAGGGGAAGAAGAGTAATGGCCGCAGCCATGAGGCCTAATACCTTTAGAACCATTTTGGCCTGTACTTTCTTGTTGGCTAGAATGATCCTGACATGACTTTGAATGTCTGAAACTCTTTGATCTGTAAGGGTAGCTGATATCCGAACAGTGTTTAAGTTTGCGCCTATGAAAGTAATAGACTGGCAGGGTGATAAGGATGACTTTTCGAAGTTGATCGAGATGCCCAAATGAGAACAAAGATTTATTGTGTAATCCCTGGCTTGAACAAGCTGATGCCTGGTGGTGGCTGAAAGGAGCCAGTCGTCGAGATACGGAAACACCTGGAATCCTTGACATCTCAGGTGAGCCGTGACCACTGCCATGCATTTGGTGAACACTCTGGGGGCTGTAGTGAGACCAAAGTGCAGGGCTCTGAACTGGAAATGACTGGACCCCAGCCGAAAGCGGAGAAATCTCCTGGAGCGTCTGTGAATTTTTATGTGATAGTATGCATCCTGAAGATCTATTGAGCACATCCAGTTGTCCTTCTGTAAGAAGGGCAGAATTGACTGAAGAGTGACCATTCGGAATCTTGTCTTCCTCACAGACTTGTTGAGTCTGCTGAGATCCAATATTGGTCTCCAGTCTCCGTCTTTTGGGGACCAAAAGAACCTTGAGTAGATTCCGGCTCTGAATGGTCTGTTGTAACTGGCTGAATGGCTCTTTTTTGCAGTAGTTTTAAGACTTCTAACTCTGCAATTTCCCTTAGACCGGGTGGTACATCTGGAAGGGAATTTGAGGGATAGAAAGGACTTTCCTCGAAAGGAATTATGTAACCCTCGGATATGATCGACTGTACCCATCTGTCTTGAGTGAGGGAACGCCAGGCTTCTGGGTACAGCGATAGTCTTCCCCCGACTGCCTCCAAGGAGGGACAGCCGGGCAACATCTCAGGGATGCTGAAAAGGCTTGTCAGAGAGAGACTCTCTGTTTCCCTGGTTTTGTGGACCCTCTGCCTCTAGAGCGGCGTCTGTTGTTGTTACCCCTCTGCCTCTAGGGGTAAACTGACCACGTGAATCCGGGCGTGACTCCTTGGGATTTGGAACCACATTTTCCCACCCTTCTGTCCTTTGGGGTAAGGTCTAGAAGGGGTGGAAAACGGACTCCTGACAGAAAGAGTTTTGCCGTCCTGCTCACACCTGGTCAATGTTTCCTTCACTTGAGGGCCAAACAAAGCTGACCCATCAAAGGGAGAGTTTGTGAAGGACGCCTTAAAGGGATCTGCAAAATTACATAGCCGCATCCAGGCTTGGCGTCTAAGAGCCACACCTGTACCTGCGGCCCTACACGCTCCATCAGCAGCATATGATATTAGCCGCATGGAGGAGTTTGCAATGGAGTTAAGGGTTCCTAGCTGCGAAGCAATTTTTTCCTGAGCCCCTGCAGCTGTAGGATCCTGCACAACTTCACCTAGCTCCTTAAGGATATCCCTTTGGAGTCTGGTGAAGTGACATAGGTAGTTCAGCGAACGCATAGCAAAGGTCGCTGAAGAAAACATCCGCTTACCATAACTATCCATGGTCCTAGAGTCCTTATTAGGAGGATGGACAGGTACGGAAGGATCTGCAAGTTCCTTCTTGGTGGCAGCCGCCACCACCATGGCATCAGCGGGGACACCTTTTGTGAGGAATTGCTTGTCCGACGGGGCAGTAATAAATTTAGAAGGCCTCCTAGGGACTGGCTCTACAGAGTCAGGAGCAGCCCACGCCTTTCGGGCAATAACCTGCATAAGGGGGTCGAAAGGCAGAGACACCCAGGAGGTGGAGGGCCGAGATCCAAATGCCTCCAGGTATACTGACTCATCCTCAGAGGGATTATTGTGGGCCAGTTTCCCCTCTGTCTAAGGAGTTCTAGGATGTCTGAGAAGGAGACATCCTCAGAGGGGGATCTTGGGGATCCTTCTGACTCATCTAAGTCAGTATCTGAAGTGATAGACTCGGGGGAGTCTACGTGTTTCCTCTTACAAGTCCTCTTCCGCGGAGGATCTCCCGACAAATCAGGAGAATCCTCGGAAGAGGGGGATATTCCCAGTGGGGAAACCTGAGGCGGAGGATCTCTGGGTCCTGTAGCAAGAGAAGTGGCAGAGATGTCAACAGGCACTATAGAGGGAGGAGCTAAGGGAACAGACTGCTGGCTGAGACCAGTGGCCAGCACACTCTTCATCACCTCGAAGGCTCCCCTCCCAGGCAGGTCCGAGAAAACCCGCTCCGAAGAACTAGGAACTCCAGGGCCCACCGAAAGGGAAGGCTCCGAGGCAGATGTCGGAGCCGAGCTCACCAAGGCCGAGGCTCCAAGGGGAAGAGCGGGCTCGGACAAGGGTCCGATGCCACTCACCCCCTCGGAGGAGACCAGGGAAGCCTGGCCACCGAATCCCTCTAAGGAAGGTCTCGAAGAGGAGATAAGAGTAGAGGCTGAAGGAACAGAAGGGGGTATCTGTCCCTCAGCCGTAGCAGTAACCATTCCCAAAGACTCCAACTCCAAACTCTGGGGTAGAGTCGAAGGAGGAACTGCAATGGGGTGTGGACCAATAGTAGTCTGCTGAGACGGACTATGTAGCATTTGGGCCAGTGCCTGTGACTTAAGTAATCTACTGACCACTCTCTCTAAATCATGGTCAGAAAGCCTGGAAGACCTTGAAGATCGGCTCCGATGGCTCCGTTCCGAGAGGAGAGGCGAAGCCGGAGCCGAAAGTATCGGCTCCAAGGAAGGGGACCTAGACCTCTTCCTCGAAGGAACCATCGGAGCCGATGAAACCACAGAAAGTGTCGGAGCTGACAACTTATCGGCGCCGACAGGTAGCTTCGATGCATCGGCTCCAGCCGGAGCCGTAACGGTGTCGGAGCCGATCGGAGCCGACACCGATGCCTGAGCCACATGGTGGTCGGAACCGATCGGAGCCGACACCGAAGTGGTCGAACCAGAATCGGCACCGATAGCCATCGGTGCCGAAGGTTTATGTAAAGTACAGTCGGCTCCAGCCGGAGCCGATCTCGACTCTGAAAGAGTCGGAGCAGAGGCCACAGGCTTGGACACAGAAGCCTGGGCCTTGGAAGACTTTGAAGTCTTAGATGGAGCCGACTTAGCCGGGGAGCCCTCCGGCTTAAGAAGGCCCCTCAAAATTAATTTATTTCTTCTTTCCTGCAGGACTCTCTGGCTGAAAGAGTGACAAATAGCACAGGAGTCCTGCAGGTGAAGAGGCCCCAGGCAGTAAAGGCAAGAAGTGTGACCGTCTGTCAGAGACATCTTCTGACAGCACGAGTCACACTTCTTAAAGCCTGAGACCCTTTCCTTAGACATAATGAATCACACACACACAACACTAGTCCAAGAAATTAAATTATATAAAACTATCAATAACAGACACACACACCCTAACAAGGGGGGGATGGGATGGGAGAAAGTCTGACTACAAATTTTTAAGGAGTCAGGGAAAATCTTGTCAGAAAAGGACTAAAACTGTATTAAAACTAATTATCTAAAGTTTTTTCTGAAGAAAGGGGCAAAAGTAGTAATATAACAATCACTTACCAGGAGCTGGTAAAAGGAGGACCTCATCAGCGAAGCGGCAAACGAGATCTGGGGACTTACCGCCTTGCATCATGGGATATGGGGCTGCCTCGAGCTGGTAAAAGTGACTCTCGAGCTTAGCAAGTGCCGAGTCGGAGCCGAGGATCGTCTCCGAACCCATCAAGCAAGAATGAAGGCGAGATTGACAACTTAACATTCAACGTTTTGAAAGTATGAAATTTAAATAAAAAAAAAAATTAATGTCCCCCTCCATAACCCCTGCTAATTAAATATACCAACTCTGAGATCGCAGTACAGCTAGGAAAACGGTTAATATACCATTCTGCACTGTACAGCGATCTCCATTTAAACTGTTTGAACTTTCAAAACATTGATCGTATGGTCTTGAACGTAAGAAATTCAACGTTTTAAAAGTTCAAAATTTAGAAGTAGACCCATTAAATATATATGGGTCTACTTCAAAAAAGAAAAATCCCACTTACTCTATTTCTTATGATCAAGAAGAAAGCATTGAAACCTTACATACACAAAACTTCAAATCAACGAAAACGTCAACCAGGAAAGGAACCACTTTGCCACCAGGACAAAATACACAAATCAAAGCATGTCAAACCCACCAAACTGGGAGGCTTCGCCCTCCCCAACTAAATATATCAACTCTGAGATCGCACTATAGTGGGGAAAAGGGCAAACTCCCTCATGTGGCCAAGTGGTTCCTTTCCCAGTTGATGTTTTCGTTAATGTGAAATTTCGTGCATGTAAGGTTTTGATGTTTTCGTCTCAATCATAAGTGATTCGAGTAAGTGGGATTTCTCCCTTTTAAAGTAGACCCATACAGATATATATATATATATATATATATATATATATATATATATATATATATATATATATATATTACACACACACACATAGCCACACCCACACACAATCGTATTATATTGTACTGTCCAGTTAGCACTGAATGTAGGGCGATATACAAGTACACCTTTAGTGTACTGTAGAGGAAATTACCTGTGCTTTAGTAACAGGCTGTTAATCTTACATTAACCATCAAATGGCAAACCACTATCCCTAATAATAAATATGGACAAGGTTTCATAAATTTTGTGAATCCCAACTCCACTGAACAAACTGTCAACTTTCCCACTACAGACTCTAATGTCACTGACCTTGTCCTTATCAACATAACCCAGACCTGCACCCTACCTGCATCTCCACCTTCCTAGTTAAACACAATGAATATGCATTCTACTCCTTTAAAACCTGTGGCAGTTCTCTAACAAAACCCACATTCTGTAGGATTTATACTAAGCAAACATGTTACTGTCCTCAGGTGACCTACAATAGTTCTTAAGTAACTGTGCTCTTGCCAAATTCATTGCCACAGCTGCATGTTTACTTCTGACTTCTAAGTGCACCTAAACAGCTGTAATGAGAAGATCATCTCTATCCACTCTAGATACAGTGAGAAACTTAAGAGCAGAGTCTTATGATGGGACTCTTACATTAGCAAACACTGTACAATAAAAAGAGAAACTGCATACTATATATAGCAAAGCTCCAAATACCAAAAAAAAAAAAAAATTACAAGACAGCTTGCCAGGAACATCAAGTGTATTATTAAAATATACAAGTCTGAATATGAACTTAGGATTGTTACCTCCACTAAAGACAGCAATATCTTCAACTATGTTAAGGCACTTAGAAGTAATACATAGTGGTGCTTACAACTTGTACAATATTGCATACTCTAATCCCAAGTCAATATGTTATGGTACACATTTAGCTCCAACCACATGCATATCCACCTTGTTTTGCTTTCCAATATGCCAGTCTTCTCCACCCCAACATAATTCTTGATCAAATCATGTTTGCTCTTGCCAAAACCAAGAACTCTACATCCACAGGTTCATAGGTTGGTACTAGGCTATCGGCCCTAGGGCCTATACAAGCCTAGCCATAACAATTCCCTGGATATTTCTTCCCACAATATTTACTTCCCTGGAACATCTGTCTAGCAGGGCAACTGACGTGATCCCCAGGGGGAATTTCCTATCTCCCATCCAATCGTCAAGGTTTCTTCTGAAGATGGCCAATGAGGCACTCTGCTTGATATGTATGGGCAGTCTATTCCAAAGTATGGGGAGTTTCTGGGTCAGGAACCTATCCCTCCAGCATGCTTTGTTCATTGTGATAGCAAGGTTTAGATCCCAGGAGCATGTGGCTCTGAGAGATTGGGATTTCTTTAAGTGGAGCATGTCCAACAGCTTTATTCGTTTGATGCTTCAGTCTCTTTCATTTATTCTTTCACTTCTATTTGTCATTTTCCAACTTAGCTGTTCATCATATTGATTTAATACTACTACGTTTTACAGCCCCTTTTCAACTTCTGAAAGCATCTAGTCTATTTTTTCTTCTAGTTTAGTGGAAGCCATCGTTTGCACCAATGCTGCACATAGGTTTGCTTCCAGCAGATCAGCCTCGAGATTCATTTCATCCAGAACTCATACTTCTCTTTTTTTAGTTGATTTTTTTTTTGTTTGTTTTTGCAGATTTTTTTTTTTTTTTGCTGACATTAAAACAGAGTATTTGCTAGTCAATAACTGAATGCATCCCAAATGTACAACTCTTATCTACTATGTTTTATACTTTCTTAGTTTTCACACTGGGAGATCTTTAGTGTTCTTCTCAATCAGCCAACATTTTGGGAGTCTTGTCATGCATATCTTTAAAGTTAAATGTCTCTTATAAGCACAACTGCTCTGCTTTGGGGCATCCCAGACCTTTGTTTGGGAATACCCAAAGTCCCACGCTGACATACCACAGACAAAAAGTCCAACCAGTGAAAAAATAGCAAACATCAAATAAGTTTAAGATCAAAATGTAACAGACTAAATCCCCCGAAGGAGTACTTGTATGCACTCCTCCACTCATGAGCTCGCACAGCAGACTACAACAGACGGATTTAATTGAGTGACAAGAACAAACAGGAAATGCCAGACCATATGTCGGCCTTTATACTGAAATGCTACCATGGTGGGGAAGTGGACTGGCTCATAATTGGGTGGGACATAGGACTCTGCTACTACAGAGATCCAACTTTTTCAGATGATTTGGTCTTGATAAATGTGCAAAAGACACTTTTAAAGCAGGAAAGCTGCAGCACCAAGAAAACATCAGTTAGGGACAAGAATGTGATATAAAAGAACTTGAGCAAGAGGGGGTATATAAATATTTGGGAATCGAAGAAGGATCAACAATAAAACATGAACAAATGCAAATAAAACTCAGTAAGGAATATTCTAGAAGACTTAAATTAATCCTGAAAACAGCACTGACACCTAGGAACAATGTTTAAGCTACAAACCAATTTGCTCTTCCTGTCGTAACTTACAGCTTTGGAGTGACTAGCCCCAAACGGTGCTGGACAAATTAGACAGGAAAACACGAAGGATGCTTCATGCTCATCAAATAGTTTGTAAAAATAAGTGCATACCAAGACTCTATATAGTCCCCGTTCCGAAAGAGGTATGGGGCTCCTTGAATTTAATTACATGTATATCTCTGCTTATCTCACAAGACCCAAAAATAGTGAAAGTTTTGAAACACGAGGAGAATAACTCTAAGAGGACATCCCTTCATAATCTAGCAGAAGCATATCAGCATCAAGTAGGAATGGAAATCAAACCAGAAGTAAATAAAAATCAGGCAGCAACTGAATGTGCCAAAAAACAAAAGAAAGAACATAAGGTGAAGGATCAGATGAGTAGGCAAGAAATGTGGAAAATGTATAAATACAGTTGCAAGTATAGAAAACTCCTGGAACAACCTTATGTTGATCAGGATCGAATGCAGGAATGGTTAAGGAGAGGCAAATTCAAACCAAAAGATGAAAGGTTAATATTGGCGGCCCAAGATAGTGGACTACGTACACGGTTTACAAAGTCCATTGAACATGCGGGAGAAACAGACAAATGTAGGTTCTGTAAAACAGAACTGGAAACAATGCCACACCTTGTTGCTCGTTGTGACATACTAATGGCAGAAGGAGTGTATACTGAAAGGCATAATAATGTGGCTAGACTGTTGCACTGGGGACTGCGCAATCATAATACTGAAGTAGCTAAAACAACACAGGAAACACAAGCCACAAAGCATCATAGAACATGACAAAGTTTATAACACATGGGATCATCCATTACCAACAATTCAAAGGATAGATGCGAGAAAAACCAGATACAATGGTCCACGAAAAGATGACAATAGCACTGATCATTGAAATCACTATACCCAGTGACTACAGTGTTTTGTGTACAGACACACACAAAGTCGTAAAATATCAGGATTTGCAGGCAGAAACGAGAGCAGTGTGGAAGAAAGGTACCCAGACAGTTCCAGAAGTAGTAGGAGCAATGGGTCTTACAAAAAAAAAAAAACTACACTCGTGTACAGATATGTTACAGATACATGTAACTCCGTACACACTGCAGGAGGAGTCACTACTGGGAACACTGCGTGTCCTGTGAAGAACACTTCTGACTGACATCAAAGATTGAAACAATACTAAATTCATGAACTTTAATCATACTTTGACTTAGGAATGCAGTCCATTCCTGTCATGGTATTACAAACCCAAAAGATTTAGAGAAATTAAACAAAAAAAAAAAGATCCATGACTTTATGACTGCAACAGTGACTTACAGGAAGATTGTATTAAGCATGTGGAGTTTCTGTATGAACTTGTGCCTTTGGAAAGGACAAGTGGCAAACAAATGACAAGGTCTTTCTACATACAGAGTAATTCTTCTTGTCGTATGTTGCTATTTCTTCTCCTTGTCATGAAAGCAAAGTGTTAAATACCTTCAAACCTTCTTCCTTAGCAAGATGCAGAAATGTGAAATACTGTACCTTTTCATGCTTCAGGCTATTTCAGTTATGTATAAAACAAGCTTCTGGGTCAAAAACTTTAGGTTGTCTGCTAAGCCGTGTTGAAGCATCAGAATTCCTCCTGGCTGCAACTGGAGACTTTGTCTGTTGGGAAAATACAGTTGTGCGAAGAACTTAGCACAACTGCAAATGTTCCAAGTACGTTCACTGTTGCTGTCCTCGTATGTAAAATATCCTGCCAGCAGACAGCCCAGAAGTCGAACCACCTTCCAGACATGTATTCTCCCCCAGTGGCTTTGGCCAAA
Source organism: Protopterus annectens (assembly GCF_019279795.1). NCBI lineage: Eukaryota > Metazoa > Chordata > Ceratodontiformes > Protopteridae > Protopterus > Protopterus annectens. The sequence goes on from NC_056728.1 coordinate 965,685,953, forward strand.
AAAGATGCAGCCGAAGCCATTTTCTTTAGTTTTTCTTGCCCCAGATGTCAGGTGCCCTCAAAAGGGTAGGCTAAATTATGCCAATAAGCATGCATGCACTAAAGTAAACTTTTCCTTCATCTACAAGCAAATACACCACATAGGTTGTATAGAATAGAGAAGTACAGCTAAGTCCCAGCAAAGGAAAGGGGGATGGTGGGTGGGTAACCTGGACTGCAACAGTGAATACACTCGAACATCTACATTTATGGTAGGTACACAACTGTACTATGTTCACTGTGTTTCACTGTTGCAGTCATTACAATTGGGTTGAATCCCAAAGCTAAGGTTGGGAGGCTGGGGCTAAATAGGATTAGGAGAGGCTATGAGACCCTGCAGAACTGCAGTGGCAAAGCCTGCCCTGGATTTAGAGTAGAGAGGTAAGTGATAGTGCTTTGTAAAAGTGTGCACTGAACTCCAAGTTGCAGCCTCTAAGATGTCTTTGGTTGGTACTCCTCAGAGGAAGGCTGCTGCTCTGGTTGAATGTGGCCTAATGCCCTTAGGCACTGATTTGCCATGCTGTGAATAGCAGAAACGAATGCAGTGGCCTATCCACTTTGAAATAGTCTGCTTTGAGATAGCCTTTCCTTGTGATCCTGCAGCATATGCCACTAGAAGTTCTTCAGTCTTTCTGAAAGCTTTGGTTCTGTCCAAGTAGAAGCGTAGCTGCCTGTGAATGTCCAAAGAATGCAGAAGTCTCTCACCCTTATTCTGTGGGTTTGGATAAAAGGTAGGCAAATTAATTGTTTGGTTAAGGGCCACACTGGACACTACCTTAGTTATAAATGTCGGGTTTGCCCTCAGAGAAACCCTGTCAGGATGGAAAATGATAAAAGGTTCCACAGCCATGACTGCCTGTAACTCTGAGACTCATCTTGCAGAGGTTATTGCTAGGAGCAGAGCTGCTTTCCAGGATAAGAATTTTATATCAGCTGTAGAGGCTGGCTCAAAGGGAGGTAGTGTGAGTTTTTCCAAGACATAATTGAGGTCCCCATGCAGGTATTGGTGCTCTCCTTGGAGGTCTTATGTTTTTGCCCTCTCTGAGGTATTGCCTTAGTAATGGATGCGAAAAATAGGTGGTTCTGTATTGTAATGAGCTGAAATGGCAAAGGCATGAATCTTAATTAATCAGAAGGATAGGCCTTTGTGTCCAGCATCTCAGTTAAGTATTGCAAAATCTGAGGAATATTTGGTATAATCGTGTCAATTCCTTGGTGTCTGGTTCCAAGCACAGAATCTCTTCCATTTTTCTGCATAATATTTTCTGGTGCTATGCCTCCTGGCCTCCAAAATAACATCGATCACCGCTTTAGAGAGAGGTGTGTTTTGAATGGCTACATTATCCGCCATGCTGCCAGATTTAAGGTCCTGAGTTGGCTGTGCAGGATCTGTTTTGTTGGGTCAATAAGTGAGGAATTTGAGGTAATGTCCAGGCTGGGCATTAAGACAAGTTTTTTAGGATTGGGTACCAGTGCTGGCAGGGCCAGTCTGGGGCAATCAGTATCATCTTTGGCTTCTCTTGTCTGACCTTTAGGAGTACCTTGGGGAGGAGAGGCAATGGAGGAAAGGCATATACTGTTAAGTTTTTCCAGCTGAAAGATAGAGCATCCACTTTCCATGCTTGCTTGTGATAAGTCCTTGTGCATAATCTCTGTAGTTGGCAGTTGTGTGGGGAGGCAAATAGGTCTATGTCTGGGCATCCCCAGTTCCTTGTTATCATGCTGAAGACTTGTGGATCCAATTTCCACTCGTGGGGATCCATTAGGTTTCTGCTTAGTTCATCTGCCAGAGTATTTATCTTTCCTGGCACGAATTGTGCTTGCAGATGTACTTGGTAAGTCAATGCTGTGTCCCACAAAGTCATGGCTAGCTTGCAGAGGGGGTAGGAATGTGTGCCTCCCTGCTTGTTTATGTACCATATGACTGTAGTATTGTCTGTCTTTATCAAGAGTTGTCCTGGATGAAGTAGATCCTTGAATGTTGTCAGGGCATTCTGAACAGCTAGCATCTCTTTTTGATTGATATGTAGATGCATTTGGCTTGCGGACCATGTGCCCTGAATACATCTTCCTGCCATATGGGCCCCCAGGCATAATCTGATGCATCTGTTGTTAATGTCTGCCTGGCTGTGAGTAAAGTGAATGGCTGTCCCTTGTTGTGGTGACAGGCCTTTGCCCACCATCGAAACTCCTGCTGCAGGCAGGGAATGAGGGTAATTATTGTTTCCAGGCTGTGGCAATGTTGAGCCCAAAAACTTTTTAGATACCATTGTAGTTTCCTCATATGCAGTCTTGCATATGGAATTAGCAGAATGCAGGATGCCATGAAGCCCAAAGCCTGCATAATTTTTCTTGCAGATAACTGGGTCTTTGTTGCCAACATTTTAAAATAAGCAGTCAGTTGTCTTTGTTTGTCTGGCGTGAGATAAGCCATCTGGGCAGTTGTATTTAAGCTTGCACCCAGGAATATTATCTCTTGTGAGGGTACTCGTTTTGATTTCTTTTCATTTACTGTGTTACCCTAGGCATGCTAGTAATCTTTTTACAAACGCCAGATGCTGTATAGAATGTCCTTGTTCTCTGCTTGAATAAGGCAGTCGTCCAAGTAAGGATATATTTGTATTCCTCTTTGTCTGCAAAATGCAATTACTGGTGCCAGGCATTTTGTGAAGACCCTGTGCGCAGTAGATAAGCCAAAGGGCAGTGCAGACAATTGGTAGTGCATTGAGCCAGCTATAAATCTGAGGTATCTTCTGCATGACTGTCTGATTGGGACATGCAGGTATGCCACTTTTAGGTCTAAAGTCACAAGTCAAGCCTTCTTGCCCAGCATGGGCAGAAGTTGCTGCAGAGTCAACATTTTGAAATTTGGAATATCCAGAAATGTGCTTAGAATAGACAGGTCCAGTATTGGTCTCCAGGCTTTGTCCTTTCTGGGCACCAAGAACAGTCTTGATTAAAATCCTAGTCCCTGCTCTTGTTGTGGTACTCGCTGAATGGCCCTCATGTCCATGAGGGATGAAACTTGTTTTTGTGCCTCTGCCCATTGATTGTGTGGCAGGTCTGGCATACCATTTGCCCTTGGCAAGGTGTGAAAGTGGAACCTGTAGCCTTGTGACACTATATTCAAGACCCATTTGTCCTGAGTGATCATGTGCCAATTTTGTGAAAAAAGTGCTAGTTTCCCCCCTAAAGGAGCTGTCAGAAGATAAGTGCTTGGTGCTGGCAGGGGAAAGTCATTGAGACTGTTTCCTGTATGGCTGTGATTTATCTTCTCCGCTTTTGGAGGTAGAAGCACCCCACTGTTTAGACCTGTATGACCCTTGGGGCTGGGATCTGCCTCTGGGGCATCTGTATCTGCCTCTTTGTGGCCTGTCTGACACTGGAAAGGACCAATTGTTTGTAGGCCAGTTCCTGCTAAATCTGGGAGGCTGTACCTGTAAGAAATCCTTGACTGTTTGCATATATTTAGCTTTGTCCTCCATTTTCTTCAACACCTCTTCTGCTTTAACACCAAACAAGGTATCATGTTTTAACATGATCTGGCAGATTCTGTTCCTTTAACCAAGCATGCCTCCTAATGACAGAAACCATAACAGCGGCCCTGCAGGAGGCCTCCACAGAATCAAAACCACATTGCAAAGTATGCTTTCCCACTTGTTCAGCTGCATGCAATAAATCCTGCATTTTTTTGTTTTCTGCACATTCAGAATTTGTCAAAATTTTCTGTTTAAGCAGTGACATAAGATATTGCTGATATTTAAGCATATGAAACTGACAATTTAAAGCCCTTACAGCCAAGGTAGCAGAAGTGTAAATCTTTTCCCCCCATCTGTCCAGGGCCCTTGAATCCCTATCAGAGGGGATAGGGTTTTTTTGCAGTGGAAGCCTTGACCCCTTTGGGACCCTGAGAGAGATTTTTGGGTCAGCTGCAGGGTGGGTCAGCTGCAGGGTTTTTATAAAGAAATTTATGTGAATCAGGAACCCTGTAGTATCTGTCTGGCTTAACAGGAGCTGGTGGTAGAGAGTCAGGAGTCAGACCGGACTCTGAAAATACATCATCTACAATGTCTAAAACAGGAGTAATAGCAAGGGGCCTGTGCTGAGTTAGTAAAAGGAAGTCTCTGAGCCTGATAAAATGATAGGCTTCCTCCAAATATAGAATGTTTGAACCTATCCTTAATCTTTTTAATTTCAGCTTCTCTACATGGTATGTCCCTGATGACTGGAAAATGACCAGAGTGATGCCACTGCACAAAGGGAAACCCACCACTGAACCAGGGAACTATGCACTTATTGCTTCACAAGTAGTTTGCAAGGTTTTGGTGTGTAACATATTTGAATTCATAAACTTAGACACAAGTAGTCTCCTGGGCCTAGAACCTAATCAATCTGACTTTGACAAAGACTGATTCTCTCTCAAACAGAGAACAGCTGTTCCTTATACATCACCTATCCTGACTTAGCCAAAGCCTTTGATAAAATTCCCCATGCTGGTATTACTGATAAGCCAGCACAACTCAGCATAAACACTTATTAATTCCACAGAATTCCCAACTGGCTATCAGTAAATATTCACTAAGCATTCCCCTGAATGTAAGAATGTCATTAGTGGTGTACTGCAGAGTTCAGTCTTGCATCATCTTCTTTTAAGCATCTACGTTTCGAATATCCAGCCACAGGTTCAAGGCCTACATCTAATTAAGTTTGCTAATGACTGCAAATTGGAAGTGACTTCCAGATCTTCTGTGGACATTCAAAAACTCCAAAAGAGAGTGGACTATGTCAGCTCCTGCTGTACTAGCCACAGCCTCAGAGGCAATGTTAAGAAATGTTATGTGGTTCTGTATGGGCAACAAGAATTCCCAACTTGTACCACATTAATGGCATCCCCCCAAACTGGCACAATCATCACAAACCTGGAAATCTACACTGACAACATTCTACCATTTGACCACAATGACTTCATTATAGATCTCAACTCATTCTACTTGGCTCAGATAATTTCTAATGCTACTTCTAAAAGATCAAAAGAAACTGCTTTCTCTCTCTCTTTCTCCCTTCTCATTCCTTATAAGGCCCACCACACATAATACAATACCCCTTCGGCATGTACCTCTTTAAGCAGCTCATCCAACTCTAGACAGTCCAAATATTCTTGAGCAAGAAAATCACAGGACTTAAATTTCTTCAGACTCCTTTGTGGTGGCTGTGAAGACTGGTAGAGAAGGGTGAAGGCTGCCAGCCTAGTCAAATTTGATACATAATTCTGGCATTTGTAAATATAAATATAAAATATGGGCTTGTTTCTTAAATGAAAGAAAACACTGTAAAATGTGAACTTCAAGATTGTAGCAACATTGCCATCTGCTGTAAGAAAAACTAAGCCAAGCATTTCAAATGTTCTTTGAAATTAAAATTATGTTTTGTATGTCCTTTGAAGTTAGAATTTGGAGTTGCTGAGTTTGGAGTAAGCATCCTGCCTATTGTTTTAAGGCTAAAGTTAATGACCAGTAATTACATGTAGAATGTCCTTTATTGCTCTAAGTGTAAAAGAATTTAAATGCAGTTTCAGTGTGGCCTGGGAACTCCAGACTAAGTGTTAAAATGATGTAATGTGTATACTGGGAAAACCTAAGTGTCAAAATGATGTAATCTCGGAGGGCCCAGCAGAGATGTTTGTTAATGATTTTAAAAACTACTGCTCAGAGAGACTGTAAGCATTTTTGTCTCGATATTCAACTCAGCACTGCCTTGCTCTATGTAAGTAAGTTATTTTAGAAGTATGTTTTCTTGTGGAGATAGCTAGGACTATAAAGATTAGACTAAGTGTTTTCTGTTATGTCAGAACTGTACTACAGAATTATTTTAAGTTTCTGTGTGATCTCTGAACTCTTGAGTAGCACTGTATTGTAGTAGTAACAATTTGCAACTGTGGCTGGTTTATGTAGAGATAATTAAGCTCTGGAGTACATTGCATGCTTGAAAGTGATCCTATAATAAGATCTTCCAAAGCCTTAAGATTGCTTAAGTTACACTGCTATTGGATAATAATATTGCACAGTAATAATTGGACACCCTTTTAAGGGCCTTTGGGTAGTTGATAATTATTAGCTGGTGGTGGCAGTAATTACTACCATATAGACTGGGTAAAGGGGCACAGTTGGAGAATCTGTCTCGGCCTTTCCCAGGAGTGTCTGTGAAGTTGTATAAATACTTATCTCAAAGAGTGTGTTGCATGTGTGTCAACTACTTGGGCAGGGACACGAAGCACTGGTTGGACAGAGAGGGTACTGGAGCTTAGCTGGCCAGCTAGGCTGAGATCTGGACCCTATAGCTGTGCCAGTGAGGAGTCTTATTGGGGATCTGGAGAGCAAGGGAGCAACCAGCCCCAGACTGACTGTGATCTCTGTGTGCACATATGGGAAATTGTACTTTACTGTGTGTATTTGTTATCCTTTCCTCTTATATGGGACTCCCTCTCTGGTGTTGGTGGTGAGGACTGAGGCCCCTTGATTGCTGGGCCAGGGTGTGCACATCACATGTGGTTTGCAGTGATGGGATCCACTTCACATTTGTGGTGGCGGTGGATATCCACATCATATATTAATTAGTTCATAGGTTGGTACCAGGCTATCGGCCCTAGGGCCTATACAAGCCTAGCCATAACAATTCCCTGGCTATTTTTTCCCACACTATTTACTTCCCTGAACCCCTGTATAGCAGGGTGACTGACGTGATCCTTGGGGTGAATTTCCTTTCTCCCATCCAATCATCAATGTTCCTTCTGAAGAGGGACAAGGAGGCGCTCAGCTTGACATGTATGGGCAGTCTATTCCAGAGTCTGGGGAGTCTCTGGGTCAGGAACCTATCCCTCCAGCACATTTTGTTTATTGTGATGACAAGGTTTAGATCCCTGGAGCGTGTGGCTCTGAGGGATTGGGATTTCTAAGTGTAGCATGTTCAACAGCTCTGGGTTTGACATGGCCTTGTATGTTAAGCAGAGATCACCTCTGAGTAGAGGATATGCAACAGAGTATAGCTGGAGTTTTTTAAGGCAGTCAGCATAGGGCATCTGCTTTAGGCCTGTGATTCTTTTAGTGAGGCATTTCTGCGGCCTTTCCAGTTGTTGCAGATGTCTTGAGAGGTACATACCAAATGGGGCGTTTTAGTCTATAATGGGTCTAATGAGGGATGAGTACAGTGGGATAATGACCTCTTTTTTTTCTGGATGAAAAGCCCATAGTGATGAGGTGTGCCACATAGAAGGATTTCCTGACTGCTGTGGTGATGTGGTTATTGAAAGTGAGACCACTGTCCACCTGTGTCCCTAAGTCTCTTATTACACTTTCGGTGTTTAGTGTACTGCCACCTATGTGGTAATTCATGGGTACATGTTTTTTCCCAAAGGGGATAACTACACATTTCTTGGCAATGAGCTTGAGCCCATGGCACTAGGACCAAGTATCTGTTTCTGTAAGGCCCTTTTGTAGAGTATCCACATCATTTGGGGATTCAATAATGTCTCCCAGTTTGCAGTCATCTGAGAACTTTGTTAGCCAGAGGCCCTTAGTGTCGGTCTGTACTTCAGAGAAGTAGATGCCAAACAAGAGTTGGCAAATACTAATTGGCTTGTAGTGGTGTGGGTAGAGTGAATCCTGTAGCTTATGTACAGTGATCTCTGAAGATGTTTTGTACTCTAAATCAGGCACGCTGTGAATACTCAGAGTTCAGATCACAATTGTTTTATTTCTTTTGTTAGCTTAGTCAGGGTGAGCAGGCAGCATGTCAGCAGAGGAGTATGGAAAGCTGACAAGGAGCCAGCTGGTGGAGATGTGTCAGCCTAGGGGACTGGTGCATGTAAACCTGACTAAGTCAGACCTGACTGCAGCCTTGGTAACAGCTGCATCAGAAAACAGCATCCAGGAGGACAATCAGACTAGCAGTGGAGATACAATATCCTCGGAGAATGGACAGCTCAACCTTTCTGCGAAGGACAATCAGACTGGCAGTGGAGATACAATATCCTCGGAGAATGGACAGCTCAATCTTACTGCAGTGGACTTGAAAATCCAGCTGGAGCTAAAGAGACTTGAGTTGGAGGCCAGGCGTTTGGAGATAGAAGCCGAAGAAAAGGATAGTCAGAGGAAGCATGAGAGGGGAAATGCTCTTTGCCAGAGTTATGGAGATAATGGGGAAGGGAGTAACTGGGCCCCAGAAGGACAACAGATCAGTAAATTTCTTGCACAATTTAAAGAGGGGGATAATTCTGATACTTTCATTCATAGGTCTGAGAGGGTATGCAAACAGTATAGTGTTGACCAAAGGCTCTGGGTATGGTTCCTGACCCCCTTACTTCATAGGAAAGCTGTAACTTTTTTATCAAAAATGCCTGACTCTGTTTTGATTACACTGTTGTAAAAAAATGCCTTTTAGAATGTTTTAAGCTAACACCTGAAATGTATAGGAAAAAGTTTCGTGAGCATAGACGCAAGGCAGATGAACATGTGTGTGAATATGTTGCTGAACTGAGCACTTATTTTCATAGCTGGGTGAGTGGATGTCAGTTCAACACTTTTGAAGGGCTGGCAGACCTTTTGGTGAGGGAGCAAGCACTTAGTACTTTGCTTGAGGACATGAGGATCTGGTTAGCCAATGGACAATGTGCTACTTCAGATGAGTTGAGGAAGAAGGGAGACCTATACCTGGACTGCTCATGGGTCTAAATGAACCCATGGTGGGCAGCACAGACTGCCACAACAGAATCTGCCAGTAGCAGGGTTAGCCACTAGTCCAGGTATACATCCAGGAGCTAGGGTTGAATGTATTGAATGCAACCAGTGGGGCCATGTGGCATGCAGTTATCAACGGAGGCAAGGTGGGGAACAAAAGGTGAAGGAGCCAGTAAGTGGGAAAGGCAATGTCAATAGTAGGTTGTCCTGAAACAACAGGGGTACTAAACTACCATCCTGCAGATGTCCTGAGAAGGAAGGATTTGGATGAGGCAATACCATGTACTTATGCAGTTACACGCAGTGAGGCTAGGAGACAAGCATGTGGGACTGGTAGCCTGGGAGAGACCCAGACAGACTGCATCTTTGTAGCCAGGACTGGTGAGGTGGTTACTTCAGGAAGGGAGCTTCTTTGTAGCAGTGAGACTGAATGTGGACCACAGTTGATTGTGGGTACTGATGTTCCCTTGGACAGGGTAACTGCAAAGGTAGAGGTGAGTAGTAGTATCCAGGCTGACAGTGAGGCACCACTGTCAGAGGATGCCAGACTTCCTGTCGAAGGGGAGCTGGGAAGGGTTACAAGGAGAGAGTTCAGAGAGGCTCAGCTCTCAGACCCTGCATTGCAAAGCCTGAGGTAGGTAGCTAGGGAGGCACCTGATTCTCGAGGAAAGGGGGAATCTGTATACTGGGACAAAGGGTTACTATACAGAGAGTGGACCCCCGAGGGAGGGCTAGAAGGTGAGAGACTACAGCAGTTGGTAGTGCCTAGAGCCTACTGTCTGGTGCTTCTAGCCATAGCCCATGATATTCCCTTTGCATGTCATATTGGACATAAAACGTACAAAGAGGTGTATTACACAGAACTTCTTTTGGCCTGGAATTTCCAGGCATGTAACAGGGTACTGCAAGACCTGTGAGCAGTGCCAAAAGGTAGGCAAGGCAGGTGGACAAGGTGAGAGCTCCTTCGATGCCCTTGCCTGTGATTGAGGAGCCATTTTCAGAGGGTAGCTATGGATAATGTGGGTCCTCTGAGTACCCATGTTCCACAGGGGAAAAAGTATATCCTAGTGGTAGTGGATTATGCTACACAATACTCTGAGGCAGTGGCTTTGTCCTCCACTGAGGCAGAGAAGGTGGCAAATGCTTTGTTAGACATTTTCAGCAGGGTAGGTTTCCCAAAAGAAATACTGAATGACCAAGGTGCCAGTTTCATGTCAGACCTGCTGGCTTGTCTGTGGAAGTCCTGTGGGGTGAAGCACATGAAGACCACCTCCTACCATCCCCAGACTAATGGCCTTGTTGAGAGGTTAAACTCTACAATCAAGTCCATGCTATGGGCATTTGCAGATCAGTTTAAGAGGGAGTGAGACAAATATATGCCCAACTGTTGTTTGCTTACAGAGAGGTTCCCCAGGAATCCACAGGTTTTTCACCCTTTGAGTTGTTGTACAGGCATAGGGTGAGGGGACCTCTAGATTTATTCAAGATGAGTGGGAAGGTGAGTGCGAGTCTCACAAGGAGTTTGTTGTGGCATATGTGCTAAACCTCAGGACAAGGCTCAGGGAACTCATGGGCTTGGCCAAGGAGAACCTAGCAGAAGCCCAACAACAGAAAAAGGTGTGGTATGACAGGAATGCTTGAGCTAGACAGTATGCTGCGGGGCAGCAGGTAATGGTTCTCATTCCTGTTAGACACAACAAGCTGCAAGCAGCTTGGGAGGGTCCCTACAAAGTGGTAAGAAAGGTAAGTGATGTTAACTACATGGTGGAACTGCTAGGAAGTAGGTAGGGGCACATATTGTACCATGTTAACATGATGAAACCTTACCATGATAAGGAGACCCTTGTGCTGAGCATTTGCTGTGGATTGCAGGAGGAGTCTGAGGGAGATCTGGGGCCTGATCTACTCAATGAGGCTCGGGCTGACACCTCAGTGGAAGGGGTAGCAATATCCAGCAGCTATCTCCTACCCAGGTTCGAGAAATCCAAGCAGTGTTGCAGGAATCTGGGGACATGTTCACTGGGAAACCAGGGTGCACCCACCTGGTGCAGCACCAGGTGGCTACAGGACCCCAAAGGCCTGTTAGGCAGGCCCCTTATAGGGTGTCTGAGAGAGTCAGACTCTGAGGGAAGAGGTACAGGAGATGTTGGAACTAGGGGTGATTCAAGAGTCCAACAGTCCTTGGGCCTACCCAGTGGTGCTGGTACCAAAGAAGGATGGTAGCACCAGGTTCTGTGTAGATTACAGGAAATTAAACAGTCACACAGAGTTGGATGCTTACCCCATGCCTAGGACAGATGAGGCCCTAGAGCAGCTGGGTGGGGCTAAGTATCTTACAACCATTGATCTTACCAAGGGTTTCCAGCAGGTGCCCTTGACTCCCAGTGCTAGAGAGAAGTCAGCCTTTGCGACTCCTTTTGGCTTGTATGAGTTCACAAAGATGCCCTTTGGGATGAAGAATGCCACAGCGACTTTCCAGAGGCTGGTAGATAATATCCTAGCAGGAGGGTTTGCCCTTGCTTACCTAGATGACATTGCCATCTACAGCTATTCCTGGCCAGAGAACCTCCAGCATGTCACGGAGGTACTAGGCAGACTACAGAGGGCAGGGTTGACCATTAAGCCGAGCAAATGTCAGGTGGGTATGGCAGAGGTCTCCTACCTAGGACAGAGTGGGGAGTGGTAAGATAAGGCCAGAACCTGCCAAAGTGGAAGCCACTCAGGCATGGCTTGCACCTGTTACCAAAAAGCAGATGAGGGCATTTTTAGGGACAGCAGGGTACTACAGAAAGTTCATCCCCAGTTATAGTACCATAGCTGCTCCCTTCACAGACCTGATAAGGAAGAACAGGCCAGATAAGGTCGTGTGGACCCCAGCATATGAGCAGGCATTCCAGAAGCTTTGGGAGGACCCCCTGTGTTAGCCATTCCATATTACAGCAAAGAATTTGTTGTGCAAGTGGAGGCTTCGAACCATGGGGTGGGGGGTTGTACTTAACCAGACTTCTTCAGAGAGGGAAGAGCACCCAGTGGTTTAGCTCAGTCTTAGGCTCCAACCCAGGCAGGAATGCTATGCAGCTGTAGAAAAGGAATGTCTAGCCATAGTGTGGGCACTGCAGAAACTTCAGCCTTATCTGTATGGAAGGAAATTCACTATAATGACAGATCACAACCCTCTAACATGGTTAAACAGAGCCAGTCAGCAAAATGCCAAGTTGCTAAGATAGAGCCTGGGGTTGCAAGCATATGATATGTCAGTGTAGCACCACAGTGGGAGTAGCAATGCCAATACAGATGGGCTCTCAAGACAGGGAATGGGGTGAGGTACACTCAGACAGACCTACCCCTCTCAAGCAGCATTTATCAAGGGTCACGTGAAAAACTAGCGTGAGTTCTCCAGGGGGGAGAGATGTGAAGGCTGCCAGCCTAGTCAAACAGAATTTGATACATAATTCTGGCATTTGTAAATATAAATATAAAATATGGAACACAAAAATGAGCTGGATTCAACACCCAATACAGAAGCTTTAATCCAAATATCTTGAGCAACACGCTTTCGGAAGGTGCAATGACCCTCCTTCCTCAGAAGACAAAAAACAATGAACACCATTTTACAAGCATTTAAATAAGTCTTCTAATTGATCTTTAACAGCAGAATAAGTGTTAATTAAATCAAGCATGTGTTCTTGTTTGGTTTTCATTTTCTTGGTTTCCTGAAATATAAAATATGGGCTTGTTTCTTAAATTAAAGAAAACTCTGTAAAATGTGAACTTCAAGGATTGTAGCAACATTGCCATCTGCTGTAAGGAAATCTAAGACAAGCATTTCAAATATTCTTTGAAATTAAAATTATGTTTTGTATGTCCTTTGAAGTTAGAATTTGGAGTAGAGTCTGGAGTAAGCATCCTGCCTATTGTTTTAAGGCTAAAGTTAATGACCACAATTTACATGTGGAATGTCCTTTATTGTTCTAAGTGTAAAATAATGTAAATGCAGTTTCAGTGTGGCCTGGAAACTCCAGACTAAGTGTCAAAATGATGCAATGTGTATACTGGGAAAACCTAAGTGTCAAAATGATGTAATCTGGGAGGGCCCAGCAGAGACATTTGCTAATGATTTTAAAAACTATTGCCCAGAGAGAGACTGCAAGCATTTTTGTCTTGATATTCAACTCAGCACTGCCTTGCTCTATGTAAGTAAGTTATTTCAGAAGTATATTTTCTTGTAGTAATAGCTAGGACTACAAAGATTAGACTAAGTGTTTTTCTGTTATGTCAGAACTGTACTACGGAATTATTTAAAGTTTCTATGTGATCTCCGAACTCTTGAATAGCATTGTATTGTAGTAGTATTGTCTTGTGTCTTTATTATTTATTATTAAATATTTTTAAATCATTTTTAACTGTGGCTGGTTTATGTAGAGATAATTAAGCTCTAGAGTACATTGCATGCTTATAAGTGATCGTGTAATAAGCTCTTCCAAAGCCTTAAGATTGCTTAAGTTACACTACTATTGGATAATATTGCACAGTAATAATTGGACATCCTTTTAAGGGCCTTTGGGTAGCTGATAATTATTAGCTGGTGGTAGCAGTAATTAATACTGTATAGTCTGGGTAAAGGGGCACAGGTGGAGAATCTGGGTCAGCCTTTCCCAGGAGTGTCTGTGAAGTTGTATAAATACTTATCTCAAAGTGTGTGTGTGTGTGTGTGTGTGTGTGTGTGTGTGTGTGTGTGTGTGTGTGTGTGAAAGCAGCAGGGCAGGGACACGAAGCACTGGTTGGACAGAGAGGGTACTGACGGTTAGCTTGCCAGCTAGGCTGAGATCTGGACCCTATAGCTGTGCCAGTAGTGAGTCTTATTGGGGATCTGGAGAGCAAGGGAGCAACCAGCTCCAGACTGAATGTGATCTCTGTGTGCACTTAAGGGAAATTGTACTTTACTGTGTGTATTTATCCTTTCCTCTTATATGAGACGCCCTCTCTGGTGTTAGTGGTGAGGATTGAGGCTCCTTAATTGCTGGGACAGAGCGCGGGCATTACAGTGGCCATGAAGGGTACGACCTTATTGATCTTCTACCTTCAGAAAACTGATCAATACTCAGAGCAAGGATTTTATTTTAGCAAATAAATATGACTCACTGGTGGCACAGGTTCCTAACACAATACATCCTCCACTATTGGAACAAGCTTCCTCTAAACAGCAAAGTAGTACCCTAGCTGCTTTCAAGTTCAGTCTCAGCAACTGGACTGGTCATTGTAAGTTCACCCCTGGGAAAGCCGATGCACTCCCCTTGAAAAGGTAGTGAGCACAACTAAATTTGATATTTGTTGACTGGGTTAGTCCGACTAGGCAGATGCCGTTTTTAAGCAGAGACCGGAAGACAAAAGCTCCCAAAAGGTAACGTACACAGTAAAACGTCACAGTACATAAAGTATAATGGCTAGAACATACAATTTGACAGTAACTGCAAACCTGTACCATACAGAAAGTACAGTTTTGTACCTACCATAAATGTAGATGTCCGATAGATATGCAACTGCAGTCATAACATATGGGTTGTCCTGCCTCAGGCAGCCCTCGGTCGGCCGAATTCCAAAGTCTGGGTCCGGCGTCGGCTGGTGTCGCCTCCTCTCCGACGTCACCACGGCTGGAGTATAAAGGCATCGGCCGACGCCATCTTCTTCAGTGTTTCTTGCCCCAGATGCCAGGTGCCCTCCTAGGAAGGCCAAATTTGGTAAATGGATAAAAATATACCCAAACATGCACAACAGTAATAAACAGATACACCATAGGAATACCCCCAGCTAATGGGAAAAGGGGTAGGGACCCAAAAAAAAAATAAGGATACAGAGGGGTAGGAGGGAGGGAAAATCCGACTGCAGTTGCATATCTATCGGACATCTACATTTATGGTAGGTACAAACTGTACTATGTCCTTCAAGAATGCAACTGCAGTCATAACATATGGGTTGAATACCATAGCCAAGCTGGGGGTGGATGGAACTAGGATAAGGATGGTGTAGCTAAAATCCCCTGCAGGACTGCCGAAGCAAAGCCTGCTCGGGATCTGGAATATAATGGCAGGTTGTAGTGCTTGGTAAATGTATGCACGGAGCTCCATGTAGCAGCCTCTAAAATCTCCTTTGTTGCCAGTCCTCTTAGGAAAGCTGTGGAAGTGGCTATAGCTCTGGTGGAATGTGGCCTAATATTGGTTGGCACTCCTTTTCCATGGAAAGAATAGCAGAATCTGATGCAATGTCCAATCCATTTTGAAATTGTTTGTTTGGAGATTGCTTTTCCCTGTACTCCAGCAGCAGAGGCTACAAACAGTTGGTCAGACTTCCTGGTGGCCTTAGTTCTGTCCAAGTAGTAACGTTATTGTCTGTGTATGTCCAAAGTATGCAGTAGCTTTTCCCCCCTATTTTGAGGATTGGGGAAGAATGTAGGCAGGTGAATAGCTTGATTTAGAGACACCCTGGAAATAACTTTGGGCATGAATGTAGGATTGGTTCTTAGAGAAACTCTGTCCTGATGAAAAATGAGGAAGGGAGGCAGTGCCATGAGTGCCTGTATCTCCGAAACTCTTCTTGCAGATGTGACTGCCAATAGGAATGCCGTCTTCCATGACAGAAATTGCATTTCTGAACTTGCTGCTGGCTCAAATGGAGGGAGAGTTAATTTTTCCAACACATAATTGAGGTCCCACGCAGGTACTGGTTGTTTCCTGGGAGGTTTGATATTCTTTATTCCTCTTAGAAACTGTCTTAGCAAAGGATGAGAAAACACTGGAGGGTCACAATTGTATTTTGCTGAGATTGCTGAGGCATGAATCTTTATTGAAGAGTATGATAGTCCAGTATGCAGTAGTTCTGCCAAGTATTCTAAAATCTGAGGTATACTCGGCAATGCTGTGTCCTGACCCCTGTTGGCATTCCAGATGCTGAATCTCTTCCACTTGGCTGAATATGTTTGTCTGGTGGAAGGTCTGTGTGCTTCCAACAAGATTTCTTGAACTGATTTTGAAAGAGAGATAGGCGGAGGGGTCATGTTAGCCTCCAGGCTGTCATTTGCAATGATTTCAGGTCTTGATGTACAGTCCTGTAATTGTGTTGTGTTAGTAGCAGGGGCCATAGGGTCAGAGGCCATGGTTTGGTCCGAGTTACGGTCAATAGCAATGGGTACCAGTGTTGCCTTGACCAGTCTGGAGCTATCAAGATACCTGTTGGTTGCTCTGCTTTGATCTTCAGTATCACCTTGGTCAGCAGAGGCAGAGGAGGGAATGCATACATTTTCAGAGAATTCCAGCTGAAGGAGAGAGCATCCGTTTTCCAGGCTAGAGGATGGTGAGTCCTTGTGCAGAACTTTTCCAGGTGATGATTTAAGTGGGAAGCGAAAAGATCTACATCCGGTCTTCCCCATGTCTTTGTCAGTTGAGAGAAAATGTGAGGATGCAGCATCCATTCGTGTGGGATCCATGAAATTTCTGCTCAGGTTGTCCGCCAGTACATTGTCCTTGCCTGGTACAAACTGGGATTGTAGATGTATCTTCAGGCTCAGGGATTTTTCCCAGAGAAGCATTGTCAGTCTGCAGAGGGGATAAGAATGAGTGCCTCCCTGCTTGTTTATGTACCACATGACAGTGGTGTTGTCTGTCCTTATCAGTAAATGTCCTTGTTGTAGTGATTCTTCGAAGGTCTCGATGGCATGTATCACTGCCAGCATCTCCTTTTGGTTTATGTGCAGATGTCTTTCCTTTTGGGTCCATTGCCCTTGAATGCATCTGCCCTCCATGTGCGCCCCCCATCCATGGTCTGAGGCGTCTGTTGTAATCATTTGGCCTGCTTGAGGTCTGTTGAAAGACATGCCCTTGTTTAGCTGACTGGCTTGAGCCCACCATAAAAATTCTTTTTGCAGACATGGAATAAGTGGGATTATGTCCTCTAGGCTTTGGCTGTGTTGAGACCATAAGTTTTTTAAATACCATTGCAGCTTTCTCATATGAAGTCTTGCCAAAGGTATCAGAAGGATGCAAGATGCCATGAACCCCAGGGCCTGCAGGGTTTTCCTTGCAGTCAGCTGGGGGAGTTTTGCTAGGCCTTTGAAGTACTCTGGTAAATGCTGCTGTTTTTCCTCTGTGAGGTAGGCCATTTGGTTTTCTGTGTCCAGTTTGGCTCCTAAGAAGATAATCTGCTGGGATGGCAGTAGTTTTGACTTCTGGATGTTGACTGTGTATCCCAAGGCCTGTAGTAGATGCATGACATAGTCCAAATTTTCTTTTAAGGTTTGTTTGTTGTCTGCTTGTATGAGGCAGTCGTCCAAATAGGGGTAAATTTGTATCCCCTGCAGTCTGCAGTGTGCCACTACTGATGCTAGCCATTTCGTGAACACTCTGGGTGCAGTAGATAAGCCAAACAGCAATGCTGAGAATTGATAATGCTCTGTCCCTGCAAGAAATCTGAGGTATCTTCTGCAGCTTTGTCTGATTGGGACATGCAGGTATGCCTCCTTGAGGTCCAAAGTGACCAGCCAAGACCCCTTGCCCAGCATGGGAAGGAGTTGCTGCAACGTCAGCATTTTGAACTTTGGCACTATGAGAAAAGTGTTTAGAGATGACAAGTCCAGTATGGGTCTCCATTTGCTTTCTTTTCTTGGAACAAGGAACAGCCTTGAATAAAATCCCTGGCCTTGCTCCTGAGGAGGAACCCTTTCTATTGCTTTTATACTTAACAGCTTGGAAACTTGAGAGAGTGCCTCTGCCCTTTGATGATGTGGCAGATTTGGCATGCCTTGTCTTATTGGTAATGTGTGGAAGTGGAATCTGTAACCTTTGTCTATAAAATCCAGAATCCAGTTGTCCTTGGTTAAGATATACCAGTTTTGTGAGAATAAGGATAATTTTCCACCCAAAGGTGCTTTTCTTTGAACCTCTGTAGGCGGAATGAAAGTCAAGTCATTGTGATTGTCCTTGTGGTGCAGCTGAACTGTCTGTGCCACTTCTTTGATTTGGAGGTTGCCATTGGCGGCCCCTGTAAGATCCTCTGTATTGCCCTCTACCTCGGCCCCATCTGCTTTTTCCCCTTTGAAACTTGTCTGAGCCGGGGAAGGATCAATTCTTTGAGGGCCAGTTTCTGCTAAATCTGGGTGGCTGAACCTGAAGGAAATCCTTGACTGTCTGTACTGACTTTGCTTTTTCCTCTATGGATTTCAATACATCTTGTGCATTAGCACCAAAAAGCTTCTGTTTTTACAAAGGTGCATCAAGTAACTTCACTTTAACATGGTCAGGCAAAGACTGATCCTTTAACTAAGCATGTCTACGTATCACAGCCCCAGTCATAGCTGCCCTACATGAAGCTTCCAGTGCATCATAACCACACTGAAGAAAATGGTTATTAACCTGCTGAGTGTTATGTATATGTTCCTGCAATGCCTTTTTATCAATAGACTCAGGAGAGGCTAATTTTTTCTGTAAATCATCCAGGAGAAAATCCTGGTACTGAAACATGTGAAAAAGGCAGTTTAGTGACCTCATGGCTAGGGTAGTAGAGGTATATACTTTTTTACCCCATCTCTCCAGGGACCTAGCTTCTCTGTCCGCTGGTAGTGGGTTTTTGGCAGAGGAGGTAGACACTCCCTTGGGGCCCTGTGAAATAGTTTCTAGATCCACAGAGTGGGCCTTAAAAAGGTGCTTATGAGTGTCAGGGACCCTATAATATCTGTCCGGCTTGACAGGAGCCGGAGGAAGAGAATCAGGGTTAGCACTGGAGTCAGAAATGACATCATCCAAAACATCCATAACAGGCGGAATACCCAAAGGTCTGTGCTGGGGAAGCTTGAGGAAGGTACGAAGCCTTTTCCTGGAGTCAGAGAATTCCTGACCCTGCCATTGAAAATGTTCCCTCATGGAATGCAGGACTTCACCAAAAGAGAAATCCTCTGGAGGGGAGGCAGAGGGAATTGATTCCTCAGCATCAGAGTCCTCGTAGGCCTGGAAGGATTCTTCTTGGGTATCGGAATGTTCAGAATCCCCAGAGGCTTCATCCGAAGAGAGGTCGTCCGCCTGCTCAGTTCTAGGCCTTTTCTCTGCAGGTGGCTGAGAACCCCTCTCCGGATGAGGCTGAGACCCCCTGATAAGGGAAATAAGATCAGCAGCCAGAGACATGATCTGCTTATCAGAGGAAGGGGCCTGGGCAGAAGATTTAGGATGGGCCTTGGCCTGGCTGGCGGCCTTAGCACGTGCAAAGGCCTTGATGGACATGGATACAGGAGGCCTAGCAGCCCCACGTGCAGGCGTAACCTTGTCCAAAGAAATGGTGTCAGGTAGATCCAGAACTTCGGTTTCCGGAGGAAAATCGACAACCGGCACCGGACAGATCTCCGAGACCGAAGGTCGTGATAACGCTGTGTCGTCGGCCTGGAGCGGTAGATTTACCACTTCCGAAGCGACCGGAGCACTAGCAGAGGATTTGGGAGTAGCATCGGTAGTGGACGCGGGCCGCGGGTGTCGGTCCCGGTCCTTGCGTTTTTTAGCGGATTGGGTTGTCGGTTGATCTGACGGCATGATATACACGAAAGATTCACCGAAAAAGTCCTCGGCGAATTCTGCCCGGTGCCTGAGAGTGCGCTTATTAAAGCAAGCACAGGCCGAGATGTCGTGGTCTGGGCCCAGGCAGGGTAGGCAGAGAGAATGTAAGTCCTTATGAGGTATTTGTTTACCACAAGACAAACAATTATTAACTTTCTCAATTTGTTCTGACATCGGCTGAGGCAAGAATAAATGTTCCCCAACGGGGTACTTAGCTTTTAGATGACTTCGGAACTGAAAACACAGGAGCTGACCGACCGGCACTTGCAAACTGCTTCTGCTTCGGGCACCACGCGGCAAGAAAGACTGGAGATGGCATCGGCCGATGCCTTTATACTCCAGCCGTGGTGACGTCAGAGAGGAGGCGACACCAGCTGACGCCGGACCCAGACTTTGGAATTCGGCCGACCGAGGGCTGCCTGAGGCAGGACAACCCATATGTTATGACTGCAGTTACATTCTTGAAGGACATCATAGTAACATTAACAGAAGTAGTATACAGTATAAGCATAACCAACATGTTCACAGTACAGCTTCACACAGTAGTGAAGCTAGAGGTAGGTTCAAGATTAAAAAAATGCAAGAATAATTCTGAAATGGAGTGTTAGTACAGCTTATTTTGAGGAAAAGGTGCAGGATAGGTGAAGGAGTGGAAAACGAAGTTTAAAAAAATGAAAAGTAGCAACATACATATATTATACGCATAAACATATGAAAAAGGAACAAAAACAAAAGTTATGAACTTACCATAGTGCTAGATCTTTTCATTCATGTCTGTCCGATATGGGCTGTACGTCCTTGAGCCACTGGTCAGATCCAGTCTGGCAGCATGTTGTTCCAGACCCAAGCACCTTTAAGGTTTTACTTCCTGTAATGCACTAATGCCCACAGTTACGTCAGATCTAGTTTCCTCAATACATAAAATAATATAAGCATGACTGAAAGAAGAACAAACTCTTATCAAAGGATGTCAAATGCCTTCAGGTCTTTGAACTCCAAAGAAGGGTGGGATGTGGGTTGTCATACTGGACAGACATGAATGAAAGGATCTAGTGTTACTCTTAAGTACATAACTTTTGTATTCTATTCATTTAGTCCTTCTGGTCTGATCTAGTCCATGGGTCAGACTCCCAAGCTATCTGACATCCTAGGTGGCATCACGACCGAAGACGTTTCAGGGCAGAGGCACCAAAAGATGCCCCTAGTCCTGGAAAAATAATCCAACTTACAGAGCTTAATGAAAATGTGTATGGAAGACCAACTGTCAGACTCAAATTCCATTTATTAAAGAATACCTGAAGAATGTGGTAGAAGAGTTACTACTGTCCTTTTTAATGAGCTCTAGGTTTGCTTGGCAGGGGTCTGCTGTGTGACACACAAATGATGGAAATACACTCTGAAAGCCGTCGAGAAAGGGTAGCCTTACAAATGGTTTGGATTAATTTGTTAGATACGAAGGAAACCAACAGCTGTGAATTCTTCCTTCAGGCTTTGGTTCTGTGAAAGTAAAACTAATTGTCTATGCACGTCCAATGTATGCAGAATGTACTCTTCCTTGTTCGAATGATTACGGAAGAAGACTGGAAGATGAATGGGTTGTGACACCGTTGATTCAGAACTGAATTTGGGAAGGAAAGACAGGTTAGTTTATAGTTAATCTCTCTCTTTGTGCAACACTAAGCAAGGGAATGAAAACAATAAAGCATGAAGTTGAAAAACCCATCCAGCTGAAGTATTAAGCTACCAAAAAGAAAGTTTTCAAAGAAAGGAACTTTAATGAGGTTGAGCCCGGAGCAGAAGTTTGGTTAAAAGCTCTAGAAACAGGTTTAAATCCCAAGAAGGAACCTGCTATCTGGTGGAAAACCTGAGCAAGAAGGCTCCACAAAGCATAAAAGAGGTAAGAGAGCATTCCTAATAACCCACATGAAAATGAGATGAGACTAAGTGTGGAGAAACTAGACTTGAATTAGAATATGCTTGCTAGTAAGTGGAGGACATCTTAATCGGGGATGCGAAAGGATCAATATTTTGTGAAGATCCCCAAAGCATGAATCTTTTCCATTTACTAAGGTAAATCCTACAAGCAGAATCCTTTTGGAATGTGTTTTAAGACCCTGACCATCTTCAAGGAAAAGGACCTGTCGCTGGCCATTACTCGAACTGGGAGAAACCAACCAATTATTTTCAGGTTGTGAAGATCTGGGTGAGAGTTCCTGGAGGAGCGTGAGTAAGACCACGGACGAGATCAAGAATTCAGGGAGGTTCCCTGAGATAAGGCCAGGGTAGGAGGAAACATGTGTCTGGGTTAGAAGGGTGCTAGGAGTATGACTGTGGCCTTACACTTGCTTTCTTTCCATATTAACCTGGGAATTAAAAGCAGGGTTGGGCAGACGAAGTTCGGAAGGCCACTCTCAGGACAGAGTACCCTTCACTGACAGTCTCGGAGAAGGGATCATATAATTACTGCATTTGGTGCTGTATGGAGAAGCAAATAATTGCAGGAAGGAGTGCCCAAGAGATTGAAAATCTGGTTGGCTATCGCTGGATTATCAAACCACTTCTGAAGCATGAGAAAGGATCTGTTGAGCCTGTCCATTAGGCAAATGGGAAACCACAGAATGTGTGTTGCTATGAGAAAGCGGTGCAAGGTCATCAGCCATAGCCAAATACTCTGTTTCCTGACACAGGGGATAGGATCTGGTTCCTCCTGGCTTGTGGATGTACCAAACTACAGTCATGTTGGCTGCATGGATAGAAATCACTCCTCAGTAAGTTACTGCTACACAAGGAGAACTTTTAGTTATGTACTTACCATAACTTTAGATGTTTGGGATCCATCTCGCCTACATTCTGTACTGATGGGCTCGGAGCCGATCCCTCGGCTCCGACTCGGCACGCTATGCTATAGAGCGAGGCCTCTTATTGGCTGAGCTATTTCTTATCCCAGGATGCATCACCACTAATCCCCCAGATCTTGTTTGTCCGCATTCATGCACACATGCACAACTTGTTTATATAACATTGTTAGATGTTTCAAGATGAAACAACAGGATTCGGACCTTCTGATATCCTCTGATCTCCAAGGAAGGGGGAAGGAGGGTGGGTTATTAGGAACGTAGGCGAGATGGATCCCAAACATCTAAAGTTATGGTAAGTACATAACTAAAAGATGTTATGTGATCCTATCTCGCCTACATTCTGTACTGATGGGACAGGGTCCCTAGCACCTAAATCCTCGGTGGCTCATTGGAAAACACTCCTGAGCACTGTGGAACCAAATGAAGCTCGTCCTCTAGATGCCACATCCAGTTTGTAGTGGGAAATGAAAGTGTGCGGGGAAGACCATGTAGCCGCAGCACAAATGTCACTAATGGCAAGCTTAGAATGAAATGCTATCGAAGTAGCCATAGCCCTTGTAGAATGAGCTTTGACAGAGGTGGTAAGCTCTTTGTTAGAATAAGAATAAGCTTGAGTAATACAGTCCCTGATCCATTTGGCAATAGTGACCTTTGTGACAGCTTTGCCCAATTTATTGTCTGCAAAGGATACAAACAACTGATCTGTTTTCCTTGTTTGTTTGGTCCTGTCTAAATAAAAACACAACTGCCTGTGGACATCTAATGTGTGGAATATGAATTCCGCTTTGTTAGAATATTTTGGAAAAAAGACTGGAAGTTCTAACGATTGTTGTAGGCAGAAACTGGAACAAACTTTAGGGACAAAGGAAGGATTTGGCCTGAGGGATACTCTGTCTTTGTGAAAAACCAAGTACGGGGGTTTTACAGACAAAGCTTGAAGCTCTGAAACTCTTCTGGCAGAAGTAATCGCCACCAGAAAAGCGGTCTTCCACGATAGAAATTTTAGATCACATGTAGCTGCCGGTTCGGAGGGGGAGGAAGTTAAGGCGCGTAACACCACATCGAGATCCCATGGAGGAGAAGGATGAGAAATCGGAGGTCTTAAAAGCGCAGCACCTTTCAAGAAGGTCTTACACAATCTGTTGCTCATTAAAGGTGGGTTTATAGATTCGTGAAAATTGGAAATCGCTGCCAATTGAACCTTGATGGTACAGACTGAAGAGCCTTGATAGAAAAGAGAAGTTAAACATTTTAGTACTTCTGCCACGGGAATAGTGATGGGATCCAGGCCCCAGAGTTGAGCCCAAATAGCAAATCTTTTCCATTTGCTAGAATACAGTTTCTTTGTAGCAGACTTATGGGCCGAAGATAATATGTGTACAACCTCTGGATCCAATGTATGACTCCTGACTATAGTCGGAAGAGGAGGAGCCAAGCCGTCAATTTTAAGGTGTGCAGGGACTGGTGGAATAGTCCCGACTGATGAACCAAAAGGTCTGGGATCTGATCCAGGAACCATGGACCTTCCAGAGCATATTTCCGAAGATAGGGAAACCATACTTGACGAGGCCAGTAAGGAGCAACTAAGATCATTTTGCTCCCCAAGAGAGATGCCTTTTGGATCACCCTGGGAAGGAGAGGAACTGGGGGGAAGGCATAAAGCAAGCCGGTGGGCCAAGGACGGGCTAGTGCGTCCATGGGGCTCTTCCCCGGAGCCGGGGTTAGGGAGAAGAATTTTTTGCACTTCGCATTTAGTGGAGTCACGAAGAGGTCGCAACATGGAACTCCCCATCTGCTGAAAATCTGACTTGCAACTGTCATGTTCAGAGACCATTCGTGAGGAGAGAAGATGGTTCTGCTCAGTCTGTCGGCTATCACATTGGACTTGCCCGGGATATGAGTAGCCACTAGAAAGCGTTCGGTCGAGACTGCCCATTCCCAGACTCTCATGGCCTCTCTGCAAAGAGGATAGGATCTGGTCCCTCCCTGTTTGTTCAGGTACCAGACAACTGACATGTTATCTGAGTGAACGGCAATTACGCCCTGAGGGAGGTAATCGTGAAGGGCTTGGAGGGACAGAAGCACCGCCCTCATTTCTAGGATGTTGATATGAAGTAGGGTCTCTTCTGGGTGCCATTTGCCTTGGACTGACCTGCCCAGGGAATGCCCCCCCACCCCATTTGGGAGGCGTCCGTGGTCAAAGTGGCCGCAGGAGGAGGTGGAACAAAGGGTCGTCCCTGATCCAAACTGGAGGGCACTAGCCACCAGCGAAGGTCCCGTTTGCATGTTTCCGTGATCCATATGAGGTGACTGAGAGGGAGTTCCTGAAAGGACCACTGAGCTGAAAGAAGCCACTGGAGAATTCTCATGTGCAACCTTGCCAAGGGGACTAGAAGAACCGTGGCGGACATGGATCCCAATAGCTGCAGGACCATTCTGGTTGGGGCTTTGGACCTGGGAAGTAAGGCTCGAACTTGAGTCTGTATGGTTTGTATTCTGTCTGTAGGTAGATAGACCCGCATTTGGTTTGAGTCTATCTCTACCCCTATGAATCTTATTCGTTGAGATGGCAGCAACACAGACTTTGGCCAATTGAAGGTGATTCCAAGGGAATTGCCCAGTGATATAGTGGCTTGTAGGCTCCGCAGTAGTAGATGCTTGGAGGTGGCAGTTAGGAGCCAGTCGTCTAGATACGGAAACACCTGGAATCCTAGACTTCTCAGGCGAGCAGTCACGACTGCCAAGCACTTGGTGAACACCCTGGGGGCTGTGGTGAGACCAAAGGGCAGCACACGGAACTGAAAATGACTGCCTCCTAGGCTGAAGCGCAGATGTCTCCTGGACGCTTGATGTACCATGATATGGTAATAAGCGTCCTTGTGATCTATGGAGCACATCCAAACACCTTTCTCCAGCAATGGGAGAATGGTTTGTAGGGTGACCATTCGGAACTTGGACTTTCTGACTGAACGGTTTAGAATGCTGAGGTCTAAAATGGGCCTCAAGTCCCCGGTCTTTTTTGGCACCAAAAAGAATCTTGAGTAAGTCCCTGATCCGATCTGGTCTGCGGGGACCGGTTGGATGACTCCTTTTTGCAGCAGCTTTGAAACTTCTGAGGCTGCAGTATCCCGTTGACTGGGTGGCGGGTCCGGGATTTTTTTGGACTGAGGTGGGGAGTGAGAGAAAGGGATGGTGTAACCTCCGGCGATAATTCGAAGCACCCATCGGTCCTGAGTGATACCTTCCCAGGCTTTCAGGTGCTTAGAAAAACGACCCCCGACTGGCTCCGGAGCTGCACAGTCGGGCAATCCCTCAGGGACTGTGAAAGGCTGAAGAGCCATGAAAGGACTCGAGGTCTCCAGTGTTGCGAGGGCCTCTGCCGCCTCTGGAACGGCATCTTCCGGAAGAATTTCCCCCTCCCCTGCCTCTGGAAGGGGGATCATCCTGCTGAGAGGGGTAAGGCTTCTGAGATCTACAGAACCACATTTTCCCTCCTCTTTTAGCCTTGGGATAAGGCCGAAAGGGAGTGGAAAATCGTGCCCTACGGCAGTCAGAGTCTTACCCTCCTGTTCGCAGCGGGTCAGTGTGTCCTTTACCTTGGGTCCAAACAGGGAGGACCCATCAAAGGGGGTGTCGGCAAAGGAAGACTTAAAGGCCTCCGCGAAATGACACAGGTGGAGCCAGGCTTCTCTCCGTAGAGCAATGCCTGTACCGCCGCTTACTCACCCTTCGGCCGCATAAGAAATGAGCCTCATGGACGAGTTTGAAATGGACGACAATGTAGCCAGCTGAGAGCCAACCGTCTGGGCCAGCTCCTCAGGCAGGTTACCCAAGAGGGTATCGGAAAGTTCTTTAATCAGATCCCTCTGAAATCTAGTAAAGTCGAAGGTAGTTCAAGGACCTTAATGTAAAGGCCGCTGAACTTAGGGTGCGCTCCGCACTAATCCATGCTCCTAGACTCCTTATTAGGAGGATGGACGGACGTCGAAGCCTCTGCTACATCTTGCTGGGTAGCAGATGCCACCACCAAAGCATCTACAGCCACACCTTTGGTTAGAAACTCTTTCAGGGGGTGCCGAGAGGAACTTATTCGGACGAGCAGGCACCGGTTCCACAGAGTCTGGGTGTTCCCACGCCCTTCGGCAGATCGAATCCAAGAGCTCGTCGAAGGGAGGAGACACCCAGGAGGCGGAGGGCTGAGCCCCGAAGGCCTTAAGGAACACCGACTCATCAGCAGAAGGGGGTTTGGACTGCCAGCCGCCTCGTTGTTTAAGGGCTTCCAGGATGTCTGCAAAGGAGACATCATCCGAGGACGACTTAGGGGACCCCTCTGCATCATCGAGATCAGTATCTGATGTAAGAGACTCATCAGGGGAGTCAATGTGCTTCCTCTTGCACGATCTTTTCCTGGGGGGTTCTCCCGAAGAAGCTTCAGAAGGACCTCCAGGAGGGGGGGAAACCCCAGTGGGGGTAACCTCAGGCCCCGGGGCTCTGCTGTCTAAGGACAGGGGGACTGCCAAAGACCCAGTCTCGGTATGCAGGGAAGGAGCTGGGGAGACCGTGGAGGTAGCCAAAGATGATTTGGCTAACGCACTCCTCATAGCCCTGAAGGCAGGACCACCAGAATCCTGGGAGGGTCCCACCTCTGTGGCCACGACAGTTGACGGCACTCCCACCGCCGACGCACCAAGAGGGAGACTTGGGACCGAAAACATCAATCCCGAAGCATCCCCCCGGGGCCGACGGAAGATGTCCGCGTACCGAACTCCGACCCAAGAGCCGGAGTTGGAGTAAGGGTCAGGCCCGACCCTAAAACCTCCACCGGTTCCACCAGCACCGGCTCCAACGGTGCCGAGACTGTTGGAGGAGGAACCATAGTAGGAGGTGGACCATCGGCTCCGAAGCCGAATGGGCTGGAGCCGAAACTAGCTTTTGGAACACCGGAGACTGGAAGAGTCTTAGGAGCACCCTGTCGATGTCCGAATCAGACATCTTGGATGATCTGGACGATACCGATCAGGTCCGAACCGATTTCTCCATCGGCTCCAAAGGACTAGGGGACCGGCTCCGAATGGATTCTATAATTATCGGCTCCGAGGGAGATCTCAAGGTAATTTCCCTCAGTGCCGACGAGGACTTCGGCTCCGAAGGGGAAGAGTCTGAGCCGGCAGCCCTCATCAGCTCCAATATCAGTGGAGCCGATGAAGGTGACCCACCTCTCGATGCCCCAGTCCTCGGCTCCGAAACCAGAGGGGTCGAGACTGGAGGCATAGAGGCAGACCGTTCCGCCCTCAGCTCCGAAGTCCGTGGAGCCGATGGAGAAGTCTGCCTAGGTTTTTTGGCAGTCGGTTCCGACTGACTGGTCAGAGCCGACGCTTTCTTCTTTTTTGAAGGAGAGGGAGAGGAAGATAAAGCCTCCTCGAAGGATGGCTTAATTAACCCCTTAAGGATTAATTTGTTTTTCCTCTCCTGGAGGACCCTTGATGAGAAGGCGTGACACACGCTACATGATTCTTGTAGGTGCTTGGCGCCTAAGCAATAGACGCACGAGGAGTGGTCGTCCGTTATGGACATCTTATAACCATACCTCGTGCACTTTTTAAACCCGGAGGGTCTATGCTCTTTGGACATGACTAATTTAGAAAAAAAACACACCTGTCTAAAGAGAAATACACCAAAACTTAATGGTTTAAGAACAAAAAATACAAAGTTTTTTTTTTTTTTTTTTTTTTTTATAACCACAATACAGTTGTACAAAAAAAACCACACAGAAAGAGAGAGTCAAGACCCTCTAACTTAAACGGGTACTTGACCCACAAATAAAACGCTAAGATAGCAAATAACAGGGGAAGGCCCCTCTAACTAAAACGGGAAACCTTCCCTTGACGAAAAACACAAATTCCTCAACAGAACTGTTCAATACACACTCGTATCACAACAATAGCTGTTAAAACAGCTTTTGGGTTCAAAGCAAGCAAATTCCCGACAGGAAAAGCCTAAATAAATTAGTACTTAGCCCAGCCAAGTTGAGACCACGTCTAGGCTTGTAAGCGGCAAACGAGATCTGGGGGATTAGTGGTGGTGCATCCTGGGATAAGAAATAGCTCAGCCAATAAGAGGCCTCGCTCTATAGCATAGCGTGCCAAGTCGGAGCAGAGGGATCGGCTCCGAGCCCATCAGTACAGAATGTAGGCGAGATAGGATCACATAACATCCATCTTCATCTCTAGGACACTAATGTAAATGTTGGGCTAGGTGTCACCGTGGACCATTTTCCCACTGTAATGCCCCACTCCCACCACAGGAAGGTCACAACTGATACTGGGGAAGATGAAGGAAATGGTCAACCTGAGTGAACCACTGTGGAATCCAGCAAGCACTGTAAATGTTCTTTGCAGGAATCAGTTATGACTATCAGCTTGGAGAGATGTTGAAGACTTTGAAATCACTGTGCATGAAAAAAACACTGAAAAATCTCCATGTGGTACAGCACAAACTGTACCATTTGACTAGACAATGCCATTAGCCCCAACACTACAGCTATAGTCAGGGAGGGAGTGTGAAGTAGAATATGCACAGACTGCTTCAATGTTTGGATTCTGTCCACTGGAAGGGAAACTACAGACAGTGCTATGTTTAGGTAGCAACCAACAAAAATAATTTTCTATGCGGGATGTAGGTTTGACTTTTGTAGAGTTATGGAAATTCCGAGGGAATGTCAGAGACTAGCAAGAAACCAAGGCTCACTAAATTCCAGGCCTTCGTGAGAGGCTCCATCAAAGCCGAAGCTAACAGTCACCCAGATATGGAAAGATTTTGTATCCCTGGAGATGTAGATGAGCCATTACAACTACAACTGCCATGCCCTTGCTAAATACCCTCTGAGCTGTGGTGAGACCAAAGGGCAAAGCTTGGAATTGTTAATGGTTGGTTCCTATCTGGAAGAGGATGAAGCAACCTCTTTGACTCTATGGTAATCTTGATGTGAAGGTAAGCATCTTGAAAATTCAATGAGCATGTCTAATCATTTGCCCTTAGGCAAGGCAGAACTGACTGCATCATTACCATTTAGAACTAGATTTTCCATATGTATTTGTTTAGAAGGCTGAGGTCCAGTATGGGTTCCTGATTATTCTTTAGAATGAAAAGAATCTCAGATATAACCCTCACCCTCTTTGGTCTGGTGGAACCTCTTGGATGGCTCTTTTGGACAGTAAGGAAGTGATCTCTCTTATCACCGCTTCAGCCAAACTAGGTGGGACATCTTTCAGTGGCTGTCTCAGATTTGGATATGTCATGAAAAATGGTATCAAATACTCTCTAGATATAATTCTTTTTACCTATATGTCCTGCATGCTGATCTGTCACAAAGCTGGGTAAAGGGATAAATGACCCTAGTTGCGTCCAGAGGGGAGGAGTTAGGCAGCCCTTCAGGGACACTGCAGTTGCTGGTCGGAGAAGGGCTTGCGATACCTCTGGTTTTGCAGACCTTCCCTGCCTCTCAGCCGGCATTCACTAAAGGGGTCACTCTTGTTACAAATGAAATGCCCCTGACAGACAATGCTTCACATTATTGACATTTAGACATCCTGAACCAGAATGTGTGTGGTCTCTTTAGGTTCCTACTATATGCTCTTTAAGGGGATCCTGAACTTTACTTCGATGACAGTCCTGCCATCCTACTCACACTTCTGCATCCTTTCCTTCAGTGATGGCCTACAGAATGAAGATTCATCAAGGGGCAGTTGGTGAAAGACACCTCAAAGTGGTCCACAAAATCACAGCAGCACAACCAAAATTGATGCCTCATCATTATTCCAGCGACAGCTGCCCTCACAGCACCACCTTGCCAGAAAGTACAGTTTTGTACCTACCAAAAATGTAGATGTCCGATAGGCATGCATCTGCAGTCCTTACAAATGGGTTGTCCTGTCGTCAGGCAGCCCTTCGGTCGGCCGGATTCCAAAGTCTGGGTCTGGCCTCGGCTGGTGTCGCACTTCACCCGACGTCATAGCTGCAGTTCTTCGGGTATAAAGGCATCAGCCGACGCCATTTTCCTCAGTGTTTCTTGCCCCAGACGCCAGGAGCTCTCTAGGAAGGCTAAATTTGGATAAATGCAAAAGGTTCCAAATAGTAGAGAGCAAACAAAAAATAAGCATGTATGTACATATATACAAACAAATACACCATAATAGATTCCCCCAGCTAGCTACAAGATGGGCAAATACCCTAGGAGTACCACAGAGGGGAAGGAGGGTGGGTAATCCTGACTGCAGATGCATGCCTATCGGACATCTACATTTATGGTAGGTACAAAACTGTACTATGTCCTTCAAGGATGCATCTGCAGTCCTTACAAATGGGTAGAATACCATAGCCAAACTGGTGGAGGAGGAGAAATAAGATTATGGTGTAGTTAAGATCCCTTGTAAAACAGCAGTGGCAAAACCTGCTCGGGATCTGGAGTATAAAGGTAAATTATAATGCTTGGCAAATGTATGCACGGAGCTCCAAGTAGCAGCCTCTAAAATGTCTTTGGTAGCCACTCCTCGTAGAAAAGCTGTGGTAGTGGCTGTTGCCCTTGTAGAGTGAGGCCTGATGTTTTCTGGAGTTTTCTTCCCATGGTAGGAGTAACAAAATCTAATGCAATTTCCTATCCACTTAGAGATTGTTTGTTTTGAAATTGCTTTTCCTTCCGTGCCTGTTGCATATGCTACCAGTAGTTGGTCAGTTTTTCTATTGCCCTTGGTCCTGTCCAGGTAGTAGCGTAGTTGTCTATGCACATCCAAGGTATGTAACAGTCTTTCCCCCGTTCTGTGGGTTGGGGAAGAATGTAGGTAGATGAATAGCTTGATTTAAAGATACCCTGGAGAGACCACCTTTGGCATAAAAGTAGGATTTGTTCTCATGGACACTATCTTGATGGAAGATCAGGAAGGGTTGTACTGCCATTAATGCCTGTAGCTCAGATACCCTTCTTGCTGAAGTGATTGCAAGCAGGAAAGCAGTTTTCCATGACAGGTATTGTAAGTCTGCTGTTGCTGCTGGTTCGAAAGGAGGGAGTGTCAACTTTTCAAGCACAAAGTTCAAGTCCCACTCTGGCAATGGTGGCTTCCTAGGTGGCTTTACATTTTTGATCCCTCTTAGAAACTGCCTGAGCAGAGGATGTGAGAAGACTGGAGGATCCAAGTTGTATTCTGCTGAAATAGCTGATGCATGAATCTTAATGGAAGAATAGGACAGGCCGTTGTGGAAGAGCTGTGCCAAGTATTCCAGGATGTTGGCTATGTTTACCAGTGACAAATTTTCTCCCTTTGCAGTACTCCAAATGTGATATCTTTTCCATTTTGCTGAATAATTTTTTCTTGTAGAGGGTCTGCGAGCCTCCAAGATAATGTCTTTAACCCTTTGGGATAAATTTGGGTTATTTGGTCTCATGCAATGTACCAGGCAGTCAGCTGCAGTGTTTTCAGGTTTGGATGCAGGGTGTTGTAGTTGTTCTGTGTTAACAGTAAGGGAACTAGAGGTAGAGTCCATAACTGTCCCCGAGACATGCTCCTCAGTAATGGGTACCAATGTTGCCTTGGCCAGTCTGGAGCTATCAGGATGATCCTTGGACGGTCCTCTTTGATTTTCAATAGCACCTTGTGCATCAAAGGAAGTGGTGGGAATGCATATGCTGTCAGGCTTTTCCAACTGAAAGATAGGGAGTCCACTTTCCAAGCAAGTGGGTGATACGTCCTTGTGCAGAATTTCTTCAGTTGGTGATTGCGTGGGGATGCAAATAAGTCTATTTCTGGTAGTCCCCACTTTCTTGTAATGGTTTTGAAGATGTCCGGATGCAGCATCCATTCGTGGGCATCCGTGGTAGTTCTGCTTAGTATGTCTGCTAGAATGTTTTCTTTTCCTGGCACAAAAACTGCTTGCAACTGAATGTTGAAGCTCAGGGCCACATTCCAGAGGTCCATTGCCATCCGGCATAGAGGGTACGAATGTGTGCCTCCCTGTTTGTTGATGTACCACATAACTGTGGTGTTGTCTGTCCTTATCAACAGTTGACCTTGTCGAAGAAATGGTCTGAATGTCTGAATTGCCAGTTTTACTGCCAGCATTTCCTTTTGATTTATGTGTAGGTGCAGCTGGTCTTGAGTCCATAAGCCTTGTATGCACTTGTCCAGCATGTGCGCCCCCCAACCGAGGTCTGAGGCGTCCGTTGTGATTGTCTGACTTGGTTGAGTGCTGTGGAAGGGCAGTCCTTTGTTTGATTGACAGGCCTGAGCCCACCATTGGAATTCTTGTTTCAGGCATGGGATTATTGGAATTTGGGTTTCTAGGCTGTGCTTGTGCTGAGACCATAAATTCCTTAGGTACCACTGTAACTTTCTCATATGTAGTCTGGCATGTGGAATCAATATTATGCAGGATGCCATGAAACCCAAGGCTTGCAGGACTTTTCTTGCTGTTAGCTGGTTCTGCTTTGTTAATGCCAAGAAGTAGATAGGGAGTTTCTCGTGTTTTTCCTCTGTTAGGAAAGCCATTTGTTTTGATGTGTCCAGCTCTGCACCCAAAAAGGTTATCCTTTGGGATGGTACCAGCCTTGACTTTTTTATATTGACTGTGTATCCCAGGGCTTGCAGTAGATAAATGACCCTTTTCAAGTCTTCTGTTAGCTTGTTTTTGTTGTCCGCTTGTAGCAGGCAGTCATCCAGGTAAGGGTAGATTTGGATTCCCTGAAGCCTGCAATGAGCAATTACTGATGCCAGGCATTTCGTGAACACTCTGGGCGCAGTAGA
This sequence comes from Protopterus annectens, assembly GCF_019279795.1. Classification (NCBI taxonomy): domain Eukaryota; kingdom Metazoa; phylum Chordata; order Ceratodontiformes; family Protopteridae; genus Protopterus; species Protopterus annectens. Next base: position 965,718,963 of record NC_056728.1, read on the forward strand.
TAAGCCAAATGGCAATGCTGAGAATTGATAATGCTCTGATCCTGCAAGAAATCTGAGGTATCTTCTGCAAATTGGTCGTATGTGGACGTGCAGGTATGCCTCCGTGAGATCTAGAGTTACCAGCCAAGACTCCTTGCCCAACATGGGAAGAAGCTGCTGTAGGGTCAGCATTTTGAATTTTGGGACAATGAGAAATGTGTTTAAAGCGGACAGGTCGAGAATAGGTCTCCATTGGTTTTCTTTTCTTGGTACCAGGAAGAGTCTGGAGTAAAATCCCTGTCCTTGCTCCACAGATGGTACCTTTTCTACAGCTCTCATCCTTAGTAAGTGATCTATTTGTTTTAGAGCTTCTGCCTTTTGATTTGGAGGTAGGTTTGGCATTCCTTACTTCCTTGGTAGAGTATGGAAGTGAAACCTGTAACCTTGATCTATTGTCTGCAAAATCCACTTGTCTCCTGTGATGTAATGCCAGTTTACTGAAAATAAGGCTAGCTTCCCGCCTAAGGGTGCTTCTAGTTGTTCCCTGGTAGGCGGTGCCAGAGCCAAGTCACTGTGATTGTCCTGTAGTAGTGGTGGTGGCTGTATCTGTGGCTGCACCTCGCTGGTTGTTAGCCTGCCACTGACGTCCCCTGTAGGCACCTCTGGATTGACCTCTGCCTCTTGAGCACCTATTCCTGCCTCTCTGAGCTCTGGAGGTGTCTGGAAAGGACCAATTCTTGGAGGGCCAATTCCTGCTAAACCTTGGAGGTTGGACCTGTAAGAAATCTTTCACAGTCTGGACAGATTTTGCCTTCTCTTCCATCTTCTTCATGACCTGTTGTGCAGGAGAGCCAAACAAATTGATCTTGTCCATGGGAGCATCTAGTAGCTTTGATTTGACATGGTCTGGTAAGGCCTGCTCTTTTAACCATGCATGTCTTCTGATCACTGTGCCAGTCATGGCTGATCTAAAGGAAGCTTCCAGTGCATCATAGCCGCATTTTAAGGAATGATTACTGACCTGCTGAATGTTATGTACCATTTCCAGAATAGATTTTTTGTCAAATGGTTCATCCGAGGACAGTTTTTTAGTTAACTGGTCTAACATAAATTCTTGATACTGGATCATGTGGAATTGACAGTTCAAGGCCCTAGCTGAAAGAGTAGCAGAAGTGTAAACTTTTTTACCCCATCTCTCTAAGGATCTGGATTCCCTTGCAGAGGGGAGGGGGTTTTTCGCAGAGGAAGCTGCTACAGCCTTAGGTCCCTGGGAGATAGTTTCGGGATCTGCAAAGGGAGCCTTATACAAATGATAATGTGTGTCCGGGACCCTGTAGTACCTATCGGGCTTAGCAGGGGCCGGAGGTAGTGAATCAGGAGCAATACAAGCATCATTAAATGCATCATCCACAACAGAGAGAACTGGAGGGATGGCTAAAGGCCTATGTTGTGGTAAATGCAGAAAGGTTCTAAGCCTTTTTCTAGAGTCTGAAAAATCCTGGCCCTGCCACTGAAATTGCTCCCTCATAGCATGCAAGGTTTCCCCAAAGGAAAATTCCTCAGGCGGAGAGGCAGAAGGAATGGACTCTTCAGCATCAGAGTCTTCATAAGGGGAGAAAGGGTCCTCTGGAGGGTTTGAATTATCTGAATCATCAGAGGAGCCATCTGTAGAAACTGGCTCAGGGGGCTGTGCTCTAGGCCTCTTCTCTGGAGGTGGGTGAGAGGCCCTGTCTGGGTGAGGTTGGGATCCCCGGATCAAAGAAATGAGATCCTCTGCTAGACTAAGCATTTGTGAGCTAGGGCTAGGCCTGTGAGAGGGGGTCTTAGCAGGCACAGATTTTGTAGATTTAGCTGCTTTAGCCCTGGCAAAGGCCTTAATCGACATGGCTGCAGGTGGCCTAGCAGCTCCACGTGCAGGGGTTGAAATATCCAAGGGTATAGTATCAGATAATTCCTGGGAACCTGCAAGAGCAGGTGGGATTTCAGAAGCCGATTCCACCAGGTTGGAAGAGGCCTCGGAAGGAGGTAAGTTTTCGGCTGAAGGAAGAACCGCGAGCTCGGTTTCAGCCGAAACCGAGACACTCGCGGTTGGCTTAACCGCGGTTTCGGCCGAAACCGCGGACCGCGAGTGTCGGTCCTTTTCCTTGTGTTTTTTAGAAATTTGCGTAGTCGGAGGATCCGACGGCATAATATAAGTAAAATCTGAGCCGAAAAACTCCTCAGCAAATTCCGACCGACGTCTAAGCGTCCGTCGGTTAAAAGAAGCACAGGCTAGACAAGCTGCTACGTCGTGGTCTGGGCCTAAACAAGGTAAGCAGTAAGAGTGGAAATCTTTATGAGGTATTTGTTTCCCACAAGTTAAACAGTTATTCACTTTTTCTGACATCGGCTGAGGCAAGAAAGAGTCCCCAACGGGGTACTTAGCTTTTTAGAAGTCTTCGGTAATAGAAGAAGTATTCGGTAGTAGTAATCTCTGGTTCTGACCGACCGGCACTTGCGAACAGCTTCTGCTTCGGGCGCCACGCGGCAAGAAAGACTGAGGAAAATGGCGTCGGCTGATGCCTTTATACCCGAAGAACTGCAACTATGACGTCGGGTGAAGTGCGACACCAGCCGAGGCCAGACCCAGACTTTGGAATCCGGCCGACCGAAGGGCTGCCTGACGACAGGACAACCCATTTGTAAGGACTGCAGATGCATCCTTGAAGGACATCGTGCATGATGTGCATGAAGAAGGTACGTAATGGTGGACAGAGTTGTTAAGGTTGCTATTAACTGCCTCCTAGATTCTGATACCAAGAGGCTTTCAGAGTGGTTAGACTCTGCCTATCAAAGACACTCTGAAAGTGATTAATATGGGTGGTGTAGCTCAGGGCCCTTAAAAAAGAAGTGCCTAAAGCATTTGCCTGCTTTCCCAATCTATTCACTGTCCAGGACTCTCTGCCTGGAGGCTGGACAGACGCTAAATCATTGGTCAAGATTTATTGTGTTGCTGCCACCACAAAAGCAGACTCTATCAAGAGGGGCTTTGTCCAGTGCTGCCTGGCTTTGGCAGGCCTAAGGATCATATGTGGTTTCCGAGGTACTGTCTCACGTATGCCTGGGTCCTGTCATGATCTCTTCACCGCCAACCCAATTAACTTTTTTTAAGCACCTTTATTCAATTATCACTTGAGACATGGGCACATTTACATTTATATAAACATAATCAAACTGTATTAACAAATTCACGTTTACAAGCATTATACTTCACATATTTTGCCATGTATCATATAACCTAAGCAACTTTACATAAATTATTCAATTCCTGCCCCCCCCCTTTTTTTTTTTAAACAAGAAACATCTTTATTCAAACACCATTTACAACACAGGCAATCACACAGTTACACAAATGAAAACAAACCACACCGACAATCCTAGTTGCAAGTATTTTATGTCACAAACCATTCTGGCACACTCCCAGTTGCAAATATTATACATCCCTTATAATCTAATCAATCATTTTCAGTCAAACATTACTTAGCTCATTTAAGTCCTGCCTTCTTTTAAATCTCATTCCTCACCTATATGTATTGTTTTCACAATTCACATTTTTTTCCTATGTAGTTTGATCCTATCCTTTTTTAAAGATCTCAATTCCAGCTATTTTACCTCTGTTGCTATATTCACTACTTCTACTAGAGTTGGATTAAGATTTTGATTTCCATTTTCTAGTAATTGCTTTTTTGGCAGCCACCATAATTAGACACAGTAAGGCCTTATCATGGCTAGGCAACTCTGATTCTGTATCATAGCTCAGAAAAGTCACGTTCCTCGTCAACCAATCTGCCCACCCAGCATCTCTGACAGTGTATCCCACAGGGAATCCTTAAAGACCACCAACTCACCACACTCCCAGAAATATGTTCCCAGTTATCTCTCTCTTCCCCATCACACCTCCAATATTTGCTGTCTATCTGAGGAAAAATTCTCTGGAGTCTACTTGGGGTATAAAAATATCTATGCAAACATGTCCAAGCAAAAATCTTAAATCTTCTAGATTTTGTTGCATATTTGGGGGACATACATACATCCTCCTGCTGTTATCCAATCTCTCTCTACCCAATCCTTTCTAACCTCCTCTGATTGATTCTTATCATGCAATATTTCATATCCTCTACTAATTATTCCTTTTTTTAAAGGCAGCTTCTGTTCTAGATTCTACTAAAAACTCTACCAGTGTTGGTCTTTAATTTAGGAAACTCTACTTTTTTTCTCTTTGCCTATAATCTGATATCAATCCTTGACAGGGAAGGCAATCCTATAACCTGCAGTCCAAATAAATTCTTGGTGTCTTCCCATTCCATCATATTTCCCTCTCTAGTTATTTAATCTCAAAACCTTGACTCAACTTTGCCAGTTTTCTCCAATAAATTCCAGCCCCATCTTCCCTACTGACCACATCCCTAACTGCAATCATTGGCAGAATCTCCTTTCTCCACTCCCATGTTGGCTTAGTTCTTAGGATACTTTCTGCTACTTTACGGATATAATATTCTGTATGATTACTGTTATTCTCCTTAAAGGCCTGCATCCAAAATCCCAGTCTCTTCTTGTTTCTTGAGCTTCACCCATTTCATCATCATCCATTTCCACTTTGAACTATAGTTTTCTGCTTGTGCTATAAAGAAGCCTTAGCTGTGTAGCTCTGAAATACCCCTTCAAATCGGTTAATCCCAATCTGCCCCACTCTACTGGAAGAATCACTTATTCCACTTGACTCTTGCTGCCTTCCCCTCCCAGGTAAAGTCCTTCAGCTCTTTATTAATTGCTATCCACAACTTCTCCTCTGGTTGATAAAAATATGCCTGACTTGTGTAGAAGACTAATGGGACTAACATTTTGACTGCTTGTATCTTACTATCCATATCCATATAACAAAGTTCCATTTTCTCAATTGTTGTATTTTTTTTTTGTTCAGTCTCTTTCCACGTAACATTAGCTGCCACACCAGAACCAGTTTAATCCATACTCCTAAAGACTTATCGGGTCCCCATAAATATGGATAGTGCCGAATAATTTAATATAGGAGTAGATAATTTAACGCTGTTGCCTTTGTTTTAGCTTCATTAATTTTGTATCCCAAAAGGATTTGAAACTGTCTCAAAATGTTCCACAACACTATAATGTCTCTTTCTGGCTTTGTCAGGTATAAAATATCTGCAAATAGAGCCAGTTTTTCTTGACTACCACACCAATTATATCCTTGAATTTCTGAGTCCCTTATTTTTTTGTCAATGGTTCTAAATATAATGCAAATAAAGGGGAAAGAGAACACCCCTGCCTGGTTCCTCTGTTCAAGCAGAAATTATCAGAGAAGCTGTCACCCACTTAATTTTCACCTCTGATCCCACATATATCCTCCTAATCACCCTTATATTTTTTTTTCAGGAAATGCAAATGCTTCCACTGCCCTGCTCATAAAGTCCCAGCTTACTCTGTCAAATGCTTTCTCTACATCAAGACCCGCCAACAAGAATGGTACTTTTTTTACATTCTGTTTCTCTCTGGATCATCAATGTTGTCAAATATTTGCCTCCCCGGCATAAAACTACACTGATCTATATCTATCAATTTTGGCATTACTTTTGCAATTCATTTAGCCGTTATAGACCTGAACACTTTACAATTATGGTTTAGTATTGAAATGGGCCTGTATGAAGCTGGATCTGATGGATGTTTACCCTCTTTAAGTATTACAGCTACCACTGCTTTCTTCCAGAATGTTGGTACTTCTCCTCCTCTTAAAATACTGTTAAGAAAACCTACCAGATCTTTAACTGCTTTTCCCACATAGCTTCCAAACTTCCACAGGAATACCATCTATTCCTGGGGATTTTCCTGTAGACTGGTTATACATCACAATTTTTATCTCATCTTCTCCTATCTTAACAGTTAGCAATTTAGTCTCATCCACCTCTATCCTTGGCTTATTTAATTTGTCTACAAACATTTCCATTTGTCGCTTTTCTTGATTTCCATATTATTCTGCTTTATAAAGACTTTCATAGACTTTCCAAAATATTTCTAATACCGCTACAGGATCTCTTACCTTCCTTGTTATAGGCTCCCTAAGCTTGCCAATAGCCCTTTTTACTTTCTGTTGCCTGAGTTGTTGTGGTAAAAGTTTTTGTGCTCTAGTCTTAGTATCAAAACACAGTTGCTTAACAGCAATCTATCCAAGCTCGTGTACATTAGTGAGGGAATCCCTTATTTTCTGCTTAGCATTCTACAATTGATCCTCTTCATGTTCTGTGAGATTACCCCATTCTGCAATACTTTAACATTTGTTAGTCCTTCTAAATAATTCTTGTTACTTCTTAACCATAGTTCCCTTTGTTTTGCTTCTGCCCTATTTTTAAACTCCACCTTAATGTAATCTTCACTCACTAGCTATATTTTCAGAAGTAATTTCTATCCTCTGGAATAGCTCCGTTATACTCTCCACTACCCATTTCCTTAAATTCCTCTCTTTTCAACAAATAGACTGGAAAGAGCCAATGTCTCATTTCTATTTCATTACCCTGTGTTTTTATTTTAGGTATTACTGGCGCATGATTGAAATAATTGAGTGCGTATCAAGACCTTCAATTAAATGTACATGCTCCTGTGAAATATAAACTCTGTCTAGCCTAGCCCAGTTTTTATATCTTGGGGAATAATATGTAAATTCACTCCAAAAGATTAGTTGTGTAAAATCGTACCATAACCATAGATGTCCTTCTCTTCCATGTTGCAGTATTCTCACATGTGAGATCCTCCTCCTCAGGTGACCCAAACGTCCGGTTCATATACCAAAGCTTAAGCCTGGCTGCTGTAAGGTGCATGGGACATCACACGCAGTGCCATAAACTGGTGACCATAAATGTGAAGTCTGCATGCACAGACCTTAGAACTGAATGCCCAGTTGGACAACAGTCTAAGGGTAGCTGAAGGATGCCATCCAGACAGGGAAAAGGCCCTCTTGGGAGTAGGGGGAGGGAAGGAATACTGCAACATGTACTAAAAGGACATCTATGGTTATGGCAAGATTTTACACAACTAATCTATGTCCTTCTATTTTCATGGTGTAGTATTCTCACATGTGGGACAGTACCACAGCTTATGCAGAGTGCCTCTAGGATAGTGGCTATATTCAAACTTTTGAGAAACGCCCCTGAAGATGCCACTGCTCTGGTGAAGTAGGCTCTAACTCTGTGGGGCAACTCTTTATCATGGAAAGAGTAACAGAAGAATATAGTTGTGTGGATCCAGGAGGATATTGTCTGTTTGGACACAGCTTTCCACAGGGCCCTGAGGTAAAAGGATACAAAGAGTTGGTTGGACTTTCTGATGTCCTTAGCCTTATCCAGACAAAACTTGTTGTCTGTGAACATCTAGGGAGTGGAGCACTCTCTCACCGTCATCCTGTGGCAAAGGGAAGAAGGTGGGTAAATGGATAGATTGGTTAATGGACAGTTCATTGACCACTTTGGGCATGAAGGAGGGGTTAGTATGAAGAGAAACTCTGTCCCTGTGAAAAATGGTATAAGGTAGAGTAGCAATGAGTGCTTGTAGCTCAGACACTCTTCTAGCTGAAGTAAGGGATACTAGCAAGACAGTTTTCCAGGTGCACATATTTAAAGTGGCAGAAGCTGCAGGTTCAAAGGGGGTAGTAGTAAGTTTCTCAAGCACAAAGTTCAGATCCCAAGGAGGAAGGATAGGTTTCTCTGGTGGTCTGATGTAGCGAACACCCTTAAGAAAAAGTTTCAACTCCAATCTTGATAACAGGGGTGGATTCATAGGTAAGCAGGCTGACATGACTGACAAATTGACTTTCACTGAAGAGTATGAAAGTTTTGATTTTAGGAGCTCTCACACACAGGCCAGCACTAGAGGTATAGCTGCTTTTAAGGGGTCTAGTTCCCTTTGACAACACCAGCTGGAGAACCTTTTCCACTGAGATAACACTGGACAGAGCAGTGGTGCAGCAGTAGTGTTGTCGCCTCACAGCAAGAGGTTCTCTGGTTCGATTCTTCGCTGGAGTGCCTTCTGTGCGGAGTCTGCATGTCCTCCCTGTGTTCATGTGGGTTTTCTATGGGTACTCTGGTTTCCTCCCACATTACAAAGACATGCATCTGGAGCGCTTTTCCCCAGGCCTCTGCTGAAAATTGGCTTTGTTCCAAGTCGGACTTTCCTGGTAAACAAATGTTAAATAAAGTAGGACTTCCTAGTAGGTTTCCTGGCCTCCTGCAGGACAAATAGCACAACTTGTGAGTAAAGGTGTCTGAAAGGGATCAGAAGTTTATCACCCACAGGGGTAAGCCTGAGGGATTGCAGACAAGGGTGAATGAGGGATCCCTTCTGTTGTGTGAAAAGGTCCACCTTGTGAGGCAACTTGTGGTGATTGTCCTTGGTAAGAGATAGAAGGGGGAACCAATGTTGCCTTGGCCAATAGGAGGTCACCAGCAATATTTTTGGCTTGTCCTGCTGAATTTTCAGCAGGATATTCTGAATCAGAGGGAAGCATACAGGAACAGCCCCTTCCATGAGATTGAGAAGGCATCCACTTTCCACTTTAGTGATGAGGGCAGCCTGGAGCAGAATAGCTGTAGCTGTCTGTTCTGAGGGGAGGCAAACAGATCTATCTGTGGATTGCCCCATTGCTGGACAATGTCTAAGCAAACAACTCTGTGCAACAGCCATTCATGATTTAGAGACAGTGATCTGCTGAGGGCATCTGCCTGATGGTTGTCTGTTTAGTGATGAGATGTAGACTGCCTGCAATGTTACATTATGTCAAGTGGCCACTCCCATGCTTGTATGGCCAGCCTGCAGACTAAATAACTGTGGTGTTGTCTGTGAAGACTTGTAGTGGACCAGGATGTAGGAGTGGAAGAAAATTTGTTAGACCTAGGAGAAGAGCAATCATTCCCTCACATTGATGTGTTTTTTCTGGAGAGAGGGCTGCCATTGAGCTTGTGCCTTGAGACCATCCACAGTGGCCCCCCCCTGGTCCGAGGCATCTGTGTACAGGAATTGGACTGGCTAAGTGAGCTGTAGAGGGAGACCTAGATTCTGCATTATTTGCTGAATCCACCACCTTAACTCTTTTTTCAGGCAGGGCACAAAGGGCACCTGAAAATCCAGAGGGTGACTGTGATGGGACGAGACATTCAAGTACCACTGGAACTTCCTCATGTGTAACTTGGGCAAGGGTAGCTGCCATCCAGCACAGAAAATGGAGAAATTCCTTGGTTGAGATGTGGGTGACTTGGGGTGGGTTTTGGAAATGGCTGGTTAGAGCAGTGACTGTTTCTAATGGGAGAAAGGCCTTCATCAAATCCATTCTTATTCTGCATCCCAAGAAGATCTGGTCTTGGGATGGAGTGAGGGAGGACTTATGCAGGTTCAGTGTAAACCCCAGACTTCCTAGGAAATAAACAGTGAATTGCATGTGTGCCTGAAGAGTACTTCCTCTTCTGTCTGGATGAAGAGGTCATCCAGGTATGAGAAGATCTGTATGCCTTTTGTTCTGCATAAGGCTACTGTTGGGACTAGGCACTTTGTGAAAACCCTTGGTGCTGTAGACAAGCCAAAGGGCAAGTCAGTAAACTGCAAGGAAGGCACAGCAAAACATAACATTTTCTGGAAGTCTGGGATGATGGGGATATGGAAATGAGCCTCCTTCAAGTCCAAGGTGGCCATGAAGGCCCCTGGTGTCAAATGTAGAAGGGTTTGCAAGGACAGCATGTAGAAGGAAGGTACATGCAGGAAGGAGTTTAATAGGGACAGGTCCAGTATTGGCCTTCAAGGGCCTTCCTTTTTTGGGATCAGGAAGAGTCTGGAGTAAAACCCTTGACCCTCTTGTCCTGGTGGAACCCTCTCTATGGTGCCTTATGATAGTAAGTCCTGAATGACCTCGGTATCAGGTGGATTTTTTTTTTTGGAGGGAGGAGTATGCCTTTTGGTGATGGGTTTTCCTGCCAGGTCATAAAGTACCCTTTTTCCACTACTGATAGGACCTAGCGGTCTGAGGTGATTTGTTGCCACATGGGAAGAAAGTGAGAGAGGTGGGCAGAAAGGGAGAGATGGTGGAGGGTATTTAGGCAGTCGCACAATGTTTGGTCTGTCTGGAAAGGGCTGCCTGGGTGTAGATTGAGAGGAAGTAGTTCTGGAGGATGAAGGTTTTCTGCCCCCTTTCCTATGCTTTGAAGTAGTAGTAGAAGGAGCAGGTGCCCTTCTAACAAACCTTTGTTTAGATGGGTAATTTCTATAGAATTTAGGAACAGGGGGATACCAGAAAATGCTTCAAGTCCTGCAGTTTCTTACTTTTTTCTTGTAGGTTTTTGAAAAGTTCTGCAGATTGTTTGCCAAAGAGGAACTTATTATTAAGGGGGGTGCCCAGGATCTTGTTCTTGAAGTCATCTGGCAGAGCTTGAATTCTGAGGCAGGAATATCTGCGTAACACAGAGGCAGATGCAGCTGACCTGGCTGAGGCTTCAGCAGCATCGTAGCTGCATTTTATGGACTGTCTGGCTACTTGTGCAGTAAAGAAAGTTTTGAGGCAACTTGAGGCTTTATAGGGAAATCAGGTATGGAGAAGAGTAGATTAGAGGTCGGGGAAACTAGATCTAGGGCAAACTATACTATATGCATCTGGTAACTGATGGTCCTAAAGGCCAGAGTTGAGGAAGTGTAGATCCTTTTCCCCAACTGTCCATCACCTTACTATCCTTATCTGATGGCAGTAAGGAAGAGGATGGAATCTGCCTAGACTGCTTGTCCGGTGCCACGGCAATCACAGTTGGGTCTGCCATGGGAGGTTTGATGAAATATTTGTAATCATCAGGAACTTTGTAGAACCTGTCTGGCCTTTTTGGGGCCAGAAGCTGAGATTCTGGGGTCTTGGAGGCAGAGGCATCCAAGTAAGCAGGAATATTTGCAGGAATAGCAAAGGGAGAGGGGGACTCCATCTGTTGGAGCTCAAAGTATCTTTTCTTTATCTCAGTCATTTGGGTGGAGTCCCCCTTGAAATATTCTCTCATTCTGGAGAGAGTCTCCCCAAAAGTAATGTCTTTAGGTGGGAAGTCTCCTTCCAAGGAGTCTTCATCTGGGGAACAGTATTCTAGGGGAGAGGCCAGCTGAGAAGTGTAAGTGAGAGACTCATCAGAGGAAGAAGAGTCTTCCTCCCAAGTCTGAGGAGGTGGGATGGAGCTAGCAGAGGCAGGTCTTGGACTTAAGGTAGGCAGAGCAGGAGTTTGTGAGGCAGTAGGCCTCACAGCCAAAATTGCCTGAAAAAGTGACTGGGAGAATGCTTGCCAGTCAGGCTGGTCTTCCACTCTAATAGATAAATGCCTACTTTTTTTGTTTTCTCTTGAGAGGAGTCGTCTTGAGTAGTGTGACAGGCTGAGGGCCTAGTGCCATATGTCAGGCCGGGGATCGAAGCACCCTCCTCTGGAAACTAAATGTGATCATGCGGGTGAGTCAGCCCCCCCCCCCCCAACATCAGCCGATGTCACAGAAACCTCCATGGATGTGCAGACCAGAGAAACAAGGATGGCATCAGAGATGGTACCTGCCAAAGTCGTCAGTTCTTTCGGATGTTCCTCAGCCCCTAGACCGTTAGCTGGAAGGACACCTGAACTCGGCAGCGCAGTATCAGGCCTAGAGACCTGTCTTCTTTTTAGGCATCTTCACCTCGACAGCCGGTTCAGGTTCCATACCGAGAGCCAGGCGCTTCAGACGTTCATTCTCTACAAACAATTTAAGGGCTGTTAGATGGCTGCGCAAGGTCTTGGGGACAAATGACTGACAGATTTTACATGCCGTATGGTCATGGGACTGTCCTAAGGAAAACAAGCAGAGGTTGTGTGCATCTTTGTGTGGAATTTGCTGACCACACTTAAATTTTCCCTTCCTAGATGACATCGGCTAACAGCAGATAAACAGCAACCTAAGCTAAGTCAAAAATAAAGAAGATTCTCCAGTGGGGTACTTAACTTTAACTTGATCCATACTGCAGAGCAGAATGAGCAAGATGACATTCGACTGTGGCAGAGAAGTTCTGAGGTCTGTGTGTGCGGACGTCACATTTACAGCCCAGGGATTAAGGCCCTGCGTGTCACATCTCACGCACCTTGCAGCAGCCAGGCTTAAGCTTTGGTACACGAGACAGACGTTCGGGTCACCTGAGGTGGAAGATCCCACATTTGAGAATACTGCAACATGAGATAGAAGGGCATCTCCTATTACTGAATTCACATCTTCCATACCAAATATGTTCCTACATTTCTTCAAAAATCTGCCCTCCTTTGTTATACTTTCCCTTCCAGGTTCCCCAGACACATCTTCATTGCTGCAGATCAAATTCCACTGCCCACCTATAAGTAATACTCCTTACTAAAAACTTAATTCTCCCAGAATTTTCTGAAGCTCCATTATAGCAGTTGTAGGTGGAATATAAATACATGCCAGTGCAATCCTCCACCTTTGCCAGTAGCCCCTTAGCACTACAAATCTGTCATTATTATCTTTTTATCTTCCATGACTATTGGAGCTCCTCCTGCAATTAATGTGTTCCTGTTTTCCATTCTCCCAGATATTCAGCTGAATAACCATCCTCAAAACCTTTCTTTATCAAATTCACATGTTCAGTTCTTTCCAAATGTCTCCTGTAACATAGCTATTTGCACACTACAATTTTAATATAGTTCACTATTCTTTCATTTTGTATTTACATGCGAGACCAATGACATTTAAAAACATTACAGAAATCATCAATGAATCAAAAATGTATTATTCCTACCTTTTATGTATAACACCTTTTTTGTTAAATGTCTAGCTCAGCTTGTGTGTTACAAGCATACACCGTTTGGCAAACTGAACTTTTATACAGTTGTTTCTTGTCTTATCCATTTGAGCCTATGTCACTTCTTACAAAACTGGCAAACTCCCAATACCCCCCTCTAAAGCCTACTAATTTAATACTAACACACAAAACTATATACATCTTCAAATATTGAGATTTTACCCTCCTAACAGGAACAAATGTCCCAACCTGACAGCTACACTCAAAGACTTGAGTTAACCTAAAAGAAATGTTATCCATGCTAAGACACATGATGCAGCCTGTGCTTCTACTAAGTGCTGACTGGTTTTGTCACATCTTTACAGCTCTATCAGCTGGGAAAACTGGTCATAGCACCTCTACAAGTCTCATCTCCTTCATAAACTCCATCTCACAAACTAGAGAGCAGAATAAACTAGCCTCGTCTCTTTCTTGATCTCTCAAAGGCATTTGACACGATGTCTCATCCCTTACTCTTAGACAAACTCTCCCAATTAAACCTATCCTCTGCCACTATCTCCTGGTTCTCTAGTTATCTTAGCAACAGTTTCCAGTCAAATTGGATTTAGACATCTCCCCTGAACTCCCAATACAGATGGGAGTACCTCAAGGGTCAATACTAGGACCACTGCTCTTTAATATTTTGACTAATCAGTTATCAGCCTCCACCCCACACTCATCCCTAATGCAGTATGCAGATGACTCCATGGTCATCACCATTACTGATATCCTTCCCAAGCTACATACTGCAACACAGGAGTCCTTGTCTATAGAGAACTGGCTCAACCAAAGCCATCTACTCTTAAATCCAAAAAAGACCAAACTCCTATTCTTTGAACCAAAAACGATGGCCCACCTGAAACCAACCTTCTCCATCACCTCCCATAATAACACACCTATCTCAGTGAAAGGCCACACCAAACTACTGGGGTCATCATAGATGACCAGCTAAAATTCAACCAGCATGTTCTAAATAACATTAAGAAAAACCACCAAAAGCTTGATCTTCTTTATAGAAATAAAACCTTTCTCTCTAGTCAAGCTAAAATAGCTCTATCACATGCCTACCTATTACCAACCCTTCTCTATGGATCTCAGATTCTCACCAATCTGCAGACCTCACTCATATATAAACTAGAATCCACTGAAAACAAAGTAGCAAAATTCGCCTCTGAACTACCATACTCCTCTCATCACTGCCTAGCACTCAAAAAACTGAAATGGCTAGAATTCCCCCATAACCTAATTCTCTCTCTGCATCAAATAATCCAGTCTATCTTATTCCAGCCCACCTTTTGCCCCACCACCTCATCCATCATCTCTTCGTACACCCCAGCAAGAACACTCTGGAACTCTGACCAAAATCTCCTGTCCATACTTACACCCAAGCTCAACATAAGAAAAAACCTTTATAGCTGTTACTTAGGTGAAACTGGAATAAACTCCCACTTGACATCCAAAACACTAGACCCAAACTACTATTCAGAAAGGTTGTAAAAAATCACTATAGCAAAAATAAACTATGCCAATGCAACCCCCGCCCCCCCCCCCCGACTGACCCATCTCCCTAGGCCAGCCAATCTCTTACCTTTCTCCTACAGGAATCAAACTCAACCTCCATCCTAATTCTCTTATCCTTCAACACTGCTAAACCTTTTCCAAAACCAGCCCCTACACTTTGATTCGTACAGATGTAAATCGTTTCAGCAGTAGTATGCCTGAAACTCATTTCTACACTTTAACCTCTACTCACTGCCTGTATATAATTTCCTATTATTTTCTCTTTACACTGCATTTTACCTTTATTACCTGCTACAACATATGTGCTTAGGTAACTCTGTAGTATGTATTGTGTGTATTTACTTAGACATTATATGCATCATTGTATATGTACTGGTTATGTCTTAACTATGGAGCTTTTCTCCCCAGGTCTCCACTGAAAAAGGGCCAACCCGGTCAACAAATGTCAAATCAAACCCCGAATGCTTTCACAGAACATTATCTCCTAACCAGTTTCTCTCCTTTCCCCCCCCAGCCATCACTCTCCACCACAGGGTAACCAATTTCTCTTTATCCGTGGAGACATGAGAACCGATCAGTCAATTTCTCTTTATCAGTTTCCATGGAGACATGAGGGCCAGATACAGAACTGCTACTAAGCATGCATTCATTTGCAAGAAATAAGTCTCATAATATTTTTTTTTTCATTTACTTGTGTTTTCTTCAAACTTGTTACTAAATCAGTCTCCTTAATTGAGTCATTCCCCATGCAAGAATGATAAAACTCACATTATTTTTTGTTTTGTCACACTCTTTTAACCATTTTTTACATTGCAGTGCCTCTATTTCTTAAGACTAAACAAGACAAAGAGAAGGGAGACAGAAAGGGAAAAAAACAGCAGTGCCTATTTACAATCCCCATTACACTTAAAAATAACTTGGAAAACTTTATTTTGCAGCATGCAAAGAAAACCATATACCACAAAAATAGTACTATTAAGAAAAACAAAGGTTTTATTTACTTACAGTTACATTACTTCCCTCTCTTCCCCTTCCCAAAGCAATTTTCAGAACATAAATGACATGAAGTAGGGCATATACTTCTGAGTCCCCCACACAAGCCCAATATTTCCAGATTTTCTTGTTCTGTCATATTTCACAAATATAATTACTGTATTATAATTGCACATTTACTAGTTTTATTACTGTTCATTTCCAACTCCCAGATCATGTCTCTGCTTCATTTCCAATGTACTATTGATTCTTCTAGTCAACTCTCATGATCCCTTCTCTCTCTCCAACATTTTCCGTTGAAATATTGGGAAATGTTTCACAGGTACAATCTCTCTGTGGTCTCTATTACCTGAAGAAAAAGAAGCACAATCTCCTTCAGTTTCACTGCTCACTTTTTGTTGGACAAACTTCTGTATTTCCTCCTTAGCATGTACTTCATCAAAAAATGATTTTGTCCCTCCAGGGAAGAATAAATTGAAGACAGCTGGGTACAGCAGTTTGAATCTCACACCTGTGTCTTGCCATTTTCTGAACAGTGGAATTTATTTCTCTTCTGCCTGATACTGAATGAGTAATCATTCTCCACAAACACTGCTCTCTCAGACTTTTTTATTTTGTCCTTCTGCCACAGTTTTGTTAGAATCACCTCCTTCTGTTGGTAGGATTGCATTTTTACTATTAAAGATCTAGGTTGCTTTCTCACAGCCAGGTTTGGTGCATACACAAGATCTGCCTTTTCAATATATGGAATACCAGTCCAGCTGCTTATTTGTGCTTTGATAAAATGAATGCATTCAATTTCTTCCAGCGTCTCTGGTATAGCTGAAAATCTCAGGTTTTCCCTACATGCTCTGTCCTCTAATTCTATTATTTTTGAAACATCTCTTCCTGAGCAGTCTCATATTCAGCCAGCCTTTTCTATAGTTCAACCTCTGATTTTTGCAGCTTTATAACCTCACCTGAATATCTGTTTAAAGCTTCTTCCAGTTTTTCCAGCCTTCTGCTGTTGCTTTGATACAATCAGTGTTTTGTTTATTTTAACCAGGTCTAAGTGCAGCTGTCTTGTATCTTACTGTAGGTTACTGGAAGTCATGCTTGGAGGTTGCACTGCTGTTTTTCTAAACAGTTGCAGAACTTTTCCCAATCAGTGTTTCTTCCTTACTTTTTGTAGCTGATTGCTTTCCAGATGCTCTTTATTTCTTTTTTCCTGGCATCCAGGCAGTACACTTACTAGCCAGTTACTGAAATTTGCCCATAAACACAAAAGTCTACTGTCCTTCTCTGTTGAGTTTCTGTTTTCACACTGGGAGAGCTACAGTTAAGCAGTTATTAACGTGCAGCCATTTTAGAAGTCGCCAGGTCAATTAACTTGTCTGCTGAAGGAACCATGAATGAAGTAGATGGAGATGAACCATAAACCTCAAACAGTACCATTTTGTCCTAATCAGGGGAGGGGTTCAGTGGGTAAGGGATCCCCTTTGCAACATATTTCTAAAAGTTCACTGAAGGAGGTATCATCTAGAGCAAAATGGGGGGGGGGGGCTCTCTGAATTTGTGACTGATGTGAAAGACTTCAATGGGGACTCTGTGTTCCTTTTGCACATCTTTTTTGGTATGTCAGTTCAAGTGTTACCTGACTCCTCATAGGACATCACCTGCTGTGGAGCAGTAGGTTAAAAGCCTATGGGTTGACTCTGACCTAAGGATGTCTGATGGGAAGAAGGCAAGAGGGAGTGGGAGTCATGAGGTGGAGCCAATCCCAAGGAGGCCTGCATCTCTGCTCTCTATGGAGAATGATCCTCCCCAAAACCTAAGAAGTCATTCTGACCTCTGGTGGATCCACGGAATCCATCCCAGCTGCCGGATCAATTCCCTCATAGGAGAAATTACCAGGACAGAGGACAGAACCCTGGAGTCAGAAATGGTGGATGGCCTACAGAAGGGAATTGAAACTGAAGTTTCAAAAGCCAAGGTCACT
Organism: Protopterus annectens; assembly: GCF_019279795.1. NCBI lineage: Eukaryota > Metazoa > Chordata > Ceratodontiformes > Protopteridae > Protopterus > Protopterus annectens. Next base: position 965,736,302 of record NC_056728.1, read on the forward strand.
GAAACCACCAATGGAGCTTTGTGACAGCTCTGAGAATGGCACTAAATCAATGTCCCCGACAGCAGGGAAGCATGTGTCAGATCCAGCAACCCCACAGTCGATGGAGGAGTCAGTGTTGGCTCCAATGCAACAAAAGGGTGCGTCAGGCAGCCCAGTCATAGAAGTTCAAAGTTCCTGTCGCCGGCTTATGCCTTGCTTCGCCGGATGAGCTACTCTAGCCTGGCCTTGGGTATAAGCATCGGCAGTCTCATTTTTCGCCAGTGCTTCTTGCCCCAGTGGTATAAAAGCATGATCCCAGGCAAATTTTCAGCGCTATAGTGTTTCTGCAAATAGATGCCAGTAGCCTCTTTGCATAAGCATATATGTACAAACTGCCAGGTCATAAAGACTCCCAAGCTAGCTATTGGGAGGTAGCATATATGTACAAACACCAGAGGAGGGAGGGTAACAAGCAAATACTAGCTATTAGGTTAGGAAATAAACGTTTATAAAGGGTGCAAGAAGCAGGTACGTAATCTTGGGCGATAGATCTGGGGGAGGAGGAAGTGAGTAGATGGATGCGACAAACTGTACTATGGAGAACAAGCATGCATGGTGTGTTTAGGATGGATGTAGAATAAGGTTGGCAAACTAGGCTTTCAAAGGGGCAGAATAAAGAGACAGAAATTATAATGCTTGGCAAAAGTCATTACTTTTAGTAGGATCAAATGCCAGAGGTGGGGGATAATGGAAAAAAATAATAAGAAGGCTGTGGTAGTGGCTTCTGCGGAAATGTCTTTGAGGTCCACCTGTTCTGTGGGAATTGGTTTTGTTCCTAAAGGAGTTGGTGTCTCAATATGCAATTTCCTATCCTTTTCTTCATTGTTCTCATGGAATTTGTTTTCCGTCCTTCTGCAATTTAAGGAAGGTTTGGTTCCAATGGTCAGTCTTTCTGCTATTTTGTGTTCTGTTTTTTAGTGTTCAGGCTGTTCTGTAATAGTAGCAAGGTGTTCAGTCTTTCTTAGTGTTTTTGAGGTTGGGAAGTGAACATAGGTAAGTTGATTTATAGCATAAATGTCTGTTTTACTATGGATTTTTAAAGGTGGCATGGAAGTAGAGTGGCTTCTGCCATTCACTCTATCCAGGTGGAAACCCCTCCTGGGCATAAATGTATTAAGGCCTGAAAGAAGAGAAACCCTCCTTGCTGAAGTTTAAAGCAGTGAGGAAAGCAGTGAGGCCTGTAGTTCTGAAACAGGTCTGCTGTTGCTGTTGCCATCAGAGGTGATAGTGTCCTTTCCTAGCCTGGTTTTTCTGTCCCACTCTGGTAATGGTGGTTTCGCTTGTAAAACCCTTTTGATTCCACAAGTTTCCTTGGAGAAAGTTTTAGGTGGTGTGATTCCATGGGAACAAGCTGGATCCTCTGAGGAACTGCCTGAGCAAAGGGATCCAGGAGGAGGCTGGAAGCTGCTTTGACATGTGATCCTTGAGATACTCCAGAATGAGGAAAGCATATCTATATGTTTGACATAAACCAGAATGTGCTAGGTAAACCAATGTTTGCATGGTCTTTCCTCATATATCTTTTCCTCTTCTGGATTCCCCATGCCAAATAATGATTCCATTCGTTGCATCTTTCTTCTTGTTGAAGGTTAGGATGTGCTATGTGATAATGCATGTTCTCAGTTTGCAGAAGTGAATGTGTTTGGATATATGATGTCAGTGTTGTTCTGAGTTGTTTGTTTGTAAAACATGAGTGGATAGTTCTTGTTAACTGAGTTCCAATCAGTCTTCAGTAGTGGGTTGTTCCTTTGCATTGCTGAGTTTGGAAGCTATCAGGATTTCTTGGCCAGTTCTAGCTATTTTAGCAGTACCTTGTGTTCCAGTTTGCTTTGCTACAGTACTTAGTATGGGTTGAAGAGTTGAAGGAAGTGAGTCACTTTCCAATATTGTTGTGGGTGGAGTTTGAGCAGGAGAGGAGCAGTGAGCTCATATCCTGGGGTGGTGATTGAAATAAGGTCCTTCTTTGAGCTGGTAATTGAGAGAATGGTCACTTCCCCATCGGTGTGGTTCATTAATTCTTGATGAATTTTCTGAGCTGTTGTCTGCCAGAGTCAAATCTTTCACAGAGTACAGTTATTATATATGTAAGTGAATATCCCCAGCAACAGGTCTGCCTGTATACACATCTGGTACATCTCTGTGGCCTGGTATGCATGAGTGCCTCCCAGGTGTTGTCCTACTACAGGTATTGCCTCTGCCTCCCTTGTTGTTTCATTTGGCCCTGGTGTTGTCTTGCCTTACTTTTGGATTCTGGCCCCTTGAAATGAGCATTTCTTTTAGATTTTGATTGCCAGTCCAGTGATCCTGTGTCCATTTTTAGATTGATGTGCAGGTGTTGATCCTGCCCCATCCCTGGATTGGACCTAAGTCTCAGTGCATGTCTGGCTTGGTTGATGGTCTTTGGCCTGGGTTGGCCTGGGTTTGACCCTGATGCCTGAGCCCCTGTAGGCCTTTTAAGACTGGGATGGGATTTCTGTTTCTAGGATAGACTTGTGTTGGGACCATAGGACCACTGGGGTTTTTGGGGTACCTCTGTAGTTTTCCACCACTGTAGTCTGGCAAATGGGTGTAGTTGATTATATATGATGCTGGCAATAGGGACCAAGATTCTGCATGATGCCATGAAGCCTTTTGTTGCTGTAAACTTTTCTGCAGTTTAAAGTCTTCTCTTTTGAATGCCTGCCATTTGGAAAGAGGGAGTTTCTTTTGTTTTTCTGTGGTCACTGAAGCCCTTGTTGTACTGTGTCCAATCTGCCCATTGAAGTCCTTGTTTGGGATGGTATCAGTCTTTGTTTTTGTAAATTGACCCTTTGTAAATTTGTTGTCAGCTTGCTGCACCTGTTGTCTAGCAGGTTTGTAGTTTTTTTTTGTAATTTGCCCTTTGTAGCAGATGCAGTATCAGTTGGTGATGTTGATGGCTTGATTACTCTGAAGCGGCCATAAGAGTTGCAGGCATTTTGTGAATAATTGATCTGAGGATAAGCCAAAGGGCAATGCTGAGAATTGATAGTGCTCTGATCTCGGGTGGGGAGGCGTGCAGGATCTTCTCCTTTTTGCCTAGAGTTCTGAGCCAGATGCCTTCTTTGTAGGAAGAAGTTGCTGTAGGGTCAGCATTTTGAATTTTGTCAGCATTCTAGATGTTGGTGCCAATTTTAAATTTTTTTGGTCTCAACTTTGTATCTTGGTTAGAACTAGTTTCTTCATTCTTGAAGTTTTTTTCTTTTCTTGAAGGTTGTCTGCCTCTTCTCCAGCTTTCATGTTTGCCCCATGTCCATTATCTGCCAGCCACACTCTTTTTGTTCTTTTGGAGGTGGGTTTGGCTACTCTTTTTGACGTTGATTTCCATGGAAAAACCGGTACCTTGATCTATGGTTTGTAAAATCCCCTTTGTCTTTTTTTTGTCTTTGGCTTGTCTCTTTGATAATAAGGTTACCTTTCACGCCCTAGAGGGCTGTATTTGTTATTATGGGGTTGATTGTAGGCTGGAGGGTTTGTGCAGTGTGGCAGTGGCTGTCAATTGTTCATGTGTTAAGGTGCTGTTACTTGGTATAATGGAGTCCTCTTGTCTCTTTTTTGTGCCTGCCGCCCCTCAGGCACCTCCTCTGGTCTATTTTCTCATTTTGGGTCAGGGATTTTTTAACTCACCTCAGGGTTGTTCTGCTAAACCGGGAGGGAACCTTTTGCAAAGATTTAAACCTTGACCTTTGATTTGACTTTGCATACTTTCTTCCATTTTTCTCCATATTTCTTTCCTGTCTTTGGCAATGAACAACCTGCTGGTCTTAGAGCATCTAGCAACTTCTCTTTAACATGAAAGCTAAAGCGCAAAGCTTTACTCTGATCCTCTTGCTTCTGTGCCTTAGCACCAATGTCTGCTCTCTGCAGCCTCGCCTGCATCATAGCCCATTTAAGGAATCTAAGGCTAACATGTTGTATGTTATTTTAATCTCCAATTCATATTTCTTATCAAGAGATTCATCAGTTCATCAGCTTTTTAGTTAAGATTTCAGCATGGTTTGTTGGTATGTTATTTATCACTTGACAGTAGTTAAAGCTATCAGCTGAGAGTAGCTTTGAAAGTTTGACCTTTTACCCCATCTGTCTGGTATTGCCCTTATAGAAGGAATAGGGTTTTGCTGTAGTTTTCCATACTGCCTTGGGACCCTTTTGGGGAGTTTCTGGGTTTTGGCTGGGGGGGCTTGTAAGAAGGTGGTGATGAGTATCTGGCACCTGTAAAATCTGTCTGGTTTAGGGGGCTGGGAGTAAGAATCTGGAAGTGAGCAAACAGGCTAAAATTGCATCATCGATAACAGAGAGAGAGAACATCATATAGCTAGGGCTGTGCTGCGGGAGAAGAGAAAGGTGCAGTCTTTTCTGAGTCTGAAAAAATCCTGTGCTGCCATTGAAACTTTTCTTGGTGGCATGCAAAGGTTGTTTGCCAAAGAATTTTTCCTTCTTCTTGGAATGGAAGGGATTCAAAGGAGAATTCTCTGGTGGGAAAGAGCTGAGGAGATTGGAGAATCAGTAATGTCGATCAAAATTATGCATCATCATCTCATATAACTCATTCAGGGCTCTGGTCAGGTCTCTTCCTTCCTCAGGGGGCCCTGAGGGCTCCTGTCCTTGAGATGGAGTGAGGGGCTAGAGGTGAGTCTTAAAATTAAAGAATTTGAGAAGAAAAGAGAACTTTGAGAGAGGGGGTTTGAGGGAGGCACTGGGGGAATTTGTAGGTGCTACAGGCTGTTTTGGGTGCTGAGCCCCTGCTTGCATGGACATTGAGCAGGGGGCGTGCTGGGGTAGGTGGATCCAAGGGGATGGTGTGGGATAAGTCCCTGGGGATAGTGGTGTGGTAATTTCTAAGAGTAGATTCAAAGAGGGGGTAAGAGCTCCGGTTGTTGGAATAGAGGCAGCTGGCTAACGAGTGAATAGGTTCTTTTTTAGGTTTTCAGTTCGGCGTTTGATTTGCTTTACCGTGGTTTTGCTGCCGGGCTTACAGCCCCTGTAACCGTGGTCTTTATCTTTAGCTCTTTTGCTTTAGATGGAGACGGCGGCATCCACGCTTAAATCATACAACCGAAAAACTGTAAAAATCGTTCCCCTGCCCGAGCTGCTAAGCGTGCCGCCGGTGGTGCAAAAGCAGCTACACAGGCACAACAGGCTGGCACGCTGCGGTGGACAGGCGAAAAGGAATGATTGGAAATCTTTATGAGGTATGCATTTATGTTAAAAAACATTTGCCAACTTTAACTTTTTTTCGCTGAGGCAAGAAAAGAGAGAAAAAAACGGGCGAGGTACTTTTTCTTAGTAGTATGCAGTATTCGATCTCTGGAGTAATCTGGATCCGACGGCGACCGGCGTAACCGCTTCATATGCTTCGGGCAGAACTGCGAGGAAAAAGGCGGGCTGGTGATGCTTTATGCGAACCCTTATACCAAGAGAGATAGAGATCACGGGAGGAGTACGCGAGTCACGCCGGACGACTTTCCCGGAACCCTGCAGGGCAGCCCTGGCTGACAGGACACACCCCACTTGTTATGACTGCAGATGCATCCATGAAGGACATCCTGGATGGAAGATCTGCTCCAAAATCACCAGAGCCTAGAAGCGCATTGGAGAAGGGGATGTAATGTAGGCAGATGGGCTTAAAAGTCCTCCTTCAGAGTTAAGGACAAAATATGACTCTCATAGGAAAGGTACGCATTAAATGATCCAAGTCCACTTCTAAAATTTTTTTTTTTTACATGAAGGATTTTAGAAAATCAGATATATACAAAGCATTATAAAGATAATAACTATCCTTATCAGGGAAAAAAAAAAAAAAATATATATATATATATATATATATATATATATACATATACATATATATACACACACACACTATATATATATATATATATATATATATATATATATATATATATACACACACACACACACACACACACACACACACACACACACATATATATATATATATATATATATATATATATAGATACACACACACATATATATATGTATATGTGTATGTGTATATATATATATATATATATATATATATATATACACACACACACACATATATGTATATATATATATATATATATATATATATATATATATATATATATATATATATATAAAATATACACACACACACACACACACACACACACACACATGTAAAATCATTCAATGGGAAGGCAATAGAAGGAACAAAGGGACAGGAAAAGGAGTTAAAATCTGATGCAGAAGGAACTGCTATGACAGTAAAAATATCTGAACTCTACTAAGAATTACCTAACTTCAATAGAATATATGAGAAATATAAGAAAAACAGACTGTTGAATAATGAGTTGAAGTACTTAGCTGCTAGTGAATGACATCCATTTCTTGACACAATGCCGGTAAAGTCACTAGTGCATTATGGGAGGGAAAATCTTAAGAAGGAGCAAGACTGGAGCACAAATGCTGCTATCGGATTTGAGTGGCTTGAGGATCCACTGACAGGATTAGACAGACTGAATGAATAGGATCTGAAGAATGTGTAGCAAAAAACACAGAAACAGCAAACAGAAGTTTGCTTTGATGGATTACAGAACCTTTACATTTGAGAAATTCCTATGCTATGAAAAATTTCTGAATAAAAAAAAAAAAAAAAACAAATACTGAAACCTGGTGATCAGTCATACTCAGACAATGATAAACGAACCCAATTTTTTATTTTTATTTCTTAATAGGCAAATGCATAAACAGACACAAATCCAACACTCCTATGTTACAGTTCCCATATTTTAATGAAAAAAATATTTAGATTTTTTTTTTCCTCAACAGCCTAGACTCTACCTTATGAGACATCAATAGGTATTGGTAACCATGTTGTAAGCAAGGTACCAACAAGCCAAAAACTTTCAGCACTTAAAAAAAGAAATGCAGGTCTACAACCATGTTCCTTTTCCTCAGCAAAGGGGTAAAAAGAAAAGTACTTCTAGCAGCCTGGCAGTACATTGACAAGAACAGTCCTGACTCATCATAGGAATCCTACAAAAATCTGCCAAACCTAACATTTCTGTAAAAATACAAATATTTGCTTCTTCTAGCTATAAAACTTTCAGCACCGATTAGTGCTTAGAGCTCTAATGGGAATAGCTCTGTTACCATGTCTTTAACACAGATGGTGGCTGCAGGTGAGGCTCTGGGGATGTGACAAGGTGAGAGGTCAAAGTTCAAAGTAATTTGACAGCCTTAACTCTTAAGTGTGACTAATAAAGAAAACCATAGTTTAAAGGGATCAGTCGAAATGTCATGGCACCCTTGCATTTGAAGATACAATTTGTGATTTCCAACAAATATGGGACAGTTGAGATCTATGTTTAGAGGTAATTATAACTTACCTTGGGCACAACAAAGCAAGTATTCCATAGACACACTTTGAACAAATCTATCCTAGTTCACCTGTCCATATTCAAGGATTTCTCTTACCAGTGATTTATTTTAATGTGAATTCTGTTAATTTATAGTCAGCAGATAAGCCATAAATGCTTTGAGAAAAGAGTGGAATTATGTTTAAGAGGCTGCATAGCTGAGCTGAAATGAAGAGAAAAGGAATTACCCAAGGTTTCAGCTGCATGTTTTTATTCTATTACATATCACAACTGAGAACTTTAATGAAAGAATATGTAGAAATGGTTACTCCAACAAGATGACAAACAGTCTCAACAATGAGCATTTTTGAAGGACCAATTTTTTAACAGGATGCCTAACCTACAAATATTTTTTTCATTTCCGAAAGTATGCGTTTCTAGTGGAACTTTGGCCTCCTTTTTTGCCAAGACGAGTCATGATTTTCTTGTGGAACTTCGGCCTCCTTTTTTCCAAGATGAGTCAGATGATTTTCGTTTAGAGGAAAGTGACAAAGTAGTTTGGTTAAGGAGATGCAACAAGAAAGAAAACCATGGCTATCTTGGCCAAAGTGAAGTAAAATACTCAGACGTGCTTTGTCCTTGCTTTTAGAAGAACCTTCTGAATCAATGGAATTAAACAGAGGGTAGACATTATATGATGAGTGAAAAAAGAGAGACTGTAACACTTGGGTTTATCTAGCATGAAATAAATGAGAGTGACACAATGTGTCCTGCCAACTCTTCAGTTTTCCTTTTAAGACTTTAAAATAACACGCTCTAAACAGATCACAATACTTTTAACTCCTAACATTCTGATCCCTCTAAGGCAACTCTCTCTTAAAGGCATATTACCAAATGCTGCATTCTCCTTTTTCAAAAGAAACAAATAATGTGCAACACTTTTCATGGAAATATTGATATAATACATTTAAATACATGTATTCAAAATTTCTACTCTTTTGTTCCCTTAGTTTTCTTTCTTTTACTTGGAAAATATTTTGAATTTAGTATATAAATGAGCAATTTATGTAACACTGGGGTGAATGATAATGGTTATAAAGAAAACATATATGGTATGTGGTATAAAAACCATGAGAAATATTACTGATTTGTTTTTATATAAGTAATGTATGGATACCTATATAACTTCAACTGTGATTTAATATAGGTGTTAAAAAATAATCTTAACACAGTGAGTTTCAACACTGGCTGAATTTCTCTTACGGTTGCAATTTATTTTGGAATCGCAATTATGAACCACTTTGTTTACAAGAAATTAAAAACTGGGCTAGGGACACACGAATCCTGCAGTGGAATATTCTTATATTTCAGCAAAACAATATGACAGCCACAGCTGCCATCCTGTGACTTCATTTTTTATCAAATACTTTTATTGAATCACCACTAGAGACATAGGCAAATTTACATTCATAAAAAAGTAATCAAACTACATTAATATAACAAACCTTATACTTCACATATATTGCTATATGTCATATCACCTAAGGAATATTACATAAATTATTCAATTCCTGCCTTTTTAAAAAATAAACATTTTTATTCAAACATCAGTTACGACATAGGCGATCATACATTTATATAAATGAAAACAAACCACACCAACACAATCCTAGTTGCAAGCATTTTACATCACAAACCATACTGACACACTCCCAGTTGCAAACACTGTGCATCACTTACAATCAACCCAATCTTCCTCACTCAAACATTACATAGCTCATTTAAGTCTTGGAGCCTTTTAGACCTCATTCCTCCCTTGTATGTATTGTTCCCACATTCCCATTTTTTTCTATGTAGTCTGTTCCTATCCTTTTCTAAAGATCTCAATTCCAGTTCTTTTATCTCTGTTACTACATTCACTACTTCCAGTACAGTTGGTTAAGATTTTGACTTCCATTTTCTAGTAATTTCTTTTTTGGCAGCCACCATTAATAGACACAGCAAGGCCTCACCATGTCTAGGCAATTCCAATTCTGTCTCATAGCTCAGAAAAATCATTTCCGTTGTCACACCAATCTATCCACCCAGCATCTCCGACAATGTATCCCACAGGGAGTCAAAGTCTGCCAACTCACTGCACTGCCAGAAAACATGTTCCCAATTACCTCTTTCTTTTGTACTGTTAGCTTAACCATTTGACTCTGGGATTCAGTGAAACATGCTGGAATGATCACTTCTCTGACAAATCACAAACTAAACATTGGCAATAAAAGGGTCACTACCTGACAAAACCCCTTGCATACCACTAACTTGCACAGGCAGTTTTCAGTGTAGCAATTATTACAAGACCGTGGTATCACTAATTCATTACTTCACCCAATTTCCAACAGTAACTAAAACATTCCATTCATACAGTCTCATTGATCAATTCCACGTCACAGGAAAGGTGAACCCTATCAATGTCCAGCAATGGGTGCGATGGAGAAACAATCATGGTTACAATGTCAAGTCATTGCAGAACACACACACACACACACACACATGCACATACACACAGGAATGCTCTAGGCAATTTAGAAGATCACCAACTGATCAATAAGCATTCTGTCTCGGATGTGGGAGAAAACTGGAGCTCCCAGCTAGACACTTAAAAACTCAAAGAAGACAGGCAGGGTTGACACAAAAGGAACCCCAGTGGGAAGATGAACTGGAAAACCAACAGCTGTGAGGCTGTAATGCTACCATCTCCACCACTGTGCTATGCTAGCTGACACACATTAACCATATATTCTTTTAACACTGAAAAAGTTTTCTACCTGGAACTAAACCGGGCATCGCTGCTTCCCTTGTATTACTGCTACAATACAAACTACACAGAGTACAGTTTTAAAGCTATCTATTCCATGTTTATTTCTGACTAAAATAACATCTTATGCTTGGAACTGATAGTTTGTCAGCCTTGAAAAACAAGTATTCCACGCAGCTTAGCTGTTACTTAAATTGATTTTTTATGGCTGGTACTTCTGTGTTATGGCCAACCAATGACTGTATCCTCTCTTAGGATTTTCTCATCTGCATTTCCTCAGTACATTTATGAAACACTGACACTATCCACACAAACATTCCTGGACAAACTAATGCATCATGTGGTCCTGGTTCAGTCTCAGAAACAGACATAGCTCTGACTCAGACCCATAAAACATGAGGTCAGTTAGCATCTTGAGAAATTAAAACAGCTGGGCAGGGAACGATGAAAACGTGTGGCTTATGACATTTTGCCCATCTTTGGCGAGGATGGGGCATCCCAGTCAGTCAACTCTTCCCTAGCAAGCAAAGACTTGCACAATTACAATGGCCTAGGATCAGCGGATGTGGGCTGTGAAGCTATGTGATGGCTGTCACCCTAGCTAGATTGATTCTGTCATTTGTAAATATTAATGTAAGCCATATACATGTTTGTTCTCTTTGTCAAATGTTGAGCGTCAAAAATGTAACCACATTGCACTCTGCTGAAGGAAAGCTGATCAGTCAAGCATTGTGTAATTGTTTGACCTCAAAACTCGAAGCAGAGATGTCAGGATGAAGGAATTCTTGCTACTGTTTTGGGACCAGAGTTAATTGCTAGAATTTGCATGTATAACATATTTTGTTGCTGTAGCTTCCTTACCAGGTGCAAGATTAAAAGGGCTGCTAAGCTCCGAGTTTCTGTTAGCCTGAGAACCAGAGAAAAAAATGATGCAATCTGAAATGAGTCAGTAGTACTGTGTTATCAATTTAAGGAGAGAGAGAGAGACTCGGAGCATTTTGCATTTGCCTTGAGAACATCCAACTCACCAACACTCTGCCTGTGTTCTGTATGTAAGTAGGATCTTAGACTTTAGTGCCTCTCTTAGAAATAGCTAGGAAATAGGAAGATTAGACTAGTTGCTTTCTGTACGGATATCAGAATTATTCTACTCATTATTTTAAGCATTTTCCTGTGATCTCTGAACTCTTGACTAGCACTGTGTAGTAATGTGTTTTTATTATTAAATATTTTTAAACCTTTAAACTGTGGCTGTTTTGTGTAGAGATAATTTAAGCTCTAGAGTACATTGCATGTATATAGTGATACTGGCCAAGCCACCCCAAATAAGCATTGCTGTTTATCACACTTACCATTTTGATAATAATATTGCAAAGTAATAATGGGACACCCTTTAATAAGGGCCTTATTAGTAGCTGATATTAGCGGTTGGTGGCAAGTGGTACTACCATAAAGTCTGAACGGAAGGGGCATAGCTGGAGAACCTGTGCCAGCCTTCCCCAGGAGTGTCTGTGTGTTTGTATACAACTCATATCTCAAAGTGTGTGTGTGTCAGCTACTTGGGCAGGGAAACGACACATGGGTTAGACAGTGTGTGTGCTGGAGGTTTTAGCTTGACCACTAGGCTGACATCTGGACCCTATAGCTGTGCCAGTGGGGAGTCTTACTGGGGATCTGGAGAGAAAGGGAGAAACCAGCCCCAGACTGACTGTGATCTCTGTGTGCTCATAAGGGAAATTGTACTTTACTGTGTGTGTATTTGTTATCCTTCCCAATGTGGATGGCCCTCACTGGTGTTAGTGGTGAGGATTGAGGATCCTTGATTGCTGGGCAAGTGCATGGGCATCACATATTAATTGTTTGGCATAAGTGGGATATCCACACCACATATTAATTGGTTGACACATACTAATTAGCTTGTAGTGGTATGGATAGTGAATTCCTGTAGCTTGTGTACAGTGATCAATGAAGGTGTTTATGTACTCTAAATCAGCCACGCAGTGAATATTCAGAGTTCAGATCACAATTGTTTTATTTATTTTTGTGAGCTTAGTCAGGGAGAGCAGGCAAGCATACCAGCAGAGGAGTATGGAAAGCTGAGAAGTAGCCAGTTGGCTGAGATATGCGAGGCTAAAGGAATGGTGCAGGAGAACATGACTAAGGCAGACATGATTACAGCTTTGATCACAGCTGCATCAGACAACAACCAGGACAACGATCAGACCGGCCGTGGAGATGTACAGTACTCAGGGAATGGACAGCTCAGCCTTTGCAGAGAACCTAGAAATCCATCTGGGGCTAAAGAGACTTTAGTTGGAGGCCAGGCATTTGGAAATGGAAGCTGTGGAAAAGGAGCGGTAGATGCAGGACAAAAAGAAGATGCTGACTCTTCACCAGAGTTATTGAGGTAATGGGAAAGGGAGTAACTGGACCCCAGAAGCACAAAAGGCCAGTAAATTTCTTCCACAGTTTACAGAGGAGAATAATTTTGACAGTTTCATTCATATGTTTGAGAGGGTATGTAAACAGTATGATGTTGACCAAAGGCTCTGGGTACAGTTCCTTACCCCCGTACTCCAGGGTAAAGCTGTAACTACTTTCTCTAAAATGTCTGACGTTGACTGTTTTGATTATACTGCTGTTAAGAATTGCTTATCAGAATTTTTTAAGCTAACACCTGAAACTTATAGGAAACATTTTTGTCAGCACAGACGCAAGGCAGATGAAAGTGTGTGTGAATATGTTGCTGAACTGAGCACTATTTTTCATAGGTTGGTGAGTGGATATCAGGTCACCACGTCTGAAGGGCTGGCAGACCTTTTGGTGAGGGAACAAGTCCTTAGCACTTTGCCTGAGGATCTGGTTAGCCGATAGACAATGTGCTACTTCAGAGGAGTTGGGGAAGAAGGGAGACCTATACCTAAGCAAGCTGGGCATCCCTGCACAGGAAAGGGACCCCCAGTACTGCTCATGGGTCTAAAGGAACCTCTGATGGGCAGCCCAGACTGCCCCAACAGAATCTGCCAGTAGCAGGGGAAGCCACTAGTCCAGGTCCTAGGGTTAAATGTTTTGAATGGAACCACTGGGGCCATGTGGCCTATAGATGTCCACGGAGGCAAGGTGGGGAAAAAAAGGTGGGAGAGCCAGTAAGTGGGAAAGACAAAATGCCAACAATAGTTTGTCTTGAAACAACAAGGGTACTAAACTACCACAAGAAGTTATATCCTATCGTAGTGAATGGCAGAGAGGCCATTGCTAAGAGAGACAGCCTCTGACATAACCACTGTGAAGTCTGCAATGGTTACAGAGGAGCACTACTTGCTTGGGCGATCTACTCCAGTCAGAGATTTAGGAGGGATCCGATTCCAAATACCTTTGGCTAGCGTTCACCTTGGAAAAGGAAGCCAGCAAGTAGGTGTGTTTGAGGATATCCTGCAGATGTCCTGATAGGGAATGATTTTGATAATGCAGTACCATGCGTTTGTGCAGTTGCACGCAGTCAAGCTTGGAGAAAGCATATGGGTCTGGTAGCCAGGGGGAGACCCAGACAGACTGCATACTTGCAGCCAGGACTGGTGAGGTGTGAGACTGAAGATGAGCCAGAGCTGCTTGTGGCTACTGATGTTTCCTTGGACAGAGGGATTGCAAGGGTAGAGGTGAGTAGTAGTACCCAAGCTGACAGTGAGACACCGCTGTCAGACTTCCTGTGGAAGAGGAGCTGGGAAGGTTTACAAAGAGAGAGCTGAGACAGGCTCAGCTCTCAGACCCTACATTGCAAGGCCTGAGGCAGGTAGCAAATGAGGCACCTGATTAAGGGAAGGGGAAATCTATATACTGGGACAAAGGGTTACTGTATAGAGTGTGGACCCCTGAGGGAGGGCTAGAAGGTGAGAGAATACAGCAGCTGGTAGTGCCAAGAGCCTACCATCTGGCGCTTCTAGCCATACCCTATGATATTCCCTTTGCAGGTCATATGGGCATAAAACACACAAAGAGACACATTATGCAGAAAGTGCAGTTGTGTACACTTACCATAAATGTAGATGTTCGAGTGTATTCACTGTTGCAGTCATTACGTTTGGGTAATCTGCTGGCAGGTTGCCCTCAGTCAGCCTGATTAACAAATTCTTGGGTCCTGCGTCGGTTGCTGTCCCTTTTTTCATGTCGTCAGGGGTATAAAACATGCAGCCAACACCATTACATCAGTTTTACTTGCCCCAGATGTCAGGTGCCCCCCCCAAATGGGGAGCAAATAAAATTAAAAACACAAAAATATATACCTCCAACCAAAAGCAAATACACCAAAAAGGCTTTTTAAGCATAGTAAAAGAAAGTTGAGGTATAGTCAGGGAAAAACAGGGGGCTGGAGGGAGGGTAACCAGGACTGCAACAGTGAATACACTCAAACATTTATGGTAAGTGCACACAACTGTACTATGTTCTTCGTGTTTCACTCTTGCAGTCATTACATTTGGGTAGATTCTCAAAGCTATGGTTGGGAGGAGGAAATTATACAGCATTAGGACCAGCTATAAGGCCCTGCAAGACAGCAGTGGCAAAGCCAGCTCTGAATTTAGAGAAAATTGGTAAATGATAATGCTTGGTGGAAGTATGTACAGAACTCCATGTAGGTGCTTCCAGAATATCCCTGGTAGGAACACCTCTGAGAAAGGCTGCAGAAGTAGATGATCCCCTGGGGGATAGGTTTTCCATGGTGCTTATAGCAGAAATGAATGCAATGGCTTATCCATTTAGAAATGGTTTGTTTTGAAATAGCCTTCCCCAGCAGCAAATGCTACCAGCAATTGTTCAGATTTTCTTCAAAATTTAGTTTTGTCCAAGAAGAATCTAAGCTGTCTGTGCACGTCCAAGGAATGCAGAATCCGTTCCCCTTTGTTCTGTGGATTGGGATAGAAGGTTGGCAAATGAATGGACTGATTAAGAGCCACACTGGAAACCATCTTAGGCATGAAGGATGGATTGGTCCTCAAAGATACCCTGTCCACATGAAAGATGATGAAAGGCTCCACTGCCATAAGGGCCTGTAATTCAGATATCCTTCTAGCTGAAGTGATTGCTAAAAGAAAGGCTGTTTTCCAAGAAAGAAATTTTAAGTTTGCAGTAGCAGCTGGCTCGAAAGGAGGTAGAGTGAGCTTCTCCAAAACAAAGTTAAGGTCCCAAGCAGGGGTATGATCTCTCCTGGGTGGTCTCAAGTTCTTTGCCCCTCTGAGATACTTCTTGAGCAGGGGATTAGAAAAGAGGGGTGGTTCTGTGTTGTAGTGAGATGAAATAGCTAAATGCATGGATTTTAATAGAGGAAAAAGACAGGCCCTTGTGAAGCATCTCAGTTAAGTATTGCAAAATCTGAAGTAAATTGGGTGCTGCTGTGTTCATCCCTAAAGATTGGTTCCAGGCACAGAATATTTTCCATTTGTCAGCATAAGATTTTCTAGTACTAGGTCTTCTCGCCTCCAAGATGACATCCATCACAGGTTTGCTGAAGGATGCTAAGGATGAATTTAAGTGAATAGCCAAGCTGCAAGGTTAGCAAACAGAAGAGAGGCAGGACACTGCTGTGTTAACTTGGTTTAATAAAAAACACACAATAAAATCCAGATGGGTTGAGACCCTTCTTCAGACAAACTAAAACATCCTGAGCCACTTTTTAAATATAATACAATCAGTAAAACATAATTAAAACAACCAATCAGATATTAATAAAAAACACGCCTCCTTTGTAAGGCAGGTTTTAAAGGGACCAGGTCATTTAGACCTGGTTCTCTATGTGCCATCAGCTCTATAATCCAGCGTGATTCTAGAGACTCAGTAAGAGCCTTAACATCCCCTCCTCTATTATTCAGTGTAACATTGGCCACTGCTCTAAAAACAAATGAATGCATAGGGCAGACTTCAACATGTTTGTACAGGGCATTACGGATATCTTTGTTCCGAATGGAGGACAGATGTTGTAATATCCTAACCTTGAACATTTTATTTGTCATGCCCACATAGAAACCAGAACATTGAGTACACTCTGCTATGTACACAATGTTAGGGGTTTTGCAAGTGGCTCTACCTTTGAATTCAAAGATCTTGCCACTAACTGGATGTATGAAGGTACTACTTCTATTAATGTATGCACACGCTTTGCAGTTTCCACAGGGGATGCTACCCATCTTACTAGTAAACTGCTTAGGGACCATCAAATTCTTTTCCCCACATAACAGATCCTTTAGATTTTTATTTCGTCTGTAACAATATTTGGGGAGGGGCCCTATAATTTCCCTCAATTTATTGTCACTTCTAAGAATATTCCAGTTCTTATTCACTATACCCCTTATATCACCTATATTACTACTGTAGGTGAAATATAATTTAGGAGGCCCTGCATTAACCCTGGGATTGCCCCCTGCCACCACTTCATCGTCCTCACATCTCAGCCATGGTTTAAATCTATTATTTCTATTTTGTGTTCCTTTGGTTACGACAATTTCCACTAAGTGTTTATTATACCCCCTCTTCTGAAAACATTCCTTCAGGCCTTTGATCTCATGTTCAAAATTGAACTCATCCATGCTCAACCGGGATGTTCTACAGACCTGCCCCTGTACTATGTTGGAAAACATATGCCGAGGGTGCATACTGTCGAAACTCAACAGGCTGTTCTTCCAACATTCTTTCCTATGCAAACCTGAGGAAAAACCTTCATCAGTTCGCATTAAATTGACATCAAGAAAATTTATGCTCGATTCTGAGTATGTCAGGGTAAATCTTAGAAAAGAGGTCGTTGAGTGTAAAAAATCTATAAAATTCTCCAAAGATGTGTGGTCACCTCTCCAAAACATAAATATGTCATCTACAAAACGAGTATATACTACCACTTGCCTCATCCATTCCTCACTACTTAATATGAAGTTCCTTTCCCAATAGGAAAGAACCAGGTTAGCATAGGTGTTAGCACAGGGGGTGCCCATGGCTACCCCCTGTGCCTGCCTATAAACCTGTTGTCCACCTATGAACACATTGTTTTCCAAAACTACAGATAAAAGTATCTTTACCAGGTCTGTCTTAGAAGCAGACTCTCCCAATTCTTGCATAATGCTTCCAACAGCCTGTATTCCATATTCATTATTGATTGCTGTAAACAGGCTCTGTACATCCAGGGTAACCATTAACAATCGTTCTCTGGAATGTAATAAATTAACCTTCTTAACCAACTGTAAAAAACACTTTGTGTCTTTGAGGACATTAGGTAGTTTATCCAGTAAGGGCCTAAGTGTACACTCCAACCAGATTGAAACATTCTCCGTTACCCATCCCCTCCCAGAAACAATAGGTCGGAAGGGTGGGTCCTCCAAAGATTTATGAATCTTGGGCAGAGCCTTGAACAAAGGGGTAACTGGCTTATTGATCAACAAAAATCTAAATAGATCTTCGCTAATTTTGAATTCTAAACATAGATTATTGAGACAATTATGTACTTTGTCAATAATCATTTTAACAGTTAAGGGGCTAACTTGTATATAGGTGTTAACATCAGATAGCATATGCTGAATCTTGGAGTCATAGTAGGTTGTGTCAAGCACTACTACTGCTCCTCCCTTATCAGCATTCTTAATAACCAAACTCCTATTGTTCATTAAATCGAGGAGTGCTTTTTGTTGACGTTGAGTCAGATTATAATATTTACAATGGTCACTGGCCCTAAAGTATTCTTCCAAATCTCTTTCACAGCTATCAGTAAAAAGACACATAGCAGGTGAGAAAGGGGGAACATAACAACTGGGTTGTCTTAACTGAACCCTTGACATATCAGAATTGTTATTGCATACACTTTTTATAGCTAAATTACGACAGAACATCATAATGTCTAGAATGACCTCATTAAAAACACTTGTCCTGCCTGGCACAAAGGATAAACCCTTATTAAGCACAAAACATTCATCCTTTGTCAACAAATGTGTAGACAAATTATAAACAATATCATGAGAAATATCAAAAGTCAAATCGCAACCTTCCTCCTTTTGTCTGGATCCCTCCCTTCGCTTAGGGATCTTTTCCATGCTCCCCTCTTTCTTATGGGTGCCGGAAGATTCTGTAAAAAACCTTGCCTACCAGGCTGTTGTTTAGGACGTGCTCCCAAAACTAATCCTTCTGTGCTGGAAATGGCCACCGTAGTGGATGGTTGTATATTGTCAGCCTCTGTGTTGTTGGAAACAGTGTCGTCCCCTGTCATGAGAGGAAGAGGAACCAGGGAACTATCACGTACTATATCCCGTGAATATGAAGCTGCTGCTTCCACCGAACAAGAAGGTCCCAAGTTGTTACTTGTCGGTAATTGTGCCATTGACGGCTTACTGCTCACAGTGTTTTCTTGAGAAAACCCCTCCGTACTAACTGTGTCCATCCTTCCTTGCTGGCGTCGATCATTTCTCACGTCATGCGCTATTTCACGCACCATAGCCAATTGCTTGTAGTGCGGCCAAACAAAAACGTTACCAGAAGAGAAATCAGAATGATCTCTCTTTAGTTTATTGGTTTTCTGTATACGTAACTTTTCGTTACCTTCAGCAAGAGTCTGAAATAATTCATTCAGGCATCTACGATGAACAGGATCATTATAGTCCCTATCGATTACACGCTGTATTTCTTCCACTTCCAAGCGTAGCTTGGTGACCTCAGGTGCGAAGAGGTTTTTAATTATATCCATGTATTTAAAGCTGGTCTCAATGTTGAGGGACTGCCATTGTGCCAATAACTCAGGGTAACGATCCCCCTGAGTCGGCATGCATAAAATACGCATACCACGTGGGACAATCCCATACTGTTGGCAAGCATCAAAATGATAAGCTTGCCATGTTAATCTTTGCAGTCTTCCCATTTTATAACTTAAGTCTCTAACAAGGTCTTCAAAATTCTTGTCGGTAGCCACCGGAACCTTGTTATTGACATGATGTATTTTATTTACCACAAAGCCTAAATCCAATAATGGATTCTCTTGCACTAAAAAGTCAGGTGAAGTTGTTATAGGGAAAACAGTACTTCCCAGTTCTTCATTATCAGTGTTAACACTCATTCCAGGCTGTTCAGCCACTTTTTCCACCACAGCATGCATGGTACAAAAAGACACACGTAGTAAATCCAAAACAGAATCACCGTACCAATGCCAAAGTCCTCCAAACCAAAGAACGAAAATCAGCAAACAGAAGAGAGGCAGGACACTGCTGTGTTAACTTGGTTTAATAAAAAACACACAATAAAATCCAGATGTAAGCGCTTTCGGGTTGAGACCCTTCTTCAGACAAACTAAAACATCCTGAGCCACTTTTTAAATATAATACAATCAGTAAAACATAATTAAAACAACCAATCAGATATTAATAAAAAACACGCCTCCTTTGTAAGGCAGGTTTTAAAGGGACCAGGTCATTTAGACCTGGTTCTCTATGTGCCATCAGCTCTATAATCCAGCGTGATTCTAGAGACTCAGTAAGAGCCTTAACATCCCCTCCTCTATTATTCAGTGTAACATTGGCCACTGCTCTAAAAACAAATGAATGCATAGGGCAGACTTCAACATGTTTGTACAGGGCATTATGGATATCTTTGTTCCAAATGGAGGACAGATGTTGTAATATCCTAACCTTGAACATTTTATTTGTCATGCCCACATAGAAACCAGAACATTGAGTACACTCTGCTATGTACACAATTGTTAGGGGTTTTGCAAGTGGCTCTACCTTTGAATTCAAAGATCTTGCTACTAACTGGATGTATGAAGGTACTACTTCTATTGATGTATGCACACGCTTTGCAGTTTCCACAGGGGATGCTACCCATCTTACTAGTAAACTGCTTAGGGACCATCAAATTCTTTTCCCCACATAACAGATCCTTTAGATTTTTATTTAGTCTGTAACCATATTTGGGGAGGGGCCCTATAATTTCCCTCAATTTATTGTCACTTCTAAGAATATTCCAGTTCTTATTCACTATACCCCTTATATCACCTATATTACTACTGTAGGTGAAATATAATTTAGGAGGCCCTGCAGCTGCAAGGTTCAAAGTTGGGAGCTGAGGGTGCAGAATTTGGTTCTCTTGCTGAGAAAGCAAGGAAGGTGTCTGAGGTAGGTGCCATGGAGATATTTGTGACACACTGCTCAGGAGTTGGTACCAGTGTTGGCGTGGCCAGCCTGGAGCAATCAAAATCATTCTTGGTTTGTCCTGTTTGACTTTTAGCAGAACTTTGGAGAGCAAAGGCAGAGGAAAGGGGAAGGTGTAGACTGATAGGTTTTTCCAGCTGAAGGACAGAGCATCCACTTTCCAGGCTTTTTTGTGGGGAGTCCTTGTGCAAAATTTGTCCAACTGGTAGTTCTGGGGGAGGCAAATAGATCTATGTCTGGCCTCCCCCATTTGCTTGTCAACATGTTGAAAATCTGTGGTTCCAGTTTCCACTCATGTGGGTCCATGAGATTTCTGCGTAGTCCGTCTGCCAGTGTATTCAATTTTCCTGGCAGGAATGAGCTTGTAGGTGCACTTGGTAGCTCAAGGCCATGTTCAATAATGCCAATACTAGTCTGCAGAGGGGGTAGGAATGTGTACCCCCCTGCTTGTTTATGTACCACATAACCGTGGTATTGTCTGTCTTTATCATTAGTTGTCCTGGAAGAATGCAGTTCTTGAAGGCTGTCAAAGCATTCTGTACAGCTAACATTTCTTTTTGATTGATATGTAGGTGCATTTGATTTGGGTTCCATTTGCCCTGAATGCACTTCCCTGCCAGGTGAACTCCCCCATGCATAGTCTGATGCATCTGTAGGTAGGGTTTGGGCGGCAGGGGGTAATGTGAATGGCAGTCCCTTGTTTTGGTGGCAGGCCTCTGCCCACCATAGGAACTCCAGGCGTAGGCAAGGTATGACAGGAATCATTGTTTCCAGGCTGTGACAATGTTGACTCCATAGACTTTTTAAGTACCACTGAAGTTTCCTCATATGCAGTCTTGCATATGGAATTAGAAGAATGCAGGAGGCCATGAACCCCTAGGCATGCAATATTTGTCTTGCAGATAGCAGGGCCACTTGTTTGAAGTAATTTACCAAATGAATTTGCTTTTCTGGCATGAGGAAATCACCTGGGCAGTTGTATTCAAGCTTGCACCCAGGAATGTAATCTGCTGAGAGGGAACCAGCTGTGATTTCTTTTTGTTTATGGTGTACCCCAGACAAGTTGGAATCCTTTTTACAAATGCCAGATGGTTTAGAAGTGTGGCCTGGTTTTCTGCCTGAATTAGACAATCGTCCAGGTATGGATATATTTGAATATTTCTTCGCCTGCAAAATGCAATTACTGGTGCCAGGCACTTTGTGAATACCCTGGGAGCAGTAGACGAGCCAAAGGGCAGTGCAGAGAACTGATAATGCAAGTAGCCTGCTTTGAAGCGTAGGTATCTTCTGCAAGATTCCCAGATTGGGATACACAGGTAAGTTTCTTTTAAATCTAGAGTTGCCAACCAGGTATCTTTGCCTAGCATAGGAAGTAACTGGTGAAGTCAGCATCTTGAATTTTGGAATGTCCAAAAAGGTGTTTAGAGTAGACACGTCCAGAATTGGATGCCATGATTTGTCTTTTCTGGGTACCAGGAAAAGCCTGGAATAGAAACCTTGTCCCTTTTCCTCTTCTGGTACCGGATGAATAGCCCCCATGCTTAAGAGGGAAAGTACTTATTTTTGAGCCTCTGCCCACTGATTTGGGGGTAGGTCTGGCCACCCGTTTGGTGTTGGCAATGTGTGGAAATGAAATCTGTATCCCTGGGACACTACATTTAAAACCCATTTGTCCTGGGTTATGAGTTCCCAGTTTTTTGCATGAAGAGCAATCATTCCCCCCAAAGCAGTGGCTAAAAGGTAAGTGCTTGGTAATTTTAAAGGAAAGTCATTGAGACTGTTTACCATAGGGGGGTGCCTTGTTATTTCCAGATTTGGAAGTGGAGGACCCCCACTGCTTAGTTCTGAGAGTCCCCTGGGACTGAAATCTGGTGCTTTTGGTGTGTCTGGGTTTGGTTTGAGAGGATCTGGAAGGAGCTGGTAAGGACCAATTCTTAGTAGGCCAGTGCCTACTAAATCTTGGAGGTTGCACTTGTAAGAAATCTTTTACAGTTTGCATAGATTTAGCTTTATCTTCCATCTTTTTTAGAACTTCTTCAGCCTAATAAGGCCAAACAGGCAGTCCTGATTTAAAGGAGGATCCAACAATTTCGCTTTAAAATGATCAGGCAGAGATTGCTCCACCAAGCATGCCTTCTAAGCACAGACCTAGTAACAGCAGCCCTGTAAGAGGTCTCTAAAGAATGAAAACAACATTGCAAAGTATGTTTTCCAACTTGTTCAGCAGAATGCAATAAATCCTGTAAATCTTTATTTTCCACACAGTCAGAAATCAACGTAATTTTCTGTTTAAGCAGTCCAAGAATATGCTGTTGATATTTTAACATATGAAATTGGCAGTTTAAAGCCCTGAATGCCAAGGTTGCAGAAGTATAAACCTTATTACCCCATCTATCCAGCGCCCTGGAGTCTCTATCAGAAGGGGTAGGATATTTAGCAGTAGAAGCCTTAATGCCCTTGGGCCCCTGAGAAATGGTTTCTGGATCCGCAACAGGATTTTTGAAAAGGAACTTGTGGGACTCAGGAACCCTGTAGTATTGGTCAGGTTTACTAGGAGTCAGATGCAGGGAATCAGGGGCCATACTGGATTCCGAAAACACATCAACAATGTCTAGTACAGGAGGTATTGATTCAGAAAATCCCTGACTTTCCCAGTGGAAATGCTCCCTTAAGGTATGTAAAGTTTCCTCAAAAGAAAAATCCTCAGGGGGGGAAGCAGAGGGAATGGAATCCTCTGCATCAGAATCCTCATAAGTAAGTACGGACAAATCCAGGTCATTAGAAGAATCAGAAGAAACAAAGTCCTGATCAGAAGATTCATAGTCAAGCTCAGCCCTAGGCCTCTGAGGGGGGGGGGGGGGTTGACTACCTCTAATCAGAGTAATTAAAGATCTTCAGCCATTTTGATAATTTGTTTTTTAGGCATATGGGTGTCGTTTTTTAGACATAGAGTTAAGCCTTAGTATAGAAGATGGAGTCTGTTTAATATGCAAGTCTGTAGGCCTGAATGCACAGTGGCTCTGGACCCATCCAAGGTAGAGACATCCACAGGTTCAATAGATGTAGCATCTCACGGCATACTCCGAATGGGTCTCAGTAGAGGCCTGCAAGTCAGAAGTAGTGGGTATCAGGGGCTGCGAAAGCGCCTCACTGAGTACCGGCGAACTGGCGACTGGCTTAGGAGAAGCGTCGTCGGCAGTTTTGGACCTCGACAGCCTGTCTCCGTCTTTATCTTTGCGTTTTTTCGTAATTCCGCGAGTTGGGTGGCTAACCGACGTCATTTCTCGATAATTAAACCGAGAACCAAAATATTTAGAGGCAAAAATGTACCAACAACAGATAGTGCGCCGATTAAATAAAGCACAAAACCGATATTTAGAGGCAAAAATGTACAGACAACGGATAGTGCGCTGATTAAATAAAGCACAAAACCGACAGCAAGGTACTTCGTGGTAAGGGCCTAGGCAAGGAATACAGTACAAATGAAAATCTTTATGAGGTATTTGCTTTTACTGACATCGGTGAGGAGCAAGAAAAAGTTTCCCCAATGGGGTACTTAGCTTTAAGTTGAAGACTTCGATTCTGAAACACGAAAACGAAAATTTCAGGAGTCGGCCAACCGGCACTTGTGAACTGCTTCTGCTTCAAGCACCACATGGCAAGAAAGACTGATGTAATGGCGTCGGCTGCATGTTTTATACCCCTGACGACCTGACATCATGGAAGAAGGGACAGCAACCGATGCAGGACCCAAGACTTTGTTAATCAGGCCGACTGAGGGCAACCTGACAGCAGATTACCCAAATGTAATGACTGCAACAGTGAAACATGAAGAACATCTTCTATTGGCCTGGAATTTCCAGGGATGTAACTGGGTACTGCAGGACCTGTGAGCAGTGCCAAAGGGTAGGCAAGGTGAAAGCTCCTTCGAAGCCTTGGATATTGCGGGGTCTCCGAGTACCCTAAGTTCCACAGTAACTGGGTACTGTAGGACCTGTGAGCAGTGCCAAAGGGTAGGCAAGGTGAAAGCTCCTTCGAAGCCTTGGATATTGTGGGATCTCCGAGTACCCTAAGTTCCACAGGGAAAAAGTATATCCTAGTGGTAGTAGATTATGCTACAAGATATCCTGAGGCAGTGGCTTTGTCCTCTATCGAGGCAGAAAAGGTAGCAAATGCTTTGTTAGCAATTTTCAGCACAGCAGGTTTCCCAAAAGAAATACTGACAGACAGAGATGCCAGTTTCTTTGTCAGACCTGCTGGCTTCTCTGTGGAAGTACTGTGGGATGAAGCATCTGAAGACCACCCCTTATCATCCCCAGACTAATGGTCTTGTTGAGAGGTTAAACGCTACACTCATCCATGCTATGAGCATTTGCTGACCAGTTTAAAAGGGAGTAGGACAAATATTTGCTCCATCTGTTGTTTGCTTACAGAGAGGTTCCCCAGGAATCCACAGGTTTTTCACCCTTTGAGTTGCTGTATGGACATTGGGTGAGGGGACCTCTAGATTTGATTCATGATGAGTGGGAAGGTGAATGTGAACCTCACAAGGAGTCTGTTGTGGCATATGTCCTAAACCTCAGGACAAGGCTCACGGAACTCATAGGTTTGGCCCAGGAGAACCTGGCAGAAGCCCAACAACAGAAAGGTATGGTATGACAGGAATGCTCGAGCTAGAGAGTACCCTGTAGGGCAGCAGGTAATGGTTCTCATTCCTGTCAGATATAACAAGCTGCAAGCAGCTTGGGAGGAGCCATACAAGGAAAAGTAAGTGATGTTAACTACATGGTAGAACTGGTATGCAGGAGGCAGGGGCAGAAAATGTACCATGTTAACATGATGAAACCGTATCGTGACAGGGAGGCCCTTGTGCTAAGTATTTGCAGTGGCTTGCAGGAGGAGTCTGAGGGAGATCTGGTGACAATCTCCTCAGTGAGGTTCGGACTGACACCTCAGTGGAAGGGTAGCAATGTCCCAGTAGCTATCTCCTATCCAGGTTTGAGAAATCCAAGCAGTGTTACAGGAGTTTGGGGACATGTTCACTGGGAAGCCACCTGGTGCAGTACCAGTTGGATACAGGACCCCAAAGGCCTACTAGGCAGGCCCCTTACAGGGTGCCTGAGAGAGTGAAACAGGCTTTGAGGGAGGAGGTACAGGAAATGCTGGAACTAGGGGTAATTCAAGAGTCCAACAGTCCCTGGGCCTCCCCAGTGGTGCTGGTGCTAATGAAGGAAGGCAGCACCAAGTCGTGTGTGGACTACAGGAAATTAGTCACACAGAGTCAGATGCTTACCCCATGCCTAGGACAGATCAGGCCCTAGAACAGCTGGGTGGGACTAATAATCTTACAACCACTGATCTTACCAAGGGTTATTGGCTCGTGTCCTTGACTCCCGGTGTTAGAGAGAAGTCAGCCTTTGTGACTCCTGTTGGCTTGTGAGAGTTTACAAAGATGCCCTTTCAGATGAAAAATGCCCCAGCAACTTTCCAGAGGCTGGCAGACCATATCCAAGCAGGAGCAGGATGGTTTGCCCTTGCTTACCTAGACAATATTGGCTTCTACAGACATTCCTGGCAAGAGCACCTTCAACATGTCAGGGAGGTGCTGGGCAGACTACAGAGGGCTGGGTTGACCATTACGCCAAACAAATGTCAGGTGGGTATGGCAGAGGTCTCCTACCTGGGACATAGAGTGGGGAGTGGTAAGATCAGGCCAGAACCTGCCAAAGTGGAAGCCATTCAGGGATTGCCTGCACCTGCTACCAAAAAGCAGGTGAGGGCATTCTTAGGGACAGCAGGGTACTACAAAACGTTTGTCCCCAGTTACAGTACCATAGCTGCTCCCCTCACAGACGTGACAAGGAAAAACAGGCCAGATAAGGTGAGCAGGCATTCCAGAAGAGTAAAGAAGATGTGGGTGGACCCCCTGTGTTAGCCAGTCCGGATTACAGTAAAGAATTTGTTGTGCAGGTGGATGCTTTTAACCACGGGGAGGGGGCTATACTTAGTCAGATTTCTTCAGAGGGAAAAGAGCACCCAGTGGTTTATCTCAGTCATAGGCTCCAACCCAGGGAGGAATGTTATGGAGCTGTAGAAAAGGAATGTCTAGCCATAGTGTGGGCACTGCAGAACTTCAGCCTTATCTGTATGGAATAAAATTCACTGTAGTTACAGACCGCAATCCCCTAAAATTGTTACACAGAGCCAGCCAGCAAAATGCCAAGTTGCTAAAATGGAGCCTAGGGTTGCAAGCATATGGTATGTCAGTGCAGCACCACAGCGGGATTAGCAATGCCAATGCAGATGGGCTCTCAAGACAGGGAATGGGGTAAGGTATACTCAGACCTAACCCAATCAAGCAACGTTTCTCAAGGGTCACTTGAAAAACTAGCTGGAGTTCTCCTGTGGGGGGGGGGGTAAATTAATATGTGACACCCGTGCACTGGCCCAGCAATCAAGGAGCCTCAATCCTCACCACTAACACCAGTGAGGGGCATCCACATTGGGAAGGATAAACACACACACTAAAGTGCAATTTCCCTTAAGAGCACACAGAGATCACAATCGGTCTGGGGCTGGTTTCTCCCTTTCTCTCTAGATCCCCAATAAGACCCCCCACTGGCACAGCTATAGGGTCCAGCTGTCAGCCTAATGGTCACGCTAAAACCTCTGGCACCCTCTCTGTCCAACCAGTGCTTCATGTCCCTGCTCAAGTAGCTGACACACACAAACTTCGGGATATAAGTTGTATACAAACACACAGACACTCCTGGGGAAGGCTGGCACAGGTTCTCCAGCTATGTCCCTTCCGCCTAGACTATATGGTAGTACCACTTGCCAACAACCACTAATATCAGCTACTAATAAGGCCCTTATCAATGGGTGTCCAATTATTACTGTGCAATATTATTATCCAAATGATGTGTGATGAACAGCAAGACTTATTTGGGGTGGCTTGGCCAGTATCACTATATACACGCAATGTACTCTAGAGCTTAAATTATCTATAGACAAAACAGCCACAGTTTAAAGGTTTAAAAACATTTAATAATAACTAATAAAAACACAATACAATACCTCTTACTACACATTGCTAGTCAAGAGTTCAGAGATCACAGGAAAATGCTTAAAATAATATAGCAGAATAGTTCTGACATCAATACAGAAAACAACTAGTCTAATATTCCTATTTCTTAGCTATTTCTGAGAGAAACACTAAAGTCTAAGATCCTACTTACATACAGAGCACAGCCAGAGTGCTGGTGAGTTGGATGTTCTCAAGACAAATGCAAAATGCTCCGAGTCTCTATCTGTCCTTAAATTGATAACACAGTACTACTGACTCATTTCAGATTACATCATTTTTTTTCTCTGGTTCCCAGGCTAACAGAAACTCAGTTTAGCAGCCCTTTTGATCTTGCATCTGATAAGGAAGCTACAGCAATAAAAGACATTATACATGCAAATTCTAACAATTAACTCTGGTCTCAAAACAATAGCAAGAATTCTTTCATCCGGACATCTCAGCTCCAAATCAAACAATTATACAATGCTTCCTCCAGCAGAGTGCAATGTGGTTACATTTTTGAAGTTCAACATTTAACAAAGAGAACAGGCATGTGGCTTACATTAATATTTACAAATGACAGAATTATCTACAAAATGTTATCTAGCTAGGCTGGCAGCCTTCACATACCTTCACATGGGCTTCTAATCCCAAACAATGACAGCAACTCTCAGATTGTGTCTGTGTCTCTGAGAAAGAAGACACACACACACACCAAGCAGAGCATGCAGGACACCCTTCCAGTGTCAAAGGCTACCTCCACATAGGCCACCAGGGATGGCTATGTCCTTTCAAAAGAAAGCCCTAATGGCTGCATGCATGACAGCTTATGTGATTGGTTCTCATTGATTGGATGGAGGAGGATGAAGCAACAGCAAAGCCTGATGCTCAGTAGGAAGCAAGGAGGAGCAAAAAGTAATACCTCACACATTCTTTATTTACATTTCTTTATTCCCTAACAAGATTCAAATTCTTAGCAAGTTCAGTATTAGGACCATTACTCTTTCAAGTTTTTCTAAGTAAAATCCAAATTTAATCCAAAATGCAGAGGATTCATCACTGATATATGCATCCTCTTCAATCAATCAGCTCCAGGTTGTTTTATAAAAACTGAAAAATTGCTACAGCAAGCTAAACTACTCCTAAATAAAAAAAAAAAACGTAAGTTAACAATAACTTCATCTTCATCCTAGGAATGAAATTCGTGCAACTTAAAAATATCATTAACCAACATCCTGTTCAAAAATAACCATAAGCTGCATTTTTTTTTATACAGCCAAATATTTTCTATCAGACAAAGCAGACACAGTTTAAACCTATCCATTTCCATGTCTCCTGTATGCCTTGCCAGTTTTGAATAACTTAATAGTCTTCTTAGCTAGTCAAACTGTAGAAATTGTATAAGACTGCAAAATTTGCAAGTAACCACAGTCAGCTATTTTATCTATTGCCTCAAACTCACATTAAGACTGCCCATCCTCTACAACCCTGACAGATGCTCTGCCACCAACCAGTTATTAAACTGGAATTCCTCACAGAGAACTGCATTCACTGAAACACTTTGCTTACTCAAAAATCTAAAAATCATAACGGTGACTGCCTACACTTATTTATTTTTATTTATTTTATTGCATTTGTTTACCGGGAAAGTCCACTCCTTAGAGCCTATTTTCAATGGAGGCCCAGGAAGAAAAGCTCTGACAAGAACACAGATACAGAAAAAAAATGAAACATTAACTGGTACAGAAGCAGAAACAGTGTTACACATAGTGATTACAATAACATATTCAGAATATATACATAAAAATAGGAATTTATGTATTCTGGATACATTGCTAACTGTGGAACGCTAACTAAAAAGAAAACAGAGAAAACTGGGTGGCTGAATAAACAGATACATGTATCAACTACCTGGACGTAACTTTATTCAAAGATAGAGTGAACAGTAAATTTGCCTCAAAAATTTATAGGAAGGACACATTCTCCAACAGTTATTTAGACTATCAGAGCAATCACCCTAGTTATACCAAAAATAATACTTTTAAGGGGCAATTAGTTCAAGCAAGGACATGCTCAAATTTGGAAAGCTTTAGGGTTGAGGTAAGCAACATTACTAATATGTTTATAGAGAGGAGTTACCCTCAACCTATTTAACCAAAATTATAGAGGAAGTAACAACAGGATGGGGAACTAAATATAAACCACTTTTAGGAGACAATAATCTCTTGATTCTCCAAAAAACAAGTCATGGGGACACTCGAGCTTGCAACAGAAGTATGGCAATACCTTTCGGTTCAGGTGCTTGCAACATCAGAGATATAATTTTTAAGAACTGGATTTTAAGGGAAACCCTAATATCACTGAAATAATAGGTCCAGCCCCCTTTTTGTATATAAAGCCAGGAAGAATCTAAAATAGTTATTTGAACATGTGGTGGTAATCCCCAATTACCACTATTAGGTACAACAAAAGGTGGTACATGTAAGCAGCGTCCTTATAGCTTATTAGAGGTATTACAGACATATTGCAATTTGTGACACCTGTAGGGGTTTTTATGTAGGAAAAACTGAGAGACAATTGAAAAAGACAATTTATGAACATTTATATGCTATCTCTAAAGCCAATTTTAATAACTGTCTTTATAAACATAGTTTAGAATGTCAAGGTTTTATTAAATTTAGATTTGTTTAACTGGAAAGAGTGCTTCTTAATCCAAGAGCAGGGTGATGGGAATTAGATTTAGAGGGTAGAAAGTTACAGTGGCAACTTAGCTTAAATGCCACAAGCCCCCCATGTATGAACGGAAATTTGTGTACTGTTCCTATTTTGAAAAAGAAAGCTGGTACTTTATTAAAAGGTTTGAAAATGTTATGTTTAAATACTCTAATTAATAATTTTTAGGACAGGTATTTTTTTTTTTTTTACTATGGATTAGTTTGTAAATTTGTTTAATAATATTTATACCTTGTGCAAGTATATTTGTATAGTTTTTGTACTATGTACTGTCACCTTAAATGTGGCTTGGCATTTAATCTGTGTTGGTTAGGTCTATTAATTCTTTTTGCTTTTTTTCTTTATAACAACTTTGTATTCACTGTGGTATTGTTCTGAAGTTGTCCCAGGTTGTGTGGTTAGTGAGGCAAAATCACTTGACCTTTAATAAAAGTACAGTTTTGTACCTACCATAAATGTAGATGTTCGAAGATCCACATTGCTGCAGTCCTTACACTTGGGTAGTCCGCTGTCCTCGGTCGGCCCGAATATCAAAATATAAGGCTGACGTCGGTCAAGGCGCATTAGACTGACATCAGGACGTCAGGGTACAAATGCGCATGACCGACGTCATATCCTCAGTCTTTTCTTGCCCCAGATGTCAGAAGACCCTAAAAAGAAAGGTCAAAACCAAAAGACAGCAAACAACCAACCAACCACCCTTGCCCTAATAATATGTACAATATATACAATATACACAATATTTACAACCCAACCCACACAACCGCCTCTAACTACAGAGGGAAGGAGGGAGGGTAAATTGGACTGCAGCAATGTGGATCTTGAACATCTACATTTATGGTAGGTACAAAACTGTACTATGTTCTTCATCTCACATTGCTGCAGTCCTTACACTTGGGTAGAATCCCAAAGCAGAGGTAAGGGAGGATGGCAAAACTATAAAGAAGCAGGAGCTGCCAAAATGCCCTGTAAAATAGCAGTGGCAAAACCAGCCCTAGATTTAGAGTAAAGTGGAAGGTGATAATGCTTAGAGAAAGTATGCACTGAACTCCAAGTAGCTGCCTCCAAAATATCTTTAGTTGCCACCCCTTAAAAAGCTGTCAAGTGGCAGTAGCCCTAGTGGAATGAGGCCTAATCCCAGCTGGAATCTCCTTGCCATGATGGGAATAACAGAAAGCAATGCAAAACCCAATCCACTTAGAAATAGTTTGTTTTGACACAGGCTTGCCCTGAGAACTTAAAGCAAAAGAAACAAATAACTGCTGAGACTGCCTGAACCCTTTAGTTCTGCTCAAATAATATCGCAACTGCCTGTGTACATCTAAAGTGTGCAAAATCTTTTCCCCTTTATTTTGGGGATTTGCATAAAAAGTAGGCAAATGAATAGTTTGGTTTAAAGCCACACTAGAAACCACTTTAGGCAAAGATACCCTATCCTTATGGAAAATTAAAAAAGGCTCAACCGCCATAAGGGCCTGCAATTCAGAAACCCTTCTTGCAGAGGTAATGGCCAACAAAAAAGCAGTCTTCCATGATAAATATTTTAACTCGGTAGTAGCTGCAGGCTCAAAAGGTTGTAGAGTGAGTTTCTCCAACACAAAATTGAGATCCCAAGCAGGAGTAGGAGCTCTACGTGGGGGTCTTATATTCTTTGCCCCTCTAAGAAATTGCTTGAACACAGGATGAGAAAACAATGGTGGGTCACAGTCATAGTGAGCCGAAATTGCTGCAGCATGAACCTTAATAGAAGAGAAGGACAAACCTTTGTCCAATAACTCAGTAAGATATTGAAGAGCCACACTTAAATTAGGCTCAGAAACATCAAAATCCTTTGCTGCACTCCAAAATAAAAATCTCTTCCATTTATCTGCGTACACTTTCCTTGTACTAGGCCTTCTAGCTTCCAAAATAACATTCAAAACTTGCTGTGGAAGTGGAGACCCTCTATGGTTCAAAACAGAATATGCCAGGCTGTTAGGTGAAGAGAGTGAAGCTTGACATTGAGTAAATGACTGTCCTCCTGAGACAACAGGTGTGGAAT
The DNA here is from genome assembly GCF_019279795.1 of Protopterus annectens. Taxonomy (NCBI): domain Eukaryota; kingdom Metazoa; phylum Chordata; order Ceratodontiformes; family Protopteridae; genus Protopterus; species Protopterus annectens. The sequence continues at coordinate 965,768,520 of NC_056728.1, forward strand.
CAAGGCAAAGGCCATGGAGGCTCCGTACCAGACTTCTCAGTAATGGGTACCAGTGCTGTCGAGGCCAATCTGGAGCTATTAAAATCATCTTTGGCTTGTCCTGTCTGACCTTTAGAAGTACCTTTGGGAGGAGAGGCAGAGGTGGAAAGGCATACACATGAAGATTGCTCCAATTGAAAGAAAGAGCATCCACTTTCCAAGCTGTGGGATGAAACCTTTTAGGTGCAAAACTTTGGCAGCTGGTGGTTTAGTGGAGAAGCGAACAGATCTATGTCTGGAGTTCCCCATGACACTGTCAATTTCTGAAATACATGAGGATCCAATTTCCACTCGTGGGGATCCATAATTGTCTGCTCAACACATCTGCTAAGGAGTTCTGTGCTCCGGCAGAAACCTTGCCTGAAGATTTAGCTGTAAACTGAGAGCAGTCTCCCACAAAATCATGGCTTGCCTGCATAGAGGATAAGAATGTGTTCCCACATGCTTGTTGATGTACCACATGACAGTTGTGTTGTCTGTTAGAATCAACACCTGCCCTGGAAGAAGTAAATCCTTGAAAGCTATTAATGCAAACTGGACTGCTAACATCTCCTTCAAGTTGATATGTAGATGTTGTAGTCTGGCAGGCCACTTGTCTTGTATCCACTTTCCATTCAGATGAGCTCCCCAAGCTTTGTCTGAGGCATCTGTCGTTAGAATCTGACTCGCCTCTGGCCGGGTCACAGAGAGTCCCTTGTTTAGGTGACATTCCTGAGCCCACCACAAAATTCCTTTTGAATGCAAGGTATTATTTGAATGACAGTGTCCAGATCCTGGCAGTGCTGTGTCCATACATTTTTGAGATACCATTGTAGCTTCCTCATATGCAGTTTGGCATTGGGAAGCACCAGAATACAAGATGCCATGAACCCCAAGGCTTGAAGGACTGTCCTTGCAGTCAGCCTGGACTGATGAGACAATTGATGAAAGTAAAGGGAAAGATTCTTTTTGTTTGTCCGGGGTCAAAAGGCCATCTGGGATGCTGTATTCAGTCTTACACCCAGAAAGCACATGTCCTGAGAGGGTACTAGACTGGACTTTATTTCATTCACAGAATACCCCAGGCATCTTAGCACTGCTATCACATATTCCAGATGATGAAGAAGCTCGTCCCTTCCTTGAGCCAGAATCAGGCAATCGTCCAAATAGGGATAGATCTGTATTCCTTTTAGCCTGAAGAAAGCTATCACTGGAGCCAGAACTTTCGTGAACACTCTGGGCGCAGTAGATAAGCCAAAGGGCAATGCAGAGAACTGATAATGAGAAGTCCTAGCCAAAACGCAGATACTTCCTGCAACTTAGTCTGATAGGAACATGAAGGTAAGCCTCCTTGAGATCCAAAGTTACCATCCAATGATCTTTGCCCAGCAGAGGTAAAAGCTGTTGTAACGTCAACATTTTGAACTTGGGAATGTCCAGATAAGTGTTGAGGATAGATAAATCCAAAATTGGTCTCCACGTGTTCCCCTTCTTTGGTACTAGGAACAGGCGAGAATAAAATCCTAGGCCCACTTCTGGCATAGGGACCGGCTGTATGGCCCCTATTTGAAGTAGCAGAGAAATTTGTTTGTGAGCCTCTATTCTTTGCTGAGGAGGAACGTCTGGCATGCCTTTGAAAGGAGGCAAGGTATGGAAATAAAACCTGTAACCTTGGTGTATGATATCCAATACCCATCTGTCTTGGGTAATTAAACTCCAATTTTCCTTGAAAAGTGCCAACCTCCCTCCCAAAGGTGCTGCCAGACGAGAAGGCTCTGGCAGCTGAAAAGGCAGGTCATTGGGTCTGTTTACGAAAGGACTGACCCCTGCCCTCACCCGAAGACTGTGCAGGTGAACTCCCTGTTCTAGGCCTGAAAGAACCCTGAGCTCTGCCCCTACCACGTCTAGATCTACCCCTAGACTGGAAATCATAAGAAGGATACGTCCACCCCTTGGTAGGCCAATTTCTACTAAACTTCGGAGGCTGAACCTGCAAAAAATCTTTAACAGTCTGCATAGACTTAGCCTTGTCTTCCATTTTCTTCAAGACTGCCTCAACAGGTGAACCAAACAACACATCAGATTGTAAAGGAGCATCTAAAATCCTTGTCTTAACATGGTCAGATAAATTCTGGTCCCTCAGCCAGGCGTGCCTGCGAAGAACTGACCCAGTGGCAGCCACCCTAGACGAGGCCTGTACAGCATCAAAACCACATTGCAAAGAATGCTTACCCACCTGTTCAGAAACATGTACTAAATCTTGTAACTCTTTACACTCAATACCTTCCGCCAGAGCATCTACCTTAGACTTCAATTGAGAAAGTAGATAGTTTTGGTATTTCAACATGTGAAACTGGCAATTCAAAGCCCTCATAGCTAGTGTGGAAGAAGTATAGACTTTCTTTCCCCATCTATCCAAAGCCCTGGCCTCTTTATCTGGAGGAACGGATTTTTAACAACAGAAGCCTTAACACCCTTAGGCCCCTGACTAACAGTTTCTGGGTCCGCCCTAGGACTCTTAAAAAGATACTTATGAGCTTCAGGCACCCTGTAATACCTATCCGGTTTAACAGGAGCAGGAGGCAAAGAATCAGGATTAAGAGAAGCCTCTGCAAACACATCCTCCACCACATCCAGAACAGGAGGTATAGCCAAAGGCCTATGCTGGGGTAAAAACAAAAATTCCCTAAGCCTTTTCCTGGAATCAGAGAAGTCCTGACCTTCCCACTTAAAATGCTCCCTCATGGAATGAAGTGTCTCTGAAAAAGAAAAATCCTCAGGAGGAGAAGCAGAAGGAGTAGAATCATCCACATCAGAATCAGAATAAGGAGAATACTCCTGCAAGTCTTCAGCCAAGACTCTGAAACATCGAAACAAACCTGCTCAAAACTCCCCAACTCAGGTTCCACCCTAGGTCTCTTATCAGGAGGGGGCAAAGAGCCTCTAATCAAAGTAATCAAATCTTCTGCCATTTTAAGCATATGCTTCTTGGGCACAGATCCTGAAGAACTAGGAGTGACACCAACTGAAGCTAAACCTGGCCTGCCTCTGGGAGAAGCCTTGGAAACAGAAGGAGAGGGCCTAACCACCCTAGGAAGGGAGGGGAGTACAGTAACCTGAGAGGCCCCTTCAGCCTGACCTGCCTCCTGAGAGGCCACATCCTGCAATAACAAAGTCTCCCCCTGGGACTCCAGAGAAACCTCCGGCGGAACCACCGGCTCCACCGACACCTCTAAAGAACCGGCGTCCGATACGGACGGCTCTTCTTGCCTAGGCTTAGCTGCTTTGTCCTTGCGCTTCTTCGAAGAAGCGGACGTCGGAGCATCCGACGGCATATTATAATTGCACCGCTTCCCGAAGACTAACCTGGCACAATCTAGTCTTCTCTTAATAGTGCGCTTATTGAATCTAGCACAAAAGCGACACCCAACAACGTCGTGCTCAGGCCCTAAACAAGGAATACACAAAGTATGGTAATCTCTATGCGGTATCTGTTTCCCACAAGAAATACAGTTATTCACTTTTTCTGACATCCGGTAAACCACTGAGGCAAGAAAAAACTAAAATATTCCCCAACGGGGTACTTAGCCAACTTTGACTCGGTCTGAAACTCCGAATTCGAAAAATTTCAGAACGCCGAACGGCACTTGCAACGCTGCTTCTGCATCGGACCATGCGGCAAAAAAGACTGAGGATATGACGTCGGTCATGCGCATTTGTACCCTGACGTCCTGATGTCAGTCTAATGCGCCTTGACCGACGTCAGCCTTATACTTTGATATTCGGGCCGACCGAGGACAGCGGACTACCCAAGTGTAAGGACTGCAGCAATGTGAGATGAAGAACATCTATTTTGACTGTTCTGATGAAGGCTGGAGGTTGCTTTTTCCGCATTTAATTTTTACACAACCGTCTACAGTTTGAAATGTGGATCTCTTCCAACAAACCTCTGAAATATTTTATCTTATCTACTACTTAAAACCTCATTGAAAAAATTACTGTCAGGAAAACAGTTCTACACTTGTAGTACCCACATTAGTAAGCACCCACAAATTCTAATCATTTGCCATCTATTTTAAAATGCCATTGAAATAACACTTGTCAGTAAAACAATCCTGCACTTGTACCAGCTGCATTACTATGTCCCCTCTGTATGCACAGCTAAACCAAGTATGACAAAATCCTTCCACTGTCATCTGTCCTCATGTCTCATGTAAATAAATGTGTGGATTAAATATGCATACGCTACATCTGCTGTCTAACATTTGAAGGTGACTTTACAAAAACTGTAAAATAACACAGAACAATCTTTAGATGTGTGACTTTAGCATGCTGTTTAAGTATATACAGCTCAGTGCTATACAGCATATTTTTTTTACTGTTGTCTCCTGCTAATTACCTGTGAAAGAGTCAGTTTCACTCCTTCCAGCTGATATTTGAAACCAAGGTTGTTGTGGACTAACTACAGTGCTCTGCACTTGCTTGCAGTGAACCTCAACTGGCACCTTTTTATTTATTCTTTCAGTCTTTCCAAATACTTCAAACAGACTCCTACCCTACTACCATTGTTTCACATATCTTTATGTCATCACCAAACAGGCTGATGTTATCTGAGACCAACAAAATGAAGAGTATTGTGTCCAGGAAAGATCCCTGTGAGACACTACTAGCCAGTTCCATAACTTTTGAACACTACCATTTTTGCCACACCATTCAACCATGTAACTAAGTTCGAGTCTTAGTCCTTCCACCAATCACTCCAGTTTTCTTATCAGCCTCCTTAAAACCGAGCCACTGTGCTTCAACCATTACGGAAAACAAAAAAAAATTCAAAACTAATCAGGAAACAAAACTACTGGTAACAGAAACTACCTCCATCCTAGAAAGAAAACTAAGTGAGATTATACTAGTTAAAAAGATAAATTACAACACTAACAATTACTAACACAACCCTTAGTTCTCAATATGGTAGATGTGAAAAAGATCAGCATTATGGGTCCCACAAGGTTCAGTCGTTGGTCCACTACTGTTTTCCATCTTTACCAACAAACTACACACAGCCACTCTCCATGCCTCCATCATAACATATGCAGATGATTCCACAGTCAACTGTGCCTCTCCCTCCCAGGAGACCCTTTACCACCAAACACAATCCTCTTTTCTGGCTGTTGAGCAATGGCTCTCAGATTCACATCTTATACTAAACCCTAATAAGACTTGGGTTATTTTTCCACCCACACAACACTCCTCCTATACTATTAACTTTAACATTACCTCCAACAACAACACAATCATATCACTAGTCACTCACACAAAACTACTTGGGATTATCTGTACTTTTCTGTTAGCTGGGCAACAGCTTTTTTCACTTAACGGTTTTCTCATAAGGAAAGTTGTCGTGTCAACAGAAGTGCAAGTTAAAGAAAATACAATACTTGCAAAATCTTGGTTCTAACTTTTTTGGGGCACCAATGCCAACTGCCATTCTACTTTGGGTCCAGAATAGGTGAGGTACCTCCTAAGGTGTAAGTCGTTACACGTATTCCTCTGCAGTCTGCACCAACTAAGAATGTGTACACATTATTTCAGTTATAAGAGAACGTTCTTGGCACGTATGTTACTGATATCCAAAACAGTAATAGAAAAGAATGAAATATGGTCTAATGTGCAAATGCTTTTGCAGTGACACGTGATTGGTCTTTAGGACTGCATGAAGCAATTGCATTCTAACTCTGTATTTTTACACCTACGATCAGGGTTGAAAAGGGTCCTATGATCAGTCCCAAAGTCTGACCTAACTAAAAAAATGTGTGTGTGTCTCTCTCTCTGTACCTGTCCGTGTGGTGTCTGTGCAATGTCCCTGATTTTAGCTGGTAATAAAGAATGACATCAACTAAGGTTAGAGAGGGCTTTTTCTTCAGGAAATGGTCATTAGGCCACATTCTGGTAGTCAGCTAACTTCTCTACTTTCTCTCCCAGAATGCTCTGGATTACTTCCGGTCTTGTCCCTGATTCTGGAGGTAAGACAATGACAGTTGCTGTGTATGTGTTTTTACATAACATATGACACATTTATACAAACATATTGCTAAGAAGTGTGTGTGTATGTATATATACTTCCCTTATGAGAAATCGGTAATGAGGCGAAAACTGCTGTTGCCCTGTTTATGGAAAAGTCCCGGATTATCAAAGACAACCAATTGAAATTTGACATACATATATCCACCACCACAAAAAAGTGTATAAAAAACTTGCCATGCTATATAGGAACAAACAGTTCCTAACCAACTCCACAAGAGCCACCACTGCACATACCCACCTTATTTCTATACTCTTATATGCATCACCAATATTTACCAATCTCAGAAAATCAGACCTTGTCATTCTTCAGACCTGCCATAATAAAACTGACAAATTTGCAACAAATATGCCCCATTGAACACATCATGGCATTTGTCTAAAAGCTCTTGATTGGCTGGAACTTCCCAATCTCATTCTTTACAACCAACTTATAACACACAAACTTCTTCACTGCCCTGATAAAATCCCTGCTCTACAAAACCTACTTCACCCAAGCACCAAGGCTAGAGTTCTACGATCAAATCAGAAACTCCTACTAGAGGTAACAAAAACCAATACCTCCGCTGGCACTTCTCTCTACAGCAACTTAGTTGCTAAGCAATGGAAAGTACAGTTTTGTACCTACCATAGATGTAGATGTTCGAGTGTTCACCCTGCTGCAGTCATTTCACTTTTTTGGTAGAAAATTTAATTATAACATGCCGTCGGAGCTTCCGACTACTGGCGTGCACAAAAAGCGCAGGGATAAGGATCGACAGCCCAGGCCTAAGCCAGATTCCGAGGCCTCGGTTGATCCGGTCTCCGGTTCTCTGGTTATCAGTGAGGCTCCGACGCAGCCTCTGACTACCGCAGTTCAAGAAACCGAGACCGCTGCAGATATTTTGACGGAATGTACTAGGCCGACGCAGCCTTTTACTTCAGGCCCTACCGGCGATTTACCTTCCAAGGACGTTGGTGCTTTTGAAACGCCATCGGTTTCTGAAGGCATTTTCAGACCGACGACTCTTACAGTCTTACAGAATTGATAATGGGTTGAACCTGCAATGAAACGGAGGCATCTTCTGCAACTTTGTCTGATAGGGACATGCAGGTATGCCTCCTTGAGGTCCAACGTTACCAGCCATGCTTCCTTGCCCAACATGGGAAGTAGCTGCTGTAGTGTTAGCATCTTGAATTTGGGAACTTGTAAGTAAGTGTTTAGAATTGAAAGGTCCAGAATTGGTCTCCAAGCATTTTCTTTTCTGGGTACTAGGAAGAGTCTTGAGTAAAATCTTTGGCCTTGTTCTTGAGTTGGCACCCTTTGAATGGCTCTCATGGCCATGAGAGCTGAAATTTGCTTTTGAGCCTCTGCCCTTTGATTTTGTGGCAGGTTTGGCATTCCTCTTTTTATTGGCAAGGTGTGAAAGTGGAATCTGTATCCTCGTAAAATTATGTCTAGAACCCATTTGTCTTTTGTGACCATGTGCCAGTTGTCTGCAAATAGTGCTAGCTTTCCCCCCAGGGGGGCTGACAAAAGAGCTATGTTTGGCCAGCTGAGGTGCAAGTCATTGAGTTTGCCTTCTGGTGGGTTGAGACCTGTCTTCTCCTCCCTTCTGGGTTGGAGTGCCCCATTGGCTAGGTTTATACTGAGCTTGTGGTTGTCCTCTGCCCCTTGGGCGCCTGTATTTATCCCTCTGAGGCCTGTCAGTGGCTGGAAAGGACCAATTTTTTGTTGGCCAGTTTCTGCTGAAGCGAGGGGGTTGTACTTGTAGGAAATCTTTGACTGTCTGCATTTATTTTGCCTTATCTTCCATTTTCTTAAAAACTTCTTCTGCTTTAACACCAAAAAGAACATCCTGCTGTAAGGAAGCATCTAGTAGTTTTGCTTTAACATGATCAGGCAGACTTTGTTCCTTTAACCAGGCATGCCTACGTATAACTGATCCAGTGACAGCTGCTCTGCAAGAGGCCTCTAAAGAATCAAACCCACATTGCAAGGTATGTTTGCCTACCTGTTCGGTGGCGTGCAACACATCCTGTACGTCTTTCAATTCAGATTGTTTGTTAAGGGAGGGTAGTTATCTTTTGTTTTAACTGAGAGATCAGAAATTGCTGATACTTAAGCATATGAAATTGACAGTTTAGAGCTCTCATAGCTAAAGTGGCTGAGGTATAAACATTTTTCCCCCATCTGTCTAGTGCTCTTGAATCCCTTTCAGAAGGTACTGGATTTTTAGCCATGGAAGCCTTAGCCCCCTTGGGACCCTGGGAGATAGTCTCTGGGTCAGCTACTGGGCTTTTGTAAAGAAATTTGTGGGAATCAGGTACTCTGTAGTATCTGTCAGGCTTGGCCGGAGCAGGAGGCAGAGAGTCAGGGTTGAAACTGGATTCTAAATAGACATAATCCACAATGTCCAAAACAGGAGGGATGGCTAGAGGTCTGTGCTGGGGGAGTAAAAGAAACTCTCTGAGCCTTTTCTTGGAATCGGAGTAATCCTGACCTTCCCAGCGAAAATGTTCCCTCATAGTATGTAAAGTTTCCCCAAAAGAGTAATCTTCTGGAGGGGAAGCTGAGGGAATAGAGTCCTCAGCATCAGAATCTTCATAAGGAGAGAAGGAATAGTCTTGGTCCTCAAAGGAATCCGAAGAAATAGACAGTTGTTCAGAGGAAGCAGATTCTTCCTCTAGTCTAGGCCTTTTGTCAGGAGGAGGTTGAGAACCCCTGATAAGAGAAATAAAATCTTCAGCCATCTTGAGCATCTGTTTCTTAGGCATAGGGCCTTGAACAGGATACTGAAGTGAAGCCTTTTTCAGTTTGGAAGGAGTCTTCGACTTGGAAAACGTTTTGACTGTAAGAGTCGTCGGTCTGAAAACACCTTCAGAAACCGATGGCGTTTCAGAAGCACTGACGTCCTTGGAAGGTAAATCGTCGGTAGGGCCTGAAGTAAAAGGCTGCGTCAGCCTAGTACATTCTGTCAAAATATCTGCAGCGATCTCGGTTTCTTGAACTGCGGTAGTCAGAGGCTGCGTCGGAGCCTCACTGATAACCGGAGACCGGATCAACCGAGGCCTCGGAATCGGGCTTAGGCCTGGGTTGTCAATCCTTATCCCTGCACTTTTTGTGCACGCCGGTAGTCGTAAGCTCCGACAGCATATTATAATTAAATTTTCTACCAAAAAAATGTTGTGCGAAATCAAATCGTCTTTTAATAGTACGTTTATTAAATCTAGCACAAAAACGACAAGAAGTGACGTCGTGATCAGGGCCTAGGCAAGGTATGCAGTAAGAATGAAAATCCTTATGAGGTATTTGCTTCCCACAAGAAATACAATTGTTAACTTTTTCTGACATCGGTCTGAGGCAAGAAAAGTTCCCCAAAGGGGTACTTAACTTTATAGAAGACTTCAGTCTGAAATTCGAATTCGAAAATCTCAGGAGTCGGCCGACCGGCACTTGCGAACTGCTTCTGCTTCGGGTACCACGCGGCAAGAAAGACTGAAGAAAATGGCGTCGGTTGCAATATATATACCCCTGGCGCACTGACGTCAGGGATGAGGCGACTGCAACCGACATCGGACCAAGACTTTGGAAATCCGGCCGACTGCGGGACCGCCTGACGACAGGAACTTAGTTGCTAAGCAATGGAACAGCCCCCTCCCCCAACATTACAACTATAATTACCCTCGCCCCCTTTAAAAAAGCCTTAAAATCTCATCTTCAGCATCTCTGGTTATGTAACTGCAACAACTCAGACTTATCTCCTAGTAGTACTTTCAGTCTATTTATACATCTCTCTCTATATTCATTTCCCACCCCGCTACTTCTCCTTCCTTGCTCTACTTCCCAATATCATTTATTCTGTTATATCGCTATACTTCTATAAATGCCCTTTTCCTTTTCTAGATCCATCTTACTTTACACCTTTGTATTATTCCTCTATACATGTATGTCTGCAACCTTCCTACTTATCCTACCTTTGACCTTACCACCTACTACTCTCTATCAACCCCTCCGCTTTCTACTCATTAATTCCTATCTATTCCTACTCTCGCTCCCCTTAACTCAGTACCCTTCCTATCCAATCTATCATTTATACATATTTCTTCCTACCAGCTATTTTATAATGTATTTATATCTCATTCTTCTCTGAAGCATTTTATGTCTAACTCTTTTTTCAACAGCTTTTTTTAATAGAAAAGTGCATGTATACTATGTATGACTGCATTTAATCTAACTGTATATCAACTGTCTAATGTAATATTTTATGGTTTACTTGGGGCTTTTCCCCCTGGGCCTCCGCTAAGGACACATGTCCAGTCGGACTTTCCCTTTTAACAAATGTAAAATAAATAAATAAAATGATGTTCATTCTCAGTCTGAGATTTCTTGTAAAAAAAAAAAACCCCAAACGAAACTGCTGACAAGATAATATTCAGTCTAAGACCACTATACAGGGTACCTCTGCTTGCTTCAGTTTTTGTTGTTGTCCATATATTGAGAAGAATAATGTTTTATACATCCTCTAACTGGTACTTCTTTTACTTTTAGATGTCATGCTACATGTAACAGTATAAATATTACATACTTAGCTACATATGTAAAATGTACAAGTTTTTACGTTGGTAAATCTATAAGACGTCTAAAAGACAGGATCATAGAACATAATTTTGACATTAGACGGGGAATTTTGACTAACTCACTAGCTAAACATACATCTGAGAACCCCACATAGTTTTAAATTTAGGGTCATTGATTGTTTGACTAAATCTGTGAGGAGGGGTGATTTAAACACTAAATTAGAGAACAAGGAATATAACTGGATTCTATTGCCTGTGAGCTGATAACTCGCCAGGTATTAATCAAACAGTTTCCATCAAACCTGTTTTAAAATTGAAACAAGCAACTGTATAGAAGTTTATTGTTGAATGATGCTTGGATTGCTTGCCTTTCAAATATTATATTTTATTTTATTTTAATATATTTGCCTTATAGCTTTAAAGGCAATAACTGAATGCTTATTTTTATTGGCTGTATAATTAGATTGTATAAAAGGAGCGGAGGTTGAATTCTATGTCATTAGCACTGAAGAAGGGTACTGGATACCTGAAAGCTTTGCTGCTTATTTTACTTTCTTGCTATTAAATTGCTCAAACTGTTTCACGTTGGTGTCAACAGTTTCAAAGACGTCGGGAAGCGTACTGACAGTACGCACTTCAGTACAGTTTTTCTAATGGAGGGGTAGCTACCAGGAACTAGAACCCAGGGAGAAACCCACCCCAAACTGAAAAGAAAACAAAATATTGCTCAACTAGCCCAACTTTTGCAGGAAGTTCTGTTTTAGGTATGAAAATAAGGGGGTTCCAGGAATTTCTGAATGAATGGTCCCTTTAATTCTGATGTAGCTTTCAGTTTAATTCACGTCATCATATAGTGCCAGCATGTCCTGGGGTGTGTCATCAATGTGCAAGGATGAATGGGATGCTATCTGGAGAGTAAGTGATCGTTAACAGGCAAGTTATGAATTCCAGTTCATGTGAGGCAGAGCACCTCACCTAATCTCTTCAAGATGAATCTCGATAGGTGGATGGGGGAAAGTTGGCTTGTCCCAGGGATTACTCCCGTGTCACTATTAGACAGATGCAGAGTAAACTAAACCTTAAAAAGGGCACAGTATACTCAAATCAAGGGGTGGCGTAAGCCATACAGAATCGGGCTAGGCTTATAATTGCCCCAGGGCAGATAGCCTAGTATGAACCTATGTGATTAATAAAATTTGCCTAATTGCGAGTACACTGCATAGTGCCAAAACAATTCGGGAGGATTTCTGAAGTTTGTTTGTAAGGTAGGAGGTGAAAATACCATATTTTAGTTGTATTTGGATATAGGACTAGTTTAAAATTTTCCATCCAGTTTTAGTTTTTGAAAAGGAAGTCTTCGGGTCATTTTGGTGCTGTTTAGGTGAAGTAGCAGCTAATATTACTGTTGAGTCATTTGCAGATTGGAGTAGTTTTACTGGGTGAGAGGCTGTATGCATTTTAATTATAAATATATTAAAGGCTAAAGGTTCTAATGTTGTTTATTATGATGTTGACGGCTCTTCGGCTCGGCATACACACTGAGGTAACTTGTAAATCAACTGATTGTACTGTTTGTTAGGCATAGTTCCTTAAATCTAAGAAAAAGCAGGGGGGTATAAAACTCTGTCAAATGCTTTGGACAAGTCTAAAAATAGGAATGCTACCATTTTACCTTGATTTTTTTTTCTGTAACAAACATACTTTATGAAAGTAAATAATGCTGTTCCTGTGCTATGGCCTGGCATGAAATTATTATGTGTTGTGAAAAGTAACTTGCTCTTTGCTAGATGGTTGACCAGATGTATGTGATCATGTATTTTAGATAGGACAAGATGGCGATAGGTCTGTAGTTTGCCAAATGATGTGATCTGCCATGTTTATGTAAGGGGATAGCATAGGATTGTTTTTAGACTACAGGGATAATTCCTCTACTGGAGAAGTACTACTTTTTTAATTTTCTGAGTTTTCCTTCCTTCTGCAAACTTACATGCTGATAGATAACAGTGCAGGATTCTAACTGCACTTGTAATATCTATTATATA